>NW_028327172.1:85689721-86301908 GCF_987537825.1 Furipterus horrens | reverse complement strand
AGCTACTCTCCATCTGAGACTACATTTTCACTTAGCTCCCTTACTCCTCCTGCCCTCTCTTCCTTGCCTCATACCTAAGAGTGGTCTCCACCCACATTATTTGTGTGTCTACTTATTGTTTCTTTTTTTTCAATCTTCACCTGAGGATATGTTTATTAACTTCAGAGAGAGAAGAAGGGGTTAGGGGGGAGAAAGAGAGAGACAAGAACATGAGAGAGAAACATCCATTGGTTGCCATATGTGCCCCGACTTGGGACCAAACCTGCAACCTAGGTTTGTGTCCTGACTGGGGATTGAGCTCGCAACCTTTTGGTGCATGTAACAATGCTCTAACCAACTGAGCCACCCAGCAAGGGCTGTACTTATTGTTTTTTAACACAATACTTCTTTCTCCAAAGTTGCCATCCAGTGTATACCTTACAAACCCAGCTTTCACATTTGAGTTCCCTGAATCATGTTCATTAATACAGGGTCCACGTGTATCTAAGTCCAATTTGCCATATAATTTCTCCTGTCTCAGTTAAGTAATTCCAATCTACATGGTTTGAGGGATTGAGAATATTGCATGAGGAAAATTTTACGATTTCAAACTGAGTTAGTAGGTGGAATCACATCACATAATTAAAATTTAACTTCCTGAATTCTATCATAGAAAGCCAGAGAAGGAGGGAAGAGGGAAGAAGGGGAGAGGCAGAAAGAGGGAGCAAGGAAGACAGAAAGGGATAGAGAGAGACCTGTTATCCTCTTTCATAGATGTAATTCCAAGAGAAATAATAAGAAATTAATTTTTGTCTTTTGAACTGCTGAGAGACCATGTTTTGGAGATTTTTAAGGATTTTTAAGGCGAGTTTTGACAATGCCTATTTTTACTTTGCAGGCTTGATTTTAAAAAGACGCCTGTGATACACTATTGAATTATTTTATTATTTACATTCTTCATTTCAGAGTAGGCTTCTCTACTTTGGCCTGAATTAGTGAAGTTTGACTAAATGTGGGCAGTAAATGAATTGCAAATTATATGTAAATGTGTATAAATTAGCACAAGTTATTAGAATAATTTGCATCAACAGTGCTATAATTAGGCAGCAACCTGAGAGAGAAGGGCAGTGGGCAAAAGATGGGGGAAGCTGGGAAAAGCAGCCCAGGAGTCCTGGGGTCCCCACCTCTATGTTAATGAGGTTCCTGTTTCCCTTCCCCAGGCCCTTTGGCACATGACCTTTGGGATCTAGAATCCACACCCTGACTTTTTTCTGATTCTTGCTAAGATTCCTTATTTGTACTGCTCAGGGAACTCGACTTTTCCTGCTCAACGTAGCGCAGTAGGAGGCCACGGGATCTGGAGTATGTGGAAGCCTCAGATGTAATGCTTTCAGGGTGACTTTAGCCAAATCACTCTCTGATCCTCAATTTTCCTCACCTAGAAAATGGGATTTGCGGTAAGCTCTTGCTTCCACACTATCTCCGAGTATTATGTGGTTCATATGAGATTATGTATTAAATTGTATAGCTCTCTATATACATTTGGTATTGTTATGATAGCTGAGTTCATTAGCAAGCATGTGGGAGATTCCGGATGGAACTGGGTTTGTTGGCTTTGCAGCCCCTCTTTATTGCTGTCTCCCATTGCCCAAGCAGGAAGCATGTGTGAAGAATAGTTTCTGCCCAAGTCATCCATTCCCCTGGCACCACTTGCCTCTTGTCTCATGTGGGTGCAGGTCTCTTGAAGCCAAAGATTGTATCTTCTATGCCTTTTGCATCCTGTCTGCTACACACTTTTTTTTAAAGTATATTTTATTGATTATATTGTTATAATAGTTCTAATTTTTTCCCCTTTGCTCCCCTCTGCCCAGCATCCCCCCTCGGCCCAGCATCCCCCCTCCCCCAACAGTCCCCCCTGAAGTCTATGCCCATGAGTTGTACATACAAGCTCTCCTGCCTCACCCTTTCATATATTCTTATTCTTTTTTAAAAAATAATTAATTATTTTAACAATAAAAAATAACAATCCCTCCCTCTCAGACTTAAGACCCTTTATAATCTTATAAAGGACAACGGGCGAAGGTCTCGAGCTCTTCTAGCTGCTTCAAGTTGGACATGGTCGTCATCCTACCTTCCCTTGGGTCCAGAAATCTCTAATAAGAGTGGGGGTGTGGAGGGGAGGATGGCCTTCCCACATGGGGAAGGATCGTGCAGACTCCAGGTCAGTTGGCTGTCCCCGGACAATGGCATGCTTGATTTAACAGGCTGGCATCCTTGCTATATTCTGGGGGCAACAGATTTGGCAACAGGGTTAAAAGACATCATTCAACCTGTAAGCACTAGATGACAAAAGACAGGTATTAATTTTTCAATGTCCCACATTAGAGAAAAAAGGGGCTTCTTTGGAGGAATATGTGCCAGGTATATCTTACCTATCCAAAACCCTTTTGCCCATTATACTTAGTCTGGGCTGAAGGAAATATTTTAGGTTTCCCCCGTCTCAGACCTCTGGGCCCTTTCTGTCCAAGCCTTTAGGATAGAAAAGAAAACCAGTTTTAAAGTGAAGCCCACAGACCACCCCATACTTCACCAACCCAGCCACTTAGTTCAGCCCAACCATTGAGTCTCAGGAGGCAGCGATACAGACAGGATTAAGTGAGGTCTATACATACAGACAATCACTCAGGTAATGAGATCATAGGCTTATACCCTTTGAAAACAGAAAACACATGTTAATTTCTGTCACATAACCCACATACAAGTCTCTAAATCTGTAGGACTGTCTTATCAGAAAGACATCCAGTTGCAAGTCACTTGACATTCTTCTTGCCTATAAATTAAACCTCCTTGATAATGCCACAGACATAGTTTAACTTTCAAATGAAAACAGATTTTAAATGAAAAGAAACTTTAAAGACGGTTAGCTGCACTACTTTATAGTCTACCACTGAGCATTGTGATTTTCCTTGAATCATGATTTTTCTCCCTAAGATTACTCTCCTTGTCATTAAAGGGACTGCATTAAGTCCATTTTTAATTTATCCTGTTCATTTGCATAAACACAACAAGAGAAGAAAATGATCACTTTTGATGTTTAGTTCTGCTTTGCTGGAACACTTAGGGTGACCTTCAGTCTGCCCTTCAGGGCACAGAAGCAGAACCACATACCTGGCATTCAGCCCTGCCTGTACACACCTGTCTTTTCCAAGTCCTTCTGGTTTTCCATTGTGCCTTAAGGTCCCATCTAGCCATCTTTCAGGAAAACAACCTTTATTCCTCCCCTGGAAAGATCGCCGTGAACCGCACATCCAACCAAGGTACAAGGCCTTTTATCTCGTGGGTTTTTATTACCTTCAAAAGTCAATCCTAGTTCCTCAGGGCTTTTTGGTAACAACCAAAGCCCAAGCATGTCTCCTTTAGGCATGACATTCCAGTCAAAGTCTTGGTCAAATAAACCTCTATTAACAACTGGTCTTATTAGTTCTATGCAAAGAAGCTTATGTCATTACTTACTTGTTTAGAATGACAAACTCTGGAGGGATCAGATAGGGAGAAAAATATACAGTGTGAAGGAAAATTCTTGTCCTTCTAATATTCACTGAACTTGCATTTCCATTCTTTATATTTTCATTTTTTCCCCCACTAAAAATTTTTTTGTTTGTTTTTCCATGACAGTTGTCCCAGTTTTTTCCCCCTATTGCTTCCCTGCACCCTGCCCCCCTTCTCCCACATTCAGTCCCCACCCAGTTGTCCATGTCCATGGGTCATTTATACATGTTCTTTGACTAGACCCTTCCCCTTCTTACCCCCTTCTCTCCCTCCCATCTCCCCCTTTGTTACTGTTAGTTTATTCCTTGTTTAGATACCTCTGGTTCAGTTTTGCTCATTTGTTTGTTTTGTTTATTAGTGTCCTGTAATAGGTGATAGCATAAGGTATTTTTCTTTCGTTGCCTGGCTTATTTCGCTAAGCATAATTCTCTCTAGTTCCACCCATGTTGTTGCAAATGGTAGAAGTTCCTTCTTTCTTTCAGTACTTATTCATTGTCATTTCCCCCCTTTGTACTCGTGTTCCTCTCTGTCTCTCTCTGTTTCTTCATCATCTTAAAGCAGATTCTTTAGCATCTCTTGCAATGCTGGTTTGGTGGAGATGTATTCTTTTAGCCTTCTTTTGTCTTGGAAACTCCTTATTTCACCTTCCATTTTGAATGAGAGCCTTTCTGGGTAGAGTATTCTTGGTTGTAGGCCTTTGTTTTTCAATGCCTGGAATATTTTTTGCCGTTCCCTTCTGACTTGTAGTGTTTCTGCTGAGAAATCTGATGATAGCCTTATTGGAGCTCCCTTGTATGTTATGAGTTGTTTCTCTCTTGCTGCCTTTAGGATTCTCTCTTTGTCTTTGAATGTTGGCATTTTAATTATGATGTGTCTTGAAGTGGGCCTGTTGGGGTTCATCTTCATTGGGACCCTTTGTGCTTCCTGGACTTGCGAGACTCTTTCTCTCATCATGTTAGGGAAGTTTTCTGTCATTAATTTTTCAAAGAGGTTTTCTATTCCTTGCTCCTCTTCTTCTTCTGGAACTCCTATGATACGGATATTATTACGTTTCATGTTGTCCTGCAGCTGTCTTAGAGCCTCTTCAGTCTTGTTCAGCCTTTTTTCATTTCGTTGCACTGTCTGTGAATTTTTGTCTGCATTGTCCTCCAGCTCGCTGATCCGATCTTCTGCTTCCTCTAGCCTGCTTTTAATTCCTTCTACTGTGTTCTTCAATTGAGAGATCGTATTCTTCATTTCCTCCTGGCTCTTATTGATAGCTTCTATGTCCTTTTTCATGCTGGGGTAATTCTCAATAAGTTCCTTGTAGTTTTTCTGGAGTTCACTGTAGTTTTTCTGGAGTTCACTGTAGTTTTTCTGGAGTTCCTTGTAGTTTCCACTGAGCTCATTGAGCTTCTCCATAATCCATGTTTTGAATTCCATATCTGATAGTTTTCTCCCCTCCATTTCATTTAGCACTCTTTCTGAGGATTTCACCTTTCCTTTTGATGGGGGTTGTTTCTCTGTCTCCCCATTTTTGTGACTCTTATTGTTTGTTGGTGCTTCTTAGAATGATCTGCACTTCCTGGATCTTCCCCTGGTGGTATCAGATCCTGTACCAGTCTGGGCCTAGGCAGCCTGTTGGAGACTCCAGGGATCTACTGCCTTTGTCTGGCTTCTTTAGTTGTTAATCTATTCAATCTGTGATTAGCCATCAGGCTTAAGGACCGTGGGTGTGGCAGCTTAAATCCTGGAGGCAGGGCTTTTGCTTCCCCTCAGACTGACACCACTTGGAGGGGGAGGGGTGGGAATGGCCTGCCTGCAGTGTGGGGATGAGTCAGCACTGGGACCCGGTCGGTTGCCTCCCCAGTTCTCCCCCCAAAAGCCACCACATCAAACTCTCCCCAAGCATCTCCAGTCCTCTCTGCCCTCCCCCTGCTCGAGCCCTGGGCAAGTGGGGGCCAAAATACTTTCATATGTGATCTGCTTAAGAGCTCTTTTTCTCCAGCTGTTTCTCTCCAGCTAGCAAGAAACGCTGTAGCTTTTTGCTTTTCACAGCTGGATACTATTTAACTTTCCACTCTGTTGCTGTAGGCTGGGAGGCCCAGCAGGGGGCCTAGACCTTGCGCTTCTCAGGGGCAACCCCCCAGCCACCGAGCTGCCTCTCAGTCCCTTCAGCTGCCACCTGTGTGAGCCCAGCTGTTACAGAACCCCTGGGCTGCTCCAATTGAAAACAAACCCATGGGCTCTTTAGTTAGGTACCCAATTGCCCGCCGCCAAATTTATAACTTTCAATACCAGAGTTTAGTGAAAAGAAAAAGAATAGTTTATTTAGCAGTCATATAGATTTAGTTATTTGTGGATTTCTGTTGTTAAGTCTTATGTTCTTTAAAACACCCATAAACACATATCTTTGCCTCCCCCCTACCAAACCAGGCTAGTTTTAGAAAAGTTAGAGAAACCGTTTGCCTACTTCCTAGGCACAGTTCAGCTTTACCACTAGCTGCCAATCACTCTTCTGATTGGGGAGGTCCCTTCTGTGCTGTGGTGCCCTCCAGCTCTCAATGCAGAACCACCTGGATTCTCAGTCTCCTTGCAAACTGCCTTCTTCCTGCAAACCATGTGGATCTCCTCTCCTTCTCAAAGCCACCTGGTGAGAGCCTCTTAAAGCAGTCTGGAGACCCCTTCTCTAAGCCACATGGAGAACTTAGCTTCTTTATTCCGCATGGAGAAGGCCCCTTTACCAAGCCGCATGGAGGGGGCGAGAGAGCGAGAGAGCCAGAGGGAGCCCACGCTAGAGAGAGAGAGAGCTAAAATGTCTGCAGCTGCTTATATATCCCTGACTGCGTCCTCTGATGCAGTGGGCGTTGCAAACAGTTCTGACCATTCACAGAACCTTATGTAGGCTTTGTGTGCTTTTTCCATACCGTCCCCTGGTTCAAGACTCCTCCCATCCACCTGAGGCTTTGGATGCATTAAAGCCATTTTGCATAAGAAAGACACTAGCCACCAGCCTCAGGCATGTGGAGGCATTCTAAAAGCTGCTTCCTTCTCCCCATCCCCCAGCAGCAAACTCTGGGGGTTTTTGGACTTCCCTGTTTCTGTAACACAGCCAGCCCTTCCGCGCCTCTGCACTCCCTACCGGTCACGCCGTGATGCAGCGGCGCTCTCTGTCTCCCCATGGCCATAAGACTTCTCACCAGCTAGTGTCCGGTTGGTCATTCCAGATGATCTCTCCAAAACCAAGTTGCAAATCCAGACTAGTTCTGGGAGGAGGCCAGTGTAGCCCTGACTCACTCTTCCGCCATCCTGTTTCTCTCCTCAGGCATTTTCTTAAGAGGCTGTCAAGACAAAAAAACCTCAGCCTCTTTTACACAGGCCCACAGACAGCCCGTTAATTGCATGTTCTAGAGATAAGCAATGACTCTACACCCTTTCTAGTGTGCCATCCCAGGTGAATGCCCAATTTTTGGAGTTTCTCTATGGGTTTATCGAGGGAGGGTATTTCTGTTCCCCCTAATCTGGTGCAACAGGAGAAGTGACCAAATCTCCCATCCCGTTGTCTATCACTGCCCTTGGATAACCTACCCTTGAGCACATGAAGACAGTTACAGGTGCATGGGGAGTTGGAAAGAATGTCTGATGAAATAAATGACCACCTACTAGCCTTTAAAATTAGTCATATGAATTTCTTCTTAGCATACTTGTCATCTTTATTTGCCAGGAAAACCCACGTCCATACTCTCAAGCCAGCCCAGGGAACAATCAGTGGCTGGGGGAAAGCACTAAGGTGTATGAGTCATCCCTGAGCAGGTTCAATACCCGTCATGGAACGATCACAGGGTTTGGGTTCAGAATCAGGTCCAGCTCCTGCTCTGTGATCTTGTAAGCCTTGGGTGTCTCCTTGTATCCTTTACAGAGTAACGGTGAGGATAAAATGGGATTTTATATATAAAAGGAATTTGCCCTTAATTCATTATGATTAAGAACCCTCAACACAGACAAGCCAGGTCTTTCCTTCCTGCCTGCCTTTCCATTCTCCAACACACATGTGGTGAGCTGGTCATGGAGAACTGCTGGTCATGTTACACTAATTACACTACTGTCTCTTCCCTGAATGGTTTTTCCTGCTTCATTTGCTTGACCAACATCTACTGATTAATCTATCCATTCAACAGATGGATATTTATTGAGCATGTCCTGTGTGCCAGTCACTGATAGGCACTGAGACAAAATGGTGAACTAAACAAAGATGTTTCCTTTCCTCACAGAGCTTGCATTTTTTTCTCAGCCATTTAACACTCAGCTTAAATATTACAGCCTCCCCTCACATATCCATCTTCCTTTTTGACTTGGCCTGTGTCTCAAATTCTTCTATCATAATATCTTTAGCATTGCAGAAACTCTTACACTATCTGCCCTCTCTCCTCTCTTCCTCCTTTCCCTCTCTGCCTGTCTTTCTTGCCTTCTTTCTCATCTTTCTTCCTTGCCCTCCCTCCTACTGGCAGTCATCTTCTCTGTCCTTCTTTGGAACTTATAAAACCAATCTTGAAGTAGGAAGGTGACTAGTTTCCAACAGATAAAAGAAAGCCCTTCTTTCCCCAGCAGATAATTAATTTGTGTCATTTGCTGGTTGTGGAATATAATTGAAGCCAAAGGCTTAAGAAGGCCCTGAGAAGGAATTAGACACATAGTCACACTGGGTGGAATGTATCACTTATTTTGTTTCCCTTTCCCGGGAGAGTGAGGTTAGTAAGCCATGCCCTGAGCTTCTCAGCCCATTGAGAGACCTGCAACAGGTATAGTACTCACCACACAGTGAGCCGAGAGCTAGCTTCGAGTGACAGAATTGTCAAAGGGCAGGTGGAGAATATGTTGGAAGCCTTGGATTCAACTCCCAGGTTTGTCACTTCACTAGTTGAATTATTTCTTAACCCCTCAAAGCTTCTGGTTACTTGAAGCTCATGAATCCCATGTGCTTCTCCTCCCTGGGTTGCAGAGAGGTTATGGAAGTGCAACAGCCTGGCAAGCAGTGGAAGGCAAAGCACTGAGTGTTCATGATGCTCATCTGGTTTCTCAACTTTGGGCAGAGTGAAAGACTGTACCGTGAAGAGATGATGCTCTCAGAAGATGCTGGCATTGGTCTTGGCTACAAGGACCACCTTTTGGGCATGTGGTGATCCCAGGTGAGATCCTGGGAGCAGAAGTGATTTGGCATTCCTGGGATCCAGGCCACATGTGGCACTAAGTAGCTGACATCCTGGCAACTCCTGTTCCCCTTCTTGACTCTCAATTTCTTAATCTGCAAAATGGGCATGGAATTTGGAGCAAAGATAATTGTACTGGATCACAAGTATTCAAAGTGTACGCCTCAGAACATTAGTGGAAATTTTCCAGAAGAGTTTCAGAAGAAAAAAAATCAAGAGAAGGCTTGAGAAATGCTGCCTAATATATAAAAATGAACAGAGTACTGATTAACATAATGGATCTCTTAAAGAGCCTGTAATAGGGAGAACTGTTTTTTTTAACCCTGGTGTGGTTCAAATTTTGCAGAACATTTATTTTTATTTATTTTTTTTAAAATATATTTTATTGATTATGCTGTTACAGTAGTTCCAATTTTTTCCCCTTTACTCCCTTCCACCCAGTATCTCCCTCCCCCAGCATCCCCCCCCAAGTCCATACCCATGGTTCGTAAAAAATAACTATCCCTCCCTCTCAGATATTAAGACCCTTTGTAATCTTGTAAAGGACAATGGGCGAAGGTCTCAAGCTCCTCTAGCTGCTTCAAGCTGGACATGGTCGTCGTCCTACCTAGCCTTGGGTCCAGAAATCCCTAATAAGAGTGGGGGTGTGGAGGGGAGGGTGGCCTTCCCACATGGGGAAGGATCGTGCAGACTCCAGGTCAGTTGGCTGTCTCCGGACCACGGCGTGCTTGGTTTAGCAGGCTGGCATCCTTGTTGTGTTCTGGGGGCAACAGATTTGGCAAAAAGGGTTAAAAAGCATCATTCAATCCATAACTACTAGGTGGCAAAAGGCAGGGATTAATTTTTCAATGTTCCACATTAGGAGAAAAAAAAAAAAAAATAAGGGCTTCTTTGGAGGAAGGTGTGCTAGGCACATCTCTCCTGTCCAAAACCCTTTTGCCCATTTTATTTAGTTTGGGCTGAGGGAAATAGTTTCTGTTTCCCCCCTCTCAGACCTCTGGGCCCTTTCTGTCCAAGCCATTAGGATAGAAAAGAGAATTCAGTTTTAAAGTGAAGCCCACAGACCACCCCATTCTTCACCAACTCAGCCATTTAGTTCAGCCAAACTGTTGAGTCTCCGGAGGCAGCGCTGCAGAGAGGATTAAGTGAGGCTTATGCGTACAGACAATCACTCAGGTAATGCGGTCATAGGCTTATGCCCTTTGAAAACAGAAAACACATGTTAATTTATGTAACATAACCAACAAAAAAGTCTCTAAATCTGTAAGACTGTCTTATTGGGAAGACATACAGTTGCAAGGCACTTGACATTCTACTTGCCTGCAACTTGAATCTCTTTGGTGATATCACAGATATGGTTTAATTTTCAAGTGAAACCATTTTTTAAATGAGAAGAAACTTTTAAGACGGTTAGCTGCCCTACTTTACAGTCTGCCACTGATCATTGTGATTTTCCTTGAATACTGATTTTTCTCCCTAAGATTACTCTCCTTGTCTTTAAAGGGACTACATTAAGTCCATTTTTAATTTATCCTGTTCATTTGCATAAGCATAACAAGAGCAGCAAATGATCACTTATGATCTTTAGTTCTGTTTTGCTGGAACTTACCCAAGGAACATTTAGGGTGGCCCTCAGTCTGCTCTTCAGTGCACAGAAGCTGGGCCACATACCTGGCATTCATCCTTGCCTGTACACACCTGTCCCTTCCAAGTCTTTCTGGTTTTCCATTGTGCCTTAAGGTCCCTTCTAGCCATCTTTCAGGAAAACAACCTTCGTTCCTTCCCTGGAGAGATTGCTGTGGACCGCACAACCAACCATGGCAGCAGGCCTTTTATTTCGCGGGCTTTTATTACCTTTGAAAGTCATTCCCAGTTCGTTAGGGCTTTTTGGTAACAACATGAGCCCAAGCATGTCTCCTTTAGGCTTGACATTCCAGTCAAAGGCTTGTTCAGAAAAAGGAACCTCTATTAACAACTGGTCTTATTAGGTCTATGCAAAGAAACTTAAGTCATTACTTACTTGTTTAGAATGCCAAACTCTGGAGAGATCAAATAGGGAGAAAAATATACAATGTGAAGGAAAATCTTTGTCCTAATATTCACTGAACTGGCATTTCCATTCTTCATATTTTCATTTTCCCCCACTAAAAAAAATTTTTTTGTTTGTTTTTCCATTACAGTTGTCTCTCTCTTTTTTTTTTTCCCCTCTTGCTTCCCTGTATCCTGCCCCTCCCTTCCCCCACATTCAGTCCCCACTCAGTTGCCCATGTCTGTGGGTCATTTATACATGTTCTTTGATTTTACACTTCCCCTTCTTACCCCCTTTTCTCCCTCCCCCCTCCCCCCTTGTTACTGTTAGTCTACTCCTTGTTTACATACCTCTGGTTCAATTTTGCTCATTTGTTTGTGTTGTTCATTAGTTTCCTGTAATAGGTGACAGCATAACGTATTTTTCTTTCGTTGCCTGGCTTATTTCGCTAAGCATAATTCTCTCTAGTTCCATCCATGTTGTTGCAAATGGTAGAAGTTCCTTCTTTCTTTCTGCTACATAGAACTCCATTGTGTAAATGTACCACAGTTTTTTGATCCACTCATCTACAGATGGGCATTTAGGTTGTTTCCAGCACTTGGCTATTGTAAATAGTGCTGCTATGAACATTGGAGTGCATAGGTTCTTTTGAATTGGTGTTTCAGGATTTTTCGGATATAATCCCAGTAATGGAATTGCTGGTTCAAAAGGCAGTTCCATTTTTAGTTTTTTGAGGAAATTCCAAACTGTTTTCCACAGTGGCTGCACCAGTCTGCATTCCCACCAGCAATGCACCAGGGTTCCCGTTTCTCCGCATCCTCTCCAGCACAAGTTGTTTGTTGATTTGTTGATTATGGCCATTCTGACTGGTGTGAGGTGGTATCTCATTGTGGTTTTTATTTGCATCTCTCTGATGGCTAGTGATGTTGAGCATATTTTCATATGTCTATGGGCCCTCTGTATGTCTTCTTTGGAGAAGTGTTTGTTCAGGTCCTTTGCCCATTTTTTAATTGGGTTGTCTGTCTTCTTGGTGTTGAGTCGTATGAGTTCTTTATATATTTTGGAGATCAATCCCTTGTCTGAGATGTCATTGGCGAATATATTTTCCCATATGGTTGGTTTCCTTTTCATCTTGCTGATGTTTTCTTTAGCTGAGCAGAAACTTTTTAGTTTGATGTAGTCCCATTTGTTTATTCTTTCCTTTATTTCCCTTGCCTTAGGAGATATATCAGTGAAAATGTTGCTACGTGGGATATCTGAAATTTTCCTGCCTATTTTTTCCTCTAGGACTTTTATGGTATCGTAGACAGCATATATGTGGGTCATTCTTTCTAATCCATTCAGCTACCCTATGTCTTTTAATTGGAGCATTTAATCCATTTACATTTAAGGTTATTACCGATAAGTACTTATTCATTGTCATTTTTCCCCTTTGTACTCGTGTTCTTCTCTGTCTCTCTCTATTTCTTTATCTTCTTAGAGCAGACCTTTTAGCATCTCTTGCATTGCTGGTTTGGTGGAGATGTATTCTTTTAGCCTTCTTTTGTCTTGGAAGCTCCTTATTTCACACTCCATTTTGAATGAGAGCTTTGCTGGGTATAGTATTCTAGGTTGTAGGCCTTTGTTTTTCATTGCTTGGAATACTTTTTGCCATTCCCTTCTGGCTTGTAGTGTTTCTGCTGAGAAATCTGATGATAGCCTTATTGGAGTACCCTTGTATGTTATTAGTTGTTTTTCTCTTGCTGCTTTTAGGATCCTCTCTTTGTCTTTGAATGTTGCCATTTTAATTATGATGTGTCTTGAGGTGGGCCTGTTGGGGTTCATCTTCATTGGGACCCTCTGTGCTTCCTGGACTTGCGTGACTCTTTCTCTCGTCATGTTAGGAAAGTTTTCTGTCATTAGTTTTTCAAAGAGGTTTTCTATCCCTTGCTCTTCTTCTTCTCCTTCTGGAATTCCTATGATACGGATATTATTACGTTTCATGTTGTCCTGCAGCTGTCTTAGAACCTCTTCAGTCTTGTTCAGTCTTTTTTCATTTTGTTGCATTGTCTGGGAGTTTTTGTGTAGGTTGTCCTCCAGCTCGCTGATCCGATCTTCTGCTTCCTCTAGCCTGCTTTTAATTCCTTCTACTGTGTTCTTCAATTCAGAGATCGTATTTTTCATTTCCTCCTGGCTCTTATTGATAGCTTCTATGTCCTTTTTCATGCTCACGTAATTTTCTGTGAGTTCCTTGTAGTTTTTCTGGAGTTCTTTGAAGTTTCCGCTGAGCTCATTCAGCTTCTCCATAATCCATGTTTTGAATTCCATATCTGATAGTTCGCTCCCCTCTATTTCATTTAGCACTCTTTCTGGGGATTCTACCTTTCCTTTTGATGGGAGGTTGTTTCTCTGTCTCCCCATTTTTTTGACTCCTATTTTTTGTTGGTGCTTCTTGGAATGATCTCCAGAACATTTATTAATGTCCTACGGATATTGATACTCTCAGGAGAATGCTTTGGGGATCATGTGACAAAGCAGTCCCCAGGGTTCTTCACTGTCAAGCATTTTCTGTCTCAGTGACACTCACATGGCAATCCACACAGATGGGGGGGAATCCAACCTCAGATGAAGGATTGGCCAGTGATCAGCGCTGTGCTGATTTAAAATGTCCTGCTTAACTGGTCTGCCATTCCTCCTTCCCAATTATTCTTTTTATGGTTAGGTGATAGTCAACCAGCTCCCTGAGCAGGCAACACCCGACAGAAGGAAGGATGGGTGGTGAGGAATCCAGAAGACAGTGAACCCCAAGTGGGTAATTGGGAGTGTGCTGCAGGTGCTGGCATGTTGTGCATGTTGCAAACTAGCCGCTCGAGGCACAATGTGAGCCAAGTCTCAATTGGCAACAGGTGTGATAAGCCCCTACCTGTAGAGCAAACCCGTGCAACCCTATTTAACATTTCCATGAAAATACAGTACGTACTTCAACTGTGCCAGGCATTGCAGTGATTGCTGGAGACACCAGGGGTGTCTCAGACCCGATCCCTGACCTTGAGGTGCTCTTAAGCTGGGAGACACAGGGGACAAGAGACAGCATGTAAACAGGTAATAACACCTATTCTTCCATATGGGTGGGCAGTATCACCTGGGAAGTTGGTTAACAATGTAGATGCCTGGCTCCAACCCCAGATCTTGAGGATCAGAATCTACCAAGTGAAGTCCAGGCATCTGTATATTATGACAGGTGATTCTATTGGGGGAACTACAGAGTTACTTGGATAGGGTTAATGGGAAAGGCATGCACTTTGAAGTCAGAATGTTGGTTGGGTGACCCTGGACAAGGCCCCCTTCCTCTCCAAGCCTTGGCCGCTTTTTATTTAAAGCTTTATTGAGGTATAATCAGCAAATAAAGTTGTAAGATTTTTAAAGTGCACATCGTAATGATTTGATTCATATACATTGTGAAAAGATTTCCCTATCTAGTTAATTAACACATCCATCACCTCACATATTTCTCTTTTCTTTTTGGTGAGAGCACTTAAATTCTGTTCTCAAGCAAATTTCAATTATACAATACAGTGTTATCAACTATAGTCACCATGATTTACGTTAAATCTTCAGACCTTATTCATCTTAATAGTTGAAAGTTTTAACCCTTTCTCTAACTTCTCCCTATTTCCCAACCTCTCCCTAGCCCTTGGTAACAACTTTTCTATTCTTTGTTTCTATGAGTTTGATTTTTTCTTTTTTCTTTATTAGATTCCACAGATAAGTGATACCATGCAGGTTTGTCTTTCTTTGTCTTGCTTATCTCATTTAGCTTCTTTCTTGAACATGCTCAGCTGTTTGTGTGAGGAGTGACATTGGGCCACCATGTATAAAGCTCCTAGCATGGAGTCTACCATGTCAAGGAGCTCAGGAAGTGGTGGCCAACCTCAGTGTATTTGTTGAAGCACAATAGAAACTTGGAAGACAGAAAAGTCATCCATCAAGCCACTTCCAGTGTGCAGGATGTGCCAGGAAGCTGCTGGGCAGGGAGTGCCACATATTGGTATAAAGATATTTCATTAAACTGCAGGGTTTCTTACTTGGTCAGACACTTGAGTGATTTCATAAGGGAGGATTTGAGGACTTGTACGTTTCCGCAGAGTTGCATGGCTCTATTTAGCCAAGACCCAGATTCCATGTTACAGTAGCTTCTTTAGTCTGGGTCACACATTTAGTACCAACTCATTCCTTTTCCTACAGCATCTATTAATTTCCTGTGGGCATGCCTTATTGCCTTTGCTAGCTCCTGAAGGCCAGGAACTGGACATCTGAGACCTCTCCTTTCCTAACTTAGTGCTGTGCAAACAATAAGTGCACAATAAAAAACCTGTGGCTAATTGATAACTGATCTGTTGCAGCAGGGAGGGCAGATGCCAGCTGTGAATGTTTTGTCTTCAATTTCGGTTTATTTCCACCTTTAAAGAGCTTGTGCATTATTATCATATTATGCAAACCAAATATCCTAAAAGGAGAAATAGTTAACAAACAGACTAGTAGATTAGGGATTGCCTGTGGGACTCATCCTAATCAACCAGCCTACTTATCTGCCTGTGATCAGGGACCCGAATCTTTATCATGCAGCTGAGAGAAGCAACATACCAAGTTCCCAGAGGAGTAGAACAGGATTTCAATTACATATCCATTTTTTTTTTTATCATTTCACTGAAATAACATGGGCTTCCTGGCTCTAAATTGCTAAAAAAAAAAAAAACAGTTTAAGTTAAGGAGACAAATAGACACTAATTACAGAGCAAAGTGGAGTCCAAACATCAAGGCACTTGGCTGAGAAATTCTTCCCATCACTCTCTCCAAAGCAAAGCTGGAAGAATTAGAAGTTTCTTCTCCTCCTACTCCACTCTCAGGAGGTAGGAGTATAGTTGAGGGGTGGGGTGGGAAAGGGCCATCTGGAGAGAGAAGTTTGGATGTTCCTCTTTTAGCCCCAGCAAGCTATTAACTTGAAGACCATGGCATCTGTTTCTTTTGCATAATAATCTGTGCTGTTGTCTACATCCTTATCTTTAGGATGCCTCTGAATCCTAATCAGTACTGCTGCTTCCCAGTAAAAAGAGCAATAGTACATAGCCATCAGGTGACACAGCTAGTGCCAGATTCATGGTCGATTTTTTATGTGACCTTGGACAACTTATCTCACCTCTCTGCTTCAGTTTCCTCTGCTGTACAGTGAGATCCAGTGGTGTGCTAGCAAATATTTACCCAGTTCTCCAGGGTGGAAAAGCCCTTGTTGGTAGCTTTTGTCAATTTCCATGGTGTAAATACTCCCACCGTGGCTGACTTCAAGCTGCCAATCTGATGTCACTGAACATGGAATTGGAAGAAGTCCACGATGAGCTCTCATGAGCTGGTTCCAGCATGTTGCTGACTGAGACCTCCTCCATCATCAAATTAAATCACTCCCTGTCTAGGTAAATACATACACCTACTTATTAAAGCTAAAATTAGATGATGGGTAACAAGAACATCTAGCTTCTGCTCATCTCAGAGGTGGGGTAGGAGTAAAGGAAATAGTGTTTTCAACATGAGATAAAAATGTAATACAGAATTTTGTTTATTATTTATATCAGTATTTATTGAATATGTGATAATACTTATTAATAAAATGCAATAATCATATCCAAACTTTTATCCAATGGAAACATTCTTCTCTGCTTTTGTGCCTTTGTGAAGGAGAAGGTGAACAATTTATTATTACATGTCAAGCAAGTTTGACAAGGGATAGATTGACAAGGTACCTTTTCCCTATGTGTCACACCCAAGTCCACATGCTTCACAAATGCTTGGTAGCTGTGTATTGATGAGGCTTCCTTGTGGTGGGTACTTTCCTGTTTTACATATGGAAGAGAACTGATGGTCTCTGAGAAACTGAGCACTGACTGGACCATTCAAGGTTCCCCGACATACCTACTACTGCCTGCGCATCCATTCATTTGCCTGTTTCAAATGCTTTTTGTCAGACCCTCCCCTACCTTAGATAGCCTCTCATTCTTTGAACCACTTTGACCTCTGTTATGGTACAGATCTTATCCAATCTTGACTACAGTCACTGATGCACTTGTCCTATATCCCAACCATACTGTGAGCAACTTAAATGAAGAGATTAAATCTTATTAATAATTTTTGTATTTCTTGCAGTGTGCTTGTAAGTGCCTTTGAATTCTAATTTAATTTGTATAACTAGAGGATGATATAGTTCCTTAATCTGCAGAGTTCATTAAAAAAAGAGTTCTGAAGTTACATTCCTCTGAAGAATATGCAGAATAGTATTGGCCAGGACTGTTGATGTACAGAGGAGTAGTAGACAACCAGGTTCTTAGCATACTTTATGGGATACCCAAAGATACATCTGCACCCCCTCTCTCATGCACACAGATCTTGCCTGACATTCCAACATTATTTACTTCTTCAAATGAAGTGCTTAGTCAAACCCACACTCATTAATTTTATAATTGAAATTAATTGAACAAGAACATTCTCATTATCTTCTAAGCACACAGAACATTCCTAGGTGCCATGAAAGGTGTAGAAGTGTTAGGATACAGACTGTGCTTTCAGGGGGCTTAAAGTTTGATGAGAGGATAAGAGTAATATATTTGAAATATAAGTAAGTGGTTTGGGGTGGTGAGGGAATACTTGACTGAACCTTGAAAGATGAAATAGAAGAGGTAGAAGAGGAAAGAGAAAAGAGGAAGACAGAGAAGCATAGGAGAAGAAATAGAGGAAGAACAATAGAGAAAGAGAAAAAAGAGGTGCTTCTAAGACACAGAGGGGAAGTTGTGGACTAGGGCAGTGTAGGGCATAATGGGGTGGGGAGGAATCTTGACTGGTTGATATGAGGTTTTCTTCTTGGAGATAATATTACAGGTTCATTTCAGAACTGAAAGATGTAGGGCCTTGAATCTCTGTTCAGTTTAAACTTTATCTAATAAGCTCTGGGAAGCAATCAAAACTTTGAGCGAGGAAGTAGCATCATGACAGATAGTGGAGAGTGTAAAACCAGAGAGTATAAAGGCAGTTGGAGTTTAGAGCCTCCAGTGGGACTAACCAGGAGAACCTGGGAATCTGGCTTTTAGGGTCACATGGTGGGAGAGAGAATGAAATGAAATGGATAGGAGTAAGAGACCCAAAGAAGAAAGAATTAAGATAAGTTGAGGGCTGGCCAAACTGTTCAATAGTGAGCCACAGATTAAAGTAAAAGGTGACAAGTTAGTAGCTATTGAAAGGATGTGGATAATGGAAATTAGAACTAAACTTAGAAGTCACTGAGAAATCCAGGAACACCCATGGGGCCAGCTCTCTTTTCTATCTCTTTTTTCCTATTGGGCCACAAGGTTGGTCTCTCTCTCTGGATCCTAGAATCAATCCTTTTTCTCCCTATACAGCTTCACCACTCCCTTCTATCTACCTACTAGTTTTCTCTGATAACTTATTTTTTACTCTCCCTCAATACCTTCAGCTTTTTCAGGTCAACCATGACCCTCCAGGCCTACCACTGCTAAGTGACCAGCTGCTCAATACTGGCCTCTTCGTACTTCTGAGAGAGGGGATCTGATTGACTTAGTTTTCCACACCTTTTACATTACACTATTGTAGGTGGTTGACCAATCTATGGCTTGGCTGATTTGGGCTCAGGTGTCCACTCCTAGTCCAGTCAGCTATAGTCTGGTGGTGGTAGTAGAGGTAGGATGGGGACAGAACCTGGCTCACATCATAAAAAAACACAGCCCAGGTACTGCAGTATGGTAGAGCCTTAAATAAATCTATAGGTGGGAAAGCATTATGACTATTAATTGTTTATATATTCCTTGGATTTAAAGGATAAAGATAATGATGGGTAATACTCAGGAGACTAGCTAACTAGAAGAATAGAAATGGCAGTGACAGAAAAATAAGGAAATGTAGCAGGGAAGCTGGTTAAGGACACGAAAATATGTTCATTTAGGGGCAAGTGGAATTTCATTTATTCATTCCTTTAGCAAATATTTATTGACTGCCTACTATGTGCCAAAGATGGTGCTTGGTGGGTACTGAAGAATTCATGGACTTAAAACATTGAAGATGACAATGAAATAATAAATGTAATAATAATAATACTTCTCATCTATTAACTTCCTAATACGTACAATTCGCTTTTGATATACAACCTCATTGCCTTATGACCATCTTAAAAAGAAAATACTATTTATTTCATTTTACAGTTGAGAAAATTAAGGCTCAAAAAGGTCAAATAATCATCCTAAGACCACACAGATTAATAGATGAATGAATAAACCAAGTGTGGCATATACATATAATGGAATATTATTTAGACTTAAAAAGAAATAACATTTTGATATACAGGGGTTGGCAAAAGTAGGTTTACAGTTTTGAGCATGTGAGTTTATTCTTGTATTATTATTTATTATTGTATTGTTTATTATTATTATCATTTATTGTTGTTCTATCACAGTGTTCCAGTTTTCTCCCATTGTGTTTATTATTATTAACCTGCTTTGCTCACCTCCGTATGCTACAACATGGATGAGCCTTAAAAACATGATGCTAAGTAAGGTAAGTCAGACAGAAGAGGACAAATATTATATGCTTGCATTTTGTTTCACCTAGAAAAGGTAAATTCATAGATACAAAATAGATCAGAGATTACCAAGGGCTGGGGGGAGAAGAATGAGGAATGCTATTATTTAATGAGTACAGCACTTTTCTTTGGGATGATGAAAAAGTCCTGGAGATGGACAGTGCTGACGGTTGTAAAACATTGGGAATGTACTTCATGCCACCGAATTATACACATAAAAATCATTAAAATGGTCAATGTAATGTTACGTATATTTTACCTCAATTAGTAAAAACTGCAAATGAACTACTCTGGCTGCTATGTGGAGAATGAATTGTGGGTTTTCATTGGGCCTTGGACAAGAGGGGTTCGAGCAGAGATGGAGAGAGTGATGGAGCCAAAGACCTGTTCTGAAGGCAGAGAGCTGACAAGATGCACATAGGAAATGAGGAAATGGGGATTGTGTGTGACACCCAGGACCTTTTCTGGAGGCATAGGATGATGCATGGTGGTGTCAGGTTCTGATATTTTAGGGAAAATAGCTGAAGTGTTGTCAGTGGAAAGTATTATGTTTGCTTACTGCCATCCAAGAGGCAGGTGGATTGGTAAAGAGACAGGTTTGGGCTCAATATTAAAAAATCAACAAATTTTTTTCTAATACTTAAAGCTATTCTGAGCATATCATGGGCTGTTCGTGGGGTAATGCTCTCTCTTTTGAAGGTATGTGGGAGCCATGCACCCCTTTGGTGAGGCTGCTGTACAGAGGATCATATTGGACTAGACCAATCCTCAGCTTTTTTCCTCCTAGGTCTCTGGGGGCTTTTGTAAATGGGATTTCTTTTTCAGATTGAGACAGAGCCATATTACAGAAGTGGGTAGTAAGGTAATGAGGCTATAGCTAGAGATCTCATAATTGAGATAATTGTCAAGAATCTTGAAACGAGAGAAGTTAGTATGGTCAAAGAGGGTTTTTCTGCTTTCTTTCTCTTTCTTCCCTTTCTTCTTTTTCCTTTCTTCCTTCCTCCTCCCCACTTTACCTCCCCCCACCTCAAAAATGAAGAAAAATTACATCACACTCTAAGAGGCCCTGGGTATTAGGTGACCTGAGGCTGGCTGGTCATTTTAGGCTAGAACTGGCACCTATGAAAGAGTTCCTTACTTCTAAGGCTGATCCCAGCTCTATGTTTTTGCATTCACCATAGTGATTCTCTGACATATCATCACAGACAACCTCCTTGGCTCAAATCACTTCCCGCTGTGCACCCATAACACACAGATTGGAGGTAACTTTACTCCAGAGAACCAATTAGCACAGACCCAGGCTGGGTAATTGCAGTTTGATAAGATCCTTGCAGCTGATATCCAGGGCAGATAAAGCACTAGGAAGCCATTTCTCAGCAGGACTTGTGGGGAACAGTATTATAACCTGCCTTCCCTCCTCCCCTTCTCTGCCATGGACTCCCACACTTGCCTCTCCAAAATTTAAACTGGCCCCAGAGGGACAGGAGATAGGAGGGGAGGAGAGGAAAAGATGGAACCTTGGTGTGAATAGCTGCCTTTCTCCCAGGGCCACGCCCACTGTCTGCACTGGCTTTTCCATCTGCCCTACGCGGTTGCTGTTATCCAAAGCTGGGGAGATGAGACCAACTAACTACAAAAGTGGAAGGGTTTTAACCCAAGACCAGATACATCCCATCTTGATAGACAGGCAATGCCTCAGGGCTCTGCCCAGAGTGGCCATGTTCCCTCAGACCGCTTGAGTCTCTGACCTCCGTCTCTCACATTCTGTTTGTACTTTCTGTGTGCGAACCTGTTTCTTCTACTCCTCCTACTCTAAGCCACTTTTGTCCACCTGGATCTCCCTAGCCAACCCTCACTAGCTTCCCCATAGTCACTTGGGGCTCCCTTTAACCCACTGCATAGACAGCAGCCTGAAGAATTGTTTTAAAATACAAAAATGATTATGTTCTTCCCTTGTTTAAAGCCCTGCAATGGCTCCCTACTCCCATCAAGGTAATGTGCAGACACAACTTGAGCATGGCTGGTGTTTTCCCCTTCAGATCTTTTAAGAAACAAAACACTCCAGATATTGCTGAGATGTGCTGTATTTCATTCTCCACTCCAATTTTTCTTTTCTGAGGTATTCAGATGTAAACTTCTGTTTTTGGACTTTAAATTTTATTTTTTAAATTAGCAAACACTACAATTGACTTCTATTTTTTTGGCATAAAATTCTGTGAATTATAACAAGAAGATGTAAACACCATCATCACAACCAGAATACAAAACAGTCCCATCACTCCTGAAAAATCTTTCTTGTGTTGCTCTTGGTGGTTACACTGTCTGCCTCCCTATCCACTAGCATGCACTTGTCTGTTGTCCATCACCGTAGTTTTCTTTTAAAGTTGTAATAATCATGGAATTATACAGTACATAACTTTTTGAGACTGGCTTCTTTCACTAAACATATCTTTGAGATCCATTAAGTTTTGTGTATCAGTGTTTTGTTTTGTTTTTTACTTTTTATAGCTGAGTAGTATTCCATTTCATGGATGAAAAACAGTTTATTTATCCACTCACTTGATGACATGGCCCCTTTTGTCTTCTAACACTTGTATATGTTTTTCCTCTTATGGGGATATTCTTCTCTCCCCTCTCTTCTTTACCTGACAAGTTTCTTATCCTTCTTCAGATATCAGTTTAGACATCCCTTCTCTAGGCAGGCCCCTCAGACTCTAGACAGGATTGAGTTACCACCCAGTGCTTCCTCCATGAACATATTCCACACATTGTAGGGTACTTTTTGGTTAAATCGTCTGCCTTCTCCATCTGCTTTTATATCCCGATGACCTAGTATTATACTAGACATGCAGTAAATCACAATGGATGTTAGAAGAATTAATGAAAAAATGTCTTTTAGGTCCATCTCCCAATAGACACATATGTTTATTTTGATTTGGTCTACACTGCTTAGACCCCTTTGCCAACCTTTCATAATATTCTGTGCCACCAGTTTTATTTTTCAGAGTTACAAAAAGAAATTGAGGTAGCTTATAAAAATGATGCATTACAATAAAACAAAATTATAGATAAATGATTGGAATAAAGTAAAATTGAGGAGAAATAGGAAGAGAAGAACTAGAAAAAGCTAGAACACAAAAATTTATGACACAAAGTCTGAGCTTCCTAGCAACCAAAGACAAAAAGGAAAGCCATCAGTGATAAATTTTGCACTGTCCATTAGTCAAAATTATACCAGTTTCCCTGGAGAAACTGAAGCTGAAATAAATTTCCCATGTGAGAGTTCGAAAAAGAACACAGAGATCTAATGGGCATTTTTAAAATACCGTTTTTTCATTAAGTGTAATAGCCATGCTCATAGTCTTCCTTTCAAGCAGTTCTTCAGTGTAAACTTGAAATAGTATGCCTAAACACAAGTCAGCAAGTCTGCTTCCACAAGGAGCCAAAATCATTTGGTCTAGATATACAGCTCTCTGATCATCTGGCTTGATCCAGGGATAAAATCTCAGATACCTAGAGGAGCAGATGAGTTACATGTCCATCAGATAACCCTCCATGAATATTAGTTCTTGCACAGGGCTTTTCAGCAGCAGACAATTTGAGCTTATGTTTCCCAGTGAGGGTGCAGAGGATTGGCATTTTCTGTTGTTAACAAAGAAGCACATATTCTTTATAAATCACCCAGGTGGGCAGCAGGATTGGCATCCTGTTAAAAAATCAAGCATCTGACCAAGGCTCTGGCCTGATTAGGCTGCCATTCCCCACCATGCAAGGTGGGCCACAAATATAATGCAGTCATAAAAGAGAAACTGAGCTCCTCACCCCCAATTCCATGCTCCAGGTATATGCAACGCCAAAAAGAACACTTTGGAAATTTGGTTTAGTTTCATGGAAATTTGAAAAAGAACATTAAGACAATACCAGACCCTGGGGTTAGATGCTGTGAAGAGAATGAGAATGCCAGCAAGCATTTGGATATAGAATTCTTTCCCATTTACACAGCCTTTTCATTTAATGTTCATAAATTCTGGGCAAGATGAAGGCTGAGCAAGGCTCACCATTGTTCCCATTTTATAGATGACAAAAAGATAAGCAGAGGGTTAAATGAGTTGTCAGAAGTTAGGATAATGTGTCTGAACCAATACTCTACTTTTCCTGGTCTCAAATCTTGTATTCTTTATGCTCCCCATTTAATATATAACATACTAGAAACTACATGCTAATGTAGAATAGTAATTTTCTAGAATAATAACAGAGAAAGGCAACCTTTATCTTTAGATGAAGAAGAAGCGGTTTCCAACTATAATAAAAGGGATTTGAGTTAGCCATTAGGAAGATACTTTTGCCAGGAAGAGTTATAAGTCATAAGAACAGGCCACTGAGGGAGACTCTGGAAGTTTCTTTTTTTTTTTTTTTTTAAAGTATATTTTATTGATTATGTTGTTACAGTAGTTCTAATTTTTTTTCCCCTTTACTCCCCTCCACCCAGTATCTCCCTCCCCCAGCATCCCCCCCCAAGTCCATACCCATGGTTCGTAAAAAATAACTATCCCTCCCTCTCAGATATTAAGACCCTTTGTAATCTTGTAAAGGACAATGGGCGAAGGTCTCAAGCTCCTCTAGCTGCTTCAAGCTGGACATGGTCGTCGTCCTATCTACCCTTGGGTCCAGAAATCCCTAATAACAGTGGGGGTGTGGAGGGGAGGGTGGCCTTCCCACATGGGGAAGGATTGTGCAGACTCCAGGTCAGTTGGCTGTCTCCGGACAACGGCATGCTTGGTTTAGCAGGCTGGCATCCTTGTTGTGTTCTGGGGGCAACAGATTTGGCAAAAAGGGTTAAAAAGCATCATTCAATCCATAACTACTAGGTGGCAAAAGGCAGGGATTAATTTTTCAATGTTCCACATTAGGAGAAAAAAAAAAAAAAAAAAAAAGGGCTTCTTTGGAGGAAGGTGTGCTAGGCACATCTCTCCTGTCCAAAACCCTTTTGCCCATTTTATTTAGTTTGGGCTGAGGGAAATAGTTTATGTTTCCCCCCTCTCAGACCTCTGGGCCCTTTCTGTCCAAGCCATTAGGATAGAAAAGAGCATTCAGTTTTAAAGTGAAGCCCACAGACCACCCCATTCTTCACCAACTCAGCCATTTAGTTCAGCCAAACTGTTGAGTCTCCGGAGGCAGCGCTGCAGAGAGGATTAAGTGAGGCTTATGCGTACAGACAATCACTCAGATAATGCGGTCATAGGCTTATGCCCTTTGAAAACAGAAAACACATGTTAATTTATGTAACATAACCAACAAAAAAGTCTCTAAATCTGTAAGACTGTCTTATTGGGAAGACATACAGTTGCAAGGCACTTGACATTCTACTTGCCTGCAACTTGAATCTCTTTGGTGATATCACAGATATGGTTTAATTTTCAAGTGAAACCATTTTTTAAATGAGAAGAAACTTTTAAGACGGTTAGCTGCCCTACTTTACAGTCTGCCACTGATCATTGTGATTTTCCTTGAATACTGATTTTTCTCCCTAAGATTACTCTCCTTGTCTTTAAAGGGACTACATTAAGTCCATTTTTAATTTATCCTGTTCATTTGCATAAGCATAACAAGAGCAGCAAATGATCACTTATGATCTTTAGTTCTGTTTTGCTGGAACTTGGAAGTTTCTTATTAATAACATTTAAAACTCTGAGTGCTGCTCTTGGTCTGGGGACAATTTTTGAGTTGTCTTTTTTTAGAGAGACCATGTGTACTTTGAAATTTCTTTTGCCCTCTACCCTATTCTTCCATAGCAGAGCCTGGGCTTCAGAGGGAGTGGGAGACGGTATCTGCCTGGGGCACCAGCCATTCATTCAACAATATTTGTTTTGCTGGATAACAGTTTCATCAGAGTTCCAGCAATGTTTTTACCTCCGGACATTTTAAATGAAGAGGCTTTAATGCAGGGGCTAGCTATAGAGATGTGGGCAAGCCAAGAGAACCTACAAGGCATGGTGAGGAATTGAGACCAAACCTAACAAGGAAGCCAGAAGAAGCAGAGTCATTGGAGCTCGCCAGCACTGCAGTCACTGGGAGCAGTTAGAGCTGGGAGGGATTCCCAGGCTCCAAGCACTGAGGCATAGGGAAGAAACACCCCATCTATTTCTCCCCTTGCCTTCTGATCTCCCTCTGATACACCAGCAAACAGCTGGTTATCAAGAGAGCATGGGAGTTTCAATACCCAGAGATCAGCTTACTGGAGCCAGAACAGGGTGAAGAAGGGCAGAGAATGGACCAGGAAGAGGCAGGAAAAAAAGGAAGGTAGCTGGTACAATAGGAGCAAAATCAACAAAACCCCTCCCTCCAGCTTTCAGCCTATCCAGAAAGCCAGACAATAGATACACCAAAACAAAAGAAGGAAATGGCACAATAACATAGCTGTAAGTGCTATGGAGAAAAACAGAGCAGGTACAAGTGGAAGGGGAGCTAAATTAAATAGAGTGGTCAGGGGCCTCTGAGGAAGGGGCATTGTGCAGAGATTGAATGAGGTGAAGGACTGATCACTGGTCCACATTGAAGGGCAGCTTGAGCCCCCTGATGCCAGTGCTAGCCCAGCACACCCACCTCAGCTCTGCTGGGCAGCTCACAGCCATAGCAACAGATTTATTCTGAATGAAGCGGAAGCATGTCAGCATGATGTGGGGGTTCAGTGCTTACTCAGTGAGAGACGTGTGGGGAAGCAAGGCCGCTCTTACCAATTGCTAGGCGGTGATCCAGAAAATGCTTCAGACTCCCTTGGCTTCTCCCCAAGAGTTTGAAGGGAGTGGCAGCTGGTGGACAGGTGGCAGAGCACCCACACTAGCTCTGGTTGTTCTCCACAGTGGACTTTTGCTCTTGAGGGGGCTGTGATTGGGACTGGGAGGGCCTCACCCCCACCTCCCCATACTTAAGCACAGTCCCTCTCTCTCTCTCTCTCTCTCTCTCTCTCTCTCTCTCTCTCTCTCTCTCTCTCTTCCTCATCTGATACACAAACACTTCTAGAAGTATAGGGTGTTCTAAAAGCCTGCAGCAATAACACTAAACTAATATGTGTTGTTTCTGGGAAAGCTTCTAGGAAGAAGTGACATTTAACAGAGACCTAAAGGCGGAGTAGGAGTTAGCTGAGCAAAGACAAGGTGCGAAAACATGGCAGGCAGAGGGAACCATATGCAGCACCCAAGGTGAAAGAGAGAGAGAGCCAGCTTGCCTGGGGTTCTGGGTCAGGAACTGAGGGAAGTACAGAATGGCTGCAGTAGAAAGTGGGAGAGATCTTTCAACAGGGATGCTGCTAGCAACTGGGGTTATTCACTCTCTGCCCAACTCCTGAGAGGTCCTCACTGGGAAGGTAAAAATCTCTTTTCTTAAAAAAAAAAAAAAAGATTTATTTCTGGAGTGTTTTACAGTTTGCAAAACACTTACATGTCTGTTTTTTAATCATTTGCCATGTCAGTTACGTTGAACTGGAGAGCTGGGATTGTGAATATGGATGAGGACAAAGACTCTGTGACGTCAAGTGACTTGTTCAAGGACACAATGTTAAGGGGCAGGACTCACGTGTTGGTCTTATGACCTCTAGTCTGCTATTCCCCTCACCTCAAGGTGAAGTATAAAGATCTCCTTGCCTGGGGATCAGCACAATCTGTGCTTCTTTAGCCACCAGCCTGCAGCCTGAACCTGATTAGAGTGATGAACTGACCCCACACCCCCACCCCCAAACTGGCCTTCAGCTCCTGCCCTGGGCACACATGTGTGTGAGAGTGAGCACACAGCATTCATGAGGCCATTCCCAGCACCAGATGCTGTGGCTGAAGCTTTGGCCCCTAAGTCCCACCCTGCTCACCCACTTAGTCAAGGAGGGCCTCAGCATTGATCCCAAAGTGTTTCCTCTCCTCTGAAGATGATGAGAGGCTGCAAGTACTCACATTTGAAAATCTTGTTTGGTAGCAGTTTGACTCTCTTGGGTTCTCCATGTCACCCAGCTGCTTCCTTCCATGCCACTCGTCAGTGTCCTTAAATTACATGTTTGTCATACCTCCCATATCCCTTCCTCCATTGCTCTGGGACCTTATTATCCATCCTGGGCTCCCATTCTTCTCACACTTTGTCTCCTTTTCTTGAAACTTTCCCTAGTTGCTTGGTGGCCCCAGCCTCTTCATTCCTATATTGTTTCCATCCCATTCCCACCTTACTCTAATTTCCACAGCTACAGCTCCCTGAAGAGGAACCCCATGGGTGTGTGGCAGGCCCCAGAGGGGCTGCCTGGAGGGTGTGGCCTTGCTTCCTGATCTCAGCTTCAGGGGCTCAGTTGTGAGAAATCACCAAGACTCAACTGCCTCTTGATGGGAGGGAGGAGAAAGCAGACCAGGAAGCTCTGAGACTCCAGGAAAGAGCAGCTATTAGTCACCAGGGGGAGAAAAAGAAGAATTGGTCAGACAGCAGGTGGTCCAAGAAAGCTCACACAGCCCAAATCAGCTCTGAATTTAATCAGGGATGGGGATTAGAGTCAGGCAGGCAAACACATGCTGCTGGCCCAGCTTCCCTCCCTGCTCCAGCCCAGAGGTAGGAAGAAAGATGAGCAGGCAAGCTCCTGGGGTAGAAGCCTGATTGTGTCTTTGGAATCTGAGGGGAAGAATAACAGAGGCCAGAGAGATATAGGTATGGTAAAAAGGAACAGATAACTGCTGGTACTCCTTGGAGCCCCCAAAATCCCTCTGCACGATAATAAAATGACCCAGCGCAGGTCCTTTGCAGTCGACGTTTGTCCTTCCTTCCTTCCCTCTTTCCCTTTCACATCATCTACCACACAAAAAAGAAAAAAAATAAAACAAATACTAGTTAAGTCAATTCAATAATAGTTGATGGTACATATAGGTAACAGACTCTGGGAATGTGCTAGAAACCAGAGGTGAGTAACTCGTGGTCCATGCCCCCAGATGTCCACAGTCTGAGAGAGAAAGACTTGCACACAATGATTCACTGAAGCATAGTGAAAGCCAAGTGTGCCAAGTCCAGTGCTGGTCCAATTCTGACTAGAGGGCTTCACAGACATGGCCTCTAAGCTGACAGGGAACGAGAGGAAGGATGACCCCAACAGAAGAAAGAGTATTGCTCAAAGCCCTGGAGTTATTAATGGGCATGGTGTGTCTGGGGGAAAAAAAGGGGGTATAGGAGCAGGAGAGAAAAAGCCAGGAGTGGCTAGTAGCTGGTCCCCTTTAGGGCTCTAGGGGACAAATGGCAGTGAGATGGGAAGCCCAGGCTTTTGGGATGAAGAAATTGAATTCATCTTCCCACACTGCAGATGAAGTCATACTGCCCAGGGAAAGTTTCCAGAGAAGGAGGGGTGGGGACCAGGAGGCTTTTGTTTAAGAGGTTTAGAGGAGTCTTGGACTTTTGGTTAGCTTGACTTTTAGAGGAGTCAGTACAATTCTAATAGGTCCCCTCTCTCTGCTTCTGTTTCTGGTCCTAAAAGATCTTCATCTGCTCCCTCTTTCACTCCTGGGATAATGTTCATCTCCGCTCAACTATACAGCCTCCAGCCTGAGTCCACTCATTTGCTCCCACTCTGCCCCTCTGGCCGAAATAGGAATAGAGCCCTGTGGAATTTCAAGGACAATTAGAACAGGAACATTTTAGAAGAGGTTTTCTTGTTATAAGTGAATACAAACAATTTAGAAAGCAAATTGGAAAATGTATCAAGAGTCTGCTTAAAATCCCTTACTGGCTCCCACTTGCCAGGATAAAACACAAACTCTGGCACTGTAAACAGGCTGCCCCGCCTTCCTGCTCAGTGTCTGCTAGCACTAGCCTCTCGATACCCCCTCCATACCCACATCTGTGCTCCGACATTGTCAAGCCACCGGTAAATACTGGAACACACTGTGTTTCTTGTGTTGCCATGACTTGGATCTTGCTGTTTCCTTTGTCCAGAATGTCTTTCCCCACCTGTTCACCAAGTTGACGTTTCCTACAATTTTCTAGTAATTTGCAGATAAGTTCTATTCTGGAGCAGCTTGCTAGACCATAGCCCTCTTCCAGCTCTTTAGAAGTAATTTTCTGGTCCCTGTAGCTTGGTCTTTATCAAAATGATGGCATTTATCAAACTGTGTCAGTTATGTGTTTGTGTCCCTGCTAATCTGAGAACCTCATGATGGCAGAAACTAGTTCTTTCATCTTTGTATCCTCAGGCACGGCACAGTCTCTGGCACATAGTAGGTGTTCAATAAATAGTTGGTGAAAGCATAAATGAACCACAAAAATTATTCTGTCTCTTCACCTAATAATCTTAATTTTAGGACTTTATTTTAAGTAAATATTACAAAAGAAAGAACAAGAAATGTGCCCACAGGTATTCATTTCAGGATTATTTCATTAGTAGAAAACTGTAAACAATCTAAATACCAACAATAGGGGAATTGTTAAGTGAGTTCTAGGCTATTATACTATTAAAAAGAATTACCACTGAGACTATATAACAATGTAGAAAGTGTTTCCCACACAATTTTATTGTTTAAAAAATGGTATACAAAGTTGTGTATTCACTCTGATTATAATTATGTAAAACTCTGCAAAAGGACTGAAGGAATATACAGAAAGAAAATTAGTTTTTGGGCTGGGCTTATTCATCTAGAGTGATTTATTTTCCTGCTTTACAATTCCCTTTAAAGCTGTTATGATAATATTTATGTGGAGAAAGAAAATAGCTATTCAGCTCATGAGCCATGTAATCCAGAAGTATGTTTCTAACAGGCATTTGGATAAATATATTGTTCTTCTGCACATCAGCTTTAAAAAGCTGTAGATGAACCACCAAACTTGGACTTATCCTCTATGACCCTGTAAACTATAGCATACCCAAATATTCTTAAAGCTTCTTGTGTTTTCAGCTTATGATATTATTATTGATTTTGGGTCATATCTACCTTTAGCGTCTTCCTTCCTTAACCAATAAGGCCTTACCTTTAGTGAATCTGCATAGGGTGCTTCCCATTACCACCCTCATGCCTTTGATCATTCTGTAATTTTTCCTGGATCTTTTCCTTGTCTATTGCAGTACTTACATATTAGCTGTTCACCAAGATGCTCACCATGTGCTGGGTAGGCTGCCCAATCATTTCAATTTGCCTGGTACTGTCTTGGTCTTAGAACTGAAAGTCCATTGTCCTGGAAACCCATTCAGCCCAGGCAAAGCAGGATGGTTAGTCACTCTAGTGCCAGGCTCCATTCGTTATATGCTGGACTTAATATTATGAACCAGATGGACAAGATCATGTCTCAACATACTTACATCCTCAAAAGTGTGAAATGACCAAAAACTAGCATACACCTTGAGCACACTGTTATAAAGGTTGGCACCAACTACTATGAATGTGTAGAACAAAAAACAATGATTGTGCACGTGTGTGTGTGTGTGTGTGTATTGGGGCAAGGAGTGGTCTATAGAAAAGATGGTCTTTGAGATGGGCAGTAGAACTGAAGGAGTTCTAACAGACAGCTACCTTCTTGAGTCTCATGTCTGACCCTGCACAGCATTCCAAGTAAGCTTACACAGCTACTGTCTCAAAGGGAAGGAGAGTGTTTATGTTTGGTTTCAGCACCCTTATATGTGTGAGCCAGCAGTTGGTCTTTTCTGTCATCTGCTCACTGGGTTCTAGTTTTCCTAGAACTGGAAGGAGTATAGGTACGCATTCCTGTCTTTGGTCATGTTTGTTAGCTAGGCATGCATAACCTGAGGATTAAGCCTGCATGCTTTTCTTTTTGACCATGGTAATGCATAATCTATGCCTTCTCATACCAAAGCAGCTGCCACAGGCAGTCTTCTTCTGACATTGTCTGCTTTCTCTGGTATCTGCCTTCAATGGCAGGTGACATGAGGGACAAGCAATGTCATGGACTAAATTGTACCCCCCCACCCCCAGCACATATTGAATCCCTAATGTACAATGTGACTATATTTGGAGATTGGGTTTATGCAAAGCTAATAAAGATTAAATGAGATCATAAGCATGAGGTCCTACTCCTACAGAACTTGTGTCCTTAAGAAGAGGCAGAGGTACCAGGGATCTCTCTTCTGCAAGCACACACAGGAGAGGGCATGAGAGGACACAGCAAAATGGCTGTCTGCAAGCCAAGAATAATCCTGACCAGGAACTGAATTTGCCAGCATCTTGATCTTGGACTTCTAGCCTCTATAACTGTGAGAAATGAATTTCTCTTGTTTAAGTCACCCAGCCTATGGTACTTGGTTACAGTATCCTGAGCTGACTAATACAAGGATGTTGTAATATATTTCAAGTAACAGTCATCTCTTCTCAACTGATTGCCGCCTCGGGAACAGAGACTTAATGTTAGACCAATGGATCCTGTATGGGGCTTTAGTATGGGGCCAAGCATGGAGAAGGTGAGCAACAAAAACCTATTCATTTCTTGAGGGATGAGGAGGAGAGAGGAGACCTTTCATAGGAGGAAGATGAAGGTATAAGACCCTCCAACATGTGGACAAAGGAACAAGTGATGTTCACTCTCCTTTTCTTCTTCCACATCTTCCTTCACCCAAGAATGGAAGCACAGGTCATACTTAGGGAAACTAAGCATTTTTTTTTTTTTTTTACAATTGAAGGCCTCCTGTTTTCTGGGATCCTGAGATTGCTCCTTTCAGCTCAGTTTGGTTTTTTAATTTGTTTTCTGTTTGTCTTTTTTTCTTATAAGGGAGGAAGAAGAGGGGGACCCTCAGCCTTTTCAGAGAGTTCTGTGTTGTGTAGGGATTGTAAATGGTGAGGCTTTGGTTTTTCTGCCTCCTTGGGAGACTTGTGTAATTTTTAAAAAACACACTGGCTCTTATATGACACTGCTGTCTAGTTTTCCTGCTGAAGAACCCATGGGCCTCAAACCTGAGTCTGTGACTATCTGTGCTCACTGTTCCACCTTGCATGGGGCAGATGAAAGGCAGTGACTCAAGGTACTTTGCTGAAGTTTAGGGTGAGAGCAAAAGAGGGAGAGAGAAACACCAGGCATGAATGGGTCTCTAGAGTATGTCTTCACCAACGTGTGCTAGAGTACTTATGCTTGAACAAGTATGCCCTCACAGCTCTGAGGAACCATTACATAGACACGAGAGAAGATGGGCAGGCATACATTTGTTTTTGGTTGAGGGCATACATTTGAGGGAGCAGATGCTGCAAACAATTATGTGAGTGCTCAAGCAAATAGAGTAAGGACACATATGTCAATTATATGTACTTGGACATACAATTGCCACATCTGTGACCTTAGATGTGAAAACATTCAGAAAGACCAGAAAACCATATACTTGCCTCCTGTGAGCAAGAAGGTAAATATGCAGGAAAGATGTCAGCTGAAACTGAGTGCATGTATGCATGAAAATGTTTATGGGGCTTTGATAAAATCTCGGGAGACAAGCTTGAGTCCTCAACCTGTCTCTGATGATGGTAGTATGTATTTTTAAGCAGATGCAGGAATAAGCAAAGATATATTCATGTACATTTGTGTTTCTATTCGTGTGAGCATATGAGTACTCCAGGGATGCTTTCGTATCAGTATGGGTACCATTCCTGAGTGTTCTTGGGGCTCCATGAGCACTGTCTGCAGGGAACATGGGAGGGAAAGAGTTTAGATCTACATGGACATGTGAGAATGTTGGGGTTCATGTGCATGGCACTTTCCTGCATTTGGTTTGCTGTGTTCACAATCCTGAAGAATATAAAACAGCAACAAAAACAATGACAACAAAGATGAATGGAAAATGGCGTAACACTGCCTGCATTTGCAGAGCCTCAGGAGCAGGCCCCACGCTGGCCACAGTTCCAGCAGAGTCCGTTACCATGGCTATCAATAAAGAGGCTCTGTGATGCATGTTTGTTTATAAATCCCCATTCCCGTGACACTCCCTTCTGAAACTCAAAACTGCTCCCTTGGTGCCTCCTTCCCTTTCAGATCAGAAGATGAGAGTACAATTACCTCTCAGCCTCCAGGGCGAACCTACAAGGAAGTCAACCTACCAACTATTCCAAACCCCGTTTCTTCTCCCAAATCCAGATGCATCTGGGGATGACTCAGGACCCGAGGCCCCTGCAAGTGCAGAGTTTAGGGACAATGAATGGCCTCCTGCTTGTCTGGGAGTGGTCTCCTGGCTCAGCCTAGGATTCCCTGGATGGCAGGTCTGGGAGGGGAGGCCGAGATTTACACAGGCTGACGGCACCGGCCCTGGCCCGGGGAAGAGGAGACAGGGAACTGCGGACAACACAGCTTGTTCCAGCTGCCCTGGGCAGGCTTCCGTGCGATCTCAAATGCCCACTCCTGGCCCATTGCCCAGCTTGTGACTAGGTGAGGAGCAGGGTAGAGGAACTAGGGCTTGGCCGTGGGTGCCTGGGCCCGGCTGTGTGGTGGCTGGTCCTGCTCACGGGTTTTCTGTTCTGTTGGATCAGTTCTTAAAGGGAGGGCAGTGAGGCCTGAGTCAGAGTTTCTTTGCATGTCAGCTAGTCAACTTCAGGTATTCTAGGCCGCGTGTTAAAGGGGCAGCCCCAGCCTTTAGGCGCGAGGGGAAATAAGTAATACAGACAGGAGAGAGGAGCTTACACCAAGCACTCCCCACTGGAGGTGAACAGCATTCTCCCACCCCAGTTCCTCCCACGAGACAGCTCCCTGAGGGCATGGACTATGTCCTTCTAGAATACACCCATCTCTATCTTATCCAGGACAGTGTTCTGCATGGGCTCTGGTTACAGCAGGTGTTCAGGAAATGCTCACTGAATTAAGATCACTGGACTGGGAATCCTCAAACCTGAATGTTTACACACCGGACATGCACTGTGTGGGGAGGCAACTCTACCTTTCCTCAACATTGCTTTCCTCATCTGAAAAATGAGGGGCTCAGACTGAATTATCTCTATACTTCCAGCACTGACATTTTATGATTCTATTAACTAATTAAATTGGATGGACATTATGGAACATGTTGAGAAGCAGGCTAATTTTTCTTTGAACATTAACCAGATCCCCAGGCTGTGTCACAGTCAGGTCAGCAAAAAGAAAAATAGGAAATGATTTTTACCTTCTCTCCTTTCATAGGTGAACATGTTCACCAAGTCATCCCTGAAATGTGCAGTGGGGAATTTGGAGGTGTGTTTCATTCCTCCTCATGTTTCCGGGGTCAGATGCTTTGGGCATTAGCTGGTCCTTTAAGATAAGGTGGCTGTGTGCTCTGTCAGCGGTACCATCTAGGGATGTCTGCTGCTCTGGGGAGTAGAAGCGGGGGCTAAGGAGATCTGAGTGGTAGAAGCAAATCCTGGCTCCTCCAGTAGAAACAAATAATACAAATCTGTCTTTGTGGGGTGAAGGGGAACAGAGGCTGCAATTTTTTCTCTAACTCGTGGCTTCTGAGGTCACCTTCCTGATAGGTTATTTCATTTTGACTGACACATGTTAAGGGCTGAATTGTGTCATGTGAACATTCATGTTCTCATACTCAATACCTCAAAATGTGACCTTATTTAGAAACAGATACAATTAGTTATAATCAGTCAATTTGCAGATGTAACTAGTTAACGTGAGTTCATCTTGGAGTAGGGCGGCCCCTAATTCAATATGACTGATACCCTTGTAAAAAAGAGATATTTAAAAACATGCATTCACAGAGGGAGAGCACCATGTGACCATGAAGGCAAAGACTTGACTGATGCTTCTACAAGCCAGGGAATGCCACAGATTGCCAGGATCTACCAGAAGCTAGGCCAGAGGTGTGGAGCTAACTCCCTCACAGCCTCACAGGGAACCAGCCATGCCAACACCTTCACCTCAGACTTCTAGCCTCTGGGACTGTGAGATGATAAACGTTTGTGTTTCAACTCCCCAGTTGTGGTACTTTGTTACCTCAGCCCAGCAGAATAATACAATAAGACATACTACCTTCAGGAGAAAGCCTTGTATTTCAGCAGTTCCCTCACCTATTCTACACCCCCACCTTGGCTCCACCATATACATTAGGATATTAAAGGGAGTGTAACAGCAGGTAACTGTCCTCAGGGAAACTGATTTTCCAGTCCAGATCAGCTTCATAACTACTGTTATGAATCATGGGGTCCTTCCTTCTAGGCCACCTAAACCCCATCTGCTGCAGTGACAGCCAACATTTTGTTTTACTTTGCCCTCAGAAGTGAAACTATCAAGCAGAACCCCCACTTCCAGGAAGCAATCCTTTGTTGTTGAAAAGTTTCACGTAGAATCTCCTTTCCATAGCTGCTGATTGCTCCCACGCTCTAAATGAGGTAAACCTTCCTGTCTCTGCCACTACCCCTGCTGAGACTCTCCACCCTCCACTCGTCCTGTGTGGTGACCTTCTCCTACTTCCCAGAGCAGACAAGCCCCACACCCCCATGCCTCCTGGATCCTTCCACACAGGCTGTCCTTGCAAAGACAATGCTTGTTTGTGTGCTCGCACACGCTTGTCTCCAAACACAGACTGGAAATAGTCCTAAGGACTGAGATGCAGCAGCTGAGACATCGCAGTGACCGATGAGAGGCCCTGATTGCTTGTGCATAGCTGCTGAAAGGGGTCTTGACATTTTAAGTGCTCGTCAGAGTGAGGAATGACAACGGCAGACAATGAGACACTTCCTCTTTGCCTTTTGCTGGCTATTAATAAGTGTTTCTGATTCTGCAGATGTGGGAGAGATTCTGGGCCATTGGATTTGGGTGTGTTGTGTTTTTTCCCCACTTTGTTTTTCTCCCAGTCCTTCTTTCCTCCTCTGTCCCTTGCCTTCCCCACCCCTAGCTGCCAGTCTCTTCACCTAGTGTTGCTGGCTGTTTGTCTTGGAGTCAGATTGTTAGTGCTCTGGAAATGTCATTAAGCAGCTGCACTCTGATGTGCTCTTGGCTCTTTGCAGGAATTCAATCTCTTAGTCTCTCTGGCTTGGACCAACTGCCAAATCCCACTGGCTCCCTGCAAGATTGGAGAGGAATAGAAGGAATATGGCAGGCTAGCATGGAAGATGGAGAGGAGGTATAAGGCTAGAGTTGGGGAGGGGGTGCCAAAGCATTAGTGCATGTGGGGACCACTGAGAGCAGTCAGTGCAAGCTGGGTCAAAGGGACCTGGCCTTGGGGACAGACAAGTGCAAAGAGAACTGGGAGATAGACTTTCCCTCCTTCCCTTCTCGGTCCTTCCATCAGCATGTCAGAAAAGCCACAGAGGCTATGTCCTCCTCCACAGCCTACACAGGCAGGGGTGCTATCGCCTGGCCTTGGGGGCCACTTCTACTGACAGAATCCAAGAAGGGGCCATTTGTTTTCCCAGTTCCTACCTGGTTCCCTGAGTCTCACTGTTTATTTTTATGAAATCTATCCTCTCCCTAAATCAGGGGGACCAACCACTTAATGTGCTCAGAATTGAGGAGCTGTCCTCAGTCCTGAAACTGGGACAGTCCCTGGAAGACAAGAATTGTTAGTCACCTGACTCCAAGCACCCCTTGACCCCTGACATAGTTTTCGATGTCCTTTCTCAAGGGGTGTTTCTTTAACTTTAAATGTGCTCCATTGGAACCAGCAATGGCCAGTGAGGAGTACAAGGGCAGATTGAGATGAGACAGAAAGAAACCTTCACACTGGGGCAGCATGGCCTTTTGGTCCCAGTACAGGAGAAAGAGACGTCCACCCAGGGGTGAGTGACCCCTAGAGATGCCTTCCAGGCAGCAGAGCCTCTGATTCTGAAGGAAACAAGGCTTAGTGGAATCAAAACTGGGGAGCAGCACCCTGGCCCCCATGCCCATGTCCCTCCTTCACCCTCCCCCATAGGCCCCCGGCAGCCACCGCCCTCCAGCCTGGCTCCACCGCAGTCCAGCTCCAAAGCCTTATCCCAAGCCTGCAGCCTTTGGATCTCTTTTTCTGATTCAATTACATACACAATATGAGCTTTGCAAACAGAAAATTACACGCTGCAATAATTGAATTCTTTCTTGGGCTTGACACATGCCGAACTGTGGTGCAGAGCAGCTCACAGATAGCCAGCCTTGCCCCCGGGCCCCACCTTCACTTAGCAAAGCAGTAACTAACATCCACATGGTGTTTTATAATTAATGATGTTTGTACCTCTACCATCTCCTTTAAAGTTGACAACTATTTGACATAAGCTATTATATATCCTTATTATTATTTATCATTCCCTTCTTATGAATGAGGAAACTGAGACACAGAGCAATCATGAAACATACTCAAGTTGACACAATAGATGATTGTGGTAAACCAAGATCCAAACTCAGATTTTCTAAGTCACACTTCATGTTTTTTCCCACTTCATCCACTCTCATTTCCTGCCTGCCCTGATGACCACATGGTATGGCTTTCCTGGTCCCATGTGATTCATGGAAAAGGGGACATTTTTCTCCCTCCTACAAGTCTAGACCTGTGTGCTAACTCCAGAGCGGTGGACATAATCTATTCTGTCACCTACCATAAACCAAGGCCACTGTTTCAAAACCTGCTAATACTTATGAAGATTATTGCTGGATACCCTAACGAGTATTATTTTCTATCCATTGGTCTATCAATCCTTTTTCCTCTATGACAAACAAGGCAACTACTTTCACTTCATTTTACCTGAACTTACTTTAAAATAATGCCTGCTTACTTCAAAATAATGCCAAACAGACTAATTCCTTCGAAATATACAGTCAATGACGTCTGTTACTCTCATCAGCATGTCCTCAGCAAATGTTTATTGGGCATCTGCTATGTGCCATGTGTTTGCTATCTCATACAGTCTTCACAATAAATGAATAAAAATGCTATTATTATTTCTACTTTAGAAATAAGAATTTGGGGCTTAGAGCAGGGGAAAAAAAAAAGCCTGCCCAAGTCTCTATTTCAGTAGGGACAAGAAGCCAGGCTCAGCAACCACAAAGCCTGTGTGCTTAACCACTGTGTCACAAGGCTGCTTAAGGACATGGCCCCTTCCTCCCTCCCTAGTTCAAGTCAACCTCATCTTTGAACTGGACCACTGCACTCCCTTTTTAACAGTCTCCTTGATTTTGATCTCACACTTATAAAATCCATTCTTTATACTTAGTCAGTGAGTGACTTAATAAACATTTCTGACAAAGTTATACCCAGGCTCTAAGAAAAACTCAGTAACTCTTGACTACTTGTAAAAGAAAAAAAAGTTCACACTCTGTGACTCCTGCTTACCTCCTGAGCTGTCTTCTGCCTTTACCCCCCTGAATTGTACTCTGGTTATGATAAGCTGCTTATAATTCCTTTACTGAAAACATGAAGAGTTTCACATCTCAGTGTTTTAATATATGCTTCTAGTTCTCCACAGGAGGCCCTTTCCACTTTTCTTTGTTAGGCTTAATCTTACTTCTTCATCAGGCTCAGTCTGGGCATAATCATCTCCAGAAAGCATTTGCTGTCTTCTATGCTGTGATTCCATAGCCCCCGTGTGCACTGCCTTAAGGGTTACTCATTTATGTGTCTGTGACCTCTAGTTCTGTGTCCCCAGTCATGAACTAAAAGTTTATTACACACAGAGACCCAAGAGGGCAGAGGAGTAAGTGGAAGCTACACTAACCTCCTCCCAGGACTAATCTGGAATTACAACTAAATTGTAGAGTAATCATCCTGAATAACCATTCTAAATAACACTAGCTGGAGAGAAGCCCTAATACCAAGGACAGACAGAAGAAACTACTTCACCATGTTGAGACTGGAAGGGAGTGCAGAGGAGGCATGAGAGTGCTGGCTGGACTCCCACAGGTAACAGCTCAAGTTCAAGAGGGATATTTAAGTGGCCAGGGAGTTCCTCCTGAGAAGTGCGAGTCTAAACCTCAAGCTGGGCTCCCCAGCCTACAGCACCAGAGCCAGAAAGGAACTCAGAATACATCCAGCTTTGAAGGCTACAGGGTTTCTGTCAGTGAGGGAGAGAGGGCTGGAGACTCAGAAAGCCCCTTAAAGGACGAATGTACAAAATTTTGTTTATAGCAATTTAACATGGGCTCCAGCAGAGGGAGGGCAGAGTGGAACTAGAGATGCCTGAGGAGAGTCTGGGATTGGTGGCTCTGGGGAGAGAACTGAAGGAGTAGCCTCCAGGATCCCTGTGCTGAGTCATTCCCGATACTACAGAAGGCATCTTGGAGCACTCCTCTCCAAGTGGCATCAGCCTGAGGGGAAGCAATAGCCTTGTCCACAGGAATTACTCTGCCCTGCCCTATGGTGCTTAAGTTGATTGCAGCTAGCTTGATTAGTTTAACAACTGATCAGTTTAACAACTAAGGCTGAAGATACAAAGAAGCAACCAAAATGGAAAGGCAAAGAAACACACCCCAAATGAAAGAACAAGAGAATTTTCTAGAAGAACTAGATGAAATGAAGGCAAGCAATTTATCAGATAGAGAGTTTAGAGTAATGAGTCCAAGAATACTCAACAGCATGGAAAAAGACATAGAAAACAAAATGAGGACCAGTAATAAATAAAGAATGCAATATCTGAAATAAATAATACACTTGAAGAAAAGATCAATTTGGTGATTTGGAAGATAAGGCAGAGAAGCAAAAAGAAAACACAATTTTTTAAAAAATGAGGAGAGCTTAAGAAACATTTTGGACAACATGAAGCATAACAACACCTACCACATGGGAATACTAAGAGAAGAGAGTGAGCAAGGGATTGAGAACTTATTTGAGGAAATAATGACCAAAAACTTCCTTAATATAGTGAAGGAAAAAGACACAAGTCCAGGAAACAGAGAACCCCAACCGGGTTGGACCCAAAGAGGCCTACATTGGGACACATCATAATTAAACTGCCAAGGCAAGGAGAGAATCCTAAAAGTCACAAGAGAAAAACAGGTAGTTATCTAAAAGGAAGCATCAATTAGACTGGAACCTGATTACTCAACAAAAACATTTCAGGCCAGAAGGAAGTGGTGTGAAATGTTCAAGATGATGAAAAGCAAGGGCCTACAACCAAGGGCACTTTACCTAGCAAGCATATCATTTAAATTTGAAGGACAAATAAGGAGCTTCCCACACAAGAAAAACCTAAAGAAGTTGGTTAATATCAAACCAGTACTGCAACGGAGGTTAAAGGGCTTGTAAGAAGGAGGAGGAGGAGGAGGAGGAGGGGGAGGAGGAGGAGGGAGAGGAGGAGGAGGGGGAGAAGGAGGAGGGGGAGGAGGAGGAGGGGAGGGGGAAGAAGAGGAGGGGGAGGAGGAGGGAGGAGGGGGAGGAGGAGGAGGGGAGGGGGAGGAGGAGGAGGGAGGGGAGGAGGAGGAGGAGAAAAGAAAAGAAAAGAAAAGGAAAAGAGAGAAGAAGAAAAGAAAAAATCAGAGGAAAACAGTCTAACAATAAAATGACACTACATATATATCTAATATCTATTAATAATTACCTTAAAGATAAATGGCTTAACTGCTCCAACAGAGAGACATAGGGTAGCTGAATGGATAAGAAAAAAAACAAAACATATTTATGCTGCCTCCAAAAAAACTAATTTCAGATTAAAAGATACACAGAGTCTAAAAGTAAAATATGGAAAAGGCTATTTCATGAAAATGGAAAAAAAGAAACTGGTGTAGCAGGACTTATATCTGACAAAATAGAATTTAAAACCAAGGCTATAGTAAGAGACAAATAAGGACACCACATAATGATAAAGGGAACAATCCAACAAGAGGCTATAACCCTAGTAAACATTTACACACCAAACATAGGAACACCTAAATATGTAAAGCAAATCTTGATGGATATAAAGGGAGAGATCGATAGAAATACAGTCATAGTTGGGGATTTTAACACACTGTTAACTTCAATGGATAGATCTTCCAGGCAGAAAATCAAGAAGGAGACAGTGGCCTTAAATTCCACACTAGATCAAATGGATTTAATTGACATATTCAGAACATTTCATCACAAACCAGCAAAATATACATACTTTTTAAGTGCACATGGAATGTTTTCTAGGATAGACCACATGTTAGGACACAAAACAAGTCTCAATAAATTTAAAAAAATTGAAATCATATCGGGCATCTTCTCCGACCACAATGCTATAAAACTAGAAATCAATCACAAGAAGAACACTGAAAAACACTCAAGGGCATGGAAGCTAAATAACATGTTATTAAACAAAGAATGGGTTAACAATGAGATCAAGGAAGAAATAAAAAGACGCCTTGAAACAAATGAAAAGGAGGAAACAACCCAAAATCTGTGGGACACTGGGAAAATGATCCTAAGAGGGAAATTCATAGCATTACAGGCCTATCTAAAAAAGCAAGAAAAAGCTCAAATAAACATTCTAACTTCACACATAAAGAAACTTGAAAAAAGGACAACAAAGCCAAAGTGAGTAGAAGGATGAAAATAAATGAAATAGAGTTTAAAAAAATACAAAAGATCAATGAATCTAAGAGCTGGTTCTTTGAAAAGATAAACAAGATTGACAAACCTTTAACCAGCCTCATCGAGAAAAAAAGAGAAAGGACTCAAATAAATGAAATCAGAAATTAAAGAGGAGAAATAACAACAGACGCCAAAGAAATACAAAAGACTGTAAGGGAATATTATGAACAACTATATGCCAACAAACTTGACAACCTGGATGGAATGGATAAATTTCTAGAAACATACAATCTTCCAAAACTTAATCAGGAAAAATCATAGATTCTAAGTTGACAGATTACACCTAATGAAACCGAAGCAGTAATAAAAAAACTCCCAACAAACAAAAGCCATGGACCAGATGGCTTCACAGGTGAATTTTATCAAACACTCCAAGAAGAACTAATACTTCTCCTTGTTAAACTATTTCGTAAAATGCAAGAAAAGAGAAGGCTTCCAAACTCATTTTAAGAGGCCATAATTTTCTTAATCCCCAAATCAGATAAAGACACTACAAAGAAAAAAAATTATAGGCCAATATCCCTGATGAACATAAATGCTAAAATTGTCAACAAAATATTAGCAAGCCGAATTCAATAATGCATCAAAAAGATCATACTCCATGATCAAGTGGGATTCATCCCAGGAATGAAAGGTTGGTACAATATGTGCAAATCAATAAATGTGATACATCAAATAAACAAAATAAAGGATAAAAACCACATGATCATATCAATAGATGCAGAAAAAAAAGCATTTGATAAAATCCAGCACCCATTTATGATAAAAACTCTCAGCAAAGTAGAATTAGAGGGAAAATATCTAAACCTAATAAAGGCCACATATGATAAACCCATGTTCAGCACCCTGCTCAATGGGGAAAAACTGCAAGTGTTCCTTTTAAAATGAGGAATAAGACAGAGGTGTCCACTTGCACCTCTCTTATTCAACATAATACTGAAAGTCCTAGCCACAGCAATCAGACAAAAAGGAGAAATAAACAGCATCAAAACTAGAAAGGAAGAAGTAAATCTGTTATTATTTGCAGGTGACATGATACTGTACGTAGAGAACCCCAAAGATTCCACCAAGAAACTACTAGAACCAGTACATGAATTCAGCAAAGTAGCAGGATACAAAATTAATATCCAGAAATCAGTTGCATTTTTATGTACCAATAATGAACTAACAAAAGGAAATTAAGAAAACAACCCCACTCAAAATTGCTTCAGAAAGCATAGACACTTCTCTAAAGAGGACATACAGATGGCCAATACACACATGAAAAGGCGCTCAACATCGCTAATCATCAGAGAGATGCAAATATCATCTCACACCTGTCAGAATGGCCATCATTAACAATCAACAAACAACAAGTGCTAGTGAGGTTGTGGAAAAAGAGTAACACTTTTGCACTATTGGTGGGAATGCAGACTGGTGTAGCCATTGTGGAAAGCAGTATGAGTTCCCTCAGAAAATTAAAAATGAATCTGCCTTTTGACCCAGCTATCCCACTTCTGGGAGTATATATGAAGGAACCTAAAACACTAATTCAAAAGAACATAAACACCCCTATGTTCATTGCAGCATTATTTATAATTGCCAAGATATGGAAGCAGCCCGATGTCTAGCAGAAGATGAGTTGATGAAACAGCTATGGGACATTTACACAAAGATACATTACTTGGCCATAAAAAAGAAGAAAATTTTATCCTTTGTGACAGAATGGATGAACCTGGAGAACACTATGCTAAGTGAAATAAGCCAGTCAGAGAAAGAAAAATACCATATGATTTCACTTGTATGTAGAATCTAATGAACAACCTGAACCAACAAGCAAAACAGAGACAGACTAATAGATGGTGAGAAAATGACAGCTAGTAGTGGTGAAAGGTTAGGGGGTTGGAAGGATTGAGCAAAAAGAAAAAAGGACTCATGGACATGGACAACAGTGTGGTGATTGCTGGGGAGAGGCAGGTATAAGGGAACTAAATGGTAATGGAAAAAATACAATAAAGATTAAATTTTTAAAAAGAATAAAAAGTTTGTCACACAGTTACTGAATTATTTTCTATGTCCCAGTAGCTAACACAGTTCCTGGCCCATGGTAATCATTCATTAAATATATGTTGAAAGTCTTTAAATCACTATGTTTAGCTTATGATACTACACACATGATCATATCCTCCTAAGTACCTAACCTCAGAAGACTTTCCATGATCTGACATTCTGAATAAAAAACGAAGTATTTGCCCAAGTGACTTAGGGTTGTATGTATCAATGAAGCTCTGTTCTTAGAGATGCAGAATAATCCTAGAATAAGAGTCTCATTTTACATATCAACTAACTTTGCACTAGTTTTTGGAAGGTCTTAGAATATGGGAAAAATAGTTTGAGATAGTGCTAAGTTCACCTGTCAATCTGAGGTTATGCTGACATGTCAGAGAAAGCAGTCTTCTTTTTCCTGAGAGTATTTCAGACATTATTATCATAAAGGAAAACCTGGAAAAATAAAGACATTTACCATGCTACTGATAAAGAAGACTCAGCATTACAAAGATATCAATTCTCCCTAAATGGATCTATAAATATTTAATGCACTTCTAATCAGGATTCCAACATGATTTTTCACAGAACTTGGCAAGCTAATTTTGAAATCCATATTAAAAAATAAATATCAAGAAAATCAAGATAATTAAAGGAAAGGACATTTGCCCTCTTAGATAACAAAATATAAGATAAACTTATAGTATTTAAACACTAAAATTATGTGGTGTTGGCTCATAAATAGACAAATAGGCTGACAGACTAGAATACCAAGTCCAGAAATTTATATATATTTCCCTGACACAAGAGACCATCTCAGGGGGCACACCAGTAATCTGGAAAATAAAAATCAAACAACAATGAGATATCCCTTTTCACTTACAAGAATGACAAATATTTGTAAAGTGTGAATGTTGTGCAATGCACTTTCATATACTGACGATGGAGAATAAGTTGGGACAGCTGCTTTGGAATCCAGTTTTTCAGTTGTCATTATGTTTTGAGCATGCATATACTGTGACCCAGCAATTTTATGTCTCTGTACAAAAAATGTTCATTACAAAAGTATTTTTAACTGAGCAGTAGAGAACATCTCAGATTCCTATCAATTAAGAAATAAATTATATTAAAATCAAGTAAGTTGTATTGTAGTCATATGACAGAATAATCTGCATCAGTTAAAAAGAATAGGGTAAATTCTAATATATACTATTATGGGTAGTTCTTCAAGTATTATTGAGTGAAAAATGGAAGTTGTAAAATAATATCTGTAATACTTTATTTATGTAAAACATGTGCAAAACAACCTTATAATTTTATACAAGTTAAGGCATCTACCTCAATTTAAATATATGGACATAGTCTAAAAGGATATATGTCATGATTAACTATGAGGAGATGGTCCATATTTTTAATAAGAAGAATGTATTTATTTATTATTTATAAAATTAAAAAGTCATGACCATCACCACCACTAACAGCAACAAAAACTACCACCAGTCCTTCTGGAATGCTCTCTCTCCCATGAAGCTCTCTGGTTCTGTCCTTCAGGATTCCTCCCTCCCACGCACCACCTGGACCAGACATCTCTGTTCTAGCCTGTGCCACACTCAGTTTTATACCAGAGTTCATGTTTCATGTGTCTGCTTCCTCTGCGGGACTGTCATCTCCTTGAATTCAAGAACTGTGCCTCTGTAGTGAACATTCTTTGCTTACTTATCTAATCTTTACCCCTTCTGGTAACTGTACCAACTTAAATCCAATTCGCAGGTGACAGCAGTGCCCTCCAGGGACCATGCTTGTCGGTAGTTAACCCAAGTTGGACCAATTAGTGTCCCTTTCTGGAAAATGGGGAACTGAAATACAGAGGAAGTTAGACCTTCAATATGTCAACTGCCATGTTTCTAACTCTGAGGACAGGAGAAGCAGGCAAACCTGGTTCCTGGGAGAAGAAGAATGGAAAAACATGTAAAAGAGAGCAATAATATGAATCCTGTGACTCTGGCTTGCTTCAGCAACACCTTTGTACCTTTATATAAAGGTCATCCCTGCACCACTTTAATAAATGTCCATATCTTTTACTAACGTCTCCAGTTGGTTTCTGTTGTTGCAACCAGAAGAATTCTAATTAATAGCAAAGAATTGTTCACTTTCCTATCTCCGCTGTACCTACCTCACAGCAGTGCCCACTTGCAGTAGATTCTCAGCAAACGTTTGCTAAATTGGACAAAATGAGGCATCCGTTCCTCCTGTAGCACCTTGGCAGGTGCTCCCCCATCCTCCATTTGACGCTCTGCAGTGATTCTGGCTCACCGCTTCTCTAGACACCCCAGACCACTGATGGGCAGCTGCGACAGTTCCACAACAGCCCCCAGGACCTCTCTTCATCACAGCAGCTTTGAAAACTTGGGAAGTCTTCTCTTTTCTGAGCTAAACATCCCCAGCTTCACTTATTGGTCCACATAGGTACTCTTTTCAGACCTTTCTTCTCTGATTACACCTCTCAGGAAAAACCCCAGTTTGTCAATGTCTCTCTTAGAATCAAGTGCTCAAAACTGACTTCAGACTCCAAGCTCCAGTGGCCTGTGAGCAATAGGCAGAGCTGACAGACACCATAGGCAGATTCTACAGGACTGAGAATTAATAAAGGTCTGTATCATTATTTTTCTGAGTATCTAAAAAGAATAGTCATTTGTAGGGAACTGGTTGGAATTTACTCCCATATATAAATTCTTTGCTATTAAAGGTTTGTGAATACAAAATTTGTTAATACTTGAATTTGATTTGTTGATATGAAACTCCAAGTACAATGTGTTACCTACAATAGCACAAAGCACACATCTCCCCAATCAATTCCACAGACCTACGTGACTATGAATCACTCACACTCGAGGGTGAGTGATTCTAACTTGAAATTGAACTGTAGACTCTGCAAAGTCAAGTGGCAAGCAAGACTGTCAGAGCATGCAAGGCTAGGAGGCTACCTTAGAAGGGATCATCTAGTCTAATCCCTTCATTTTACAGATAAGCCACCTTAAATCTGTTCTGAAACAAGTGGGGCATTAATAATAAAAAAAAATAAAGTAACTTTTACTTATGAGGAAGCTAAGATTCCAAATAGTTAAGTGGCCAAACCAAGAGCATAGGGCAGATTAGGAGTAGAGTCAAGACCCCACCCTTCCAGGCTACATACAGGTCTTTTCTCTGTACCTACCCCTCTCTGAGAGGAAGTCAGCAACCTTAGGCTTCTCTTTGAGGATAGCAGGCACAGACTTAAGGCCCTTTGTTAATAGCCAGACATCTAGAAGCATCTGAACTAATCAAAGCTTGCAATTAGGAAACATACATCAGCCAGACTGCCCACCCAGAACTGGTTTCCTAGCCTTCACCTTCCCCAGTGGCATACAGGAAGTCAAATCAATATTAGAGTTAAATTCTTCCCTCTTCTTAAAGGTTAAATTTGTGAAACTGTAAGGGACAGCAATCGATTAGAACACAGTACCGGCTTTATGTGCATGTACAAACCTCTTAACTTCTGCATAGACTCCTGAATCTAACCTTCCCCTGCAGGAGGACTTTTTAGGAAACGGGAAACGTTGTTTCTTAATGCAGTGACCAGACAGAACGTGCCTTGCCCTTCCGGGTGACTTTTCCAAGTTCTAGCATCTCTGGTCTGTGGAAGAAAATGTGTCTGTTTCTCTGAGAGAACAATCCAATCCTTTGCCTACACAGTCATTGTTGATCGCTCTGGGCATACTGTGAAAAGAGAAGGCTGTTTGCAATGTAGAGTTGAGCCTAAGAAATCTCCCTGGTTAGCTCTCTCTGGGTTCCCCAGTGTGGTTCAAGGGTGACTGGAGACAAGCATGGTCCCCGAGGATAGATTTAGACCCATTTAGAATTCCAAGGACCTTAAACTTCATTTTCTTCCTGAGAAGTGACAGGGTTAGAAAAACCCTGTAGGGGTCCAGGCAAACAACATGTGTAAATTACGTAACAGCCCACAATGGAAGTAACTGAGAAGAGAGGAGAAGACAGCAAGAGGGCTGCCCAAATCCAGAAAGACTGGGCAACAAAAGAAGCCTGAACAATTCCATCTGTAAAAGTGCCACCACTGTGTCCCACCATACTACTCGCCTCTCCATTGACCCCCTCATGTCTTTTCCAAAGAAAATACCTCTTCAGTTGGTGGCTTTGCTTGGGTGCCCAGTTTCCGATGTCTTTCAGAAATAATGTTTATCTAGCTTTGAAGGTCTTATTCCGGGGACATTTCTTATTTTCATTCTTTCTTCTTTCAAAAAGAAAGAAATAAAGAAAGAACAGCAGCTTTGACTAGTCTGAGGGTGACACGAAAGCCTGATTTTTATGCAATGTTGCAAGTGCCTTTCAGCAACACAATGGCAGGCTCTTTGACAATGTCACGCAGCTATTCAAAACAACTGGCATGCCAGTCAGAGGCCTGGGCGTTTGCACAGTGCTTGTTCTCTGCAGTGATAAGGCATGTTAGATTTTCCCATTCTATTTGAGAAATAATTCTGGTCTTTTTTAAGTCCCCTGCTTTTTTGATTATTTTTTTCTTTCCTCTGCTGAACAATAGGACCTGTCCCTGTTTGATTCCTTCCGTGATGCCTGTGTGCTAACAACTTGAGAAAGAGAGAAAAGGAGAGTGGGGACAGGGCTGGGGGGTGAGGGGTGAGGGGTGGAGGGAGGAAAGAATGTGATGGCTTAACAGGCCCTTCCATGTACTGGCCAAGAGAGGGACAGCATTAAGGAGTGGTTGGGCCAATTTGTATAGTTCCTTTTGTTGGAAGTCAGGGTTATGTAAAAGGATGGGCTAATTATCAGTTGTCCTGCTTTCCTGGCTGGTCTTCCACTGCTCATCCTCTCACCCTTAGTAGCTGTGCAACTCCAAGAATGGGAACTTCTGCTTCCTGCCCCTGCAGGAAACATGGTGGATAAAAGAGAAAAAAAGGAGAGTGGGGACTGGGATAAGAGTTGGGAGGGTATGAAGTCATCCAGCTTCACAAATGAAAAGAAAACGATCCCAACTACCTTCTCTTTCCCAGCAGGCGCCCCAGCTGGGATTTACTGGTTCCTATTCTCATGGCTTCAAATAGACATGTCCTCCCAACTGGTCTTATCAATTATCTTCTGCTGCATGATAAAGCACTCCCAGTTAGTGGCTTAAAACAATCACCATTTCTTTAGATTATGAATCATTTGGGCAATTCTGCTCTGGGTTAGGCTGATATCAGCTGGGCTCACTGATGTGCACATGGGTTGGCTAAAGGCAGGTTCTGGTGGCCCCAATGGCACCTTTAGTAGTTAGCCGAAGTAACAAGGGTGACTAGGCCATGTGTCTCTCATAACGTAGCAGGCTAGTTCAGGTGGCTGAGATCCAAAAGCAGCAAGAGTGCAACACCAAAAACACATGAACTTTTCAAGTCCCTGTTTTATTAGCCAAAGAAAGTCATATGCCCTACTCAGGTCAAGGAGTGGAGAACTAGACTCCTAACCTCCGCTTGAGCCTTGGAGGCCAGAGGAGAAGAACATGTGGCCATTTTTCTTTGAACTGCTACAATTTGAATAGCTCTTCCCTCTGTTCCCCCTCCCCATATGAAGACACATACACTAATATTTGATTTACACAGCAGGTTCAAAAATTTGGGAGAGATTCCTTCTTGGACCCAATACCCAATTATGTTTATGTTATTTATTATCTCTGCATAACTACTAATGTGTATCTATTGTTCTTTTCCTATTCCCCTTTTTCATGTGGCAGATTTTTGGTGCTAGTCTAACTTCCCCATTTTGTGAAGGACAAAATTGTAGCCCCCAAAGGTAAAAAGATTTGTGCAGCATCACCCATCAGGTCAGTGAGATGCTTGAGATCCCCGGCCCTGGGATCTAAGTCCCAGCCTCTGGCCCTCACACCAGACTCCTTGTGAAGTTACTATATGCTTTTCCTCCTACAAAACTAAATGGAGATTGCCTCAAAGTTGTGTGTGAGTGTTTTGTGCCCTGCCTATAGCCAGAAAAGGATTCAAAGTGGTTTTTGCATCAAAACACAGAACAAAAAGAAACAGGATCTGGAAAGGGAGGCAGAAGCGGTAGATGCTCTCACACTTCTGAAATGAGCAGATTACACCGTTTGGGCAGATTTATTCTGGGATTTCTGGCAGCTGAAGCAAAAGAGGGATAGTCATTGAATTAGACAGTTTTTTCAAATTTTCTAACAAAAGAAAGCATACAAACACATCTGTTGAGACCATTTATTTTTGCTGGCATGAAACTTGAGTAGACATTTACTGGACATATCTCTCTCTACAGAACACTGAGCAGCATTTTGGACACTGCCTTCCTTCGTAGTTCCAAACACACATTTATTTACTGTGTCCCTTACCCCTGACCCCACAGTGTCTGGCATGGTGTGCAGTCCTCAGTGGGTGCTCAGTCAATGCTGCAAGCTTCCTGGTGAGCAGCATCAGATGTTACTACTCCACACCAGGAGTCCAGTCCTCTAGCCCTGGGTGGGTGGATGGGGCTCTTTGGAAGGCTAAATTAATTGATTTAATATTTATTGGGCTACAAGCATTTGTCCAATAGCTCCAGAATTCACAGCTCTGTTAGTTGAAGAAGCCCTTCAAATTCCAGATGGATCTTATTTAAGCAGCACAAATTTGTAAATCACTGTGTAGACCAGACCAGAGTTCTAACCCCCACTCTACCATGTATTCATGAGTGGCATTGAGCAGATTCTTTCACTTCTCTGAATTCCTACCTGCCCTCTCCCCCACCCATATACTTGGAGGATCAATTGACACAACATATGCAAAGTTTAAGGTCAGTAGGGATGAAAGGAATCTAAGTAATGCTCTTAGACTCAGAATTCAGCTAAACTTTTGATCTTTGGTCTGAGGCTTTGAATATCTGATTCTTCCCAAACCTAGGGCCTTGTGGTAGCATGTGTTAGAGGGAAAAAAAGGTGGGAGTTGGAAGAGAGGGCTGGAGCATCTCCACATGACCAAACTACCACTGCAGGGGCTGACAGTTGCTGGGAAGCACTGCATGGGGTACAGTAGATGGAAGGAAAGTCCTTTCTCAGCCACAGCCTGAGGGTTTGCAACACTACTGCAGTCTGGGGCTGTGCTCCTCAAACTCTGCTGTGGATATGAATTCACTGGGGTCTTGTCAATATGCAAATTATGATTCAGCAGATCTGGGATAGAAGTCTGAGAATCTGCATCCTTAACAAGCTCCCAGGTAATGCCAATGATGCTGGTCCAGGGACCACACTCTGTGTTTAACTAGAGATGAAAGGAGCCATTACCACACTGACAGATGGGATTATTAATATGGTATCAGTGTACCCAGGTCAAAAGATGTAGTCTGAGCAAGGAATGCAGTTCTTGTGGGTCATAGATGCATCTGAACTTCAAGAGCAGGTGGGTTCTGGAGACGGTCAAGCTTGCAGAGGGGTGTTGGTTATCTCTACATATTTACCTGAACTATAAGTTATTTCTGGAATTCAGGGTGTGATGAGGTAGAAATGGGGGGTTTAACTTTACATTCAGCCCCTGACTGGCCTCACTTAAGGTCTAAAGGGGGCAGGCTATTAAGCAGCCTGTTTACCAAGCACCTTCACATACACGATCCCACTTAGTACAACCTGTATGTAGCAGAAACATTTTTTGCTAATTTCTTTTTACAGATGAAATAACAGAGACTCGGAGAAGTCAAGCAGACATCCTAAAGTGATTCAGTCAGGAAAGGGCAAGTCAAGTTTAAACTCAGGTCCTGGGCTCCAAAGTCAACATCTCTCTAGGACTTTGTGTGAGCTCAGAAGTCAGCGAGCCAGTCATTCATTGGCTGAGCAAGGAGCCTTGGATGCAGCAGATACCGACAGCCAGGGGGAAATTCCATCTTCCCACTGAGAAGAGAAAGGACTCCAAATCAGCCCTGTATTTACTCCCCACTCCCAGCCCAGCTATCTGGGGCAACACACGCACAGCCTCACGCTTGCACATCACCAGAGAGAAGTGGGGAGTGTGAGCATACTCAGTTACTTAGGCAACTGACAGTCGGGGGGGGTTGCCTAAAACTGGTTAAAATATGTCATTGCTTTTTATTATTTTTAAAGACTGGCATTAGATCTAGGAACTTCAGCATGAACAATCTCAGATTTATGTGCCAATCACATGGATCCCTAAATTTCCTAAGTGCTTCAAGTGTATACATTTTAGCTTGAAAAATTACCAGGTTTGTCTAAAGAAAAAATTTCCAACATAAAACATGAAGCTCATTTGAAGAGAGAAATTCTCCGGTGGAGTTAACCCAGGCTGTCATAAAAAAGTTAAACCAGACATAAAGGAAATGTCAGATGTGTGGGAGAATCAGCTGTCTCCCCTCCTTTAAAAAAACTTTTATAACCTAGATCGTATTATAGAATATGTGAATGTCCGAGGCTGGGCATCAGAACGGCCAGGAGGAGAGTGAGCCTTATTCTCCTGGGTGATGCTGAGCATATCCTAGAGAATACAAGTTTGTTTGTTTTTTCACTTCTAAATAAAGCACTCCAGAGAGGCACATTTATAACTGGTGAAGAATTACTCAAATAAGAGATGCTGTCAGCTATTTATTTTAAAAGCTTTTTTTTCTTTTCCCTGAAGGAAAAAGAGAAAAAACTGTTCCACTTTTTTCCATGTCCCTTCAAAAGGTTTATGAGTGAGTTCTTCCCTGGCTTTATTTTCCTTCTTAAAAGAGGAGTCAGACTCCTGGCCCAAGGATTATTTCTGTTCCTCTTTCTCTGTCTTCTCTGCCTGTGGCTGAATTATCCATCTACCTTCTAAGAGTAAGGGAAGCTGAGTCTTAGACTTATGAAGGGTGTTAGGGATGAAGATGTTGTAGTATGTGTTTCTGGGCTGCAGAAAGTGTTCTTAAATAAATAGCACCCAACAGAAAGAAGGAAAAGAACAAAGGAGGGAGAGAGGGAGAGAAAGCAAAACAAAAAGAGAGAAGTAGGAAGGAAGAAAACAAGGAAAGAATGACTGGAGAGGAAAGGAAAGGGGTGGGGAGGAAAGGAAAGATGTGATCCTAGTCTATGGGAGCAATGTGAGTTTAGGGATAGGTCCAGGCTTCCAGCTCCTATTACCTTTTAAGAAACTTTATCCCTTCAGTTTCACTTCTACAGCCAGAGCTATAGACTCAAAACCAGGAGCATGGGTGCCATTTGGTTTTGGTTTAGCACTTTTTTTGGCAGAAATGTCTGGGTGGAGTGTGGCAAGGCTGGGTCTGCACAGGGGCCGCACAATTAAAAGTAATCAGGGTTGAGCTGTGTTCATAAAAATGCTGGAGAGGTACACTTTTGTGAAATGGCAATGCTAGTTTTACTGGCTTCTTTTTCTTCTTAGCAAGTGTCACTCACAGTGAATTAGACACCCAATGCACTAATACTGATGGGCATGGTGAGCACAGTATACCTGCTCACTGCCCTCCCATCAGCTAGTGCACATTTGTTAAAATCTTGCCCACTCCTCAAGCACAAGCTCACATTCTTTCTTCATCATGGACCCTGTCATGTCAGGACTGATTTCTTCTTATAAATGCTTTCCTTGTACTTCAGAAACAGCACTTGAACCCCTTCTAGGCTGTGTAAGTTATCTGAGTGCACACCGTAGGCCTAATACATTTTTATATTTCCCTCAGTGTCTGGAGCAGGATGAGCGTTCAATAAAAAGACTTGGGAAATTACTAATAGTCACCAACACAACATACACAATGGGAGGACAGGCATTGCTCTAAGCCCTTTGTGTGTGTTATTCCAAATCTGCGCAACAATCCTATGAAGAGATGCTATAGTTGTCCTCATCTTAGAGATGAGGCAACTAAAGTACAGTGGTTGAACTTGCCCAAGGTCACATAGCTCATAGAAAGCCGAACTGAGATTTGAAACCAGGTGTCTGGGGCTAAAGCTGGCTCATTCAACCATTATACAAAGTACTCAAATCCTCACCCACCACTTAGAAAAATTAAGTCAACATTTTTATTGTGTTCAATAGTCAAGTGATAAGACCATTCATTAACCTTATTATTATTATTTTTTGTTTCTGCTATGCCTGAATTGTGCTTTTTGCATACTGTCATCTCCCCAATACCCTGCCTGGAACTGTATAACACAACAGACCCACAAGATTCAAATGTGGGGACTTACAGCCAAAATGGAGGCCTAGACTGACATGTTCCTTCTCCCTTCACAACTAAGAAGGAATACAACTACCGCAAACCAGAAATAACCAGAAGTTCCAAAAAATAAAGCTACATGAAAGTCCAATGTATAAAGTTATAAAGGAGTGGTGCTAGTCTGGACGAGTAGGAGAGGCGAAGCTGGGGCAGAGAGGTCAAGCTGTGCTGGTGGTGGCAACTGAGGTGACAGCAGCAGGACAGCGGTAAGCGCAGACACCTGTATTTAAGGGGAGATGAGAAGCACCTGGGGAGCACCCTCAGCTGCAGACCAAACTCATCAGCTTGCAATTCCAATGCGGAGGAAGGCAGACCCCCATTGCCTCAGACTGTGAGGGCTGGAGGGGGTGGGGATGGAGGAGAAGGTTCCCAGTATCTCAGCAGAGAGTGAATGGCAGGAATCCATCTTGGACCCCCGCCCCCACACAAAATGTCACAATGTAGTGAGAAGGGTCACTTGGTAGTGAAGAGTGCATGGGGCTCTGCCCCCTATAGTGTAGGAGGTGGGACAGCCCTGCCCAGGAAGCAAGGGTAAACACAAAATTGTAAGGATGGCACAGATCATGATAGAGATTCTGATAACGCAGCCAACCAGACAGCATAAATCTAATCTAATGGCTCAGCAGATAGGAAATCTTTCTGAGGTTCAGTTCAGAGCTTTGGTTATATGAATGCTTACAGACCTAACAGCAGATCTTAAACAAGACAGGGAAGGAATGAAGGCTAGCCTTGCTGAAATGAATGAAAACACATACAAAACTAGTGGTGAGGTAAAGAAAACCAGGGATCAAATAAGTAAATTAGAACATAGGGAAGGAACAGTCAACAAGTGCAGAAAGAGGAAACAAGAAGTGAGGAAAATGAGGAAAGGCTCAGAAACTTATCGGACAGCTATAAGCGGCCAACATCTGAATCACAGGGTTGCCAGAAGGTGAAGAAGAAGAACTAGAAATTGAAAAATTATGTGAAAAAATAATGAAGCAGAACTTCCCTAACTTGCGGAAGGAAATAGACTTACAGGTTGAGGAAGCACAGAGAGTTCCAAAAAAACTGGACCCAGGGAGAACCACACCAAAACACATTATAATCAAAAGTGTCAAAAATTAAGGATAAAGAGAGAATCTTAAAAGCAGCAAGAGAGAAGAAGAGAATTACATACAAAGGGGCTCCAATAAGACTCTCAGCTGATATCTCAAAAGAAACTCTGCAGGTAAGAAGGGACTGGCAAGAAACAGTCAAAGTAATGAAAAGCAAAAACCTACAGTCGCAGTTACTCTATCCAGCGAAGCTGTCTGTCATTCAGAATAGAAGGGCAGAGAAAGTGCTTCCAGGACCAAGTAAAACTGAAGGAGTTCATCAGATCCAAACCACTATTATATGAAATGTTAAAGGGATTTGTTTAGGACAAAAAGGATCAAAACTATGAACATTAAAATGAAAACTGTATCACAGCAACCAACAACAGAAGCTAAGGAATCAAAACAAAGGCAAACCAAGTAGACAATGAGAGTTGGAAAAAGAATTATAGGTCTGGGGAACATTTTGGGGGGATGTCATCGGGGAGGGGGAAGGGGGGAAAGAGAGGGAGATGGTACAGGAATTAAGAAGCATAGTAGGAGGGAGTGGAGTAGATAGGAAGATGTTGAGAAGAAGTATATGCACAACCAATGTGCATGGATGTGGGCAGGACAACTGGAGGGAGGTGGGTAACTGGGTCGAGGGGAACAAAGGGAAAAGAAATTGGGAAAATTGTAACAGCGTAATCAATAAAGCATATTTAAAAAATTCAAATGTGGATCTGTTAGATCCAAAACCCTTGTTCTTTTTACTATTTATATCACAATGGACATAGAGTCAGAACAGCACAGAAAAGACCAGAGTTCCAGTTTCTCACTTATCTACTTTGTAGCACTATTATAAGAATTAGTCAATATTATGTAATATGTCCACAATAGGTCCTGGCACAAAACCATTCATCATGATGTTAACTATTATAAGGTTATTGTGAAGTCCAGGGTGATTGCCATCCCTCTGAGATCTGACATTTCAGACGGTTTTCTCCATGAAGCCCTCTCTGACTACTCTAACCCAAAAGATCCCCCATCTCTTCTGAAGGTGCTGAGCTCTTGAATTCTGCACCACACGGCCGAGCAATAGATGAGGTGCCCTCTTGTACTCTTCTGAAGCTGTTTTGCAAGGGGCTTATAAGCAGGGACTGCAAGGAGGTAGAATACCATGGTGGTTAAGCTCTCAGTCTCCTGAACTGGCCAGCACTGCACACCTCCAGGGGACACCATTTTCACCAATTAATTTCAGTATGCATGGAGCAATCTAGGTCCTGACTCCTGGTGACCCTGAGTCAGACAGCTCCAAGTTCACAGCAAGGTTGTCCTACTGGTTACTTTGTGTTTTCACAAATCATTTACCTTTCTAACTCCTGATTTATTCACCTGAAAGATGAGGTTATGATTGCACCTCCCTCCTGGGATTATTGTGAGGGTAGAAGAAGATGGCACTTTTAAGTGGCTAAGCACAGAATCTGCATGAGCAGAAGCTCAATCATGTCAATTTTTATTTTTAGATCCTGGACAGAGGGGAGGCAAGAGAAAGTGCCCAGAAGATGTTCACTGGTCAATTAATTGCTCTCCTATAAAGCCTGGATTGTTGCTCTTCCTCCAAAGAAGTGTGCTAAAACAAGCCAACTTTACTAAGTGGAGTATGCAATGTTACCTCTCTTAGCATAGGCTAAGGGAGGTGAGGAGAAGGAAAGAACAGGATACAGAAGGGAAGGGACCTGTCAAAGGCTGCATGCATTGCATTTGTTCCATCTAAGAGAAATTATTCCTGAGGCAGGGCTATCCTCAGTGTGTCTGCTCTTCAGGCAGTGTGTCTGACATGAGGCAATGCTCTTGTCACGCTGCTGCTCACTCACCTGCCACAGTATTGCAGGCCTGGCCTTTCAATGTGCATTCACCTCCTCAGTGAAAAGAGAAATGTGCACTATTTGCAGAGACAAAAATAGCTCTCATCTGGAAGTCAGATGAATAGATTCCTGGTTTGAGTCTATCACTATCTCCTTGAACACTCACAACTTCTGTGGACCTCAGGTTACTTGTCTCTGCATAAGAGCAGCTGGAAAATCCTCTATATGCCTTAAGATGTTCCTAGAAACTTCAAATGGGATAACATATGAGTGAATTTTGAAAGATACAATAAGCTACTCAAAAGTAATGGTAAAGAATTATAAGTAGAGCACCAACTTACACCACACACCAGAATAAACTCAAGATGGATCAAAGACTTAAATGTAAGCCGTTTCACCATAAAAATCATAGAAGAGAACATAGACAGGAAAATTTCAGATATCTCATGTAGCAATATTTTCACTGATATATCTCCTAGGGCAAGGGAAATAAAGGAAAGGATAAACAAATTGGATTACATCAAACTAAAGAGTTTCTGCTCAGCAAAAGAAAACATCAGCAAGATGAAAATAGAACCAATCATATGGAAAACATATTTGCCACTGATACCTCAGTTAAGGGTTTGAGTTCCAAAATATATAAAGAACCTAAGAGACAACACAAGGAGACAGACAATCCAATTTAAAAATGGGCAAAGGGTTTAAACAGATACTTCTTCAAGGAGGATGTACAGCGGGCCCATAGGCATATGAAAGAATGCTCAAGAAAGATGCAAATTAAAACCACAATGAGATACCACTTTACAGCAGTCAGAATGGCCATCATAAACAAACGAACAAACAACAAGTGCTGGTGAGGACGTGGAGAAAAGGGAACCTTAGTGCACTGTTGGTGGGAATGCAGACAGGTGCAGCCACTATGGAAAAGAGTATGGAATTTCCTCAAAAAGCTAAAAATGGAACTGCCTTTTGATCCTGTGATTCCATTGCTAGGATTATACCTGAAGAATCCTGAAACACCAGTTCAAAAGAACCTATGCACCTATGTGCATAGCAGTGCTATTTACAATAGCCAAGTGCTGGAAACAGCCTAAGTGTCCACTTGTAGATGAGTGGATTAAAAAACTTTGGTACATTTACACAATGGAATACTATGCAGCAGAAAGAGAGAAGGAACTCTTACCTTTTGTGACAACATGGATGGAACTGGAGAGTGTTGTGCTTAGTGAAATAAGCCAGACAGCAAAAGACAAATACCATATGATATCACCTAATACAGGAAACTAATGAACAATACAACCAAATGAGCAAAACAAAGAACAGACTGATAGTGACCAGGGAGGAGGGGAGTAGCGGGCAAACGGGGGGAAAGAAGGGGCAGGATCTAGTTAAGAAACTAGTATAAATGACTCATGGACATGGAAAACAGGGTGGTGGGCAGGGTAGGGGGGAGAAATGGGGGGAAAAGTGGGACAACTGTAATAGAAAAACAATAAATAAATTGAAATAAATACTTATAAGTATAATAAATGCAATAATTATTAATCGTTATGTACCTAGCAAGATCGGTACTGTCCATCTTCTTCTTCTTCAGAAAGAGGATATGTAAGCTAATATCAAAAGGCTTAAAGTAGCTACCTTTATGAAAAACTGAGAAAAAGCAGAGGTCCTGTGGTGGGGAGGAGCTTTGAATGTTCCAGGAATTGGCAGACCAGTGTGGTTGAAACATGAATATGTGCAGTTGGAGAGAGAAGTGATATATAGCAGATGTTCAATAATATTGGATGACTGAATGAATGAATATTAGTTAACGAGGTTGCTATAGGGGCCTTGAAAGCCCACTCTTTTCTAGGAGTTCACATCTCAGTAGCATCACTACATGCTGATATAACCTTATCCTGGATATTTGGGGGGACTGCCCCCTCGTCCGGCAGAGACACCCTTCCATGTTCCACCTGCTCACCTGGTGATCAGAGGATGGCTGGAAGCTCTGCCCTTTATACTCGGCTGGCCCTCTCTGTCCTGCTCATTGTAATATCCCCTTGTGTCCACCTGTTTTGGCTTCTTCAGAAGACCACTGCCTGTGTTTATGAAAACTACATCTGTCATTCACATCAGCACCACTGGCCTTAGACAGCTGAGGAGCACGAGCCACAATTTTTTACCTCTCTTTTCTGCCACTGGACTTTACAAGCAAGAGACTGGCCTCCCCCTTGGCAGTTCCCAGATCTTTGCAGGTAGTAATGAGGCTGGGGTTGGTGTTGAGCTCAGATGTCAAGGAGAGTGGTCAGGGCCTCCCAAAACACAGGGAGAGCCATGAGCTTTTCTCTCTACAAGGTCAGCTTGTGTGTAACACTTCATTAAACTGCTCAAACACTGAGCCATGTCTTTAACCAATACATTTAATGTCATTTTCTGCAGACTTAATAGAGGAGCATTAGCATACCTGTCAAGTCTTTCCATTTAAACTTCGAAGCAAGCGAAGTTTAAAGTGCCTTCTTCAGCCCACAGTGGATTTAGCTTCAAACTTCGGTTTAAGGAAAAGAAAAAGAAAAAATAAAATAAAAAGCAGGTGGAATCCTCTCTGGATCTGTGTGATGAAGTAGGGAATGTTCTCTAGATTGCAACCTTCTTCCAAGGCTCTCTTCCTGCCTACAGGAAGTATACCTAGGTTAAGAACAGTGGGAGGCTAAGAAGTGACTTTTCCTTGGTTAGACTTACAGACTGGATGGAGCCCCAGGAGGTCAATTAGTTCATTCCTCTGTACCCTCAAAAGCATGTTGCCCAGAGCATGGCACTGAAGCACTCTGAGTAGACATAAAGACCAAGGCAAATAGCAGTGCTGCGGGAAAGATAGATTCCTGGTCACACAGCCAATTTATATCATTTGAGGTTAAACTCTGAGGCTCCCTTTTTCTGAATGGCCTAGAATGTGCATGCAGGCAGCTCAATGTATGTGAATAATTGCATAGCTCTGTTTTGGGCCCTGGTGGATAAGGGGAAGGAACTGGAGCAGATGAGCAAGCCAACAGGCAAAGAGGGCCAGCAAGACCTTGCTAGCTTTGAAATAGAGCTGCTGATCTCTGGCTCAGCCTCAGAGCTCCTGGGAAAGAGACTGAAACAGTAGACTTATAACAGGGCCTGTCCACTGCCCTGGGACACATACAGAAAGGTTTATGAAGAATATGCCGACTAGAATGCTCTCTTTATCTGTGAGGAAAGGGGAGTGTACATCATGGACACATATGAGATCTTGGCTGGAACAGAGAGCAGACCATTTGGCCTTAGTAAACCCGATCTGAGAAATGGGTTCAATTGTAAGTAGGAGATCAGTTCTTTTGGAAATGGAGTGGGCTTGAATACATACTCCACATGAGTCTTGATGGGAGCTGGGAAACAGGATGATGAATGTGCCTCTGTCTTTAAACCACTAATTGTTAATTAGTCTCATAGACATTGCATAGTGTGCTATCCAGGCAAAAATAAAATTGCTTAAACTTTTCCACCAAGTTCTAGTTTTAAACAAATTACTTGTGTCAAAGCTACTTATCAAAGTGAGTAATTTTAGATATTTGTCAGAATTCATAATATGTGTTAATTAGTGACAGCTAATAAAGTCCTCTTGTAATTAAGTACACATATATCCCTTATTGTTTTTTTATTTTACTTTTTTGTTTACAATAATTAAAAAAAATGATTTAATGTCTGTCTTCCAGAATACATGTATCTGAACGAAGGTGTGTGCTTTGCGGGTATGTTTCCAATGTCACTCTGTAATGAGACACTTACATCATTAAAGAACCCACTTAATTATTAATGCTGCAATTAAGGAAAGGAGGAGTTTCTTCTCCAAAAGTGGAAAGTTGATCTCTGGCTCCCACTGCAGTGGGAACTGGTACAGACTGGCACTCTCACCCTCTTGGTCCCAGGGGGCAGATGAGACAGTGTGACTTGTGCCTGGATGCCCTTAGGGAGCAAGCAGGTCTGTAAGGAGTCTGCTGGTTTCCCTGACATGCTCCTCCTGAGAGGCTCCAGAGTGAGGATGGCAGCAGTGACAGTTCACTCTCAGCTGAGAAGCCTGTCACTTGGAGATCAGCATTTTAACTACCCCTTGCCCCTAAAAAAAAAAAAAAAAAAAAGGACACCTTAATTTACCCTTCTGATTGGCTTGATAGCTGTCAGTGACAGTCTGTCTCTGTCTGAAAAGGACCTGGTGTTAGTTCTCGAGCTGGCTTTGTGTGCATTATATGCTCGGCTTGCTCCTGGAAATGGCAACACAGAGACAGCTGCATAGAACCCTGATCTCCACTCTTTCCCAGCTCCAGCCTTCTCATTCACTGGCCATGGGGTAACTTCCAGCACCTGACTAGCCAGATGTCCAGCTAGAAGCTGGGAGCCATGAATTCTCTTTCCCCAACCATCTGCACATGGCAGGCTTGGTAAGGTTGCCATTCCCCCAGGATGTGTTTGAGAGAGGAACACCACTGAGGCAGGAAACTGTATGCCTCAATGGTTAGCCTGTGCTAGCATAAACTCAACCTCCACATGAGACCCTATGGTTTTTTAACTTAGTTTGTTTCTCAGAAAATGAGTTTGGTCACTTATATTATGATGACTACAACATCATCTGAGAAGATGCTCATTCTGGACAAACATATAACATGTCCCAGGCCCCTTAAGACCTCTGAAAATTCTAATATATTTTCCGTACCTCCCTGTGAAGCCTTATATGTGACTGACAGTCTGTCTTCAGTGTATCTTCATTAAGATTTTGTCAAAGTTTGCTGTTCATGGTTTATGTTTATAAATCAGGTTATAAAATTTTTATAAGTGTATTATAATATATATTTGCTTTTCAAAGTATGCATGACCTCTTCTAAGCCCTACATACATCCCTAAAGGCTACATGTATATCCCCTGTCCCCATACTCTCAGTTTATAGCTGCAAATACAATATGGTAGCCACTAGTACATGTGACTATTGAGTACTCTATGTGGCTAGTCCAAACTGAGATGTAAGATATATGCAATTGTAAGATATAGCCAGAGACTTTTTATAAAACAAAGAATATAAAATATCACAATAATTTTATATTGATTACATGATAAAATTATATTTTGACTGTTAATTTAAATAAAATATATTAAATTAATTTTACCTATTTCTTTTTTAAAAAAATTCTCACCAGAGGATTTGTTCATTAATTTCGGAGAGAGAGAGAGAGAGAGAGAGAGAGAGAGAGAGAGAGAGAGAGAGAGAAATATCAATGTGAAAAAAAAACAACCCATCAATTGGCTGCCTTTCCCATACACACCCTGACTGAGGACCAAAAATACAACCTCCTTTTGGTGCACAGGATGACACTCCAATGAACTGGCTAGGTCTTTACCTATCTCTTATTAATTTTTAATGTGGCTACTAGAATATTTAAAGTCACATATAGGGCTTTCACTATATTTCTACTGGGCAGCACTGATCTAGAAGATTATGCTAGGGTCCGATAACTATGGCAGCTAAGGTCAGACAGCAAGGAGAGTTCCAGTCTGGACCTGGGTTTAGTCTGGCTCTGCCACTCATTAGCTGTGTGACTTTGGGCATGTTTCTTTACTTTCCCAGGCCTGAATTTTTTGAATTTTACAAGGAAAGTTTGGCCAAACAAGTGATTTACCAGATAGATCTATTCCAGCTATAACTTTCTGTGGTTAAACAGAATGGGATTGATATCTATCTAAATACCCTAAAGAAGAGGATGAATTCTTTAGGCTGATTTTAGTGAGTAAGCCACCATGGTAGGAGAGAATAAGAAGGAATATAGTGCATTTCTGATTGGCCTCAGTCACTTGGTACCTTCTTTTCATGATCATCCTAGAAATTGCACTCAAGCTCTCAAAGGTAGGGCCAAGTGAATTCTGATCTCTCCACCTTGGTTCTCCCATTCCACTTTGCCAGGCCGAACAATACCTGGGGAGGGGCACACCTGTCTCGTCCTTTAACCCATGGTGATATGTCACTGATCAGCACAATTGACTCTAATAGCTCCCCAGGTAGATTCCAGGGAGCAATGAGCCGAACATAAAAATCTCTTTATTATTGTCATTTCACTTTTATATACCCATCAAGCTTTCATATTTAATCTCCTACATCACAATAGTGGATCATTTTTAGCATTTGACATTGATAGAGTACCCACGGCTATTATTCTGACATACTATAAAACATTACACCCATTTGCAATAGAAAAGGCTAAGAATCAATACCCAGTCCCATTTTCCACTGTGGCTGTAAATCACAAAGCACCTAACAAATTGGTTTAAGTAGAAGAAACTTCAGAACCAATGAATGGCCTGGCCTATTCCCACCCCCTGTTAGAGCTGACAGGGACCTGGATGCTTGTGGGTTGGTCAGGGGTGGGTGAGTTGGGAGAGCTGATGGGGAATCAGGGTGCTCCATAAGGCAGCCAGGAACCTCCAGGGACAAGAATTGGCCATCACACTGGGTTCCAGAGACCCTCATAGAGAATAAAGGGCACCTTGATTCTTCTCCCACCTGCTAAAGCCCTTGCTTTAGAGCAAGTGGCCCCACATTGGGAAACTGGTGACTTTCTACTTCCTACTCCATCTTTCTACAGGCTCCAAGACCAATTGTCAAGATTGTTTGTCTACTTTGTCTGTTAGCCCATTTATTGAAACAGCCAGATGTTAAACTGAATTGATTGGCTATTTAACCCAATTGACTTTAGGATAAATTAATTGATCAGTTCTGCTCAAAATAGCCAAAGCCTTCTGGTCATGAATTTAGGCATTACTTAAAATAGGGTTGGACTCAACATCCAATCACTATCTTTGTATATGAAGTGAACGACGTTTTCAAAATCTAGGAGTTTAGAATATTCAGAAAATTGCCATTATTTTTCATTCTTTGGGCATCATCTAGATCCAGCCCAAGGCTGAACTGATTTCGTGGGACTCCATCAAAAGCTTCTTTCAGCCCAAGTTGCCTAGTTGAAAATACATGAGGCCATGATATAACTGAGTACAGTCACGAGGTTGCTAGAATGTTATGACAGCATAAAAATGCAGCTCTGGAAGAGAGGAATGAAGAAGCAGCTTATTTGTTCATTTAGTTTTAGTTTAGGACTGGATTTCTTATAGAAGTCTGGTATGTGAGTGTAAATGTTTATCTGACTTCTCTGCGATAGGTATGCTCCTGAAAAGTCACATGCAAACCAGGTCTTCTTAAGAACAAATTTATTTTTCTGTTAACTTACATTAAAATTTTAGAGATGATTTGCCTGCAGTAAGTGATTCTCTACATGATCCATCTTACTCAACCTCTTAATGATCCTATATAAAATGAAGGGATTTTGTAAAAAGGGATTCTTTGGTTAAAAAACATATTCTGATGCTCTGTGAATGAGTCCAGCCACTGTGTTTTGCACAGTTGTAATGACATATGTGGGAAGTTACTGAATTCAGATCTGCAATGTTTTCTTTTTTCTTTCTTTTTTTGAGGGAGTTGGTATAGTGTGTAGAACCTCAGACACTGAAATAGGAGTCTAACCCTGTCATTTTGAATTCGGTGATTGTAAAGTAGATGAGATATATGACCTCTTTAAGCATTAGTTTTTTCATTTGTAAAGTGGGAACAATAATTCCCTGCTTTTTTCGTAAGATCCCTAATGATGAAATGAGATAATGCAAGAAAAAACATGTACTATTATTTTTATTACTGATAATACAATAGCAATAATAAAATATGATAAGAAAATAAACAAAGATAAACCATTCTTACATCAAGTTCTATTTTATACCTATGGGAGCAAAGTTCCATTTATTTGGAACTAACCTAATGGAAAACACAAAAACATCAAATATAAGTTTCTTGATTTTGTACCCTGAGAATTGAGAATCAGAAAGACAATCAGATACAACTGAATTGTAGAAGACTTCTAAGTCCAAAAAAGAGTTTGATTTTGCCATGCATTGCTTTTCCTTAAATGTATTTAAATATATTTAATGAATTCATTTACTCAGTCAACGAATGCTTATTGAGTGTCAATTCTGTGTTCTATCCTGAATATATAATTAAAACAGACCAGATATATACCCCATTTGGATTGTCCATATATGAAGTTCTCAAACTTTCTGGTGCATCATAATCATTTCAAAGGCCCTCCCCTAAACCTTCAAAATCAGAGTTTCTCATGGAAGAATTTGGGTGTCTGTATTTTGACTAATTTTCCAGGCAATTCCAACATTTGGGCCCACACTATTAGCCAGAAGACACCATTACCAGGAACCATCCTTCTCCAACACCTGTAGTTTTCAAGTGGGGAGTTATGTTGACATTCCAGATTTTTGGTTTTTCTAAAATTGGAACACATTAGAGACTGACATGTTCAAATGGTGTGTGACCACTGTGGGGATGCAGAAAGGGGCCAAATCCTTTGTTTGTAGCCTATAGCTCCGCTGCCAACTCACTCCAAAATACCCTGCTTTGTTTGGCATCCTGGACTGCAGGTGTCTGTGGGCCCAGAGGACTACCCAGGAATCTCATTGTCCTCTTTATCATCAAGCACGGGCTTGTTCTCTCTGTACTAAGTCCCTGTTTAGAGTTTGAGTAAGGGGAGGAGAATGCAAAGGAAGAAAGGGATGGAGATGCAAGTCAGCTCCCTGGTGACTTAGTGATATTGTCCTCAGAGTTGAAGCAGTAGTCCAAATACTGCTCACTCTTATAGTACATAGAAGGAGAGCTGTTCCAGAGGAGTTCTCCCTCAGTCATGTCATATGAGCCCCTCAGCAACGCTATGCAGGACCTAGGGCAAATGTCACAACTTCCATTTAACGAATGATCAGGCTCCACTAAATCAAACTGGTACATGATCCCTGAGGACAAAGACAGCATTTGGTTCAATCACTTTTGCAGCCCTTAGCACGTTTCTGAGAAAATAGTAGAACCTTTAAAAATTTGTATTTGTTAAATAAATAAATGAGCAAAAACATAGAAAAAAAAAAAAAAGATCAGTTAGAGCTCAACCAACATTAGAGCCTCATCTAAGTCCAAGGGGCCCCAGTGAGGTTTGGCATGCAAACTTTCATTTTGCCTGTGGTCTTGCCATCTTTGGATGAAGAGTTATTCTTGGTTTGTACCTGCTCCTGCTGATTTTGCAATATCATGATTTCGGCTACAAAAAAATGAATCTTATTCCCACAGAACTTCCTAGCACCTTTGATGGGAATTGATTTGAGTGAGAATAGTCTTGAGATGAGACAGTGGCAGAGCTTCCCAAATGGAAAGGTCTTAGAGGAAAAGGGCTGAGAGCCTGTCAGAAGTCACCTTGCTCTTCCCTTACTACGGGTATTCTCCATCCAGCCAGGTGAGATCCCTCAGACAACTTCCCCAGCCAGGAGCTTCACTTAGCACTCAAGACTGTTTCTTGAGCCTAATGTAAGTCCCATTTCATCTTGCTTAGCTTTAGCGGATTTGGAGGACCTGCCCTTCATTTAAGCCTAAGATACTAGAATACACAACAAGGTAACCTATAGAGTCTCTTTCCTAAGAGTGCTGAAAGGAAATATGAAAAATCCTTGCCTCAAAGGTTTTAATGAGGAGCAGGCTCGCCCAGGGGGCTGAGGCTGCTGTAGGCCAGCTTCTGCATACCATTGGGTATGTCTGGTTACCAGAGACAGGAATTCATTTCTAGCAGTGAGTTTCAGAGGGCAAGAGGAGAAGGCACAGGAACCCAAAGCTTGTCCTGGTGAATGAGGACAAATAAGTAACAGCCATGAAGTAGTACAGACCAGACGGTACTAAATATTATGTTTTTCAGACCCATTAGAGCACCCCAATCTGCCCTCTGTTTCTCCTTCCACTCAGCTCAGGTGGCCAGCACCCAGAATGCCTTCTGGGCCATCAGAAGTGACCCTTTGATATCTGATTTCCTATCTGCTGGGTTAGGCATGTGGAAGAGACAGCTGGCACAGCCCCTCCCAGGGGACTGCAATTAGGGGATATTTAATCCTGTCACCTGGTTCATTTGCAGTGATGGATTTGGACTGGAGCAATGAGTGGCGCCAAGAGGATATTGGATTACCAGGGCCCATCCCCTTCACCCATCAAAGGCAGCTGGCCCACCACTGCCCTGTACCCATCTTCCCTGGTCCCAATGAATTAAGAGCAAGCATTTGCTATCAATCCCCTTCCCCCTACCCCTGGGAAATTTTATCTGAAACCTCCTGCAGTTATGAAAACACTGCTGAGATTTTCAGCCCTTGTGATCACTCTCCCCAATTATTTTGCAGGTTCTGAGTTATAGGTTCTGGAACTTGAGGAAATAGCCAGTGAATCACTAACATTCCATTTTCACTTTCCGGATTTTCAATATTGGAATGCTTTGAATTGATTTTTTAATGTGGGGGGTCTTCTTTTGAATCAAGGTGCTGGCCTAATTTACCTAATTTGTCCTTCTTCACATTTTATTCACAGGAAGGAATAAAACAGAGCCCCAAGGACCTGGATTGAATGATTTTTATCAAGTCACGTTCCCTCTCTGAACCTCAGTTTAGCCATTAATGTACCCAGAAGATCAGATTAGATTAGATATTCTCTAAGGTGCCTTCTCAATGGAGCATTCTAAGTTTGTGGGGGGGAAAGTTGAGCTAAATCATAGTGTGAACAGTTTAAACTAATGGAAAATTCTCAGAAGGAAAAACAATAGAATATATTTACAGAGTAGGATGCTTATTAGGAACTATTTCAATGTAGAAGAGGCATTGACAAGTTTGGAATAATTCTGAGATGACCTTGATGATTTTTGATGACTCCTGTAACATGAAGAATCTTGAATGGTCTTCCATCTACTCATTGGCCTGGGTGTTTAAGCCACCTTCAACTTTCTCAGCCTACCAATGTGACATTTTTTTTCTTTTTAAAAAATCTCACTTAAGAATGTTTTTATTGGAGAGAGAGAGAGAGAGAGAGAGAGAGAGAGAGAGAGAGAGAGAGAGAGGGAGGGAGGGAGGGAGGGAGAGAGGGAGAGAGGGAGGAAGGGAGACAGAAAGGGAGAAAAAAATCAATGTGAGACAGAAACATCAATGGATCAGTTGCCTCTCCTATGTGCCCCGAACAGGGATCAGACCTGCAACCTAGTTATGTGCCCTGACCAGGAATTGAACCTGCAACCTTGCAACCTTTTGGTGTACAGATGGCACCACTTGACAAGGCCCAGTGTGACATAACTTAAAGAAGTCTTGAGGATGGAGGACAATCTGTCCACGTGGCCAAGTTCCATGTTTCAGAAAAGATTAAAAAGTTTAGGGTCACACATAGAATTTCACCACTCCTAGACCTTGCACAGCAACTGTGCCTCCCACGACACAGGCTAGATGTGAAGCCTTTCCTTGAGGGATTACCTCATTTCCCTGCTTTCAAGTGGTTTAGTGGCTTCCCACTGCACTCAGAATAAAATCCCAATGTATTACCATGGGTGATCAGGCCTTGGCAGTCTTGTCTTGATTCCTTCTGATGCTCTTACTCCCAATACTTAGGCCAGCACATGTGTGTGTTTAAGCACATGAATGCATCTTGGAGTCTACAATCCTGTTCTTGCCTCAGCACTTTGCACTTGCAATTCTCTTTGCCTGGCATACCTGGTCCTTAGTTCTTTCTGTGGCTGGTTCCCTTATTCTTCAGCTCCTGGCTCAGATCTTGAACCTTCAGTGAGATCTTCCCTGACCCCTCTCTAGGACTTCACTGTTTATTTTCTTAATAATATTTATATATTATCTTGTATAAAATTAACTTGTTGATTTTCTTTTTCTTGTACTTAAATGTAATGGCCATGAAACTAATAAACTTTTTTCTCTTATTTGAAGCTCCTCTCCTGGTACCTAGGATAAAAATTAGCATGCCATAGTGGTAAAACAAAATTAGTTGAATCAATGAAGATAGAATACCTATTGAAGAATGAGCTCTGAGGCCACATTTCTGGATGCTGTTTGGGAAAGTAAGCCTGTTTTCTAGGCAGTAAGTTCTCTGTTCATCCCACCCTACATAATCACCCCAGCAGCAGGGGCGTGCTTCCCACTTCTAACCTTGAGAGAGATAAACAGTTGTCACCCTGGCTCTTCCTTCTAAGACATACTCAAATTAACTGTTCCTAAAATGATCAAAGTGATTGAACAAGGAATCATAATTGAATGAGTTCTGTTACATCCTAGATAGACATGGGGCACTTGCTGAGCAGGCCCAGTCCTGGGAGAGAGCTCTTGAGAGGGCAAAGCTGCTACCTTCAAAGTGTTGACATGAAAGTAAAAAAAGAAGCTGTTGAGGAGAGAGGGTTTCTCTCTATAGAAATGAAGCACTTCAAGCTCATCAGTCCACCCCTGTAACCACAGGAATGTGTGTACACACCCGCGTCTCTCCAGCAGAGGGACAGAGCATCTACCACAAACACTGTGGCTTTCAGAGCTCTCAAATACCCTCGCACATGGCCAGTGGTCAACTCATTCTCTCCATCCATAAAGTTATTGCCAATAACTCCCTATATAATTCCCTGTTTCTCCAAAAAGCCTCTCCTGATTAACTTTTTCTGATCATTATTGTTCTTCTGAAATCCATCAATGCCTGTGCCATAGTTTAAAATAAACCGCTTTTAGGTAATTTGACAAATCATCTTAAGCCCTTTCCATTCCATTCATAAGTTCCTTGAGGGCAAAATCTATACTTTATTTTCCATTTGTAAGCCTCTCCACAAATTCTTAGGACAAAATACATGTCAGTGTACTTATTGTTTGAACACATTTTTTTATAGGCTGAAAACTGTTGGATGCTGATTTTCTTCCACTCATTAATTTATTTAAAATATTTACTAAAACTTGTTATGTGGCAGGCACTTTGTTAAATGCTGGGGATCCAATGTTGAAACTCACTGTCTAAGACAGAAATGGAATCATGCACACATAACTATAATAAAATGTGATAAGTGCTATAATATAGGTACTGTATGTCCAGAGTGCTAAAGGAACTCAGAAAAGAGCTTATAAAAGAATTTTAGTTAATGTTCCAATACCTAAATATGAATGTTTAAATAGCACTTTTACTCTGTGAGTGCTTTCTGCCTTTCGTGGCAGTTTTCACGTATATTATCTAATTTAATGCTTCTAGTGGTCCTGTTAATAAGATTTTACTCCACAAACTTACCTTTACACGAGTAGGGGTTCAAGAAATACCTACTGAGAGACAAAATAGGTGAATGGAGAGTGGTTGTTATATACCTACTTTACAATTAGGCAAACTGAATGTCACAGAGTGTGCCAAATGTCATCTACATGTACCCAGGTAGTCAGTATAAATACACTCACACACACACACACACACACATATGTATGTATATATATAATGTGATGGTTACTATCCACCATGCTACAGTAAATAAAAAGTGTAAGACATGTTCCTCCTTCATGAAACTTCCAGTCTTATTGGTAAAAAGTAACAAGCCATAGAGAGCCAATTGATTGTATAGGAGATAGACAGCAGGCTTGGGACAAGAGCAAAAGGTTCATAGGTTGTTACTAAGCAAATGGCATGGAACAGAAGGGCCATAGGAGGTGGGAGAGGTCACTGTAGATGAGAGTGCTCCGGGAAGGACTCAGAAGGAAAATGGGACTTGTGCTGGATCATAAAAGTTGGGTTGAAAGAAACAGAAAAAACAAAACAGGTACAAGAAAAGGAGAGAGAACATACGAGATATGACTCATGAGTGCTTTGCTCAGATCCAGCAGGGAGACAGCTCTCACCAGAGTTATAGCCATTCCTGCCTTATCACTTAGTCTCAGTTCATGGACACCTGGAAATACTCCTCATACTGTTCTGTACCTCCCACCCTCACCTTCCAGGTGAGTCCTCACCACTTAAATTTTCCCTGTAACCCTTCCAGACCTACTGCACTGTGAAAAAAGAAAAGAAAAAGTCCTATATGCTCAATTTTATCACCAATGCTCTATCTTCTGGCTCCAATAAAAACCCAGATCCCCCAGAGGTCATGGCTTCTGTAGAACTCTCAGTGGAAGGATCTTATTCTTCACTGTGTATCATCTAGATAAAGTAAGACCTTTCTGCTACTTCACCATTTCCATTTCTAGATCATTGTTCTTCTTGTCATGGGGAAATGACCCATCATAATTTGAGGCCCACAGCATCTACTAAGACCCCCTTCCTGCCTTTCTTTATTGTTCTCCTATCAACCTACAAGTCACTGCATAATAACATTTCTGTTTAGGGATATAGTAACTATCTTTTGGGGTTGTCGTCCAAACTCATGACGACCTTGTTTTCTGACTACTGCCAGGCATAAGAATATGGTCCAAAAACTGTATGTGGCTCTGATCCCTTGTCCATAGGTGAGAGGACCATTCGATCCTCTCGCTGAGGAGCTGAGGAAGGAGACAAAGAGGTTAGTTTCAGTCTTAACTGGTCCCTTGAACAGAGGAACAGTAAAATGGTGAGCTGGGCTGCCAGTAAACTAAACCAGGTAAAGCAAGGAAAGCCAATTGAAAGAAGGTAGAGATGAATAAGGCAGATGTGCAGAGAGGTGAGGCCAGACATCCAGAGTGAGCCCCTGCCTGGTCACTTGAGAGCTTTCCAGTCCATCCTGAGGCTCAGCTGCTCCTTCTCCTCTATGTCCTTGAGAGGCTCCCATACCGTTGAAATAATCTCAAGCTGAAGCACTCTTGTTATAACTTTTGTTTATTTTTGATACCCACAACCAAAATAACTTTGATAAAAGTGAAATTAGTGGTCAGTGGAGATAGTTGTCCCATGTTTTAAAGTTTGCAAAGATAGAAATGACCCCGTTAAGACAAAGCAGCACTATTTGCTCTCATCTGATTACTTACATGATGGGAATCATGGTCATTAAGAAAAGATAGTTGAGACTTATTTTTGGAAGCATGGAAAATCATTATAACTTGAAACTCTTCCCACTAGAAATGTCTATAAATATTTGAGAGTTAAACAAAAAAAATTTTTTTCTTGTAAATGCACAATTGAACTTTAAAGTAATAAAAAAATGAAAGAAATGAAAGAAGAAATAGAGACCCAAGGAACTCAGAGGAAGACACATAGAAATGCTCTACCATGAAGGACTTAGCAAACACCAACAACAGAAAAATTTGAGAATCAGAAACTTAACATAATAGAATATAAATAAAAAATAATATAAAATAAATATTTAAAGTGAGTAAAGAAATTACTCATTTAATAAGTAATATAGATTGTAAAACATGCATAAAGTACTATAAAAACAAAACAAGCAGGTTTCAAAATGAAATTAACAGAAATAAAAATATAGTATTTGAAACTAAAAAGCTTAATGAAAATATGGTGAAACTAGGGGAAAATACAATAAATGGATTAGAATATGGATCGGGAGACTTTAATCAATTTAGAACGTGATGTGAGAAAAAGATGAAAAACATAAAAAATAAATAAATAGGATAATGGAATGATAAACCCACAGTAGACACCTAATATGAGCTTCAGAAGAAATAAACTGAGAGCAATCACAGAGGAAAGCTGTCCAAAATTCTTGACAAACGATTAATCATATTTAAAAAGCATAATTGTCAAGCTGGACAAATGAAAGTAAATCCATAACTGAGCACATCACAGTGAAAATGCTGAATAGAAAAGTCAAAAAGAAAACAGAAGAGAATTTACTACAGATACAATAGTTACTAGATAGCAGATATCTCAACAGCAGTATTTAAGTCAGAGGATAATAGAATGTGTCTTCAAAATGCCAAGGAAATATAACTGCCAACCCCTAAATCCATACTGATCTAAACTATCATTCAAACAGTGAAGAAAAAATGTGTTTATAAAAGTAGAGATAAAAAAAAATTTACAAGTCAGAATCACACTGAAAGAAAAAATATAGAATGGAACCCAGAAGGAAAGAGTGAGATGTAAACAGTAATGGTAAAAAAACAAAACAAAACTGGTAAACATGTGGGTAACATAAGCAAACAATTACTGTCTAAAACAATACTAATAAAATACCTAATCTGGTGTTTATAAAACAAGGTGGGAAATAAAATAGCAGATTAAAATATCAAGTAAAATAGTTGGGGCAAAATCATTGAGAGTTAAAATGTTTAAAGTTTCCTGTTTGGTTCAGGGAAAAGGTAACAGTATTGATTAACTTTAGATTTTTCAAGTCAGCATGTGTGTTAAAAATTTAAAGCTAATCAAACCATAAAAATTAGAAATGCATAAAATAAGGAAATGAAAAAGAAGCGCAATCAATGAAATAGAAAGCAAGAGAAAGCAGGAATGTCTAGGGAAGAACAAAACAATGAAAAGTGTAATTAAATTCAAATATCAATAAGCACAATAAATATTCTACATCTAATTGCTGTATATGTACCCTAAATATACTCTGAGGCTGCATCAGATAAACAAGGATGTATGGTCACCATTGTCAAAACATATAAGTTTGGGAAAATTATATTCAAAAAGCATGAAACCCAAGGTACTCGTTTCCATTAATAATCAGAAAAAGTAAATTAAAAAATATCAGATGTCACTTGATACCTATTCAATTACAAAAATAAGTGCTGGTAAGGGATGAAGGAACTCAAATATCCCCAGGGCAGTGCAGACTGAAAATAATTGGGACTAGTAAAGTAGAATATGAACCTACAATCTAACAACTTCCTTTCTGGCTGAGAAAGAGTAACAGAGTCCAGACTTGGCTTTCCAAGGTCAACAACTGGAAAACAACATTTTCTAGACCTTGAACAAGAGGCAGGAAGGACTATCATCCCTAAGAGAAGGAAAATAAACCAAGTGGATCCCACAATCACGCTGGCTTTCTGCACTGAAGCAATTTCTGAGTGGTGGAGAAAGGAACCAAAACAGCTTGATAGTTTCATTGAGTTGAGAAGTTAAATATCAGAGTTCAGTAAGACTATGGGGACATAAACATGTGAAGCAGAGCCCTGAAGAGGGAACTTGTATACAAGTTCCAGAAAGAGGCACAGAAATTTTCTTGAGTTGTTGACTGAAAACCACACTCCACATGTACAGGGTGAAATTCCACAAGATTGGACAAAGAACACTTCCTGGGGAAAGAACAGTTACTGAGAATGATAAACCAAGAACAATTTGCAGAGCTCATCCGGGGCTGGGAATCATTTGAGTCCCCATTTAGGTCTGCCCCCTCCCCCACCAAAACCCTCAAAAATAAGCCTTGAAAAGGTCAACTTGATCCACGGGCCTATCAAAATAAAGGCTAATATTTTAAAAAGGAATACAAAAAATTCAGCACCCAACAATGTAAAATTCACTATTTCCAATACCTAATTAAAAACTAGTAGAAAACATGTGAAGAAGCATGACAGTTTAGCTCATAAATGAAGGGAGAAAAATGAGTCAGGAGAAACAGACCCAGAAGAATATTGACATCAAATAGAATGGATTTACATAAAGCAATGTAGATTGCTGGAAATAGTACATAAGGAGGTAAATATAAAATATGTTTTATTTAAGATTATTCATTGTTTACATAAAAATAATAGTTTATTATGGAATTTACAACATAAAATTAAAATATGTGACAAAAGCATAAAAATGAAAAAAGAGAAATGGGGGAGAAACAAGATGGCGGAGAAGTAAGTGGAAGCTACACTAACTTCCTCCCAGAACTAGTCTGGATTTACAACGTAATTTTGGAGAAATCATCTGGAATAATCAACTGAACACCAACTGGAGAGAACTCTTATAACCATAGAGAGACAGAAAAGGTCGCTACATCACAACGTGACCGGTAGGGAGTGCGGAGACGCGGAAGGGCTGGCTGGGCTCACATGGGTGGCAGCTGAAGGGACTGAGAAACGGCTCAGCAGCTGGGGATTCCCCCTGAGAAGGGCAGGGTCTAAACCCCCAGCTGGGCTTCCCAGCCTATAGCAACAGAGTGGGAAGTAAAATAGTATCCAGCTGAGAAAAGCTAAAAGCCACAGGGTTTCTTGCTAGCCGGAGAGAAACAGCTGGAGAAAAAGAGCTCTTAAGCGGATCACATATGAAAATATTCTGCCCCCACTTACTCTCGGCACAAGCAGAGGGAAGACAGAGAGGACAGGAAATGCTTGGGGAGAGTTTGGTGTGGTGACTTTGAGAGGAGAGCTGGGGAAGCGGCTGGCCGGGTCCCAGTGCTGACTCATCCCCAGTGCTGCAGAAAGACCATTCCCGGCCAAGTGGCATCAGCCTGAGGGGAAGCAAAAGCCCTGCCTACAGGAATTAAGCTGCCACACCCACAGTCCTTAAGCCTGACAGCTAATCACAGATTGAATAGATTAACAACTAAAGGAGACAGACAAAGGCAGTAGATCCCTGGAAGTCTCCAACAGGCTGCCTAGGCCCAGACTAGTACAGGATCTGACGCCACCAGGGGCAGATCCAGGAAGTGCAGATCATTCTAAGAAGCACCAACAAACAATAGGAGTCACAAAAATGGGGAGACAGAGAAACAACCCCCCATCGAAAGGAAAGGTAGAGTCCCCAGAAAGAGTGCTAAATGAAATAGAGGGGAGCAAACTATCAGATATGGAATTGAAAGCATGGATTATGGAGAAGCTCAGTGAGCTCAGCGGAAACTACAAAGAACTCCAGAAAAACTACAGTGAACTCCAGAAGAACTATAAGGAACTTACTGAGAATTATACCAGCATCAAAAAGGACATGGAAGCTATCAATAAGAGCCAGGAGGAAATGAAGAATACGATCTCTGAATTGAAGAACACAGTAGAAGGAATTAAAAACAGGCTAGAGGAAGCAGAAGTTCGGATCAGCGAGCTGGAGGACAATGTAGACAAAAACTCCCAGACAGTGCAACAAAATGAAAAAAGACTGAACAAGACTGAAGAGGCTCTAAGACAGCTGCCGGACAACATGAAACGTAATAATATCCGTATCATAGGAATTCCAGAAGGAGAAGAAGAGCAAGGAATAGAAAACATCTTTGAAAAACTAATGGCAGAAAACTTCCCTAACATGAAGAGAGAAAGAATCATGCAAGTCCAGGAAGCACAGAGGGTCCCAATGAAGATGAACCCCAACAGGCCCACTTCAAGACACATCATAATTAAAATGCCAACATTCAAAGACAAAGAGAGAATCCTAAAAGCAGCAAGAGAGAAACAACTAATAACATACAAGGGAGCTCCAATAAGGCTATCATCAGATTTCTCAGCAGAAACACTACAAGCCAGAAGGGAATGGCAAAATATATTCCAAGTAATGAAAAACAAAGGCCTACAACCAAGAATACTCTACCCAGCAAGGCTCTCATTCAAAATGGAAGGTGAAATAAGGAGTTTCCAAGACAAAAGAAGGCTAAAAGAATACATCTCCACCAAACCAGTATTGCAAGAGATGCTAAAGGGTCTGCTTTAAGAAGATGAAGAAACAGAGAGAGACAGAGAGGAACAGGAGTACAAAGGGGAAAAATGACAATGAATAAGTACTGAAAGAGAGAAGGAACTTCTACCATTTGCAACAACATGATTGGAACTAGAGAGAATTATGCTTAGCGAAATAAGCCAGGCAACAAAAGAAAATTACCTTATGCTATCACCTGTTACAGGAAACTAATGAACAACACAAACAAATGAGCAAAATTGAACCAGAGGTATGTAAACGAGGAATAAACTAACAGTAACAAAGGGGGAGATGGGAGGGAGAGAAGTGGTAAGAAGGGGAAGGGTCTAGTCAAAGAACATGTATAAATGACCCATGGACATGGACAACTGGGTGGAGACTGAATGTGGAAGAAGTGGGGGCAGGGGGCAGGGAAGCAAGAGGGGGAAAAAAAAGTGAAACAGCTGTAATGGAAAAATAAACAAACAGAAAAATTTTTAGTGGGGGAAAAAATAAAAATATAAAGAATAGAAATGCAAGTTCAGTGAATATTAGAAGGACAAGGATTTTCCTTCACACTGTATATATTTTCTCCCTATCTGATCCCTCCAGAATTTGGCATTCTAAAGAAGTAAGTAATGACCTAAGTTTCTTTGCATAAAACTAATAAGACCAGTTGTTAATAACGATTTTTTTGACTAAGACTTTGACTGGAATGTCATGCCTAAAGGAGACATGCTTGGGCTTTGGTTGTTACCAAAAAGCCCTGAGCAACTGGGACTGACTTTGAAAGGTAATAAAAGTCCACGAGATAAAAGGCCTGGTACCTTGGATGGATGAGCGGTCCATAGCAATCTTTCCAGGGAAGGAATGAAGGTTGTTTTCCTGAAAGATGGCTAGAAGGGACCTTAAGGCACAATGGAAAACCAGGAGGACCTGGAAAAGACAGGTGTTTACAGGCAAGGCTGAATGCCAGGTATGTGGCTCAGCTTCTGTGCCCTGAAGGGCAGACTGAAGGTCACCCTAAATGTTCCTTGCGTAAGTTCCAGCAAAGCAGAACTAAAGATCATAAGTGATCATTTGCTGCTCTTGTTGTGTTTATGCAAATGAACAGGATAAATTAAAAATGAACTTAATGCAGTCCCTTTAATGACAAGGAGGGTAATCTTAGGGAGAAAAATCACGATTCAAGGAAGATCACAATGCCCAGTGGTAGACTATAAAGTAGTGCAGCTAACCGTCTTTAAAGTTTCTTTTCATTTAAAATTTGTTTTCATTTGAAAGTTAAACTATGTCTGTGGCATTATCAAAGATGTTTAATTTACAGGCAAGAAGAATGTCAAATGCCTTGCAACTGGATGTCTTTCCGATAAGACAGTCCTACAGATTTAGAGACTTGTATGTGGGTTATGTGACAGAAATTAACATGTGTTTTCTGTTTTCAAAGGGCATAAGCCTACGATCTCATTACCTGAGTGATTGTCTGTACGTATAGGCCTCACTTAATCCTGTCTGCATTGCTGCCTACTGAGACTCAATGGTTTGGCTGAACTAAGTGGCTGGGTTGGTGAAGAATGAGGTGGTCTGTGGGCTTCACTTTAAAACTGGTTTCTCTTTTCTATCCTAATGGCTTGGACAGAAAGAGCCCAGAGGCCTGAGAAGGGGGAAACCTAAAATATTTCCCTCAGTCCAAACTAAGTATAATGGGCAAAAGGGTTTTGGACAGGTGAGATGTACCTGGCATACCTTCCTCCAAAGAAGCCCTTCTTTTCCCTAATGTGGGACATTGAAAAATTAATACCTGTCTTTTGTCATCTAGTGGTTACGGATTGAATGATATCCTTAAACCCTGTTGCACCCAGAATACAACAAGGATGCCAGCCTGTTAAACCAAGCATGCCGTTGTCCAGAGACAGCCAACCAACCTGGAGTCTGCATGATCCTTCCCCTTGTGGGAAGGCCACCCTCCCCTCCACACCCCCACTCTTATTAGGGATTTCTTGACCCAAGGGTAGGTAAGATGACGACCATGTCCAGCTTGAAGCAGCTAGAGGAGCTCGAGACCTTCGTCCATTGTCCTTTATAAGATTGTAAAGGATCTTAAGTCTGAGAGGGAGGGATTGTTATTTTTTATTGTTAAAATATTTAACTAATTAGTTAATTATTTTTTTAAAAAAGAAGAAGAATATATGAAAGGGTGAGGCAGGAGAGCTTGTATGTACGACCCATGGGCATGGACTTGGGGAGGGGATTGTTGGGGAAGGGGGGTGCTGGGCGGAGGGGAGCAAAGGGGAAAAAATTAGAACTATTGTAACAATATAATCAATAAAATATACTTAAAAAAAAAGAAATAAAAGGCATCCAAAGTGGGAAAAAAAAAAGAAATGGGATTCTTACTTATACATACTAAATGATTTAAGATTCTTACTTATATGTGAAGTAATAGAATACCACTTTTGTAGGTAGACTGTGATAAATGAAAAATATATTTGTAACCATTAAAATATAACCAAGTAATATAGCTAATGCTAGTAGTGCACAGTAGGAGAAAAGATGGAGTCATAAAAAGTACTCAATCAAAAATAAACATTTCTTAAAGTCTCAAGTAGTGGAAGAAATAGCAAAGAAGAGATGGACATTGAAAACAAATAGCAGCATGGTAAATCTAAACTCAACCACGTAATAAATATATTAAAAGCAAATGGTTTAAGTACTCTAAAATTCTAAGACTGAATAAAAAAGCCTGATTAAATTGGAATTGGTTACAAGAAACACAATTAAGTATAAAAACACATATAACTTAATATTCAAGAATGAAAAAAACATATACTATGAAAGCAATCTGATGAAAACTGCAATGTCTATATTAACATCAGACAAACTAGACATCAGTAGGAGGAATATTACATGAAATAAAGATAGTTAAAAATGAAAGGGTCAGTTTATGAAGAAGACATAATAATTTTGTTTATGCACTTAATAATACATTTCAAAACATTGAAGAAAAATCAATATAACTGAAAAAAGAGAGAAAATCATGATTATTGTCAAAGAGTTTAACTAGCTTCTCATTAATTAATAGAAGAAATAGATATAAAATCAGTAAAGACAGATTTTTTGAACAACATTATGAAACAGAATAATCTAATTGACATTTATACAACACTCCCCCAACAAGAGAATACAAATATGTTTTTCAAATGTACAGAAAATGTTTGTCAAAATACAACATAATAATGAAAACAAATAATTTAAAAGTTAAAGTCATAGAACTATATTCTCTGACCATGATAAAATTAAAATAGAAATCAATTATTTAAAAATATCTGGGAACTCCTTAAATACTAGGAAATAAAACAACATACTTCTAAATATCTGTTGGATTAAGAAGGAAATCACAGAAAAATTAGTAATTTTTTTTTATTTAATAAGACAAATCAGAATGAGTAGAAAGAAGATAAAGTAAGTGCTTAGAGGAAATTTTATAACATTAAATGTTAATATTAACAGTAAGAGGTGCGCAACCAACCCACCAGTCAGCGTGCCAAGGCGCCCCCAGCTTACCCCAACAGGCACTCAACCAACTTGCCTCCCAGTGTGCAGAGGCAACCCCGTCCATTGGAACAGGTGCGCAACAAATCCGCCCACTGCCAGCCCACGCTGGTGCACAGAAGAGCCTTGGACCCACCCACCTGTGTGCGCAATCGGTCAACCCACCCCTGGCCTGTGTGAGGGAGTGCACTCACCCCTGGATAAGGCCAAAAGGAAGGTGAAGTAAACTGGAGGAAGCTTGTAAAAAGTTTTGGGCTCTAGCTCTGGAGAAAGAGCTAGGAGAGTAGTGGACTAGATCCCAGTCCAGAATCATCCCCAGTGCTATGGGAGAAATCACTTAAGCAGACTACTAGCCTCCAAGTGGCATCAGCTGGAGGCAGTAGCTCAACAACTGTATACAAGAAGGTCATCCCACAAAGACAGAGAATAAAAGCAGATCAACCTAAGAAGCAGAAACAAATAAGAACAGCGACCCCAAATGGGTAAGTGGAATAACACCCCACCAAAGAAGAACACCAACCCACCAAAAAGAAAGCAGGAATTCCCAGAAAGAGGAGGTAGGTGAAATAGAGGCAAGCAACCTATCAGACATGGAAATCAAAACAATAGTAATGAGGAAGATCAATTAACTCAACAAACTCAAAGAAAACTACAACAAACTCCAGGGGAACTAGAAAGAACTCCAGGGAAGCTATAAGGAACTTACTGAGAACCACAGCAGCATAAAGTGGGACATAGAAATTATCAATCTGAACTGAAGAACACAGTAGAAGCAATAAAAAAAACAGGCTAAATGAAGCAGAGGATCAAATCAGTGAGTTAAAGGACAAGGCAGAAAAAAAATTCCCAGACAATGAAACGAAATAAAAAAAGAGAGAAAAAGAATGAAGAGGGTTTACTAGAACTGTAGGACAACATGAAATGAAACAATATCTATATCGCAGGAATACAAGAAGGAGAATAAGAGGAACGTGGGATATAAAATTTGATTGAAAAAGTAATGACAGAAAACTTTCTTAACTTGATGAGAGAAAAAATCATGCAAGTCCAGGAAACACACAGGGTCCCAATGAAGATGAACCCAAAAAGGCCCCTCCAAGACACATCATAATTAAAACGGCAGCATTCAAAGACAAAGAGAGAATCCTAAAGGCAGCAAGAGAAAAACAGCAAATAACGTACAAGGGAGCTCTGATAAGACTATCAACTGATTTCTCAACAAAAACACAAGCCAGAAGGGAATGGCAAAAAATATTCCAAGCAATGAAAAACAAAGGCTTACAACCAAGACTACTCTACCCAGCAAGGCTCTCTTTCAAAATTGAAGGTGAAATAAAGAGCTTCCCAGACAAAGAAAGACTAAAAGAATACATCTGCACCAAACCAGCTTTGCAAGAGATGCTAAAAGAAATGCTTTAAGAAAAGGAAGAAAGAGAAAGAGAGAGAGAGGAACACAGGTACAAAGGGAAATAAATAAATACCTGTCAATAATACCCTTACATGTAAATGGATTAAATGCTCCAATCAAAAGACATAGGGTAGTGAAATGGATACAAAAACATGGCCCACATATATGCTGTCTACAAGACACACACCTCAAAACAAAAAGTTTATACAGACTTAAAGTGAAGGGATGGAAAGAAGTATTTCAAGCAAATGGACATGAAAAAAAAGCTAGGGTAGCAATAGTTATATCAGACAAAATAGATTTCACAACAAAGGCCATAAATAGAGACAAAGAAGGACATTTCATAATACTTAAGGGAACAATTCATTAAGAAGATATAATCCTGGTGAACATATATGCACCAACACAGGAACACCCAAATGTATAGGAAAAATATTGGAAGATTACAAGGGAGATATAAACAACACCACACTCACAGTAGGGGACTTTAACAACCCATTGTCAACAATGGACAGATCTTCTAAGCAAAGAAACACCAATGATATTGAGGCATTGAACAACACTAGATCAAATGAACTTAACTGACATATATAGAACTTTTCACCCTAAAGAAGCAAAATATACATTCCTTTCAATACACATGGAACATTTTCAAAGATAGACCATATACTAAGACACAAAAAAAGCCTCAACAAATTCAAGAAAATTGAAATTATATCAAGTATCTTCTCAGATCACAATGGTTTGAAACTGGAAATCAACCTCAAGAAAAAAACTCAGACATTCAAACTCATGGAGAATGAATAACATGCTATTAAATAATGAATGGGTTAACAATGATATCAAGAAAGAAATCAAGAACTTTCTGGAAACAAATGATAATGAACACATGACAGCTCAAAACCTATGGGACACAGCAAAAGCAGTCCAGAGAGGAAAGTTGATAGCAATACAGGCATACCTAAAAAGGATCGAAGAATTTCAAATAAAAAAATCTAACCCTACAGCTACAAGAACTAGAACAACAAAAACAAACAAAGCCCCAAGCGAGTAGAACGAAGGAAATAATAAAGATCAGAGCAAAGTTAAATGACATAGAGACTAAAAAAACAATTCAAAAGATCAATAAAACTAGAAGCTGGTTCTTTGAAAAGATAAATAAAATTGAAAAGCCTTTAGCCAGGTTCATCAAGAATAAAAGAGAGGACACAAATAAAATCAGAAACAAAAGAGGAGAAATCACAACTGATATCACAGAAATACAAAGGATTGTAAGAAATTACTACAAACAACTATATGGCAAGTAACTTGACAACCTAGATGAAATGGACAAATTTCTAGAAACACATAATCTTCCAAAACTGAATCAAGAAGAAGCAGAGAGTCTGAACAGACCAATAACAAAGAGTGAAATTGAAACAGTAATCAAAAAACTCCTGGCACACAAAAGCCCTGGACTGGATGGCTTCACAGGTGAATTTTACAGAACATTTAAGAAAGAACTAATGCCTACCCTTCTCAAACTATTTCAAAATATCCAAGAAGAGGGAAGACTCCCAAACTTTCTATGAAGCCAGTATTACCCTAATCCTAAAACCAGTCAAGACAAAACAAAACAAAACAAAAAGAAAATTATAGGACAATATCACTGATGAACATAGATGCTAAAATCCCCAACAAAATATTGGCAACCAGATCCAGCAACACATTAAAAAGATCATACACCATGATCAAGTGGGATTCATCCCAGGGATGCAAGGATGGTTTAATATTTGCAAATCAATAAATGTAATACACCACATAAACAAAATGAAAGACAAAACCCACATCATTATATCAATAGATGCTGAAAAAGCATTTGATAAAGTACAAGCCCCATTTATGATGAAAACATTCAACAAAATGGTAATAGAAGGAGCATACCTCAACATAATAAAGGCCACATATGAGAAACCTGAAGCCAACATCATACTCAATGGACAAAAACTGAAAGCATTCCTCCTGAGATCAGGAACAAGACAAGGGCGTTCACTATCTCCATTCCTATTCATCTTAGTGTTGGAAGTTCTAGACACAGTGATCAGACAAGAAAAAGAAATAAAAGGCATCCAAATTGGAAAAGAAGAAATAAAACTGTCATTATTTGCAGATATTATGATAGTGTACATAGAAAACCCTATCAACTCCACTAAAAAACTAGTCAACATAGTAAGTGAATTGGGCAGAATAGCAGGGTACAAAGTCAATATTCAGAAATCAAAGGCATTTCTGTACACGAACAATAGAATTTCAGAGATAGAAGCTAAAAAAAGAATCCCATTTACTATAGCAACAAGAAAAATAAAGTACTTAGGAATAAACTTAGCCAAAAGAGATAAAGGACCTATACTTGGAACTCTGCATAACACTGAAGAAAGAAATTAAGAAAGATACAAATAAATGGAAGCATATACCATGTTCATGGATGGGAAGGATCAACATCATTAAAATGTTCATATTACCCAAAGCAACTTATAGATTCAGCGCAATCTTTATTAAAATAGCAGGGACATATAGCACAGACCTAGAACAAATTCTTCAAAAATAATTTGGAACCAAAAAAGACTTCAAAGAGCCACAGCAATCGTTAGACAGAAGAACACAGTAGAAAGGATCACAATACCTGACATCAAACTATACTACAAAGCCACTGTGATCAAAACAGCCTGGTACTGGCATAAGAACAGACATATAGATCATTGGAACAGAATGGAGAGCCCAGAAATAAGCCCCAGTCTATATGGTCAACTAATATTCAACAAAGGGGGAAGGGACATAAAATGGTGTGAGAAGAGTCTCTTCAACAAATGGTGCTGGGAGAACTGGACAGGGAAATGCAACAAAATGAAACTAGGCCACTACACACCTGAATAAACTCAAGATGGAAAAAAGACTTAAATGTAAGCTGTTACACCACAAAAGTCCTAGAGGAAAACATAGGCAGCAAAATTTCAGATATCCCACGCAGCAATATTTTCACTGATATATCTCCTAAGGCAAGAGAAATAAAGGAAAGAATAAACAAATGGAGCTATATCAAACTAAAGAGTTTTTGCTTAGCAAAAGAAAACATCGGCAAAAGGAAAAGGGAACAAACTGTATGAGAAAACACATTTGTCAATGATACCTCAGGCAAGGGTTTGATCTCCAAAATATAAAGAACTTACACATCTCAACATCAAAGAGACAGACAACCCAATTAAAAAATGTGCAAATGACCTGAACAAATACTTCTCCAAGGAGGATATACAGAGGGTCCATAGGCATGTGAAAGAATGTTCAATATCACTAGCCATCAGGGAGATGCAAATAAAAACCACAATGAGATACCACTTTACACCAGTCAGACTGGTCATCATCAAAAAATCAACAAACAACAAGTGCTGGCGAGGATGTGGTGAAACGGGAACCCTACTGCACTGTTGGTGAAATGCAGACTGGTGCAGCCACTATGGAAAACAGTATGGAACTATGTCAAAAAACCTAAAATGAAACTGCCTTTTGAACCAATGATTCTATTGCTAGGATTATATCCAAAGAATCCTGAAACCCCAATTGAAAAGAACTTATGCACCCCTATGTTCATAGCAGCGGTATTTACAATTGTCAAGTGCTGGAAATAGCCTAAGTGTCCCTTGGTAGACGAGTGGATCAAAAAACTGTGGTACATTTACACAATGGAATACCATGCAGCAGAAAGAGAGAAGGAACTCCTACTTTTTGTGACAACATGGATGGAACTAGAGAGAATTATGCTTAGCGAAATAAGCCAGGCAATGAAAGAAAAATACCTATGCTATCACCCAATACAGGAGACTAATGAACAACACAAACAAATGAACAAAATTGAACCAGAGGCATATAAACCAGGAACAGAATAACAGTTACCAGGGGGGAGGTGGGGAGAAGGGTAGGGAGAGAAGAGGGGTAAGTAGGGGTAGGGTTTAGTAAAGGAACATGTATAAATAACCCATGGACATGGACAATGGGGTGGGGATTGACTGTGGGAGGATGGGTGGGTTGCGTGGGGGGGAGCAATGGGGAAAATGTTGGACAACTGTAATAGAAAAACAATAAAAATAAATTTAAAAACAGAAAACAAGGGAATATATTTCAGAAACAAAAAAAAGCGAAGAAAAGAAAAATATCAAATAAATTATCTAATTTTTAACTTTAAGAAACCAAAAGTAGATGATAAAATTAAACAAGGTAAACAGAAGGAAGTAAATAATAATTATAAGAGCAACAATAAATAAGACTTGAATTGGAAAAGAATAGAGGAAAAAATCAATGAACTCAAAAGATGATTCTGATCTATAAAACTGATAAACCTCTAGTCAGCCTATATAAAAAACAAAAGAATGATACAAACAAACAATATCACAAGTGAAAGAGGAAATATCATGGAGATCCTACAGACATTAAAAAGATTAAACAGAAAAATTTGAGCTACATTATTCCAACAAATTTGAAAACAGAAAAAATATCAACACATTCCACAAAGGACAAACTTTTATTCAAGAAAAAGACAACATAAATAATTCTATATTTATTAAGAAAGTAGGATTTGCTTTTATAAAATTCCCAATGAAGAACATTCAAGGCCTGAATAATTTCATTGGTGAATTCAACTAAACATTCAAGGGAGGAAAAGAAGCAATTCTACACAAACTCTCTCAGAAAATGAAAAAAAAGAGAATACTTTTTAAATAGATTTACCAGGTTAGCATTTCCCTGATACCAAAAGCAGACAAAGACATTACAAGAAAAGAAAACAACATGAACATAAATGTAAATACCCCTTAATAAAATATTAGCAAATTGATCCAGCAATATATAAAAAGGATCATACATCTGACCAAGTGGGGTTTATTCTAGGACAAAAGGTTGGTATACCATACACAAACTAATTAATGTAGTTTGCCATTTGTTAGATTAAAAAAAATTTTTATTATGTTTATGTATAAAAAATATTTGACAAAATCGAACATCCATTTATGATAAAAAACAAAAACAAACTCTCAGCAAACTAGGAACAAAAAGGAAGGTCCTCAGATTGATATAAGAAAGCTATGACAAACCTATACAGAAAAGATAATGAAAAAGACAAGAAAGTCTGCTCTCACCACTCCTATTAAACATTGTACTGTAGGTCTTTATCAGTGCAATAAAGTAAGTAGAAGAAAATAAAGCATACAGATTAGAAGGGAAGAAGGAAAACTCTTATAATTCCTAGAAACATGATTGTCTATGTAGAAGATCCTAAAGAATCTACAAAAAAAAAAAAAAATTAGAATTAACCAGTGACATAAAGTTTGCTGGATAAACAAGTTTTTAAAAATCAGTTCTATTTTATATCCTGGCAATGAACAATTAGAAGGTCAAACTTATAAGTGGAGTACCATTTACAACAATAACACAAAACATGAAATTATCATAATGAGTTAATCTAATATATATGTATATAATTTTTATGCTGAAAACTATAAAACATTGATGAGAAGAATAAAAAAGAACTGAATAATAAATGGAGAGATATTGTGTTCATAGATTAGAAGATTCAATATTGTAAACACAGCAGTTCTTTCCAAACTTATCTATAGATTCAATAGGATCCCAATTATAACAACCCAGCCAACAGCTTTCTCCTCTTTCTCCTCCTCCTTCTCCTTCTTCTTTAGAAATCAACAAGTTCATTCTGAAGTTTAAATAGACAGGCAAAGGTCTTAGTGTGCTAACTAGCTCCCAAGATGACCCTCATCATCCTGGTATCTATGTTAGTTTGTGTGACCAACAGATTATGTCAGAAAATGGCATGTCACTTCTGAGAGTAGGTTTGAAATTGACATCATGTCACTCTCCATCCCCCCATTCCTTCTCTCTCTCTCTCTTTCTTGTCTCTGTCTCTACACACTTTGTAAGAAGCTAGCTTGCCATAAGTAAGCAGAGAACAACTTTGAAGAACTCCATGTGGTAAGACACCGAAGCCTCTGGCCAACTGCCATGTAAGTGAACTTGGTAATGAACCTTCTATTTAGTCAGGCCTTCAGATAATTGTAGCTCTGGCTAGCATTTTGACCACACTCTTAAGAGAGATCTTTATCCAGAAAAACCAAACCATGCTGTTCTGAATTCCTGACTTACAAAAATTGTGAGATGATAAATGTTTGTTGTTTTAAGCCTCCAAGTTTTGGGTAAATTGTTATGCAGCTATGGATAAATAATATACTTAAAGTAACCAAAACAATTTTGAGAAAGAAAAAATATTCATTATAAGACTTACAAAAAGAGCTACAATAATCAAGACCATGTGGTACTGGCAAAAGGATAGACATATAGAGCAGTGAATCAGGTTGGACAGTACAGAAATAGACCCATAACTATATGGTCAGCTGATTTTGACACAGTGCCAATGCCATTCAATGGAGCAAAGATTGTTTTTTTCAACAAATGGCCTTAACCTCAACCTCACACCATATACAAAAATCAAGTTGAATTTATCAATTTTTCATATTCTAAATGTAAAATCTAAACTATAAAATTTCTAGAAGAAAACATACATAAAAATACTTGTGACTTTGGGGTAGGAAAATATTTCTTAGAGCACAAAAAACATAGATTATAACAAAACATTTGGTAAATTAGACTTCATCAAAATTAAAGATTTTTGCTCTTAGCTAAATTAGGTAAAATTAAAAACCTATGGACTTAGATAAAATTCTAGTAATCAGAATATATAACAGTTTCTTATAGGTCAATTAGAAGAAACTAAATAGCTCAATAAAAAATTAGAGAATATTTAAACAAACACTACTCCAAAGGGGAAATGTGGATGGCAAATAAACACTTGAATACATGCTCAACATTGGGGAAAAGCAAATACAAACCACAAAGTGATATAGTTTTTATTAGGATGGCTAAAATTTTTAAATGAATAAAATCTGTCAATGTCGACTGTTGTTGAGGCTGTGGAGTAACTGGATCTCTCATACATTGGTGGTAGGAATGCAAAATAGTATAGCCACTTTGGAAAATAGTCTGCATTTTTGTATTAAGTTAAACACTTACATATAAGCCAACAATTCCACTCCCAGATATTTACTGAAGTAAATTAGAAATTATAGTTCACATAAAAACTTGAATCTGAATGTTTATAGCAGCTTTATATATAATCACCAAAACTCAGAAACAATGCAAATGTTCATCGACTGGTCAATGCATAAATAAATGTGGCATATCTATACAATACAACATCCCTCAGCAGTGGAAAGGAAATATTCATACATGTATCAAAATGGGAGGATTTTAAGACATTATGCTAGGTGAAAGAAGGCAGCCTCCAAAAGCTGCATGTTCTAAGGTTATATTTTTTAAGACATCTTGGAAAAGGCAAAATTAGAGGGATAGAAAACAGATCAGTGGTTTTCGGGGACTGGGGATAAATGAAGAAGGTTAGCTATAAATAAGCATAAGGAGACTTTTTGAGGAGATTGAAGCATTCTATATATTGATTGGGTAGTGTTACATGAACATATAACTTTGAAAAATTTATACACTGTGCACAAAAATTTGTCAATTTTGCTGTGCACAAATAACATGGCTTTTTAATAAACATGGCTTTTTTAAAAAAGTGGAATACGTAGTGCTTAAGTGGTGGAAATCTATACCTTTAAATGTTTATATTAGTAAAAAAGAAAGGTCTCAAATAAATTATTTCAGTTTCTACTTGATGGAATAAGGAGGAGTGGGAGTTAAGCAAATTAAACCCCTAGTGGGGAGAAGGAAGGAAATATTAAAGATAAGAATAGAAATCAATAATAGGAAATGAATGAACAACAGAAGAAAATCAATGAAACAAAAAAACTGGTTCTTTTAAAAGATCAATGCAATTGACAAACCTTTAGCTAGACCAATTAGAGGGAAAAAAGAGAAGACACAAATTACCAATAACAGGAATGAAAGAAAGAACAACACTATAGATCTTACAGACATTGAAAAGAAAATAATAGAAAATTATAAATAAGTGGATATTAATAAACAACTTACATAAATGAGACATTATTTAAAAGACATAAATTATTAATTAACCCAAGATAAAATAGAAAATCTAAAATGTTACTTATTTAAAAAATTGAATTTATAATTAAAAGCTTTTCCATGAATAATATCTCCAAGCCCATTGATTTCACAGGTAAATCTGAATAAATATCCAAAGGAGAAATAATTAAACCAATACCACAAGACACTTTCATAAAACACAAGAGGAATTACACTTTCTAACTAATTTTACATGACAGAATAACTTTGATAGAAAAAAAAAACAAACAGGCAAAACCTTACAAGAAAGGAAAACTACAGACCAATATTTCCCAAAAACATAGTTGCAAGAATCATTAACAAAATTTAGCAAGCTGAATCCAGGAATAGATAAAAAAGAGAATACATCATGAAGGCAAATTTGCTCTATCATTTGAAAATTAGTAAATTTAATTCACCAAAATATCAGATTAAATGAGAAAAATGATCATCTTAACAGAAGCAGGAAAATGTATTTGATAAAATTCAATAACAATTTGTGAAAAATTAATAACTCACAACATACCAAAAATAGAGGAGAAATTTCTCAACCACCAAAAAGTCATCTGTGAAAATCATATAGCTAACATGATACCTAATGGTAAAATATGAAATATTTCTCATCTTATATTGGGAATGAAATAAAAATAGTAACAATTGCCTTCTCTATTTAACATTGCATTTATACTGAATTTCTAAGCCGCTGCAATAAGGCATGCAGAAACAAACAAATAAACAAACAAATGGCATACAGGATGTCTGCTTCCAGCCAAAGAGGAATAACAGTAACTGAGTTCACTCTCCCACCTGAAACAACAATAAAAAAACTGATAAAATATGTGAAATATCAGATTTCAAGACACTGAACATTAGGCAACAAACACCAGTGATATCAAAGAGCTAGGGAACAAACTACATGAAGTCTGCAGTTGCATTAGCTTGAGAATTTCCAAGCAAGGACAGGAAAGCCAGGTAGAGGCTAGGGTAACTCATGAGTTAAAGAGATGGCACTGATGAAAGAGCACCCAAAGTTTTTCATACCATTTTCTCAATAATTGATAAAACAAATAGACAGAAAGTAAGAATATAAAAGATTTGAACAACTCTAGCAATCAAATTGACCTCATTGAAGATTATAGAACACTTTGTCCCCAAGCAGCAAAATACAAATTCTTTTGACATTAACAGGAATAGTTCACAAGATGGACCATATTCTAAGTCATAAAAGAGTCTCAAATGTTTAAAAGAATTGAAAACATACAAAATATGTTCCCTTTTCAAATAATTATTATAATAGAAAACAACAGAAATAGATCTGGAAAGTCTTCAACTATTTAGAAACTATGTAATATTCTTGTAAATAACCCACTGGTTAGCCTCAACAAGCATGGCTATATGGGTTGGGCATTGTCCTGCAAAGCAAAGGGTTGCCAGTTCAATACCTGGTCAGGGCACATGCCTGGGTTCTGGCCAGGTCCATGGTTAGGGGCATGCAAGAGGCAACTAATTGATGTTTCTCTTGCACATTGATGTTTCTTTTCCTCTAGTTCTCCCTCCTTCCCTTTTCTCTAAAATTAAATAAATAAAAATTTAAAAATAACCTATGGGTCAAAGACATCAAAAGAAAAACTAGGGAGTATTTTGAACTAAAAAAGAAAACACAACATATTAAAATTTGTGAGATTGAGCTAAAGCAGCACTTAGAGGGAAATTTATAGCTCTAAAATGCCTATATTAAAAACAAGAAAGTCTCAAATCAATGATTGACTTCTACCTTAAGAAACTAGAAGCAATAACAGTAAATTAAAATCATACAAAGAAGAAACAAGAAATAATAAAAAACAGAATACAGATTAACTAAATAGAAAACAGAACAAAATAGAGAAAATCACAAGAGCAAAAGTGAGTACTTTCATAAGGCCAAAAATTTTTTCTATACACCTCTAGTCAGACTAAACAGACAAAAAAAGAAGACTATACAAATTAATAATATTGGCTATGAAATAATCACAGATAGTAAAATGATAATAATGAAATATTATGAATAACTTTATGTTAATAAATTCTACAACTTGGATGAAATGAAAAAAATCCAGCAAAAGACAAGAAATGCTAATGTTTATTCAAGATGAAATGCAAGATGTGACTAGCTCTCTATATATGAAAGTAGCTGAGGGAGATTCATTATGGCAGAGGAATAAGTGGAAGCTACACAAACCTCCTCCTAGGACCAATCTGGAATTACAACTAAATTGTAGAAAAATCATTGATAACATTAGCTGGAGAGAAGCCCTATAATAAAAGACAGACAGAAGAAACCACTACACGATATTGAGACTGGTAGGGAGTGTAGAGGAGGCATGACAGGGCTGGCTGATATCCCACAGGCAGAAGCTGAAGCCCTGGAGGGATAGTTCAGTGGCTTAACGGTTCCCACTGAGAAGAGTGGGGTCTAAACCCCAAGCTGGGCTCCCCAACCTACAGTACCAGAGCCAGAAAGGAACACATAGAAAGCATCTAGATGTAAAAAGCAGTAGGGTTTCTGTCTGCCAGGGAGAGATGGCAGGAGAGGCAGAGAGTCTCTTAAAAGGCCAATGTACAAAATATCATTTGCAACAGAGGAAGGGCAGAGTGGACTAGATAATACACTTGAAGGAAAGATCAAATTGGTAATTTGGAAGATAAGGTGGAGGAAAACACCCAGGCAGAGCAGCAAAAAGGAAAAAAAAAATTTTAATCGAGGAGAGCTTAAGAAACATATTAGACAACATGAAGTGCAACAATATCTGCATCATGGAAGAAGTGGTGAAAAGTGGGTGAGCAAGGGATTGAGAATTTATTTGACTAAATAGTGACTGAAAATATTTCTAATCTGGGAAGGAAAGTGTAACACCAGTCCTGAATGCTCAGAGAGTCCCAAACAATTTGGGCCCAAAGAGACCTACACTGAGACAGATCATAATTAAAATGCCAAGGCTTAAATACGAGAAGAGAATTCTAAAAGGCACAAGAGAAAAGAAGGTAGTTACCTATAAGGGAGAACCAATTAGACTGTCATCTGATTTCTCAGCAGAAACATTTCAGTCCATAACGGAGTGAAATATTCAAGGTGATAAAAAGCAAGGATGTACAATGAAGGCTACTTTACCCACCAAGGCAATCATTTAAAACTGAAGAAGAAATAAGGAGTTTCCCAGACAAGAAAAAGTTAAAGGAGTTTGTTAACACCAAACAGGTATTGCAACAAATATTAGAGGGTTTGCTTTAAGTAGAATAAGAAGAAAAAGAGAAAGAAAGAAAGAAAGAAAGAAAGAAAGAAAGAAAGAAAGAAAGAAAGAAAGAAAGAAAGAAAGAAAGAAAAAAAAAAAAACAGAGGAAAATAGTCTAACAAAAATGGCCCTAAATACATATCTATCAATAAATCACCTTTAATGTAAATGGCTTAAATGCTCCAATGAAAAGACACAGGGTAGCTGAATAGATAAGAAAACAAGATCCATAAGATCCATATATATGCTGTCTCCAAGAGATCCATTTCAGATCAAAAGATACACACAGAATAAAAGTAAAGGAATGGAAAAAGATATTTCATGTCAATGGAAAGGTAAAAGAAAAAGCTGTAGTAGCAGTACTTATATCCAACAAAATAGACTTCAAAACCAAGGTTCTGGGAAGAGACAAAGAAGGGCACTACATAAAGATAAAGGAAACAATCCAACAAGAGGCTAAAATCCTAATAAACATTTATTCATCCAATGTAGGAGCACATAAATATGTAATGCAAACCTTGATGGATATAAAGGGAGATATTGACAGAAATACAGTCATAGTTGGGGATTTTAACACATTGTGGATTTCAATGGATAGATCTTCCAGACTGAAAATCAACAAGGAGATCTTAAGTGATGCACTAGATCAAACAAATTTAATGGATATCTTCAGAGCATTTCATCCCAAAGCAGCAGAATATACATATTTTCAAGTGTACATGGAACATTTTTTAGGATAGATCACATTAGGACACAAAACAAATCTCAATAAACTTAAAAGGTTAAAATCATATCGAGCATCTTCTCTGACCACAATGCTATAAAATTAGAAATCAATCACAAGAAGAATACTGGAAAACACTCAAAGGCATGGAAGCTAAATAACATGATATTAAACAATGAGTGGGTCAACAATGAGATCAAAGAAGAAATCAAAAGACGCCTTGAAACAAATGAAAAGGAGGAAACAACCCAAAATCTGTGGGACACTGGGAAAATGATCCTAAGAGGGAAATTCATAACATTACAGGCCAATCTAAAAAAGCAAGAAAAAGCTCAAATAAACATTCTAACTTCACACATAAAGAAACTTGAAAAAAGGACAACAAAGCCAAAGTGAGTAGAAGGATGAAAATAAATGAAATAGAGTTTAAAAAAATACAAAAGATCAATGAATCTAAGAGCTGGTTCTTTGAAAAGATAAACAAGATTGACAAACCTTTAACCAGCCTCATCGAGAAAAAAAGAGAAAGGACCCAAATAAATGAAATCAGAAATTAAAGAGGAGAAATAACAACAGATGCCAAAGATAAACAAAGGACTGTAAGAGAATATTATGAACAACTATATGCCAATAAACTGGACAACATGGATGAAATGGGTAAAATCCTAGAGACATATAATCATCCAAAACTAAATCAGGAAGAATCAGAGAATCTGAATAGGCTGATTACACCTATTGAAATGGAAGCAATAATTTAAAAACTCCCAACCAACAGGAGCCCTGGACTGAATGGCTTCACAGGTGAATTTTACCAAACAATATGAGAAGAACTAACACTTCTCCTTGTCAAACTATTTCATAAAATTCAATAAGAGAGTAGTCTTTCAAAGCCATTTTAAGAGGCCATCATTATCTTAGTCACCAAGACACTACAAAGAGAGAAAATTATAGGTCAATACCCCTGATGAACATAGATGCTAAAATTGCCAACAAAATTTTAGCAAGCCAAATAGAGCAATGCATCAAAAAGATCATACGTCATGATCAAGTGGGATTTATTCTGGGAATGCAAGTTTGGTAAAACATTCACAAATCAATAAATGTGATTCACCACATAAACATAATGAAGGATAAAAACCACATGATCATATCACTAAATGTACAAAAAGCATTTGATAAAAGCCAGCACCCATTTATGATAAAAACTCAGTAAAGTACAATCACAGGAAACATACCTAAACCTAATAAAGGTCATATATGACAAACCCACTGTCAGCATCATGCTCAATGGGGAAAAACTACAAGTGTTCCTCTTAAAATGGGGAACAAGACAGGGATGTCCACTTTCACCTCTCTTATTCAGCATAGTACTGGAAGTCTTAGCCACAGCAATCAGACAAAAAGAAGAAATAAACAGCATCTGGATTGGAAAGGAAGAAGTAAAATTGTCATTATTTGCAGGGAATATAATACTGTACATAGAGAACCCCAATGCTTTCACCAAGAAACTACTAGAACTGATAAATAATTTCAGCAAAGCAGCAGGATACAAAATTAATATCCAGAAATCAGCTGTATTTTTATATGACAACAACAAACTAAATGAAAGGAAAATTAAGAAAACAACCCCATTCACAATTGCTTCAAAAATAATAAAATGCCTAGGAAAAAAACCTAAACAAGTATGTAAAAGACCTGTACTCAGAAAATTATAAGACACTGAAGAAACAAACTGAAGAAGATACAAATAACTGGAAATACATACTGTGTTCAAGGATAGGAAGAATTAACATCATTATAATGTTCATACTACCCAAAGCAATCTATAGATTCAATGCAATCCCTATCAAGATTCCAATGATGCATTTTACGGAACTAGAACAAATATTTCCAAAATTTATATGAAACCACAAAAGGCCTCATGTAGCAATAGCAATCCTGAGAAAGAAGAACAAGGTTGGAGGAATCATGCTAAATATCAAACTATACTATAAGGCCATAGTAATCAAAACTGCTTGGTACTGGCATAAAAACAGACATATAGGTCAATGGAACAGAATAGAGAGCCCAGAAATAAACCCATATCTCTATAGTTAATCAATATTCCACAGAGGAAGCAAGCACATATAATGGGCTAAAGATAATCTATTCAATAGATGATGTTGGGAAAACTGGACAGATACATGCAGAAAAATGAAACTAGACCACCTTACACTACACACAAAAATAAATTCAAAATGGATCAAAGACTAAAATGTTAGACCCGATACCACAAAAATTCTAGAAGAAAACATAGGCAGCAAAATCTCGGACATTGCTCATAGCAATTTTTTTTATTGGCTATATCTCACCAGGAAAGGGAAACAAAATAAATAAATAAATAAATGGGACTACATCGAACTAAAATGTTTTTGCACAGCAAAGGAAATCATCAATAAAATAAAAGACAACACACAGAATGGGAGAACATATTCACTGATACTTTTGATAAGCAGTTAATATCCAACATTTATAAAGAATTTACAAAACTCAACACCAAAAATACAAACAACCCAATTAAAAACTTTGCAAAGGACCTGAATAGACACTTCTCCAAAGAGCACATAGAGATGGCCAATAGACGTATGAAAAGATATTCAAGGTCACTGATCATCAGAGAAATACAAATTAAAATCATGATGAGATATCTTCCCACACCTGTCAGAATGGCTATCATCAATAAAGCAACAAACAACAAATGCTGGCAAGAATGGGGAGAAAGGTGAACCCTTTTGCACTGTTGATGGGAATGCAGATTGATGGCAGTATGAGTTAGCTCAAAAAAGTGAAAGTAGATCTATTGTTTGACCCAGTGATCCCACTTCTGGGAACATATCTGAAGGAACCTGAAACACTAATCCAAAAGAACATATTCATCCCTATGTGCATAGCAACATTATTTACAATCACCAAGTTATAGAAGCAGCCCAAGTGTCCATCAGAAGATGAGTGGATAAAGCAACTATGGGACATTTATACAATGGAATACTACTTGGCCATAAAAAAGAAGAAAGTTTTACCATTTTTGACAGGATGGATGGACCTGGAAAAAATTAAGCTAAGTGAAATAAGCCAGTCAGAGAAAGACAAATACCATATGTTTTCACTCATATGTGAAATCTAATGAACAAACTGAACTAACAAGCACAACAGAGACAGACTCATAGATGGGGAGCAGATGAGAGCAAGTGGTCAGGAGAGATTAGGGGGTGGAGGTTGAGCAAAAAGGAAAAAGGACTCATGGATATGGACAACAGTGTGGTGCTTGTTGGGGTGTGGGGGATATAAAGGGGCTAAATGGTAATGGAAAAAAATACAATAAAGGAAGACAAATACCATATGATCTTACTTGTAAATGGAACCTAATGAATGAAACAAACAAAAGAGCAAAATAGAACCAGTGATATGGAAATAAAAAATTAACTGACAGTGACCAGAGGGGAAGAGGCAGAGGTAACAGGGAAAGAAGGGGAAGGCTCTAGTCAAGAAACAAGTATAAGGGACTTACATGAACAACAGGGAAGGGATTGACTGTGGGAGCAGTGAATGGATGGGGAAGTGGAGAGCAATTGAGGGGAAATTGGGACAATTGTAATTGAACAACAATAAAATTAAAAAATGAAAAAAAAATCTAAATCAGAAAAGAAAGTTGCTGAATTTGTAGTTTAAAATGTTCCTACAAAGAAAACTCCAAAACTATGTGACTTCATTGGCTATATTTTACTAAACATTTAAGAATACCAATTTTATGCCAAATATTTAAGAAAATTTAAGATGAGGTAATATATCCCAACTAATTTAATGAGGCAAGCATTAGTGTGATACCAAAACCAGACAAAGATAACACAAAGAAGGAAAACTACACACCAATATCAGAACATGGTGAAAAAATTCTTAACATTTTTACAAACTGAACCCAGTAATATATAAAAAGAAAAACCTATTATGATCACATAAGGTTTATTTTTTGAATGCACAGTTGGTTTAATATTTGAAAATGAATTAGTATAATTTATATTAACAAACTAAATAATAAAATACAGTAAAAGCACTTGACAAAGTCCCATATCCATCTCTAATAAGACGAAGCAAGCTAAAGGAAAAAAAAAGGATTTTCATTAAACTGTCAAAAAGACATTTATGAAAAACTTACAGCCAACATTATACTTAATGGAAAAAGATTGAAAGCTTTCTTCCTAAGATCAGGAGCAACACAAGGATGCCCACTCTCATCACTTCTATTCAACTAGAAAAATTCTCGCCATTATAATAGGAGGAAAAAAAGAACACTCAGTTTGGAAAGGAAGTAACAAAATTGTCTTTATTCGTACAGCACATTATTATCTGTATAAAGAATCTGATGGAATCCTAGAACTCATAAGTGAGTTTGGCAAAGTTGAAGGATGCAAGATCAATATACAAAAATCAATTATACTTGTATATGCTAGTAATACACAAATGGAAGCTGAAATTTAAAATACATACTCCTTACAACTGCATGAAAGAAAGTGAAACAGGGAAAAATTTGACAAATAATATGAAAGACCTGTATACTGAAAACCACAAAATATTACTAAGAGATATTAAGGAAATTCAAGTAAATAGAGCAATGTACCTTATTCACAGACTGCGAAACTCCATGTTGTTATAATATCAGTTCTCCCAGAATTGATCTGTAGATTCAATGTCACATAAATCAAAATCTCAGCGAACTTTTTTTAGAAGAAATGAACAATATTATTATAAAATTCATATGGAAATGCGAAGGACATGAAATAGTCAAAGCAACTTTGAAAAGGAACAAAGTTGGGTGACTAATATTACCTTATTTCAAATCTTAGTCTAAAACTACAGTAATCAAAATATCTTGGTATTGGTGCAAAGATTGACAAATAGATCAAAGAACTAGAATATAGTCCTGAAGTAGTTTCACATATATATGAACAACTGATTTTTTTACAATGTTGCAATTGCAATTTAGTGAAGAAAGGATATTTCTTTCAATGAATGATGTTAGAACATTTGAATATTTATATGTGAAAAAATGAACTTTGATCCAAATCTGGCACCATATACAAAAATTAATTGAAAGTGTACACTAGTCCTGAGTATATAAGCCCAAACTATAACATATTTAATTGTAAAATTTCTAAAAGTAAACACAGGAGAAAATCCTTGTGATATACAATAGAATACTACTCAGCAATGAAAAGGAATGATCTATTGGTACATTCAACAATATAGATGAATCTCAAAATAATTATGTTGAATTAAAGAAGCCAGACAAAAACGAGTCTGTACTTCATGCTTCAGGTATATTCAACTTCAGAAAATACAAACTGATTTTTACTAATAGGAAGACCAGTAGTTGTCTGTGGGGAATGGGAATGGGTGGAGGAATACAAAGGAGCATGAGAAAGCTTATGGGGATCTGACTATGTTTAATTTTCTTGATTTTGGCAATAGCTTCATGACTCTATGCATGTGTCAAGACTTATCAGGTTGTACGTTTTTTCTTTTTTAATTTTTTTTCCTTTTATTTTTTGGTTTTTCAATTACAGTTGTCCCATTTTTCCCCCATAGCTCCCCCCCAACCCACCCCTTCTCCTGCAATTATATCCCTCCCCGTCGTCCATGTCCATGAGTCATTTATACACGTTCCTTGACTAGACCCTTCCCTTACTTATCCCCCTTCTCTCCCTCCCCCCTCCCCCCTATTGACTACTATTCTGCTCTTTGTCCTACTTAGTTCGTTTGTTTGTGTTGTTCTTTAGTTTCCTGTATTGGGTGATATCATATGGTATTTTGCTTTCTTTGCCTGGCTTATTTCACTAAGCATAATTCTCTCTAGTTCCATCCATGTTGTTGCAAATGACAGGAATTCCTTCTTTCTTTCTGCTACATAGTATTCCATTGTGCAAAGGTACCAGAGTTTTTTGATCCACTCATCTACAGATGGGCACTTAGGCTGTTTCCAGTACTTAGCTATTGTAAACAGGGCTGCTATGAACATAGGGATGCATAAGTTTTTTTGAATTAGGGTTTTAGGATTTTTTGGGTATAATCCTAGCAGTGGAATCACTGGTTCCAAAGAGGACATACAGAAGGTCCATAGACACATGAAAAAATGCTCAACATCATTGGCCATCAGAGAGATGCAAATAAAAACCACAATGAGATACCACTTTACACCAGTCAGAATGGCCATCATCAACAAATCAACAAACAACAAATGCTGGCAAGGATGTGGAAAAACGAGAACCCTAGTGCACTGTTGGTGGGAATGCAGACTGGTGCAGCCACTGTGGAAAACAGTATGGAATTACCTCAAAAAACTAAAAAAAAGGTTGTATGTTTTAAATCAGAGTTGTTTATTTATGTCAATTATACCTCAATAAAACTTTTTAAAGACAAACAGATTGAAATGAAGAAATAATTTCTTTATTTGCAGATGACATTATAATATATGCAGAAAATTTCAAAGAATCTACAATAAAAGCTAAAGAATAAATAACTGACTTTAGCAAGTTTATAGGACACAAGGACAATATACATATATCCATTGTATTTTTATGTTAGCAATAAACAATTTGAAAGTAAAATGAGAAATAATATAATTTGTAATTATATTAAAAATATGAAAATATACAGGAATAAATTGAACAATACATGTGCAAGATCAGTACCCTAAAAACTACAAAATATTGCTAAGAGAAAATTTAAAAGACCCAAATAAATGTCATGAACATATTGTGTTCATGAATCAGAAAATGCAAATATCAAGATGTCAGTCACTCCCCAATCTAATCTCTAAATTCAAGTAATTCCTATCAAAATTTTAGCAGACTTCTTTTTGTAGAAATTGACATGTCGTTTCTAAAATCTATATGGAAATGCAGTGGACCTAGGTTAGTCTAAATATTTTTGAAAAAGATGAACAGAGTTGAAAGATTTATTTACCTGATTTCCAGACTTATTATAAAGCTATGGTAATACAGAAGTATTCGTATAAGGACAGATTTATAAGATCAGTGGAGCAGAATAGAGAGTCCAGAAATAGGCCTTCATATATATGGTAAATTGGTTTTCAATAAAGGTGACAAGGTATATCAATGGGAAAAGAAAAGTCTTTTCAATAAATAATACTAGAATAACTGGATATCTATAGGAAGAAGAGTAAACTTTGACCCTTATAAAAATTAACTCAATAGAGATCGTAGACCTAAATAAAGAAGTTAAAATCATGACATTTCTAAAAGAAAATGTAGGAGAAAATCTTTGACTTCAAGATAGACAAAGATTTCTTACATAAAACACAAAATGTGCCAACCCTCAAGGAAAAAAAAGTGCTGATGTAAGATTAAAAATTTCTGCTTTTTGAAATGGCCAGTTGGCTCAGTTGATTGGTGTGTCATCTTGTACACCAAAGGGTTGTGGGTGTGATCCCCTGCCAAAGCACTTACCTAGGTTGTAGGTTCAATCCATGGTCAGGGTGTGTGAGGGAGGCAGCCAGTTGATGTTTTCACACTGATGCCTCTCTCTCTCTCTCTCTCTCTCTCTCTCTCTTTCTCTCTCTGTGCCTCTTTTTCTAGAACCAATAAACATTTTCTTGGGTGAGGATTTAAAATAAAATAATAAAATTAAAAAAAACATAAAACTTCTGCTTTTTAAAGTACAGCATTAGGAAAACATAAAAGTAAGCCTCAGACTAGAAGAAAATATTCTCAATACATATTACTTACAAAGAATTTTCACCTAGAATATCTGAAGAACTTACATCAGCTAAATAAGAAGACAATTCAATAAAAAGTTGGCAAAGCCCTGGCTGCTGTGGCTCAATGGATTGAGCGTCAGCCTGAGAGTCAAGTGTCACTGGTTCGATTCCCAGTCAGGGCACATGACGAGGTTGCATGTCAGGTCCCCAGTTGGGGGCACGAGTGAGAGGCAACCACACAGTGATGTTTCTCTCCCTCTCTTTCTCCTTTCCCCTCTCTCTAAAAATAAATAAATTAACAAACAAACAAATAAATAAATAAATAATGTTTTAAGAGTTGGCAAAAATGTAAGACACTTTACATACATTATATATAAATGGCTGGTAACCACCTGAAAAGATGCTCAATATCAATGGTCATCGGAGAAAGGCAAATTAAAACCAAGTGTTGGTAAGGATTGCAGCAACAAGAACTCATATACATTGAAGAAAGAAATTCGGAAGATACAAATAAATGGAAGCAAATACCATGTTCTTGGATGGGAAGAATCAACATCATCAAAATGGCCATACTACCCAAAGCAATTTACAGATTCAATGCAATCCCTATTAAAATACCAATGACATATTTCACAGACCTAGAACGAATACTCCAAAAATTCATATGGAGCCTAAAAAGACCCCAAATAGCAAAAGCAATCTTGAGACAGAAGAGCACAGCAGGAGGAATCACAATACCAGACATCAAACAATACTACAAAGCCACTGTGATCAAAATAGTCTGGTACTGGCATAAGAAAAGACATATAGATCAGTGGAACAGAATAGAGAGTCCAAAAATAAACCCAGGCCTCTATGGTCAACTAATATTTGATAAAGAAGGAAGGAACATAAAATGGAGTGAGAAGAGCCTCTTTAACAAATGGTGCTGGGAGAACTGGACAGGGACTTGCAAAAAAAATGAAACTAGACCACCAACTTACACCACACACGAGAATAAACTCAAGATGGATCAAAGACTTAAATGTAAACCACGACACCATAAAAGTCCTAGAGGAAAACATAGGCAGGAAAATTTCAGATATTCCACGTAACAATATCTTCACAGATACATCTCCTAAGGCAAGAGAAATAAAGGAAAAAATAAACAAATGGGAATACATCAAACTAAAGAGTTTCTGCTTGGCAAAAGAAAACATCAGCAAGATGAAAAGGAAACCAACCTCATGGGAAAACATATTTGCCAATGATATCTCAGACAGGGGACTGATCTCCAAAATATATAAAGAGCTTATATGACTCAACATCAAGAAAACAAACAACCCAATTAAAAAATGGGCAAAGGACCTGAACAAACACTTCTCTGAAGAGGACATACAGAAGGTCCATAGACACATGAAAAAATGCTCAACATCATTAGCCATCAGGGAGATGCAAATAAAAACCACAATGAGATACCACCTCACACCAGTCAGAATGGCCATCATCAACAAATCAACAAACAACAAATGCTGGGGAGGATGTGGAGAAACGGGAACCCTGGTGCATTGCTGGTGGGAATGCAGACTAGTGCAGTCACTATGGAAAACAGTATGGAATTACCTCAAAAAACTAAAAATGGAACTGCTTTTGAACCAGAGATTCCACTGCTAGGATTATACTCGAAAAATCCTAAAACACTAATTCAAAAGAACTTATGCACCCTTATGTTCATAGCAGCCCTGTTTACAATACCTAAGTGCTGGAAACAGCCCAAGTGTCCATCTGTAGATGAGTGGATCAAAAAACCGTGGTACATTTACACAATGGAATACTATGTAGCAGAAAGAAAGAAGGAACTCCTGCCATTTGCAACAACATGGATGGAACTAGAGAGAGTTATGCTTAGTGAAATAAGCCAGGCAAAGAAAGCAAAATACCATATGATATCACCTAATACAGGAAACTAAAGAAGAACATAAACAAACGAACTAAATAGGACAAAGAGCAGAATAAAAGTCAATAGGGGGAAGGGGGAGGGAGAGAAGAGGGATAAGTAAGGGAAGGGTTTAGCCAAGGAACATGTATAAATGACTCATGGACATAGACAACGGGGAGGAATATGATTGTGGGAGAAGGGGTGGGCTGGGAGGGGGAGAACAATGGGAGAAAAATGGGACAGTTGTAATTGAAAAACCAAAAAAAAAAAATCTATGTTTCAAATCTAAAAAACAAAAAACAAAAAAATGAAGAACTCATATACACTGCTGGGAGAAATATAAAACGCTACAAATACCTTGGAAAGTAATTTGGCAGTTCCTTAAAAAGTTAAACCTATTCTGACCATAAAATATGACGATATCATTTCTACTGTGTATCCTGTAGACACACTAGGCTCTAGTACGTTTAGCAACTGTAAATGCCCACAGGAAATGTGCAAGAATTCTCACAGCAGCACTGCTGTAATGGTGAATAAATGGAAGCAAACTATCTCTCGTCAGGGGACTAATATACTGTGATTTATTCATGCAGTGAAATACTGTACAATAGTTACAATGAATGGACTAGATCCACATATATCAGGATGAATAAATCTCAAAAAACATAAAGTTGAGCAAAAAGAACCCTATCTGCAAAAGGATATGTGTTATTTATAGACACACATATAAATAGTAAAAGCATAAAACATGAATGGAAACTACACAGGCTCCAGATTAGTGGATACTTATGAAGTAGAGAAATGGGGTAAGGATGCAGGTGTATCTGTAAATGTTTTCTCCTTTTAAAGTAGAGATCTGAAGTAACTATGGTTACATGTTGATTTCTGTTTAATTTCAGTTGTGGGAAGAAAAGTGTATTACATTTAGAAAATTTATATTTTTCATGTTTCATAACATAAAACAGGGAAGGGACTGATCTGCCCTCAGAAAGAGGGTAAGGGCAATCTAAGGGATTTAGTTTGTTGAGCCCACTCTTAGGAATACAGGAGTATTCCATGCAGTGTCCATCATGCCTCCTGGAAAGGATTTGGGAAATACACCGCAGAGACCAGACCCCAGAGAATGGTGTAAGATTCTGGGAACTGGGAAGCTTTCTACATTTGGCAGCTTTTACTTCCACTTGGTTGTTGACAATCAGGAGTAAATCTCTGAAAACAAAAAGGGCCTCTCCAGGCTTGTCTCCAGGGGCAACAGGGAAGTGAGAACTGGGAAGTCAAAGTCTCACTCAGCAAGCAGATTTGGGGAGAAGGAGCCCTGAGCAATAGAATGGGTGTGGCCTGTGAAGCAAGGGAAGCAGAGTGTGACCTCCAGTAGGAAAGAAGAGGTGAGATGAATGAAGCCTGATACGGCTGTCATTCTGCACAGACTCGTGAGATACCCTAACACATAACTTCATTTCCATGGGCACTTATCAGTTTTCCCTGCATCCTATTCCACTATTTTAGCCGATCCAGAACAACATCTTCTAAGTTCCTTGACTTTCTCAACCCCAGAAAACATTGCTTCCACTCCTTTGGGGCCACATCCTACCTACCTCTTATCATCTAGCTCATCCTTTTGCATGTACATGTCAAATCTAATGTCCCCTACTGCCAGAATCATTGTTTCAGCTCTTTTACTTTCTAATTCCCATTGTATTTGTGCTTCAGGCCCACTGATGTCCCTAGTCCCTTAAATTCCCCCATTTTCCTTTCAGCTATCAACTACCTTTTAATTTCACTTTTATCAGCCATAGAAACCACAGTTAAGTCCTTGAATTATTCACTTGCAACTACACCTCTTTTGCTTCCATTTTCTTACATGGCACGGTTTCCAAATGCATTCTACCATCTTCATTCCCTGCTCCTAAAGCTGTATGACTGAGCAGACCTGAAGGACACTGTACAATCATGCAGGCTGCATCATTAGAGATTTGGAGTTCCCAATACGAACTGGACCTTCAGTTCTGTTTAGCAACCTTTCTCTTTGGTTCTTGGATAGGTCATGCCCAATATCCCTTAGGAGGTATTCCTAACCAATCCTGTTCTCCATCATGCTATCCCAACCCTCTTGCTTTCTACCTCACCAAGAATGTGAAGGCCATCAGACATGAATGAACTGTACCTATGTCTAAGCCCACAATGGGAATACTTGGAAATCTGTAAAATCATATGGTTTTTCTGTTTAAGGCTTAACATTACCATCTCCTTTGGACCTTCTCTTCATTTTGTTATTCCCTCAAGATCAATTTCATTCTTTTCTCTGCCTCCTTGCCTTTGATCTATAAATATCTCAAGGCTCTCCCATCTTAAAATCAATGAGTCAAACAACCAAAAATATATTTTTAAAAAATCCATCACATGTCTTCATTGTTATCTTCCATGTTAAAGTTCATTTTGTTTCTTATAATTATACATGTGACTATGTGTATATATAAATGCATATATAAAACATATATATATATATGAAGACTCCTTTACCTCCAATATCCCTCCATAACTCACTGCTTTCATGGTTTCACTAAAGCTACTCTAGCAAAAGTTACTGGTGATGTTCTATACTTAGGTCCAGTGACTGCTTTTCTGCCCTTCTTGTGTTTTTTTTCAAATCCCCACCTATGTTTACTGGTTTTAGAGAGAAATATAAATGTGAGAGAGAAACATTGATCAGTTGCCTCCCATACTCCCCCTAATCGGAACTGAACCCACAACCCAGACATGTGCCCATATTGGAAATCAACCCACAACCCTTTAGTTTATGGGATGATGCTACAACCAACCAAGTCACAACAGAAAGAAACATTTTTGTGGTTTTAACTACCACCTCAACCTAACAACTAAAAAAATCCTTATTTTCAACAGAAACTTATTTTCCTGAGCTCCAGATCCCCATACACAACGGTTTACATGTACACTCCCACAAGGTTTCAAACTCAACATGTTCAACCTTATATCTTGCAAATGATTCATCTTCCTACTACACTGTTTTGATTGTTGTAACCCCTGATCTTTCAAATGTCCGTGGTAGCAACCTGGAATTTAACTCTTACTTCTTCCTACATGTACCTTTATAATAACCAAATTATTATAACCAAATGTACATCCTCTCCTAGGTAAACCTAAGTAAATATTTCTTATTTTTTAATTTTTTAAACTTCATCTATTTTTTAAAGATTCTATTTATTCATTTTTAGAGAGAGGGAAAGGGAGGGAGAAATAGAGGAAGAGATACATCACTGTGTGGTCACCTCTTGCATGCCCCCAACCGGGGACCTGGCCCACAATCCAGGCACATGTCCTGACTGGGAATTAAACCAGCAACCCCATGTTTCTCAGGCCAGCACTCAATCCACTGAGCCACATCAGCCAGGGCTTTTTAAAAATTTTAATCTTTATTATTTTTTTCCATTACAATTTAGTCCCCTTATAGGCCACTCCCTCAGCAATCACCACACTGCAATCCATGTCCATGAGTCATTTTTCCTTATAATATTTCTTGAAAGAGGTAGACTAATGTAGTGGTTAGGAATGCAGTCCTTTGAACCAGATTGCATGAGCTTGAAGGTTGGCTTTGCCACTTATCAGCTATTGACCTTGGCAAAGTTTTTTTTTGTGTGTGTGTTTTAAACATCTTATACATGAAGTAGGCTGATAATAATAGTACCTACTTCATAAAGTTGCTGGAATATTTAAACAAATACATGGAAAGTACCTATAGAGTGGCTCACAGTAAGGATCACATAACTGTTCACTCATTATCATTATCATATTATTAATTAATCACTATCTTCACAGTCTCTGCACCTGTTCAGATATTTATCTTTTTCCTATATGGGCCTTTTTTGTCCATTATCCTCTGTCAAGCATGTTTGGGGTCCTGTGTTGGGATTTTGGTAGTAGGGGTGGAGGGCTGTTACATAGCAGCAAGGCAGGAAACTATGGGGACACTGGTTGTTTGACATCTGAGTGAGGCCAAGCTGGGAAGTACAAAAAGGTCCAAAGTTCTCAGGAGAGGGGAACAGGAAGAACTAAGTCTGAAGGGAAGAACTGACCACTCAGAAAAAAAGTGAGCCAAACGAAGTGTTTGGACTTAGCGCTGAAGTGGTTCCCAAGGCAAAACAGAAAACTGTACAGAAAGAAAATGCATTTCAGAGTAACAGTGCCCTAATTCATTGCTTTGGAACCCCAGCTGTATATCACCATCACCTGAGAAACATTTAAGACATATGAAAGCCTAGACCCAACCCCAGACAGATTTAATCAGAATCTTGGGATTAAGGTTTTAGCACTGTTATTATTTTTTAACTACACAGGTAAATCTAGTGTGCAGCATATAATTAGGCTTGAGAACCAGTGTCTTCACTAGTCTCCTATTCTTGATTATTTACTTTCTTAAAACCATACCCATCCATGATCACACACACAGTTTTTACTTGTTTTTCCTAAGGCAAAGTTGGTCATGTCATGATCACATTTAAAGTCTTTCAGTGGTTTCCAATCACTCCACAAGACAAAATTTCCAATTCCTTAACATATAAAAGCCTTTCTTGATTATGTCCTTATTTATTTCCTTGTCTACTACCACTGCTTTCTCCCACCTTTTCCACATACTCATACTCTCTTGATATGTTAGACAACTTGAAGTTTCTAGAAAATGGTTTTTTGATGCTCTTTCTTCTACTTATAATATTTTGTCTCTCCTTATTAATAGTGAACACTTATACCTATCCTTCAAGTCTCAACTTGAACATCACCCTTTCTTTGAATCCTTTCTTTTCCACTCTAAGCAGAGTAAATCACTTTCTTTTGTGCTATCATTGCACATTATTGGTGTGATATTTAGTGATTACTTTGCCATATTCAATAATATTAGTTGCTTATGTATATACCCAGTTTCCTTCCTTATCAGAATGTAAAATATTTTATGTCCAGGACCATCTCTCCATCATATTTGTACTCCCACAACCTGTCATAGTGCATGGCATATAGTTGACATCGACAATTACTTCTTTAATGAATAAATGGATGAATAAATGGAAAAATGGATGAGTAAACCTGTTTGGAGGGAAATATTCAGAACAGAAAAGATCCTGGGGGAATACTAAAATGCCTCATTTGGGAGGGTATTTAATTCCAGTAAATGGAGCACCACTGCAGTTCCTCTGACAAGGGAAGTGACCTACAAAAAAAAAAAATCATGGTTTAGGATGGTTAGTCAGACAGCAGAATTTAGGATGGATCCAAGAGAAGAGAAACTGGAGGCAAGAGCCCCTGGTCAGGTCCAAGGGGAGCAAAGTCTCACACAAAAAAGTAAAGAGGTAGAAGGTGGGCTCTGCTGAGACACACTTATAGACATCAGCATTCTGAGGTGTGTCCAAGGGGAAGTGGGTCTGATTGTCAGAAGCCTAGAAATGAAAGGAAGAATTTGGTTTGTTTTCCCTGAAGCACAGAAAATATAGGGTGACATGATGGCTCTTTTCAAATCTTTGATGACCATTCCCAGAGGAATAGAAATTGGGCAATTTATTTCTGTGTTTTGTAATGCCCAGAGTAAGATCTAAGACAAATAAGGAAAATTTTATGTTGATTACACATTCCTAATACCAATTAGACAATTATATGAATTAGGAACAGGCTGCCTAAAGAAGTAGTGAGTTCCTTATCATAGGAAGTGATCAAGAACACTTGATGCAGTCGTTAATAAAGTGAATTCAAGGATTAGATAAAATATTGCTTCCAATACTTGCCGTCTCTTATCCTTAAAGATAATGTCAATATGTCTTCATTCAACAATGGGGTCTTCATCAGCATATACCATGTTCAAGGATGGGAAGAATCAACATTATTAAAATGTCCATATTACCCAAAGTAACTTATACATTCAATGCAATCCCTATTAAAATATAAAATACCAGTGACATATTTCACAGAACAAATACTTCAAAAATTTATTTGGAACCAAAAAAGACCCTGAATAGCCACAGCAGTCTTGAGACAGAAGAACTCAGTAGGAGGAATTACAATACCTGACATCAAACTATACTACAAAGCCACTGTGATCAAAACAGCCTGGTACTGGCATAAGAACAGACATATAGATTAATGGAACAGAACAGAGAGCTGAGAAATAAGCTCCAGTCTATATGGTCAACTAATACTCAACAAAGGGGGAAGGAACATAAAATGAAATGAGAAGAGTCTCTTCAACAAATGGTGCTGGGAGAACTGGACAGGGACTTGCAAAAAAATGAAATTACACTACCAACTTACACCATACACCAGAATAAATTCAAGAGGGACCAAAGACTTAAATGTAAGATGTGACATCATAAAAGTTCTAGAGGAAAACACAGGCAGGAAAATTCCAGATTTCCCACGTAACAATATTTTCATTGATTCATCTTCCAAGGCAAGGGGAATAAAGGAAAAAATAAACAAATGGGACTACATCAAACTAAAGAGTTTCTGCTCAGCAAAAGAAAACATCAGCAAGATGAAGAGGGAACCGTCGGCAGCCGTCCGTCTCGAGAGACGATGGTGTAGCTTCTTAAGAGTCTATCTGCACCGCCGAGAATGGCTGTGCAGTCCGACTCGGGAGTGACATGGTATCTGTCTCCTCCCATGTTGAATCGACATCTTGTGATGACGCTGAAGCTACAGAGCCTGGGCAGGGTAATATGGAGGGTCTGCTGTTGCCCATGCAGCAGACCCCCCCTCTCTTCGCAGCTGAAGGGTCCAAGGGAAAGACGGAGTCGATACAGCTTGGGTTCAGGTGCGCCGCAGGAGTTGCCGGTGTTGACTACAACGTCAAACCGCCTTAGGGACTCTGGCTCCGGATTTTCTGTCGGGGTTTACTCCCTTAGCCTTTCCCCTGAAGAGGTATGCCGCAAGGCAGCGGAGGTTTTTTGGAGTCAGAGTTTTCCTTCTCTGATGTACCCTGACTGGAAGATCGAACCAGTGACACTTAGCTCGCAGGCCGACGCTCAATCCACTGAGCTAAACCAGCCAGGGTCAAGAGGGAACCAACCATATGGGAAAACATATTTGCCAATGATACCTCAGACAAGGGACTGATCTCCAAAATATGTAAAGAACTTACACATCTCAACACCAAGAAGACAGACAGCCCAATTAAAAAATGTGCAAAGGACCTGAACAAACACTTCTCCAAGGAGGAGACACAGAGGGTCCATAGGCATGTGAAAAAATGTTCAACATCACCAGCCATCAGGGAGATGCAAATAAAAACCACAATGAGATACCACTTTACACCAGTCAGACTGGTCATCATCAACAAATCAACAAACAACTTGTGCTCGAGATGATGTGGAGAAACGGGAACCCCAGTGCACTGTTGGTGGGAATGCAGACTGGTGCAGCCACTATGGAAAACAGTATGGAACTACCTCAAAAAACCTAAAATGAAACTGCCTTTTGAACCAGCAATCCCACTGCTAGGATTATACCCAAAGAATCCTGAAACTCCAATTCAAAAGAACTTATGCACCCCTATGTTCATTGCAGCACTGTTTACAATAGCTAAGTGCTGGAAACAGCCTAAGTGCCCCTCAGTAATGAGTGGATCAAAAAACTGTGGTACATTTACACAATGGAATACTATGTAGCAGAAAGAAAGCAGGTACTCCTGCCATTTGCGACAACATGGATGGAACTAGAGAGAATTATGCTTAGCGAAATAAGCCAGGCAATGAAAGAAAAATACCATATCATATCACCTGATACAGGAAACTAATGAACAACACAAGCAAATGAACAAAATTGAACAAGGAACAGAGTAACAGTTATAGGGCGGGAGGGGCAGAGGGAGAGAAGGGGATAAGTAGGGGAGGGGTTTAAGTAAAGGAATTAGTATAAATAACCCATGGACATGGACAACGGGGTGGGGAATGACTGTGGGAGAAGGGGTGGGCTGGGTTTCGGGGGAACAATGGGGGGAAAAGTGGGACAACTGTAATAGAAAAACAATAAAAATAAAATTTAAAAAACAAACAACCAATGGTGTCTTCCTTAAATTCTATTTCCTTTAGTTCAGAATATCTTCTTCCTTTCTTTTTTCTCAAAGTGATCTGCCATGATGTGTCCCTCCACATGTGTTCTTGATTCCATTTCCCGTCTCCCTTTTCTAGGACATCGCTTCATCCTTTTTCACGACTAATTCTTCCTCCGGGTTTAAAACATTTAAAATTATTTTTATCCTGGAACAAAAAAATCCCTCTGATACTACTCAGCTTCCTTTTACCACCGAAACTTTTAAAGGGAGTGCTATAATCTCACTACACTTGACCTTGAGCACACGCTTGCATTTCACTCTTTCGTTGAAACCCCAATTTGGTCTCAAGGTGCTCTCTTGAGACCAGGAGAAACAGAAAGAGGGTGAGATTGGGAGTCCAAAGACCTGGGCTCAGTTCTTGGATCAGCCGTTTACTATCTGAACCTCACTTTCTGCATGTCATTTGTTATGAGTATCAAATGAACGAATAGATGAGGAAGATACACACACACACACTGAGAAGCACTATACAGATGTTAGTGTCACTGAAACTGCTGTCACAAAGATGACTAATGACATCTTGATCCCTTGGTTCAATGGCCTTTTCTCAGTTTTCAATCTCCCAATTTCTTGGCTACATTCAAATTTACTGATCTTTTCCCCCTTTGTGAAACTCTTTGTCTTTATGATTTTTCTCTTCATTTGTTTCTAGGAAATTAACACTGCTATCCAGTTCCCTCTCTGGATACTTTTCTTGCCCTTAACAGCAACATGCCTATAAGTGTTCTCTTTTCTGGTATTTCTTCATTTAGAAGTGAAGGAGTCATTTCTTTCCCATGGAGCAAACTATATCTAACTGCATAACCAGCTCAGACTTCTCTCCTGAACTTTGGTTCCACGTTTGCAACTCTGCTGGATTTCTCCTGGTTTTAAAAATCATACATTTTTGTAGCGCCCCTGACAAAGCAGTTTGAAAAGGCTAGTCATTGAATGATTATTGCTCAGCTCTGCAAAGGAGTGTATTTACCATCAGAACAACCCCCAGCATGCCAATCAGAGAGAACAATCTCTTTTATGTAAACTTCATGTTATAAATGATAGCATCTGCGTTCAAGTAGATGGTATAGGCCCTTGAATATTGTTAAGGCATTTTATAGATTGACAATTCCCTGATATGACCCATCTCTCCAGTTTCTACATTCTTAATTCTTGAAGCTATCTATAATGAAACTCTATATGCTAATTCCCTGGGCCCTTGGTGAGCAAACAATTAGTTCACCAAAAGAGTAATGTGACCAATTTTTATCAAATGACATTTTCCTGGCCTAAACCAAAGAAAGCCCCCATCTGGTCCATCTGGCCCAGATATTCTGTCCTTCTGGAAAATTCTGAATCACATCAAACTATAAAATTCCATTCTTTATATCACATAAAATGCATGTAATCTTCCAATGTTTACCCTCTCCTGGGTTCTCTAATCCATATGAGAGGTAGATGTTTAATAAATGTTAGTTTTATTTCTTTGTTTCCATTTTCTCTATCAATCTCTATGTGCCATGAGGCCAGGGACTTTGTATTTCTCATTTCTGTGCTTTCAACACCATGCCTTATCTATCCATCCTTAGACATAGGCAGACATATTAAATTGCAGTTATTAAGTTAAGTAGGAAATACCTATGTTGGTGGTATGAGAATATCCAGTTTTAAGAAGGATCAGGTATGGTGTCTTTTGCATTGAATTGTGGAATGTGCTACCCATATAACATGTGGTAGTTATATCTGAATTTAGCTACCCCTGTTCCTCAGCCTCACTCCTTAGCCCCATCATTTTGGTTGTCTGATCACTTAACATTGACCAGGGCCCATTTCCTACTTGTTTCTTGGTATGGCTGGGTAACAGAACCAGTGGTGTGCTAGAGGCAGCTTGCCCAGACTAACAGAAATTTGTTGTATGCATCTCTTCCCAATTCTGTGTTCAGCAATATCATGTTGACAGCTTGAAATTGGCAATGTGGCCATATTTACACCATGGAAACTGGCAAACATTACAAATTAGGGCTTTCATTTTCCCCAGAGAGCTGGCATAAAGCATTTACCAGCACACCCCTGCTGCCAACACTCTTCCAGTTCATCTCTTGGCATGACTGTCTTCTTCTAATCCATAAATTTCAGCTCAAATAGCACCTCTTCAGAGAGATTTTTATCTGAAGTTACTCCCCCACCCCCAGTCACTTTTTATTGTATCATCAACTGTTTCCTTCAGAGCATTTATTTCAATCTATAACTAACTTGTGCATGTATTTTATGTACCAGTCTATTCAACTTCTTCACTAGAAATCTTGTCTTGTCTTATCTTGTTTACTGCTTCATTTCCAGCATTTACTGTAGGACCAGACTCATAGTTCGAGCCAAAGAAATACCTTTCTGATAAGTAAATACAAGGAATAAATTGTTTCAACAGCTCCGGTGTTCAGAAAAGCACAGCACAATTGTCTATGTACTAGTGTGTGTCTCCCAGTGCACTCAGAGTGTTTCAAGAGTGTTTCTCATTACATCCCCAAGACCTAGCAGAGTGCCTAGATCATAGTAGGTACTCATTACATTTTTAGGGTAAATAAATAGATAAAATTAGGGACCAGCCAGTTCATTTAGGTTTCTCTGTAACACCCCAGCAAACTCATTCTTTTCTTTTTATCAACAACATAGCACTACTGCTTCTTCTGAAAACTCAAAACCTCCAAGACAGGAGGAGCTCCTCACCACCAAAATTGCTGAAAAGATGGGAGTGGCATCAATTTACCTCATCCAACCTGTATTTTCTTTTCTGACTAGATTGCAGCAATTCATTATGTCAACCTTAGGCAAGTCACTAAATGGGAATGAGAGAGGCCATGGCCCCCATCTCTTCCAGTGGGCTGCAGCCAAGATAGCTTTCCTTGCACGGATGAATAGCTGTGAGCCACCTTTGCCCCAGCCTCCTGGAGAAGGCAGAAGGACTTTTCTAAATGTTTTCCTGCCACGCGAATCACTGAATTATGCATGAGGCCAAACTCAGAGAACAGCAAATCGTTGTGGGCTGGAGAGGTAGGATTCATGCAGAAAGGAAAATCAAAACCTTACTTGCTATCTCCTCGTGAAGGGTTCCCTTAGTTGATAATTAGTGTTATATTATCCTACATCTTTAATAGAGTATTGAAGCCTTAGGCAGTGATATGATCCTGGTGTTGAGAGTAATTCTTTCTTTCTATTATGCTGCACTGACTACATTCAAACAAGGCAGCTTGAACACAGGGTCTGGGTGATCCAATGCAAATCAACTTGATTCAGTACTTTTCTGAGCATTGACATACAAGACGAAAAGAAGATACATATTCACAAATTGACTCAAGAGCAGGAGAGGCTATGAGACTTGGTGAGCTCAGTGGTAATGCAACTGAGGATGTTTCTTCCCTCATCATCTTCAGATGGAAGTGCCACAGACCCTGCTGTCTAAGTCTCAGTACTCACTGTAGGGTTGTGTCACCACCAAAGGGAACTGTAGTTGTTCCCAACTGCAGAAATGGGATTGATCAACTTTGTCTTGGTCAGCACAGCACCACACCTCCTGGGTGGATTGTCTCTCTTTTTCTAGTTATCTCTCCCTATGGGCAGTAGTGTTTCTAGACTCCAGGCATTTCACAATACCTATGATCACACAAAATTAGACAAATAAGAGTTGGGTAAGTATGGGGCTGGAGTCTTTGGGTAGGAACCAAAACACCTAAACCATACAGAGATGGCTATTGAAGTCAGAAGCACATACATTGGGGGATCTCACAAACTTCCAAGAGGGGCTGAGGAGCAGCAACCAGTCTAAGAAACTATGAGCCATGGCTTTATAAAATTCAGGAAAGCATGATCCTGCAACAAGAGATTCTTTTTCTGGAAAGCTTATGTGTTCACATTCACCTTCACTCTAAGGAAAAGAGCATTGGTATTGAAGTAAAAATAAAGACTTGAGGCCTAGGTTTGGTCATTTAGAAACCATGTGACTTTAATTAAGTTGCTTCATCCCTCTGAACCACATTTTTCTATCAGTGAAATAAGAACAATTATAAATGCCCTACATTCCTCACAGAGTTTTCCAAGGGACGAACAAAATGAGATGATCCATAAAAGAACCTCTTGTAGCCAAGTGCTATGTGAACTGCAGGGATGTTTGCTCTGCCAGCACCTTTCCTTCTCCTAGGAACAGAGTTTCCATCTTCTAGGAAAAGTTTCTCCCCTGAAAAGAACCTCATTGTTTGAATAAAAGTGGCCATGTTGCTACTCCATGAACAGTTATCTGACCAAGGCTAGGCCAGTTATAACAACCCTTTCATGGTTGATTGGGAAAGTCCTATGAGGGCCATTGACACCCTAGTGAGGCACTGACAGCCCTTCCGCAAGGGTTTAAATCTCGTTGTGAAGAAGAATCGTAGACATTCCTCATTCCCTGGGGGTGGAGACTATTTGATAGAGGCACAGAGATGGTTGTTGGGTCTGCTTCCTAATGGGTGGGGAAGCCTGACAGCTGATGACACTCAAAGAGATAAAATACCAAATGAGTTGTCGGAATTGTCCTAATATAGTCTTTCCTATAAGTTAGTCCTGAACCCACTCGCTTGGGTTGTCTGACCAAGGCCTTGGGAACCGAAAGCTCCAGGCCACCTATACAGCCACCAATACTACAGGTCATGCCAGCACCAAGGAACAGCAGTGAGTCAACACAGGTGACTATGCTATTCACTCAGCTTTTATTAATACCGATTCAACCCAAATATATAGTAACCTAATAATACTAATAAGCATTCAGAAACAATTAGCAATAACGTTACACAAGAGAATTGGGGGATAACGAATGTGAATTCCAAGAGTCCAGATCAGAGTCTGGTCCGGGAGGCATCCGGTCAGCATCTTTCAAGGCAGGGTCTATGGCGGCTTTGGAGTCAGCTAGAGCTGGGTTGATCGGAGCAGCAGCATGTTGTTTTCTCCCTCTCGGCTGGCTTGGCTGTCTGTTTGAAGGCCTTTGCTTTCATATTCTTGTATGAGGTAATGCTGCATCGGCCTTTGATTAACACATGTTGTCTTGTGCCACCTTGATAAGAGCATGCAGATTATGTAGCTCTATTGCGCATGCTTTGAGAAGGTGGTGTTACCCCTCAGATAAGCAATGCTGCCTAACACGTTATACTGCGCATGCTCAAGGGGTTGTACTACCTCTCTGAGTCATTGCTCCACTGCACATGCTCTAAACATGGCTTCTTACTTGACAGAACCAATGCCATCTTATTTCAGTCCTGTGCTCCACAGTTGTCATAATATGTCTCGTAGAGGTTTCCCTGTGGGTCCAAATGAATCTCTTCTTTGTGGCTTGGAAGGTAATAATGTCCACATCCTTCCAGTACAAACCTCTTTTTGACCAAGCCAGTTATAGTTCTGTCACTTCCCACCCAAAGAGGTTCAAAAGAGAGAATGACATTCATTATTCTGGCTCCCAGCTCCAGGTTGAGCTTAGATCTTACATTCCGATTGGCCTCACAGTCCAAAGGCCTCCTTCTCCAAGGTCATTTCATTTGCTGTCCTTCCTTTATTCCATAGACAAGTTTTGAGCTTCCCCATGTGCCAGGCACCCTCTCAGACCTGTGGGTTCTGCATTTACCCTAAAGAAGACATCTGGATGTTACCCTGAAGAAACTCATACAAGCACTGCACCTTTGAGGCACACAGTCAACAGGTTAGTCCAAGCACTTTATCCTGGAGTTCTTGATTTTTTATTTTATTTTATTTTTTTTTGAAGCATGCATTTACGTAGTATTCTTCAAATCCTTCATGAATGGGGTAGGTTATAACTTACTAAAAATTGCTGAGCATATACTGTCAGCTGAGAACAATTGGGAAAAAGACATACTTTTGCCCTTGAAGTCACATAGTCTTGCTGAGCAGACATTTCAAAGCTAGGGAACAAGTCAGAAAAATCAAACCTGGCAAGTTATAGGGCACAGGCCATAAGGATTTCAAACAACTAGAAAAGGAAAGTATTTGATACAGGATGTAACATGCTGGAATTGTTTTGTTTGGCCAGCACAGTATTTAATTTTTTTAATTAGCTGTTACCACTTGAAAATCAGAACATTTCATATTTTTTTTAAAAATGGGTTTCTGGTTTCTTTTGATAAATTAGGAGATTTGACAACAATTCCCACTTTGCAATAACCAAATGGCACTAACTGCTACATGGGCAGCCACTCTCCAGTCATATTGTCAGCTTGGTATATTTAGATTCCTCAGCCTAGTTTCCAAAGGCATTTGAATTTGTTACCTAAAGCCCCATTTGGAGCTCAAAATGTCTCAGCTCCCTCCAAGCCCCGAAGAAAGGATTTAGGACCAACACGTGTCTAAGGTAGATGCCCTCTTTGACAGGCACCCAATTTAGCATTTAGTATCACTGACCAATGTAGCCCACACGAGCTAGTATAGTTTGCACTTACTCACCTAGCTTCAGGTGATCTGGAGCCAAGGGAAGACTTCTGTGTAGGAAGGTCAAGATAAAGAATGCTCCAACAACTCATCAGCTACCAAACACCCACCACTCAGCGCTTTCTCCTTCTTTTCCATGTCCACATTTTTTAACTTTGTTGCATTTGAATGCAGATTATACAGGATGAAATTCCTTTGGCGGCTCTATGTGCAGAGTGCGCAAAAGTATTTATGAATCCTAAATGGAGCTGGCTGCAGAGCCCAGGAGCTCCAACAGAGCAGGCGTCTGTGCCCACCGGAGTCTGATCTCTTACACGGTAAGCCACGTTTGATATCTCATTTGTTGGCTGTGTTCCTCGCAAAGCCCAGTGCTGTTTAGCCTACTTTCCCACTGCAGACGAAAAAGTAGAAGAGGCTGGCTGAGAAAGGGGAAGGTCATTCCCTCAAAACATCCTGCAATGGTTGGAAGGGTCAGCTCCTAGGGCATGTGGAAGGTGCTGCCACCCTCTGGCTGGGTGTAACATCACATCCTGCTGAACCAAGTTGGCACCCTTGGGGGTCTCCCCGACTCTAAAGCACCCTGAAGTTCCAGAATTACAGGTGAGTCTGAACTGGCCTGGCCTTAATTTGGGTCTTTAGACAAATGTGCTTTCTCTGCTTCTGCTTTCTTTAATAAGAAAATTCTCTTGGGCAAACGGAGACTGCTCCCTGACCACCACCCTGCAACCCTGGCCTAGGAGACACCCAGCATGTAGTTACGACTAAATCTCTCTTCTTGCTAGATATTCGGCCCATGCATGAAAAAAAATTTGGAAAAATGCTAGCAATCAGAAATCTGCTCTTCATAGACATAAAAGAGTTGGTACATAGGTCCCCAATAATGATAGTCTACATGCATTAACATATATTTTCTTGAGAAGAAAGCTATCAGAGTATGTCCCTAAAAGCAATTCGTTCTATTTACAGCTTTTCTGAAGCCCCCGAGAGGGAATCATCTTGGAGTACTGCAGACACCATACTGAAAATAGTGAAAAACATTCAATTTGGAAACAATTTTATCTCGATTTATCTTTTAATTTTTTTCCCCTTTGTGAGTCAGCCCACTGCTTCTGCTCCTTCCCCTACCTGAAGGTAGTCCTCTCCAGGCTTCCTCCTAAAGTCAGAATGGCAGGAATGGTGCTATACTCCAAAGTGTGGCCGGGGGAGGCCAAGAAGGAAAGATACCCCATCCATCTCTCCTCCTGGTGGGAGCACCTTCTTCACTGAACAACAGAAGGATGGTGAGGGAGGCAGAGAACAGAGGCTGCATCTGATGCGGCATTATCTGTACAGCACAGACCATTCTCCAGGAGGTAACTGCAGCTCTTTGAAACAGTGACAATATGAATGTCGTAACTGCGGCTCTTTGAAACCATGACAATATGAATGTTGTGTCCTGGTACCCTATCCCCTGGGCTAATAATAACATTTTGTAACCATGTCAACAGCAAGAGAAAGGGAGCAAGAAAGTATCCTTTGATTACATAAAATGTGCAGGTATCTAGTACAGAGTGTATATCACTCAGCTTATGGGCACATGCTGCCTGAGAGAGGAGTAAGGGGATGGCAGGCCTTGCATCTTCAGCCAGGCCAAGGGCACACCTGCAGTCAGGGCTAGGTGAGTAGTAAATGCCTACTCTGCCCACACCATGCTCTGAATAGAAAATAAGCAGAATCAAAAATGTTAAAATACGGTTTCTGATTCTGAAAGAAGTTAACAAAAGGCCAGAGATAAGCCGCTCCCAAGGGTGGGTTGTCAACCCCCTGTATGTGGACTTAGGAGACAGAATTTGGGAGTCTCTTTCTTCTCCTGGTGAGATAGTTAGCTTCTCTGAGCCTCTGGTCCTTCTGCTGTAAAATGACAGCTAGTCCTGCAAGCTCCATAAGCTTCTTGTGAGGATGGAATAAAAAATGTGTCGCTTCCAAATCATTAGCGCAGCCCTTTTAAAACAAAACAATTGTATGTGAAACTCTAAGATAAAACACAGGTACAAGCTGAGCTGCTGTTTTTGGAGGAGCTGGGGCATAGGGCTCACCCACCAACCTACTCTGCCTTTCCTTGCCCCCAGAGTAGCCTCTGAGGCACCCACCAGTACCCTATAGCTCTCAGAAGTCTAGCTTAATGATTGTACAAACTGGCCATTAGCGGTGGTAATTGTAGGAATTGAAAGAAGGGGGAGATCAACTTGGGCTTAAGTGTTCAAATAGCGGTAGGACACATTCTGATCCTCAAAGCATGGCACGTGTCTGGCTGGGCATAGAGGACTGGGGAGATGATTGTAGGCGTGGGTGTGGGTGTGAGCAAAGGCCAGGAGGTGAAAAATAACCCATGCTCTGCAGGGGTGAGGGGAGAGCACACCTGGTTAGAGCAGAGCATGTGTATGCAATGGCAGTGGACATGTGGATGGTTAAAGCAGGATCAGCTGTGATACATGTTGGGACTTCCCAGGCAGGTCCTGTGGATGGAGCAGGCTGGGGAGTCCTGAGGGTGGGCATCCTGGCTTTGCTATCTGACTCAAGTTGGGTTACTTCATTGCCTTAAACATCCTTCTTTTTTTGGAGTCGAACTTCCCTCATCAAGGACCATTTGCTCTACTGATGATAATCCTTTGCTGACTCAATTCCTAAATAACATCTCAGAGCTCTCCATGTGTCTTGTTCTCCATTGCCACTAACTGAGATGTGTGGTGGTGTTGGTCCCCAGCCTCCATGTGAGCATCTCCCCAAAAGTCTGTTGACTCAGGATTTCAGGTCTCCCCAGACACCCAGAGAGCATTCTTAGCCTCAGTGCCCCCTTCAGGGCCCAGTGTCTGTGGGGAAGGCTGTTTCTGTCCTGCCTTCTCCACTGTAGTCCCTTTAGTACCCAGGGATGATTAACCTTTCCTGATCATCTTAGAACACCTTACTGTCTTGTCTTCTATGAAATGCTTGACAGCAGCAAATGCCTGGGTCTAAATGCAGAATAATAAAATCAAATGAAAGTTTCCCAACTTCTCAACCACTTGTCCTTGGTCCGATGTGGTGCACAGCATACAGTATTCAGAGAGGGGCAGCTGTAGTACCCAAAGCAGAAATTCTGCTTTTGAGGCCTGGATCTTGAGGGGATTCCTGGAGTGGCACTGGATAGCCCTGCCCAGGAGCCTATGGGTGCTTTGGGGATGGAGGAGGGTCCCGTTGGCACTGGATTCGCTGGTTTCATCAAAGTAGCTTGTACCTACTGCCAAGTCAATGGGAAAGATCACCTCTGTGAGCCAGTGTGAAAGGGAGGGAAGTCCTGAAGGGCAGGGCAGACATGAAAGAAGTTAGCAGGGAAGATGAAAGAAGTGAGCATGCAGACTGTCTAGATGGAGGGACTCTGAGCTGTACTGAAGTCCCCCGGAGATAATGGCTCACACTGCAAATGCACCAGATACAGGGAATTAGAAGAGCACAGAATACCTTCTAAATTAGAATACTGTATAAATTGAAGTGTGTAGTGGGGAGAAGAGGGTCAGTGCCCACTGCAGGGGATTATATTGTGGTTCCAGATATTTATTACTTTCCCATATGACCATTATGCTCCCTTGCCTGTCTACCTGTGATGTGCTGTAGTCTTTAGAAAATGAAATATATCTTAGCCCCCACCCTATTATTGTGATGTTTGACCATGTGACTTATGTGGGCCAATGAAATGTTGGACAGTTCAGAGGCTGTAACAAGTGTGGTGTGTTTGGCCAGTTTTCTTGAGTCCTCTTGCTTAGTTCCTTCTACTGCCAGAACAGCAGGTCCCAAATTAGGGGCTACCCTTTTAGCCAAAGTCCTAGAATGTGAAGACACATGGAGCATATCCACAGCTGCCAACATGCTCTGTGAATAAGCAATAAATACTTGTGGTTCTAAGCCACTAATATTTTAGGGGTTGTTTGTTACGGTAGCAAAGCTGGCTAATATAGTTAATGTCAATCAATGATGAGGAAATTAATCACGGCTGCCTTGAGTTAAGCTTTTTAAAACTTGATTTGTTTTTTTAATTGATCGTTGTCATCTTTACTTGGGGTGAATAGTAGTGATAAATAAGAGGGATTGTTTGTTTTAATGAATCCATGGAAGAATACATAGAATACACATATTAGAACTTGACAGGTGCTGTGGCTAGGCTTCTAACTGGATTTCCCTTTATTCATAGTTAACTAGATCTAAATATAGTCTATCTTTGCCCTGAATCTGTTGAGAACACATTCTCACCAACACTCCCCCAGAATCCTGCCTATTTTGTGCAGACAGCTCTCCTTCAACTTTGACTCAATGAATACTAATTAAGCCTTTAATATGCCCAGGTCCCTGGAGTGTGTGTTCATTACCTCATTTGGTATTCCTAACAATTCCTTAATAATAGGTAATGTTGTTGCTAGAGACTTAATGTACCCTCTCCCAAATTTTTATGTTGAAACCTAATGCCTATTGTGATGGTATTTGAAGGTGGGGCCTTTGGGAGGTGATCAGGTCATGAGGGTAGAGCCCTCATGAATGGAATTAATGTCCTAAAAGACATCACAGAGCTCCTTCATTCTTTCTGTCATGTGAGCCATAATGAAAAGGTAGCCATCGGTGAGTCAGAAAGTGAGTTCTCACCAGACACCAGATCAGCTGGCACCTCGATTTTGAACTTCCCAGCCTCAGGATTGTAAGAAATGAATCTCTGTTGTTATAAAGACTTCCAGTCTATTGTGTTCTGTTATAGCAGTCCAAATGGACTAAGACTATTGTTATGTACATTTTGAGGGAATTAAAAATCCAAAGGGAGTGCTAAGGGCACAAAGCTGGTATGGAGCAGGTCCACATATTAACCTATATTTCTTCATTCTTGACCCAGGGTTCCCTCACTGCTCCAAACCCCATGGATTTAAGGTGCTTTGTGTCAGGCTACCAGGCAGGATCTAATCTGTCATCAAGACTAGGAACATGGAAGATACAAATAAATGGAAGCATATACCATGCTCATGGATGGGCAGAATCAACATCATTAAAATGTCCATACTACCCAAAGCAATTTATAGATTCAATGCAATCCCTATTAAAATACCAATGACATTTTTCACAGACCTTGAACAAATACTTCAAAAATTTATATGGAATCAAAAAAGAGCCCAAATAGCCACAGCAATTTTGAGGAAGAAGAACACAGTAGGAGGAATCACAATACCTGATTAAAAAAAAAAAAAGACTAGGGACATGGATTCATAGACTAGTATTGGGAAGGTGGGGCAGAAGATAAGACCCTTTACACTTTATACATTTATATTATAATTTAAACTTTATTCCAAGACATAAATTTATCATGTATTATATTTCCAGAATGAAAAGCTAGGAGTCTCTGAACTCTAGATAGGTAATCTATGTTTTTTGGAGGGACCTCTATAATCTCTTAAAAGAGAACTGTTATTTGAATTAAAAGTACATACCCTGCAAGAAAGCTGGTCTCCAAGGTGGCTATACCTTTGAAGAACATTTCTACTGTCAATTCTCTGTAAGTAGTAGTAGTGTCATCTTGTTAACATTAACAACAACAATAATAATATTAATAATTGAATAATAGCTTTATCATCAATACAAATTTTACAAAATGCTTTCATATTGTGTGCTGCCTGAGAAGGCCTCCGAGATCCACTTAAATTACCTGTCATCACTGCTGACTGCCATCTGACTGGGACTCAATAATTCCAGGAGTAATGACGTTGGATTCACTCATACTGCTGGGGCACAGATAGGCAGAGGCAAGGAGGCATGCAATAATGAGGTGAGCCATTTCAAGAGTAGAGGTGATTGTTCTTGCGTTCTCATTCTTGTTTTAAAAGATTGAGAGATTCTGGGTATCTGGTCAAGATGGTGCAGACAGAAATGGCTCACCTCTTCACACAACCACACCACATCAAAATTACAACTAAAATATAAAACTACCATCAGCCAGAACCATCAGAAATCAAGCTGAATGGAAGTCTGACAGCTACAGAATTAAAGAAACCACATCTGTTGAGATGGGTAGGCGGGGAGCAGACATGGAATGAGCTAGTCTCTCACCTATGTATGGTGGATAAAAATTCAGGAGCGATATCTCAGGAGCAAGGAGTCCCAGCTCTACAGCAGGCCCCCAAGCCTAGGGTTCTAGTGACAGGAAGATAAATCTTTACAACTTCTGGCTGAAAAACCAGTGGGGATTGAGTCAGCGGAAGAAACTGCAGTTCCTCTTAAAGAACCCACATACGGACTCACCTACTTACACTCACTCCCTCTGAGCTCCAGCACTAGGGTGGCAGCTTGAAAGGCAACAGTGGCATACAGTGAGAAACTGAAGTGCCTGGCATCAAGGCAAGTAGAGGCCATTGTCTCTTTTCTAAACCCTCCCCTCACAGAGATAGCAAGCTGGTGCCTTATCTGAGACTCCATTAACCTGGCTAACACTGATTGACCCACCTTGAAGATCCCTAGACTCTGCTCCACCCAACTTATGGGCCCACCCAAGCTACTTTTCCATATGAATGGCTGGTCTTGGTTAATGCTTCACAACTTCCCAAATCCTATCAAACAAGAACAGTGAGCTCCAGGCCTGACACTACCAGCAGCCAGCTTAGATTCACAGCTTGGCTTCACCTGGGAATCTCCGAGCCCAGCACAAATAGCAGCCATTTCAGATTGCTTTATAGCTCAGTCAGGGTACCCTGGGGAAAATACAGGTGGGGGCTGAAATTTGCCTGCACCACCCCAGGGCCAGCACACCCAGTGGACAGTGACAGGTTAAGTCGGAACACCACCACCCTACCCGTGCACAGCTGATCCATCCTCCATGGAAGGTGGAGGTTGGTGGTCAGTGGTCACAGCCAGTCCTTGTAGGTGACTGGCCTGGGTAAATCCCTCCCATGGATCTGCCAACAGCAACCAAGGCTCAACTACAAGAGGAGGGTGTACTCAGCCCACGCAAAGGGTGCACCTTGAGTATCCAGCTTGGGTGAAAGGAAAGGTTCTGTCATTGGACCCTATAGGACACCTACTACATTATGCCACACTACCAAGACACAGAGTCAAAGCAGCTCTACTTAATACACAGAAACAAACACAGGGAGGCCACCAAATTGAGGAAGCAGGTAATATGGCCCAAATGAAAGAAGAGAACAAAATCCCAGAAAAATAACTAAATGAAATGGAGATAGCCAATCTAGCAGATGCAGAGTTCAAAACACTGGTGATCAGAATGCTCAAAGAAATAGTTGAGCATGGGCACAAAATAAAGGAAGAAGTTAAGGTTATACAAAGTGAAATGAAGAAAAAAATACAAGGAACCAAGAGTGAAGAGAAGGAAGCAGGATTCAAATCAATGATTTAGAACAAAAGGAAGAAATAAACATTCACCAGGAACAGAAAGAAGAAACGAGAATTTTTAAAAATGAGGGAAGGATTAGGAACATATGGGACAACTTTAAGCATACCAACATCTGAATCACAGGGATGCCAGAAGGAGAAGAGGAAGAGCAAGAAATTGAAAACTTATTTGAAAAAGTAATGAAATAAAACTTCCCTAATTTGGTGAAGGAAATAGATCTATAAGTCCAGGAAGCACAGAGAGTCCCAAACAAGCTAGACCCAAAGAGGACCACACCAAGACACATCATAATTAAAATGCCAAAGGTTCAAGATAAAGAGAGAATCTTAAAAGCAGTAAGAAAAGAGAGTTACCTATAAAGGAGTTCTCCTAAGACTATCAGATGATTTCTCAAAAGAAACTTTGCAGGCAAGAAGGGACTGGCAAGAAGTAGTCAAAGTGATGAAAAGCAAGGACCTACAGCCAAGTTGTCATTTAGAATGGAAGGGCAGATAAAGTGTGTCCCAGACAAGATAAAGCTAAAGGAGTTCATCATCACCAAACCATTTATTATATGAAATGTTAAAGGGACTTATTTAAGAAAAAGAAGATCAAAACTATCAACATTAAGATGACAACAAACTCACAACTATCAACTGAATCTAAAAAATAAAAACTAAAACAAACTAAGCAAACAAGCAGACAGGAACAGAATCATAGGTATGGGGATCAGCTGGAGGGTTATCAGCAGGGACAGGGAAGAGGGAGAAAGGAGGAAATGGTGAAGGGATCAAGAAGCATAATTGGTAGGAACAAAATAGACAGGAAGATATTAAAAATAGTATAGGAAATGGTGAAGCCTAAGAACATGACCCATGGACATGAACTAAGGCAGGGGATTGTTGTAGGGAAGGGGGGTACTGGGCAGAGAGGAGAAAAGGGGAAAAAACTGGGACAACTGTAACAGCATAATCAATAAAATATACTTTAAAAAAGGTTGAGAGATTCTCTCCATGAGCCTGAAAGAGGGGGATTGGGTAGAAAAATCTATCCATACAAAGATTATAAGGCCTGTGTATTAGAGGCATTCCCTCAACATACTGGTGAAGTTGTCTCATGCTATTGCATGAAATCAGACACACCCTTTCCTGTCCTAAGACCACATCCAGCCCCTCTTAGATAGAAACCAGTTTCTGGGGGATTCTGTGTGTCCAGGTCTAGCAGGATTTCATGGAGTCATCTCATACCTTTCTGCCTCCAGAAAGAATGGCCCCTTGATAGCCTGGGAAGCCTGGCAGCTGCTGAAGAGAACTTTTTCTTATTCTTATACCTTCAATTGACTGGACTTGCCTAATGACCTTGGCTTCTTATAGGGAGATAGGGACCTAAGATAGGAGTCACCAGTTTGCCTGTATTTGGCTCTCATACAATTTCAGCTCTCAGGAAGTAGGTCTGCGGGACCCACTACTTTCTCCCCAGTCAGTTGAATTAAAGAAACATGTCCTTAAGGGCAAGAAGGTCCCAGCCAGAGAATGTAGATAGCACACCACACATCCATTCCTACCACTAAGGTAAAATGCCCCAACACGCAGACATGGGATGGAAGCAACATCTCCCTGTAAGTGGTCAGCATGCTCCACTGAAGTCTGACCTCAGGGCCTGTTGAGTGAAGGGTTTGGGAGTGGACTTTGCAATGGCCAGATCTACCCATTCAGTGCAAAGGAGAGAAAGACAGGTGGGCTATCTTGCTCTTCCAGGGAGTTTTATGAATCACAGTGTGCTGTCTGGAATACTTCCCTCAGGTGGTGGTAAGAGGCAGAAGAAACTCTGGGTCTGCTGGCTGGGTACAAAGCTACTAGTTCTGTCTGAGACTTTTCAGGGATGGGAGCACCCTTCATCCCTTATGCCCGGGGAAGGGTGAGATTCTGAATGTGCTTACCTCCTAAGCTTTGTTACCCTGACATCTGCATTCTGAATCATCTCTACAGGCTACCTGTTCAACAGAAATGAGGCGCTCTTTGAGGAGTCTGATTCCTTCTCTACACAAGCTGCTTTGAGGTCAAGCAGGGAATCATATGTAGACCTGGCTTCTGAGTACCTCAAATTTTGAATGCCTCAGTTACTATATTCTGACCCCTCCCCTGGTCTTCCTTCTCATTTCCTTGTGTCCTGTGGAATAAAGCAGGTGGCTGCCTGGTATACTGCACCCTCTCTGGGGAGTCTCAGCCCTGCCTGTCCACAGCCAAAGATGGTTTCTTATGCCTGGATCTCTGTGCCTCAGGCTACCTACCCCATCCCTCTCTCCATGGTGAGTGGACCAGGAGTGGGCCTCAGACCTAGGAGCAGCCAACTCTACCCTGCCAGTGGCCAGTGTGGTGGGCAGGCTTTTAAGCCTTCTGAGCTGGCCAGCCCCAAATGGTGACTATGACTAGCTAAATCAGTGAGATTCTCCCTCAGAAGGTTGAATGTAAGAGGTACAGATATGGACTGGTGAGTGAGTTGGAGAGTGTAGGAGGCAAACAAGCAAACACCAAGAGTAACTCAGTACCCAGAGTGGGGGAACCCAAATAGGGGCAATGCCTGCTCCTGTGGGCATGCCCCAGTGACCTGGGTACAAATGCTTGGTTGATTCCTGAAGGATTTCCAAGCCTGTCCTTTCATAAGGCTGCATTCCTGTGTTCTTGAAACAATCTCAGTAACCTGAGATTCTTTTCTAGAAATTATTCACAGAGAGCATATTTGAGAAAATGGGTTTAAAGGCAGAGCAAAACAATTGACCAGAGGTTGCTTGGACCCCTACCACTCAATTTCCTCTTAGTGGTGCCCCGTATAACACATTCTCCTGGGTCAGGCTGAGGTATGTCTCTGGCCCTGCCATTAGGAGCAGTGATCTCTTGCGGGAGGCGGGGGGGTGGGGGGGAGGTTAGAGGGGCTATGGGTAAAGATTTTTTGCTTCTGATTTGGGAGAGCGGCTCTGAGAAAAGTGAGAGGAGACCAACAGAATGGGAAAATTTCCAATCCAAGAAGTTCCTGTTCTCTGAGCACAGAAAAGGGAGAGCTGAGAGCATGAGGTGAGGATGGTGGTAATGGTGATGGGGGCTCAAAACAGGGCTGCTGGGTGGGATCCTGGTGTCCCAGGTCTCCACCTCCTGGCTCAGCCCCAGTGGGGCAATGGAGACATGGACGGAACAGATGCCTGATGTCTGGGCAGTCTCTTTTGCCTGTAATTCTGGCTTGTTGTCTGGTGTCCTCACTCCACCTTCTCTGTAGCCATAGCTGAGCCTTCTTATCCCATGGAAAACTAGCTCCATGTACCCAGAAGCTCAGTGGGCGTGGCAAACGGAGAGGCAGTTGGCCTTTGAAGTCCTCCTCCTTCATGTAGCTTTCTCTGCTTCAGCCTAGCTGCGCACACTCTTTATTTTAAGTCATGGCACCAGAGAATGTGAAAGTTTCACTGGCCAACTATGAGCACCAGGACAGGAGCCATGTCAACTTTTTCATTGATATATCTTGTACCTGGCCAAGAGAAGGGGCTCAATATATAGTCAGTGAATGAATGAATACACTCTTTTTTTTTCAAGCCAAAGTGCCTTTCTTTTAAATAAAATAGTACACAGCTGTCATTATGTAAAAGTAGAGTGATGAGGTGTTATGGAGGGATGGGAGAGGGTGGAGAACTCCACATCCTGGGCTCCCCCTGTTCCTCTGCATCAGACCCTGATGATTCTCTGCATCCTTTGAAATTCAAGAGTGAAACTCTTCTCATTTTCCCCATGAAAAAAACATGTCCCCAAAAGAAAAGTGGCTTGTCTAAGCCAGAACAGGCACCCAGGTCTCCTGACCTTAGGCTATCATTTATGTGCTCTGTTTAGACAACGTAAATTCTCCATACCAGGGAAACCTGGGTGAATGAAGCATTGGCAGGGACGGGGTATGGGAGGGAGGGGCTTGTTGATTGCTAGGCTGTGTGAGCTGGCAAGAGTCACACGTGACACTACAAAGGATGTTGCACCAAAATAAAATGTATTGTATTTAAATATTCCCCGGGTCGTTTTGTGTATTTAAGTCTTAATTCGTCTCCTCTAAATCTCTCCCCAGTACATTAATGTGACGACTTTGACAGAAAGATGAATAACATTATTAAAGAAGCTCATGAGCAAATTTCACTCATAAAAATCTCCCGTTCACTGGCATGCTTGGCTGTTCTCTCTCTGTGTTCTGTTCCTTTTCACTTCCTGGGTCCCTGTCGCTCTGGGCCTACAGAAGGGTGGTGGTAAGTGGGACAGACACTCAGAGAATGGGGCATGTATGCATTTTAAGCCCACTCCTAAATCTTCCCCTTTCCATTGAAAAAGAAACCATTTAAGCCAACACATAGGTGTGGCAAGATTCAAGCTGGAGGGAAGGAGAAGGAAAAACAGACCTTCCTTTGAAAAAGTCTCCTGCAGGGCTGTAGAATGGGGAGCAAATCTGGCAAGTGACCTGCAGGGTGTCTTCCTTGGGAATGCACACCTCACGGGAGGAGGTACCCTCACTACAAAACTCCTCTGGGGATGCTGCCAAACTGACACTTCAAAATGCTGGCTCCTGCCCAGCCAGAGGCAGCCCCACAAGCTGCCATCACCTCCTGTTCTTCCTCCTGGAGCACTGGTTGGCCTTACTGGCTAGGGATGCATTCCCCTCTTTGTCAAGCCAGCCTGATGGATGGCTTCCAGGATGGCAGCAGGGTCAGTGGTATTCATCTACCTGATGTCTCAGCCTTCTCCTTTACATCATTGTTGACGTCAGTTGGCCATTTGTTCACTCCTGACAGCCTGGCCTGGGCAGTGTGACTCCCAGCTAGGAAGGGCCTGCAGGGTAAATCTGGGCAGTGGCTGAAAGACCCTCTTCTGCGGCTTCTCTCTTACTCACCTGGCTAAGCTCTCTTGTCAGATCATCTGATGTCTGGGAAGCCAATGCTGAAGTCCCAAAGGCCACCTCTGATGAGTACTTTACCATGTGATAGGAAATTCATCCGTTGGTGAGGTGACAGGCTATCAACTCCTTGGGCCACAGATGATGTTCACTCTCAATGCCTAACAGAGCACCATGCTCATAATAGGTGCTTAATGACCATTGGATTAATGAAATTTTTAAACAGTGCCATGGGTACAACCTCTTTAAAAAGTTATTTGGCCCCTATGAAAGTTGAACACACATATACTTTATGACTTGCCTGAGTATGTATCCAACAGAAACAAATGCTTATTTGCAAGAATGCTCATGGCAACCTTATTCCTAGTAAGGCCAGAGTAAAAACAACCCAAAGTTCACCAACTGTTCTACCAATAGAATGAGCAAATAAATTGTAGTTCTTTTACACAATGATTTTGTTGCATTGCTGCTATGCAGCAACGAAAAATGATGAGGTGTTATTCACACAACATGGGTGTGCACCATAAATATAATGTTAAACCAAAGAAACCAGGCTCAAAGACATATAGTGTATGATTACATTTGTCTGAATTTCTAAGACATGTAAAACCTAATTGTTGGTGAGTAGAGGTCAGAATGATGGTTATTTAAGGGGTGGGTAGTCCTGGCTATTGATGGGAAAGAGATACAGGGTAGCCTTCTAGGGTATCAAAAATGTTCTAAATCTTGGTCTGGGTGGTGGTTACACAGTGTACACATATGAAAAAATTCACTGGCTGTATGCTTATTACCTGTACCCTTTACTCTATATAAGTTAAACCCTATTAAAAATGGTAAAGAAAATGGGGTTTCCAACTTTTTTGCATTAAAATTCATGCCTCAGTGTATTTGCATCCTATCGTCCATATATCCAAAACCATGCTATACTATTACATTGAGATGTTTTATGTTTTATATAATGAAAACAAGTGATATATAGCATATGTTTTTTCTAACTACACAAAAGCATGCCCTCCAGAAATTTTAAACATATTGTTTCCCCCTCTCCAACAACCTGAGTGAAAACCACTGCCTTAAAGTATATTTACCTCTTACTTAGCACAAGAGAGATTTATTGCTTCCCAAGACTATGTCTCATTAGAGTAATATGGTAGGATTAGTGGCTCCTGAAGGTAGGGGTTATGGCGAGTGTCATAGAACAGAAACAAGGGGGACTTGTGTCCAAGAATCTCAACATCATTGAGAGGTCTGAATTCAAGGACCTTCCCAAGAGAAGCAAAGGGCACAGACCAATCTTTACTTTATCTCAGCTCAAGTCTTTGAAAACTAATCCAGGTGTGCCTTGTGAATTCAGATGCCAGGATATGCATGGGGGCTGACCATCTGAAACACTGGAATCAGTTTAAGTAAAGAGAGGATCTATGTGGGAGTCAAGGTATCAAAGCTGAGTCCCAAGGCAAGGGTTGTCCCTCAGAAATGAGAGTTAATCCACATGGGTAAACTACAAATTGCCCACTGGCTCACACCTTGCTACCCAGATCTTATGCTAGAGTCCTAAGACCACCAAAGATATTTTGAACTAGCTTGTAGAGTATCAGGTCAGCTTGGATTGAAAAGAACAAACCAAAACTGGAACTAGCATAAGCAACATAGTAATTTATTATGAGAAAAGGAATGCATAGTCAGGACTATGGTTGCATCTCAAAAACAACTGGAAGGAAGGTCTTGGAAACCATCAGTCTCCACTATCATTTTTTTATTATTATTACTTTGAGTCTTAGCACTACAGTATTCCCTCACTTGTCGCGGGTATTATGTTCTAGACACCCTCGCCAAGTAGAAATCTTACACTTATTCTATCTACACTCTTAAACCTACATAACTTCAACAACATACATACACAGTACTGCAAAATCCCGCGATATAGTGAAAAATCCATGATAAATAATTAAATATAATATTTAAAAAAATCCTGTGATACAGTGAGGCCACAATAAGTGAACTGCAATATAGAGAGGGACTACTGTATTCTTTATTCTCATATCTCATTGCAGACAAGCTTTTTCCACCTGGTAGAAAATATAGCTAAAGAACTGTTGGGAGCTCCTTGGCCTTGAGGCTTAAGACTGGGTGTGAAATTTTAAAATCTCAGGAGAGAGATCTAATTGGTCCAGGCTGACTCAGTTACCTATCCTTAAACCTATCATCTGAGGCTAAGGAGACTGTGTATTAAATTGCTGCTCCTGAATTAGACTTAGGGATGGTAGATGCTAGGTACGAGGGAGTGGTCAGTGTCCTAAAAGGCAGAGTGGGGCAGAGACAATACCATAAATATCCTCCATAAGAAACTTAGAAATCAGAGGATTCTTCCTCATTGTACAGTTGGAGTCAGAATGAGATAAAGTATTTTCTCCTAATACAGTGACCATATTGTACTTATTCTTGATTGATATAGCCTATATACTTGTTCTTATTGTGGTGAGAGTTTGTTCATGGTTTGGCCTTCTTTGGTCCCACAGTTCTTCTGTCTGTTTGCCACTTGGCACTATAATATATCACTCTCATTTTTATTTTTGTTTTTTGACAATTTCTTAATCAGCTCCAGTCTTCATTTACCTAAAGACAACCTCTACTTGTTGGACCTTTCAGTTCAAACGCAATGGCATATGGGTAAAAACTTAGCTGCACGTTGTTGAGTTGCTGACACCATCTTGATAGATAAGCAGTTTCTTCTTGGGTAAACCCTTTAACCTCTGAGTCTTATTTGTCTTGAAGTAATAATCAACTAATAAAATCAACTAATAAAATTCCATCTGCCCTTTCATTGCATCCCTTCACTTAAGTCTCTACAAGTGGATCAATTCTATGAAATAGGCAGATATTTATTATAACCCTTTTCTTACATTTGAAGAAACTAAGGCTCAGAGAGGTCAAACAAGTTGTCCAAAGTGATAGCTACCAATAGTAAGTGGTAGATCTGGGATTCAAATCAAGGTCTTCTGAATACAAACCCACTTTTGGCCTAAATATAGGATGTTTGGGACAACTAGATGACTTTCAAGGTTCCTTCTAGATCTAAAATCTGTGATTCAAGAGAAAATAACAACATTAACAATAACATTAGCTAACATTTATTCAGTGCTTGCTATGTTCCAGGCACTGTTCTTTGCATTGTATTCACATAATAACCATATGAGGTACATACTGTTATTATCTCTGTTACACATATGAGGAAACCAAGTCATCAAGATTTAATTACCTTGCCCAAGGTCGCACTAGTAAGTAGTGGATCTAGGATTTCAGCCCAGACCTTCAGGCTCCAGACTCAAACTCTTAATCTCCACTGCCTTTGAGGCAGACAAGAAGTAGACAAAGGGAAGTTCCCTTCAGAACTCTCCATACAGCAGCAAATATCTGTCCCCAACCCCCAGGATTACATGGTAGAGCCTCATTGCAGACTTGACAAATCCTTGCTGGTGGGAATCAGGCTCCATGGGAGGGCACTATAGTACTCCTCTGAAAACTGGGGCAGGAGTAGTGGGATGCAGGGTGAATAAAAAGGGGAAAGGCACTTAAACAGCACTCCCTATGAGGCAGAAAGCAGGAAGTGGAGCATGTGTATTTGAGTTCAAATGTGTTGGAATCAAATACCTGCTGTGTGTTTGAGTCAGGGTAAGTTACTTAACATCGTTGAACCTCAAGTTCTTCATCTGTACAATAGCAATAACAATTCTCCCTCCTGGGTCTAATGTGAGGATTACATAGTAACACAATGAGTACTTAGCATAGTATACATATGGTATGATGATTGCTCAATAATGGTTTCTAGAGCCTTTAGATTGGGTGAAGGGTTGAAAGTATTAATAAATTCATACTTCTTGGGCCCAGGGCTTTGTTTGGGGGCAGTTTGCTTTCCAAAGAGGGGAAACAAGACAGACTACAGCAAACCAGAAAAAGAGCATTTGCTGAGCTCCTCAGGACAGAGAAATGCAGCTTGAAACAAGTGCCATTTCAGTCCAGGAGAAGCAGCAATGAAACCAGGCAGGAACCATGGTGTATGCCAGGAACTCAGAGAGGAAGCTTCCCTGCTCATAACACTTGGGAAAGAGAAACTCACTTAGCTTAAGAGAGGCACCTGGGCCCTGGCTATTGTGCCTCAGTGGTTTGGGCATTGTCTTGCAAAGTGAAAGTTCTACGGTTTGGTTCCTGGTCAGGACACAAACCTAGGTTGTGAGTTCTGTGGTACATACGAGAAGCAACTGGTTGATGTCTCTTTCTCTTTCTCCTTTTTCTTCTTCCCCTCTCTTAAAAAATAAATTAAAAAACCCTTTTTTTAAAAAAGAGAGGCACCTGGTTTAGAATACAGACTGGTCCCTTATTGCTGGTGACCTCGATGGAGTACGTGTTACATTCTCTGGCTTAGGGCATGAGTATCAGAGAAAAATTACATGGGGGTCCTATTCCAGGGTCCTAGGGGTAGTTAGTATTGGAGACACACAGTGATTCCATGGGAACATATCTTTTCCTTAAACCTCCAGAAAGGAGGGCTATGTCTACTGCCCTGCCCCCATCTGCCAGGAGAAATAACCTTGCTAAATCTTTTCCGGTGTCTGAATCTGAAACCCTAAGAGATTCTCTTTCTGCTCTACCACACAAATGCAGTGGGGCATGCCAAATACAGTTGAAATTGCACTGAAATTAGAGCCAGTTGAACTAAACTTCAGGTAATTCACTCAACATCTCTGAGCCTCAGTTTCTTTATGTATAGAAAGAGGATGGGTATATTTGAAAGGTATAGTTGTAAGAACTAAATTAGGTATCATCTGTAAAGATTGATGGTAAGTATTAATTGAGTTTGCCATAAATCTGGAGGGGTTGACTTTCTTTACTTCCTTACCTCAAACCCTTATGGATCTCTCCTTTGTGCCCTAAAACAAACCTTTTTCTGCCTGGATGCAACATATTTTTATTCTACCTAGCAGGCATGCTCGAGCCCCAGCCCCTGCATTACACACACATGCGCGCACACATGCGATAGCTGTCATGGGGAGAAGTAGCAGAAGGAGGAAATTCCCCCATGCTTTCTCCCCATGTCACTTTGTTCTGCCTGCACAGGTGACAAATTAAAACAAGAACCCCTCATTGCCCAGAGCTGCCTGGGCTTCTGCCATGAGGGCTCTGATAATAGTGAAGCAGAAAGGGCCCCTGTTTGTCAGGCCCTGGAGCAGAGACAGCACTTTTCATTGGCAGCCAAAGAAGTGGCTGGGAGCTTTTGCTGTGTTTATTTGTTGTGACTTTGGGGTGATTGTACATTGTTTCTTGTCCTCTGTCTAAATGCCTCATTAGAGATCGGAGAGCAAGGGGTGACCAGGTAGTAGCGGGAAAAAAAGCAAAAAAAGAAATTCCACTTCCCCAAGAAAACACACATGGTGTGCTCAGTAGATGCAGGCCGCAACACAGAGCAACATTGAACTTCCCCAGATTCACAGTGGTCTTTGAAAGCATTCAATTATCTGTCTGCACCTATAGAAAGTGTTAGGGATTGCTTCTAGAAGCCTTTAAAAGGGTCTATACATAACAGAGGAGCACGCACACTCTCAGCGGCAGGCAGAAAAACAACAACAATCTATTTCCTTTGAAAAAGCCAAAAAGGTATAAATTCTGCCCAGAAATCAATCTCAGTCTAACTTTCTTTCTTTGTCTTTTGCCACATCCCTTCCCCAACCTCTCGCCCCATCTTGTGTTTATTTATTTTCAAAGAAGGACACAGGAATAGCCAAAGACAGCAACACTAGTGCGGAAGAAAGAAGCCAAGTTTATTTTGATGGAAATACCTGCTGTGCTCAGGCAAAGCAGAAGCTCCTCACACTGGTTTCCTGCAGGCCTCCCCTTGGAACTGATGTACTTGATGGAGCTGCCATTACAGGTGGGACAGGGCACCATATACTTTAATGAATGCCTTCCCATTGGGGTCTCAAAACTAACCTTTGAGGTGGATGGTGCTCCTCCCACTTGACAGATGAGGAAAGTGAGACCCAAAGAGACTATGCAGTTCTTCAGTAGAACTGGGCAGCTAGTTAAAATTTCTGCTCTCAATCCAGGTCTCTTGCTAACTATATTGTCTAGTCCCATCTGTACTATCACATTCTATATCACTAGAAGAGATGCCACAGTGGGCTCCGCAGATAACATGAAGTTACCAACAGTCACAAAAGGAAGCTAGTATAGCAGACAATATTTCCTAATGCATGGGGGACATTGTGATTGATGAAAGCAATGATAATGAAGATGAAGGTGATGACAATAAAGATGAACTACAGGAGGAGAGTACTGACTTAGAAGGTGGGTGCTCCTGGTACTAATCTCAGCTTTGCTACTTAAAGTTTTGTGGCTCAGCCAGTCTCTTCACTCTTGGTGCCTCCTCTCCTTGCCTGTAAAATGAAGAGGTAGAACTAGATCAATTGTTTTCAAACTGGGCTCAGTGGAGTAGCTAGGACTCTGAGTACCCACAGGAGTGTCTGGGCAGATGGGTGGAACTCAGGAGTCTCCTTCTACCAGAGAAGCTCTGACTTTAAAAAAATCTAGTTTATGTATTGTGGTACTAGTGATAGATAGTTAATTGGAAGAACAAGGGATAGGTCTGTGGATGTGTCACAGAAACTGGATTGGAACTTGAGAACTGGATCAAAGTGGCACTGGCAGTAAAGGAAAGAGAAGGATGGGACCATGACCCTGCAAATTGTGGCATTTGTTTCACCCTTATGAGCAGGAGAAGTCCAATGTGTTTAACTTAGCTGGCTATAAAAATTTGATAGTAGAGGCACTTCTCACTTCTGCACCCCTGTCCCCCCAAAGTTGGACAGAGCAATGCCTTCTCTGGGGCCTAAGTCTGTTTCGTAGGTGTTAAATGAGCCAGTCAATGCCAAATCTTTAGGAGCAGATGCAGTTTATTGCATCCATATGATGAAAGGTCTAAGTTTGAACCACAAAAGCATAGGCTTGTAGCATTTTGGAACCAAGAAGCCTTACAGGTTAGTCAGCTCAACTTCACTGCCACCTAACATCAGGGCTGAATTTAGAATGCATAGCTCAGAGCAGATGGGATGGACAAGATGGGTCATTTCCAGGTCGGGGCCAACGCCCTGGGGGTGACTGCCTGCAGCAACACTCATAGTTGAAAGGTTGGTCTGAACTCTTTTTACTCTCACTAAATTTGGCAAGGTTGCTGGGAAGACTGATTATAATCCATTCTGTTCCTGTGTACACACGTTTAAGGGGCTTTTGTTTCCCAAAATTATGTCCAAAAGAAAACACTATTTTTAAGTTTCAAAGTTTTTACATTTGTTACGTCAGATGAGTAAGATACCAATTATGGTCCCACTTTATATACGAGTCATCTGAGACTCAGAGCACCAAGTGACCTGCTGAGGTTTATTCAGTGAGTCCAGGGCAAAACCAAGGCTGGCACCCAGCATTCCCAGCCAGCGTGGTGTTCTCTGGGCTCAGCACCCCCCTGGCCACAACACTCCTCCTGGTGCCTCATCAGCAGATCTCTCTGTTCTGACCTCTCGGCATCTTGCTGACCCCTGAGGCCCCAGCTGTGGCACTGAGGGATTGAGGGCAAACAAGAGAGTGACTTTTCATAGCGTGTGACTTGTCAACCAATTTGAAGAGCATTTTCTTGGCCGGTGCTCTAATCCCAGTGCTTAAGTAATGCCCTGAGACCACATTGATCGGGATCCAGGAAATTCTGACCTGACCACAACACATTGTAATGGCCTCTGCCCAAGTGACCTTCTCCCTGTCAGAAAATACATCTTTCCTGCAAGTCCCAGCCTGCAAAAATCACCTGTCATCAGCTTAGCCCAGACAAAGGGCTTTGAAATGGTCTGGATAATGCTCCAAGGAGAAAACTGTTTTCCAAGTGTGTAATTCATCCACTATTAACCTGCAGCTGCAGGGATGGCCCTGCCTTTGATTCCCTTCATCAGCCAGGGCCGCCACTCCTGTCGTGTAGACACAATGCATGGTATATGCAGGAGACAGGGAACAGAGGTTTGTCATATTTCCTGAATGCTAATGACCCCCTGGCAGGATGGCTGCACCACAGACCTGACATACCTTGGAACTTGACTTCTACTTGATTCTGCCAGAGGTTGAGTGGCTTTAGAAGGGAGTTAGCATTCCTGGCCATCTGGAGGTGTGTGTTCAGGGTGAGGTTTGATACAAACACATGGCCTTTTTCTTTATACCTTAGGAAGATGACTCAGATACTCTGGGTTTTACTCCTAGCCAATGACAGGCTGTGTGCCTTTAGGAGAAGCACTTTCCCTTTCTGGGCTTTTGTTGCCTACAAAATAAAAGATTTGGACAAAGTAATCAAATTATAATTATCTGATTCTTCTTTTTTTTTCTTTTCCAGATGGTTATCTGTCTTGGTTTCAATGAAGACAGAATTTTAAAAGGAAGATGAGAAGGAGGAAGAGAATGCTAAAAGACCTGGAGTGAATTATCAGTCCTAAACCCATGTGTATATGGGCTGAGAAAAAAAATTTTTTTTCCACCACTATTCACTTTTATTTTCCTTTTGTTTTCATCATTATCTGGTCTTAGAAAGTTTTCTGACTTCCTATGAGCTAAGATGAGCCTGGGGTTCAAGGAACAAGGGTCAAGTGAAAAAGGGCTCAAATTGGACCAAACTTTCACAAGTCCAAGGCAGTGGAGTGTGTTCACCAGGTGAAAGTGGCCCTTCAGGGCACACACACAGAAAAGGAGGTAGCAGCTGAAGATCACGTGTCAGAGCCAACGCAAAGGAATCAGGCACCACTGACTGGAGGAGGCGGCACAACCAGGTTGGGGAGGTGATATCAATGAGATTTGCAAGAGCAATGCGAGGCAGAAGATGAGGCCTTTTAGAGGGTGTCTTCAAAGGCACATGGGCCGGAGAGGAGCTAAGTTGAATATCAAGTCAATTCAATGACGGCAGTTTCAAATGAGTAATTCTCAACCACTGGCCAATGTGCAATATTAGCCAGCGAAGATCTAGTCTAAGACTGAGGGTCTGTTTAATATAATTATCCAAGAAACCATGAATTAAAGGTGAAAGATCAACTTCACCAATAAAGGCTCAAGTGAGTATAAAAATAAGAAAGGCAAAATTATTTTTAGATCTTCAAAGGGCTATGTTTCCTCCAAGCTTTGGGTTTTATTCATTCTCAGGAGGCAATCAACTCATTCACTTGTAGTTTAAAAAAAAAAAAAGATAATGTGTGGCCCTCACTCTAGACCCTAATAAGTCCCAGCTGAGGCCTCCCACAGGTATGGACCAGTAGTTTGCCTTGCTCCTTGACCATGGGGACCAGAGAACGTCACCCGCTCCTATAGTACGACAATAACAAGTACAGGACATAAGAACAACAGCCGGAGAACTGTGTGCAATCAGCCCGGCCATTTGTTCTACTAAATGTTAAATATTTGTTGAATAAATATTTCAAGACTAGACTGTGAGTTCTACTAGATTCTGTCATCTTTTAGTGCAGGAACCTTGTCCAAGTCATCTTTGTGTCCCTAGGGCCTGGCAGTACATACCCAGTGCATATTTGTTGAGTATATAAATAAAAGAATAAATAAATACATGAATGGGGAATGAGGCCTGCTTTTGGAATGGTGGAGTAGAAAGAGCCCAAGTTCCAGCATTAGAAATCATTGTTCAAGTTCTTGTTGCATAACATCGTAGTATAGGCTCCGGGCAAGTTGCTTCATCCTCTGAGCCTTGGTTTCACATCAGACAAAAATGGAGTCAATACCATGTGCTTCACAGGGTTAAATAAATTTATTTGTATGAATAGACCCATGTATCAGTTCATAGCACAGCATTCAATTAATGTGAATAAAACAAAGTCCCATTTGGGATTCTGGTGTCAGATTTTGGTTCCATTTCCCTGGTGTTCCCATGCTCCTGGTCACTTCAGACCCCACAGCCTGGAGAGATGGGAGAAGAATCAGGGACTTTGGCTGCAAAATAACCTCTCTTGAGTACTTCTGAATTCTCAAATAAGACCAGAGCCCTAACTAGGCTTAATTTTAAGTGGTCTTGATTAAAATGGCTCCTTTTCCTTTAAATTTATCATCACACAAAATTCCCTTCTCCCAGAAATTGTACAAGGGTTTGGGTTGACATGACACACAAATGTAGCAAGACAACATAATTTAAAGGAGCCCTGTCGCTTTTACATTTGAGGCTGCTTCCCAGCATTTGAGCCAATGCTCAGAGAACAGCTGGGAGATTAGGTACTAACGAAAAGGAAATGATTTGAAATATCCATGCAGTGCTCCCTGCAAATCAGAGCACAGCGACTTGGAAAGCTTTGTCTTTCCTCCCCACCCACCATCCCCACTGAAATATGTCTCTGTGTGGGGCTGTCTGCAGAGCTGCTCGGAGATGTTTACAGCTCTCTCGCTCCTGGCTTCCGTGCACACTTGTGTGATAAAGATTTGGCTTTGTTGTATCAAGAAAAATCACAGAGCTAGATGTTTCCCTTGTGTGTCTAAGAAATACTGCAAATATTATATCAGGTTTCACCTTTGTGTCCCATAAGTTATCTCACTAGCAGTTGTACTTTCTGGGTACTGTGGTGAGTAGTGGAGAAGAAGGGAGGTGGGCAGAAGAGGCTCTAACATGTCACCTGGTCCAGTCCCCAGCCTGCATGAAAGAATATGCTTCTAAATGGTTCCAAGTCAAGTTGCCTCGCCTCTGGACACTTCCTCCCATGACCCATTAGTTCTACTGTCCAATCCAGATGGAAGTCTCTCGTTCAGCCAAAAGGCCTCCTCTTGGCCAAATCATTCCTCCCCATTCTTGTTTTCTGAAGGTCTTCGACTTCTCTTCTTCCATCACTCAATCCCAACAGCAGTTCTCTTCTTAACTGGCCTTCCCCTTGAGACAATTCACATTGGAATAAGAGCCATTGCCTTTCCCCCCAAACTTCTCAGAGTCATACTCTCTAAGGACTCCATGACTTATAAAGAAGCTCCTTTTCACTCTCCAAAGGATATGCAGGGAAAGATGCCTCTGCTACTAGCTTCACAGACTACTAGAGTAGGGTGTGGGGCCTGAGAAAGGTTCTCTTTGTCTGATGAGGGTTTGATTCTCGGAGGTAAGTTTGAGCTAAAGGGACAGCCCAACACTGTGGATCAGTACAGCCTTTGCAGCTTGCCCAGTTCTCCACCTCTCCCTATTACTCTGGCATCTGGAACAAAAGACATGAACTGAGCAGACAAAAGGATGGTTTTCAGAAGCCTGGGGATGGGAAGCTCTGAGCACACATTCTTGTTGTTGCTGCTGTTCTGTATGCTTCTCTAACCAAAGCCTTGTAGCCCTGAGGGTACGCAGTACCAAACTAGGTGGGATGAACCACAGAATAAACAAGCTGTGTCTTCCTTGGGCATTGGTCTCACTTGAAGATTTTGGGTTAAACACTTTTATATTAAAACAAACAGATACATATTTTGGAATGGAATGCAAAATTCACAGGAATTCCTGAGATAAAACATAAGACTTCAAGGAAATACTGTCCTTGTGGCAGGGCTGCTTCAGGCCGTGCCCCCAACCCTGCTGGGGGGACACTCTAGGCTCCTCTGCCAGGAGGACTCTTTGGTCAGTGGAACATCTGAAAGGCTCTGGTCTATCCCACCTCCAAGAGAGGGTTGGACTTCTGGTACAGCAGTGCAAGGTGTCTCTGGGCTCTGAAGGCTGCCTAGGCTAGATCATTGTGGGGAGCCCCAGAACTTCGCAACAAAGAAGTGGGTGTTCTTAACAGTAGAGGGACCTGGCAGGCTGCTGTGGGACAGCTCTAAGAACTTGCTCCTGTTAGAGAAGGACCAAAGTAGCCAATCTCTCAATCATGGAGATGCAGCACCCTGGGGGCCTGTCATTTACTTGGAAGAAATGGGATGGTTTGTTGTTATCAGGAAGGCAGCAACTAACTCACTTTTATTGCAGGAGAACTTAGTCTCCGTCTGCTCCCAAGGGACAGACACGCTCACATGCATGTACACATACAGAGACTCCATGAATCTACCTGCTGTCCTCCGAGCCAATCAGACTGAGGAGAGAGAGCAAATGTGATTAACGGGGCTACCCGAGGGGACTTGCTGGATGGAAAGGAAACCTGCTGGTACCACAGAGCCAATTTCAGTAACAGGTTTAAGGGAGCCCTGAGATGGGAGGAAACGCAGCTGACTCAGCCATCCCAGCCTTCACAAAGTGCAGGGGAGCTGAACACTCACACCTTCAGAGCAGGGCCAACTGTGGGGGAAATGTGGGATGTACTAAGAGACAGGGTGGGACGGTGGGGGGGCGGTGTTTCCATAGCCCATCAACAGGGTTCTTGATCTTGGCCAGTGTCAAAACAAACTACCGTATTAAATATTCCTTGAGTGCTTTATAGTATTCAAAGCATTTTCACAAATATTATCATATTTAAGTTTCATTGTAACTTTGTAAAGTAGGGAAACAGAGGCTTGGAGGTTTTTTACCATGAGGCCATTGAGTCAGAGCTGGAAATCTGGACTTGGTGTTGAGCCAGTATCTTTTCTGTTCTTTCATGTTGTCATCTGCTGTGATGAATGTCTAGTAGTCAGAGTACTGATGTTGAAACACGGGGTCCAGGAGAAGATCCAGGAGAGAAAGGATTCCAAAGCCAGAGAGGTCAGGGCTTGATGGAGGGTTTCCCCATTTATTACCTTTGTGACTTTGGACAAGCTTCTTAACCTCTTTGTGTTTCTGTCAAAAAAAAAGAAAAGAAAAAAAGAGTACATCATATGAATTAACAAAGTATCTTATGTTATCTCCTTAGCACAATATCTGGCACATACTAAGTTCTCGATAAAAATGAGATATTATTATTATCCCTTTCCTTTTTGAGAATAGAGAACAAATTTTCACTAGCTCAAATAGGAAGGAGAAAATGTCTCCAGAACCATCAGAGATTTTCAGAAGATACTGTTAATCCATAGAAGGCAGTAGAAAAAAATCTTAAACTCCAGAATAACTTGTCAATAAAATCTTATTTGAGCTAGTATCTGTTTGTTAAATAAATAAATAAATAGTCGTCGGCAGCCGTCCATCTCGAGAGACAATGGTGTAGCTTCTTAAGAGTCTATCTGCACCGCTGAGAATGGCTGTGCAGTCTGACTCAGGAGTGACACGGTATCTGTCTCCTCCCGTGTTGAATCGACATCTTGCGATGACGCTGGAGTGTCCTCTCCAGTGAAGCTGAAGCTACAGAGCCTGGGCAGGGTGATATGGAGGGTCTGCTGTTGCCCATGCAGCAGACCCCCCCTCTCTTCGCAGCTGAAGGGTCCAAGGGAAAGACGGAGTCAATACAGCTTGGCTTCAGGTGCGCCGCAGGAGTTGCCGGTGTTGACTACAACGTCAAACCGCCTTAGGGACTCCGGCTCTGGATTTTCTGTCGGGGTTTACTCCCTTAGCCTTTCCCCTGAAGAGATATGCCACAAGGCAGCGGAGGTTTTTTGGAGTCAGAGTTTTCCTTCTCTGATGTGCCCTGACTGGAAGATCGAACCAGCGACACTTAGCTCGCAGGCCGACACTCAATCCACTGAGCCAAACCAGCCAGGGTTACGCATCATAGTATAACCAAGTTAACAAATAAAATAAACCATTATGGGGTGTCTGAGGGAGTGTACAGCTTTGGGAGAGCATGAATTTGATCTCCAAAGATAAGGTCTGCTACCCCCATCACCAAACTGCTTATTAGGGCTGGAACATCCAGTCTCAGTGACTCAGTCAGATTTAAAGTACAGTGGTTATTATATTGGACTATATTCTGTCCGTCCCTTCAAGGGCAACTATTGAGGTTAGAAGGGGAGAAAGAGAGAGAGAGAGAGAGAGAGAGAGAGAGAGAGAGAGAGAGAGAGAGAGAGAGAGAGAGAGAAAGTCCTGCTTCCAAATTACCTAAAAAATAAGAGATTGCCTACCTTCAGCATACATCTGTCATCTAACAGTTTCCTCATCTGTAAAATGTAGATGACAATTGTGTCTACATCTTTGGGGCTTTGTGAGGATAAAATCAAATTAATGTATGTAAAGTGCTTAGAACAGTACCTTGCACATAATAAGCACTATATAAACATTAGCTGTTGTTGTTGTTATTACTAGCAGCAGCAGCAGCAACATCCTAGCTAGATCTCTCGGCAAGTGTGAAGTCAGCAAGTTGGTATTCAAGGGCCTCTTATGATATTGGCCTGTTCTTAAGCTCTAGTGGCAATACATACCACTAGCTTGGAAGGCTTTATCTCCTTGCCTACACATCAGCATCAACTACCCCCAATAAATATATTGCATTAGTAAAAACAGTATTATGGCCCCATTAAAACAGGACAAATAAGTCCCCTAGCCTATGCCCAACCCTTTCTACTCCTTTCATCTCATTACCAACCTCTTATACAGAAATTCTGTAGTCTCTAGAGCTGGCCACTCAATAGATCTACTTTACCTACATAAACTGGACCTCTCCACTCTTCTCTTTCCCTCTCCTCACCAAAACCCTATTAATTAAGTAATACTATCCTCAAGAAACTAAAGCCCAAAAAGTTAAAGGGCTTTTCCCAAACCACAGTTAATAAATGGTAGAGCAGGGATTTGAACCCACATATGTGGGACCTCAAGCCCATGTTTTCTTTCAACTTTACCACATGAATACATTCCAAGATGCCCATGGCTTTGAATGGCTTAACTCTTCACTTATACAAAACTTCCATTTCAAAAGTGGAGTCATGTAAATGCAAAAGGCATGAACATAACGGAAGGAGTTTATTTTAATTAAATTGTAATTTATTTAGGATATGGAAAGAATCATGATGAGGATGGATCTGAAAATGGACAAAAACGTCCTGGCTGCTGTGGCTCAGTGAATTGAGCATTGGCCTGTGAGCCAAGTGTTGCTGGTTTGATTCCCAGTCAGGGCACATGACTAGGTTGCATGTCAGGTCCCCAGTTGGAGGCGCGAGTGAGAGGCAACCACACAGTGATGTTTCTCTCCCTCTCTTTCTCCTTTCCCCTCTCTCTGGGAGGATGGAGCCACAGGGTGCTGGGCTAGGGGCCTGGGGGCATGGGCTCCCTTGGCTCCCGCAGCTTCTGTTCCAGGCTGTTCTTTCTGTTCCCTCCCAGTGACCCAGCGGCTAGTGTCACCAAAGCCTGGGTACACATCAGGGCTCTGAAATCGCTAAGACTCAGTTTCCCATCTTCATGGAGCTTGCATTTCCGACTCACGCCCTCTGAGCTCCAGCACTGGAGTAGCAGCTTGAAAGGCACCAGAGATACTAGGAAGAACTAAAGTGTCCGGCATCAGGGTGAGAGCTGGGGGACAGCTTTCTCCCAGATAGAAATGTGGGCAGAGGCCACCGTTCCTTTTCTGAAAACTCCTCCAAAAGAACATGAAAACCATGTTGAAGACATTTCTCAGCAGTCTGCACCTGGGGAATACCAGTCACTACAGCTGGATAAAAGAGGGAGCAGGAACAGCAAAATAAGTAAGTGGAGGGAACCCAGTGGGCTGTGAGGAGGGCAGGACCAGCTGCAAGAGGGAGGCCAGGCCTCAAGCCTGTCCTGTCTGGTTGTGGCCTCTTCAGGTGCCCACCTGGCAAAGGTCTGCATTGTCTTCAGGCCTGAGATGAGGAACAAGTAAGGTTCTGATGCTGAATGTGTTTTTCTGATATGCCTCCCACTACAGAGGTGTCCGAATTTCAGGATGCTGCTTTGAGATCTTTAAGAGTCACAGGGCTGGGTACTCATGCTAGACCTAGGACTTCACCCTTCTTTTCACAAACAAAGAAGCAGAGGCCCAGAGAAGGAAAGGGGTCTGTCTTGGGGCCACACAGCACTCTCATCCTTACCTGAACATTCAGCTTCCACTGGGGCCTCCTGGGGTGCTGCTACAGCTACTGAACATTGCTCCAAGCTGCAGGCACCAGAGCAGGGGAAGGTCAAGCCACATCTGCTACATGGTCTCTATCTGCTTCAGGCCACCCACCAGCCTCAGGAAAAGCCTGTCTTCTGAGCCTCCCTGAGTCCTTGACCAGGACTCGGGAACAATGCAAACAGAAGAACAATAGGGATGCGTGAGGGAGCCCAGCCGGAGAGGGTATTGATCATGCTTAAAAAAAGAAACACACACTGAGGAGCACAGAAAAAACCTTACGAACAACCAGCTGGCTTAGCTAATTAGTGCAGGTAAGCCCATGTCAGCTGCCAGCTCAGAGTCAGGAAGACAACAATTCGCTCAACAAACAGAACATTTAAAGAGGAACAAAAAGAAAACAGCCACAGACCCCTAACCTCCACGAGGGAACATGCAGTGAGGGAAGGGGGTGTGATGGGAGCAGGAGTGACGCTGAGGACAGGACTGGAGTGGGGAGCCTCAGGAGACAATGCAGGTTTGTGGAACTGGAAACAGACTGCAGGGGCGCAGTGGCATCTAGCATGGGGGAGGGTGTGTCATTGTGCTGGGGTCTGAACTGCCCCTCCATCTCCACAAAGGAAATTGTGTGCCTCTCAGAGCGCTGGCTCTGAGCCTTGCCTCTCTCTCTGTGGGTCTTTCTCAACATGTACCATATTTCTTTTCTGGGCAGTTCATAGCTACAGTGTGAGGAAGCAAAGGAGAAGATCCAGGAGAGAAGGGACTCCAAGACCAGAGAGGTTAGAGCTTGATGGAGGGTTTCCCCATTTATTACCTGTGTGACTTTGGACAAGCTTCTTAACCTCTTTGTGTTTCCGTAAAAAAAAAAAAGAAAGAAAGAAAGAAAAAGAAAAGGAAAAGGGCTCTGTGGTCAGAGCCTGAAAAACTGAACAATGGCAGAAGGCCTCCCAGGCAGTAGGCTAGGCACCCTGGGCACGCTGTTGGGTCTGAATGTTGGTTCTGCCAGAGAGGAAGGATGTCTGGGACCCCTTAGTTTGAAGGAGTGCGGCCGGTGCTGAGTGACTGTAAATGGGCCTGGGCTATAGGCCTCTAGTTGCGAGGGACGCGTGCAGCCCCGTGGACTAGAGCACCTGGAGGATAAGAGTGGTGTGCGCTGTGGACAAAGGGAGCTGGGGTGAGGAGTGAGAGACAGTTGGACAGGTGGATAAGTGAGGCTCCTTGAATGAATTATTTGTGTTCAAATATGCCAAGCAGTACAGAGACAGGGAAGGAAGCTATGAGAGAAGGAAGGAACAAAGGAAGGGAGGAAGGAGGGGAGGGGAGGAAGAAATTAAATGCCTCTCTGCCTGATATGACTCAGCAATTGTCAGGGTGCCTCTGTGAGGTCAGTGTTATCACTCCCTTTCTGAAAACAAGGAGATGGGGCCACAAAGATCTCACACAGATAGACTGGATGTTGCTGTGCACACCAGCCCAAGGACTCCACAGAGCTCTGCGGACAGATGGAGTCTAACGGGAGTGACAGCGTACCCTGCTAATTGTTGTCCATCCCACCCTCTCCCTCTGTGGGTCCTCTTCCCTGCTGTTCAGGCTCCACTGCCTTTTCTCACACAGACTAGGAGCCCTCTGATAAGAAAGAAGCAAACTCATGAGGTGGATTACCCCTCTATTTCAGAATACTTCCAGGAGGGATTGAATTCAAGACACTGCTTGAGTCCCAGTTGCCCCATGTCCTAACTGGGTGATGTTGGATGAATCATCTCATTCCTCTGGACCTCAGTTTCAACATTGGCAAGATGGGGTTAGTAATCTTCACAAATTTATTGTGAAGATTATATATGACATTATATGTACCTCTCCCAAAAGTCACTCTTAAGCCACAAAGCATGATAATTATTAAAAAGAATCATGTTAGTAAAAGAAACCCCAGAGGGCTTAATGGGTTCTTTTCTTTTTATTTTTAAATTTCCATAATGAATGGATCTTGAACAGTGCTATTTCCAGCATCCTGGCGCAGGGACCAGGAAGACATTCAGAGATTTAGGGCCTTGCCCAGTCCTTTCTTCCTCCAGTGCATGGGTAGGGAGTGGGGCTATGGATTAGGAGATCCCTTTGTGGAATCTCTTCCTTTAAGTGTGGACTTGATGATGTTCATGTCTATATGTTTGTAAATGTATATGTGAACATGCCCATATTCATTTCCATTTTCTTTTCTTTTGCTTTTATGTCTCAGTCAATAGTTTTTGGCAATGCCTTTGCAACACCATGAACTGCAGACAGGAAATAAGACCCATCCATTTGTGCTGGTACAAGCTAAAGATTTTCTATAAAGTGCCCATATTTCCAGGCTTGGGGAATGGATTTCACTGCAGGAAAAAAAAATATTGTGAGGTGAGAGAAGTGCAGCAAAAGAAAATATTGGCCACTTTAATGATTTACAGAAGCATAAAAAACCTCCTTGCCTGCTGAGATTTCATATTTCCCCGCCTGCCAGCAAGGAGGCTTGGGTAGGGGGTCTGATATGAGCTGTTGTGTGAGGAAGCCTGAAAAAGTAAAGCCAGGGCTGGCCCCTTCCTGAATATTCTGTAAGCCCTAGTTGAGGCACTGTCTGACCCAAGCAGAATGGAGGGATAGAAAAAAAAGGAGTGAAGGTGACTACATCTTTGAGGTATTAACTAGCTGTTCTATGCATGGAGCATAGAATACTAGTTCTGAAGAGATGCTTAAGAAAGTCAGCTCCTTTATTTTACACATGAGAAAACAGAGCCAGAGAGATAAAGTGACTTTTCCAAGATTAGCAGTCTAGTTTATAGACAAACTGGAACTATATCCCAGACCTTCCAGATGCGAGCCCCAAATTCTTTCCACACTACTCGTTATTAATAGTGTTAGCATTATTGTTAGGATAATTACTATCACCAAAAGACCACTAAGGGCTTTCTATGTGCCAGGAACTATACTAAAAGCTGGACTGACACCATTGCATTTAATTTTCATACCCCAACTCCAGAAATATGTGTTATGATTCCCACTTTAGATGAGGAAACTGGGACCCAGAGTGACGAAATAACTAAGCTCATAAGGCCAGGGTTTGAACCAGCTCCAGACTCCGTGCTGAAATCATTTTGCAGCAGGTATTGCTAAAGAGCAGGAAATGTAGGAACAGAGGGTAAAAAATGGTACTCCTCAGTCATGTTGCCCAAGCTCACCAACAAAGATTATGGATGATGACTTTAGAGCAAAGTTTAAGATGGATAAATTTAGATGGTAAACAAATGGGAAACAGCCCCTTTCCTGTACAGTTGCAGTAATTTGAATGGCTTGCAGCCGTGAGTAGTAGGAATTGAGCTATTAATAAAGGGAGCTGGCAGAATGATTTACAATCAGACATTAATATGGAGATTTTCATAAACACAATAATTCACACCCAAGCAGAGCCATAAATGTAAAGTTGCATTAACTATTCTAGTTGGCATGGAATGTCACACACAGTGTGAAATTGAACATTCCATTGTACTGTAATAATGGACTAATGGGAAATTTTTCTAAGGGGTGAAGGAAGAGGGGAAGGGTGGGGCAGTCAGGATGGGGTTCTTTATATTTCAAACTTGATATTCCTGCTCAGAACTATGCCAAATCTCTGCCCTTGCCTTATACTTTAAAATAAATAAGCTTTTTATATTGGAATGATTTTAGATTTACAGAAAAGTTACAAAAGTAGTAGGTAGAGGGAGTATATCCATTATCCAGTTTCCCCTAGTTTAACATTTTATATAACAGTGGAATATTTGTCAAAATTAATGAATTAATATTAGTAAAAGATGACTGTTAACTCCAGACTTTATTGGATTTCATCAGTTTTTCCATTAATATATTTTTTCTGTTCCAGGATCCCATTCAGGATCTCACATAGCATTTAGTCATCAAGTCTCCTTCACTGCTGGGCTGTGCCAGTCTTTCAGTCCTTCCTTATTTTTCATGACCTTGACAGTTTTGAAGGATACTGGTCAGGTATTTTGCAGAATGGCTCTCAATTTGAGCTTGTCTGATGTTTTTCTCATGTCTCTTACGGGTTTTTGAGAAAGACCACCACAGAATGGAAGCACCCTTCTCATCACTTTGTGACTTATCTGGTGTTGACCTTGACCGTTGGGTAAGGTGGGGAGTATTTGTCAGGTTTCTGCACTCTAAAGTTATTAATTTTTCCCCTTTCTATATTCTGTTCTTTGGAAGCCAGATGCTAAATCCAGCCCATACTGAGGGGTGGTAGCGATTAAATTCCACTGTCTAAAGGGAGAAGTTTCCACATGTATTACTTGCTTTATACTTAAAAATAAATAAATTTCAGATTGAACTCTTTAAATGTTACTGTAAAACTCCCTGCTTTCTTCAGCACATTTTTTTGAACATAATTTGACTTTTTTCTTGGTTCTTTCCTATCCTAAGTATACTCTAATCCCTCCAATGTGTGGCCTTTTTCCATTTTTACGCTCCTTGACCTTTATGAAGAACTTGACACTCTTTCTTATTAAAAAACATTTTTCTCCTTGATTGCCCTGCCATTATTCTCTTCTGTTTTGTCTTGCTCCTTCTTAACTCAGTGTTTGTATCTGTCTCTATTTACATCTCAATGGCTGTTCTTTTTCTTCCTCTCCCCACCCCACCAGATGGGCACTTCGTGGTCCTCATCTCTCCTATATCTCCAATGTTTTCCTTAGCAATCTCATTCATTAGATGTCTTCAATCATCATCATTATTTACATGACCTCTAATTCAATATCTCCAGCCCTGACCCATCTCTATGGCTACAGAGCTTTAATTTCAACTCTCTCCTGGCCACCTCCACCTTCTGCTCTATCTCAAGGTAATCATCTCTGCTAGTTAGGGAACTATTTAAGCTGCTTTAACATATGCCAAAATAATGGTGACCTAAACAACATAGAAGGTTTATTTCTCTATGTGAAAATCAGAGTCAGTAGATTCTTGGATAAGGTAGAGGGTCAGCTGTGCTAGGGCCCCATGTTGTTCTGATACCAATGCCTTAGGTGTTGCCCTTACCTGCATGGTGGAAGCTGGTCCTTACTACTATATCCCTGTATAGACCTTTAGGAACAGGAAAAGGAATAATGGGAAACAAGGAGCTTTTAAAGGAATGACCTGGGCATCACCCTGTTCACATCCCAATGGTCAGAACTTAATCACATGGCAACACCCCGTTGAAAGGGAGACTCTGGGAAATGAAATCTCTAGCTGAGTGGCCATCTGTACAACATAGAGGAGAATGATTATTGAGATAACTGACAGCTTTCAAAACGGAAACTTCCCTTTTGCTCTATTTTCCAACTCCTATAAGTCCTGCCTTACTTCCCCTCCTGTCTTCTTAATATTTGTTATTATATTGTTAATATGTATTAGTACCCATTCCTGTAACCATGGCTGGAAACTTGGATAGCTTTTCTATTTCCCCTATTTTTTTTAAACAATTTCCCTCATGTTTAAGATCTTCTCTCCATTATTACAAATACTACATAAATTCAAACCTTTATTGTCGCTCATCTGAACTCTTGTAATAATTTCATAAATGATCCCCATGCTTTCAATGCCTTGTTCCCCCAAACAATCTTTAGTATGGTTGCTGACTAATCTTAGTCACTACAGCTCAGCTCCTCAGTTCTATTCATAAATCTTCAGTGGCTCCCTCTTGCCAACTACGTAAAGCCCAAATTCCTTAGTCTAGCACTCAAGGCCTTCCACAATCTCTCCCAGACTCTGACCCACTCTCTCCATTTTTTTCTGTACCATGTGCACTCTCCTTTCCATGACAAATCTTGCCTCAATCCCTGCTCCCTGTTATTTTGTCATAATAAAATAACACCTAACTGCATTGGTTGCTTGTTTTGAGTCAAGCACAGTTACATGCATTATCTCATTAAATCTTCACAACAATCCAATAAGATAAATGATAAGTATAATTATTTTACAAAAGAGGAGCAGAGGCTCGGAGAAACAAAGTAAGTTGCTTCCAATTCTATGATTTAGATATGACAGAGCAGAGATTTGGGTCCAGATCTGTATAACTAAAGCCTATGTTCTTGTCCTTTGACTATACCATCTCCCATCCAATGATTGTTCAAGGTACTCTTTCTACTGTAAATACTCTTTCCTCTTATCAACTTGTGGCAAAATCTTATTCTATCTATCAAGACCTGTCTTTAATGCCACTTCTTTCATGAAGCCTTCCATGAATAACACAGTTGGAGTTTATGCCACTTTCTTCTAACTCCCATAGCTGGGTGTCTATTCCTGTTTCCACATTTAGCATCTCCTACCTCATACTACAGTGCTAGGTAGACATGTCTTAATTTTTCTGTACTTGACCCCAAACTCAAGGAAGACAATATTATTGGGCGGCATTATTCAATTTTTGTCCTTGAAGTAGAATATTTATTACTTGACCTCAGCCCCTACATCTAAATACAGTAACCAAAATATTTCTCAAATCTGTCCTCTGCAATCACTATTACTGCTTCACTTGTCCAGGCCCTCAACAAGTTTCTCTTGGACCATTGTAACTGTCCTTGAATATATGTCCCTGACCCACTCTTAACTTTCTCTCTACAAGGCTGCCAGACTAATCAGTCTTCAAGAGTAGCTTCCATGTCCAATGCAATGTACTCTAGGCACTCTAAACTGGTAGAGAAGACTCAGCAATGGGAACCATACCTACCTTTATTTTCTAGCCTGTACTTGTCTATACAAATATTGTATTTATTATGCATTTTTTTACACTTTCATGCTTTTTTCATGCTATTCTGCCTTTCTGAAATGTCTTTGCTATTTTTCCTTACCTTAATTAACCCTTACATAAACACTCATCTTGGGTAAGATGACCTTCAAGAAGCATTCTCTGAACTCCACATTAGGCTAGCTGCTCATCTTCTTTTCTTTCATAATATGTTCATATCTTGTTATGATCAGATGCTTATCTCTCTTAGTTGTATCATTTAATTGAAATTACCTATTTATATATCTGCTCACCCATCTGCTTGTATACCTTTGGAGATCAGGAACCATGATTTGGTCATCTTCATCTTCCTTGTGCCTAAGTCAGTGCATGTATAAGGTATTTAATTGTAGTAGTTTGTTTCCATAAAGCCCAATATTACATTATGCCTTAATATAGTGATACCATCAATTTGTAAGGATTATTGCGTGTATTAAAGGATCCCTTCTTTTTATGTTTCTCCACACTCTATCATTTCATTCTATGGTAAGAAAACCTGCCTGTATGGGCTTTTCTCCCAATAAGACTTTATTGAAGGTCTTTGTAATAGAGGACTCTGGATATAAATAGAAAAATCAAGATGACTATAATAGTATTCAAACAAGAGTATTTTATAAATGTTGTAGCAAGAACACTAATTTTTCCTGATTAAATTTTTGTGTCCCATTCTGCTCTTGGTTTGTTTTAGAGAAATGTGGCTCCAGGGTTCAGGTAAGAGAGCCACACAATGGGACACACAATGTACCATTCTGCTTTTTCTTTGAGTGTGACTTAAAACATCTGAGTTTGACCAAGACTATTCTAAATATTCACATTTATCTTTTTCTTTTTTTTCTTTTTGGCATTCACATATTTTATCTTACTTGATCCCCAGAAGATCCCTTTGCAGCTGCTGTGTTATCTGAATTTTACAGATAATGAAAGAGGCACATAGAGATTAATGGGAATATCTAAGGTCACACAGCCAGTAAGTAGCTGAGTCATGCCATGCATCAGGCACCTCTATTCAAAATCCAGTGCTCTTTCTTCTATCCCACACTTCACACCACATAATTTTCCAGTGGGAAGTTGTGTTTAGCTAAACCAATGTTTTTTTTTTCCAAATTGCAGCTTGCATTCAACTACTTGGCCATAAAATTAATGTAATGAACAGCAAGTAGCATTTAGAATAGAATGGAATAGAATAGAATAGAATAGAATAGAATAGAATAGAATAGAATAGAATAGAATAATGAACTATCAGATAGCATGTATTGTTCATGAAACTTTTGTTCCAGGTCACAATATAAAATATTTTTCTTTAAGTCATAGTTTAAAAAAAACCCACTAAGTTGAGAAGTTATTTTTTTAACCACCACGTCTACCACTACGTTGACAAAGTGGCCTTCTAATTGCCAAATATGATAGGTGGGTTTTCGTCTCTATTCTTTGATTTTTGGTGGAATTTTGTATCTATCTCCACTTTCACCATCAAAAAATGTTCATCTTCCTTGGCCTCTTACACCACCTTTTCTCCTGGTACTTCCACCTCTTTGGCACACCTCATTCTAGCACTCAAGCTTTAGTATTCCCTAGAGTTCTCTGTGACTCTCTTCTCTTCCTGCTCAAAGAAGATAGAACAGAAAGAAAAGAGAGTTCAGCTTCATCCATCATCTAAAAGCCAATAACCACTGGATCAATGTTTCTCGCCCTCAGTCTCCCCCTAAGCTCCAGATTCACATTTTAAACTCTCTGCTGAACATCTTCTACATGTTCACAGTCTTTCAGAATCAACAAATCCAAATGAATTCATTATTCATATTCAAACCTGCTCTCCTGCTTGTGTCATTGAGGGGCTCCACCAGTCACCATCATCTGGGCTAATAACCTGGGCATCCTTCTTGACTTCTCACTCTCTCATACCGCAACATCTAATCAATTGCCCAGTCCTGTCAATTCTCTCACTACACCTCTTATAATTGTTGGCTCTGCCACTTTCTTAGTTCACAGCCTCATTATCTCTCATTGAACTGCTGCCTCCATTACCTCCCTCCTCCAGTCAACCTTGCACAAATCTGCCACAATTTCAAAACTGCATCTCTGACCATGTTGGATCTTTTCATAAAATCATCCCATGGATCCCCTTGAGTGTGGACTGGACAGAGATATGTACTTTACAGCACTCCCTTCAGCCCCTCCAGCTCTTCTCACTTCTGCCTCCTTAGAACTTCCCCTGTCCCCTCTCACTTGTCCTTTCATGTCTCCCTCTGAGCCACAGCATCCACCTGCTGCAATTCCATCTCAGGTTTAATTCCACTGTGGCTTCCTCTGAAGGGTCCTCTTCTTCAGACTAATTTCCTTGGGTAGATCCCTGCGTGCACTGTGAGCTCAAGGACAGTCCCAAAATATGTTTTACCTCTCAGATCCCACAAGATTTTAATTGATTATTTGCATTTCAAGCTCTGGCACTCTACTGTGAACATCTCAAGATCTAAAATTATGTGTAATCTACGTTCCTGTGCCTGAAGCACTGGCATATAGTAGATGTTCAATAATGTTTGTAAAATAAATGAAGTTTCAGTTCTTCTGTTTACTAGCTTAGCTGTTACTTTGAGCAATTCCCTTAACCTCTCAAGCTTCATTTTCTTCATCTGCAAGTGGATAGAAAGTAATGCTTATCCAGTACTTCTATGCATTAGGCCCTACACTGTGTGTGTGTGTGTGTGTGTGTGTGTCTGTGTGTTTACATATGTTACTTTATTCTTGCCTCACACCTCATCTTATAAGTAATAGAAATGATTCCCCATCTTAGGTAAGAAAAAGGAGAATGGAAGAAAAACACAAATTGTGCATGGTGGGGTCATTGCCAGGATTTGAACTTAAGTCTGTCTGGCTCTAGAACTCTTTTCACTATGCTGAACTTCCAATAGAATGGAGAAGAGGCTATCAACTTCCCCAGGATTCAATGTCATAATGTGTGTGAAAGCACTTTGTAAACTGTTAAATGCCATGAAAAAATGTGAAATGATATTACTGTCATTAAGATCTGCCATGGTCTGCATATCGTGGTCAGAATTCTCTGAAAGTGGATATTAGAAATCACTCCAATAGAGCTGGCTGCAAAGGCCTATGGGAATCAGAAACCACTCTAGGGCTATTTCTGCAGAGTACTTGCGCCCTGCTTGTGGGTGCAAATAAATGGCAAAATGCAACAGGAGGATAGTGGAGTGCAAGGATGCTGGGCCCAGTGAGAAACAACAATGGGTGTGCTTGTCAATGACAGGTTATGATTCCGATGAATGTGCCAGTGACACAGTTGTATTTTAGAATCTTCAGGCAGCTTTGTTGTTACAGCACCCCATTTAGAATCTTGGCGTCATGCTTAGGGTCGTGAACTGCACTGCTTTTAGCTGCTGTCACCAGTTTGTGAATCATTGTGTTTACAATCCTATGATGCTATCTGGGTGGTGTGTCTGCAGAGTGGTGGTGATATATGGCAGTGCCTGTATCAGGGAGGCATCAGGGAACCACCAAGAGGGGAAAGATTTGCAGTCAAAATGTATTGCACTTACCTGGCCTTTAAGTCACCCAAAGCCATCTGGAGGGCTCTGGAAAAAACAGCTGCACAAGGCATATTACAGACCTCAGCTTTTGACTCATCAGAATTGCTTTCTACCATTGATGGGAGGATTGGTGGAAAAGACAGGCTTGTATTTTTACTGACCAGGTAAACTGCCTGAGCAGTAGAAGGTTAGCTCCTTAATTATCCCTTTCATCATTCAAACACTATTCAATTTCATCTAACATCATTGCTTGTTAACGTCTCTTGTTTTTTATTGCTACAAAGAAACATGCTCTAACCAATCTGGACAAATCTTGGACATGTCTGTAATTTAGTGTCTACTGACCCCAGTTTTTGGTGTTATTCTTCAAGCATATTTTTCCTGAGTCTGTAAACTCACTTGTGCCCCCTAATATCTTTTTCTGAACTCAGGTCATTTTTTTCTCGTTAATTTTTTTAAATGGGGGGAAACTTTACAATGGTACTCTGAAAAGGCTGTGGAGAGAGATTCAACTAAATATGGAATCAAATCTTAAAAAGTTTGCTTTATTCCTTAGGAACTATGAAATGTTATTTCCTGTAATAAATAACAACTAATTAAACCCTGTGTTCTAAAGCAAACGCCTCCTAATTTTGTTTTTTCAGAGACAGCCTCCTCTGAACACTCGGCTTTGCCCCAGAAATGGTAGTCCATAATTAGTTTTTGGGTGCAATGGCTGGGACTGAATCTGACTATTCTTCAACAATGCCAACTCTGGAAAATTCCTAATATACTAACAAGTTCTGTCTTTACATTAAAATGGCTTTTACGTCACAAGTAGACAAATAGTCATTCAGGTTCACCAACAATGTGTTTACATATCAACTTGTTTTAAATTTCTCTTAGGGCAGAAACGTCATTACCTTCCTATCCTCCCTTTCCTCAGAAAAGGAGATGGTGGCTCATGGACCAGGTGGTGGTATTGCCTCTTATTGCATGGTCGGAGGTTATCAGACTAAGTAGTAGAATATACATAATTGTTTTCACATTCATCCTAAGAACTCGGCATCCTGGCTTGCATACCTGTCACCATATTAAAGATGGCAGGAGTGAGACCCAACACACTGAGTGATTTTCCTTAAGCTGAGCATTCGTAAGAGTAGGAATAGAGCACAAGACTCCTAATTTCCCTGTTTCAGCCCTCTACACTGGCCCCAACTGTTTCCAAACATAGAGAAAGTATAAACAAAAAGGATTCTCTGGTCTTCTTGTTTCCATTTTTTTGGGGGGGGGTAACAATTTCTGTTGTCTTTGGGAGTTAAGGGCATCTGTGAGGAACCAAATCATGCAAACTCAGTGCCTGCATTTTGCCTCCGAGGTTCTGTAACTGCACACAAAGCAACGTTGAGCGGAAGCTAATAGCTCAGCATGGCTCACAGCAGTGTTCTGAGCTTATCTACAGATTCACTGCGGTGTTACTTATGGAGGTGACAGATTTACTATAGCTCACTTAATAAAATAACATTTATGGGAATATCCACACAATTAGAACACACTTCAGGTCACAAATATGCTCCAGCCAAAAAACCCTTTCACACACATTTTCCTGCTTTTGTTCTTGGGAGATTGATGAGAGCTCCTACAGGATACCAGCACTGGGATCCAGGGAAGGTTCCCAAAGGAGGATTTAGAGGGATCTCCATAGTTCTTAGGAGAGACTTCTATTTCATAGCCCACTCCTTTTGAACATCTCCATCACAAGTTCCTGCATTATACCTGGGTCTCTGGGTTTATTAGGACCTTTACTGGAGACAACCAGGCACAATTAGATTTAATTAAGTAAACATTCAGTTTTTTTACCTACATGATCCTGTGCATATTTCTCTAGCTTCTTGGGCCTTCCTTTCCTCACCTTTAAAGTCTGGGAGTTGGGTTAATAATCTCCAAAAGGCTATAATTAGTTTATTTATTTGGGGTCACTTACTCAACAATCTTGGATGAAAGAAAAACATTTGGTTAGCATGATTTAGGAGGATTATCTCTGGATTTCACATCATTGAACCCTATCTGACCACTATCCACCTCCCACTGCTGGTTACCACACAACATCTAAAGCTGCCTGAACTCACTCAGTCCCCAGACATAGAATTTGACAGAAGTGGTATGTTTCCCCCGAAGTCCCACCTTTCCTGAAAATGTCTACCATTATTGGTTATGGAATCTCCATAAAATGGTCCTGATGACAAAATTACTAATGAGGCAAATACAGTAGTTGATTGTGACTCTATTGCATAGTTTGCTGGATAGTTTTAAAGCTGTATAGACAGTCTTGGTCAAAACTCTTAAAAGCATTTGTGTAGGTAAGCCCAGCCTCAAGAGTGTCACAGTGATGAGCTGAAAAGTAAAAAAATATAACTAAACAATGGGCTTATTTCTTTTCACCATGTCAAATGACCAGTTTAACTGATTCCCTTTTCCCACAGACTTGTTTCCTTAGCAGATCTGACTCACTTCACAGACTGTCTCCCATCACAAGGATGCAGCCCAAGCTGCCAAGTGTGGTGGTTCCTGTTCCCTCTACTCTATAGTGAGGTGGGAGTGGAGAAGCCCAATGACTCATCACATGCTACCAGCCATGTAACAGCACTTCATCACATTCTTCTTCTGGATGCAGAGCACTTTGCTGCCGACATGGAAATAATGGACTCCAGGAGACAGAGACACATCACTCACACACACACACACACACACACACACACACAGTCACCATACTGGGAAAGTATTGTCAGGACACAATGAAGCTCAAAGAACTGAACATCCTGAAATTTTGTAAAGAGCCACTAACCCAAGATAAATTGGGACCATTAATACTGAAAAATGTCAATCTCATTGATTTGCCTGTCTTAACGTTCACTTGCTTCTCTACTCGGGATGACAAGCTCTACCTCTGATGGCCCTGCTCTCTCTACTTGCAGACCAGAGATGGGGCTGGCTCCAGTGAGTTCTGTGGAGCCAAAAGCAAACTCTGTGGAATTGTGGTGGGAATATAGTCAAGAATTTCATTGGACAGAAAAAGTGTAAGTCACAGAAGCACATCCAAAGGGATCATTGAAGCAAGGAAGGCCTGAAATAGTTATAGGAAGCCAGAGTTCATAAGAACTAAGACATGAGAGGATGAATGTAGGGAGCCACATGTTGAAATGTGTGAGCAGCAGAGTGGTCCAGCAGAATGTGTGTGTGACCATCTCTGAAACCAGCAGAGAAACTGAGGACACAATTTGCATATCTGTGTCCTTCACCTAGAGAAGAGTGTACAGGGGTCGGGGGCGGGGGCAAGGTGAGCATACCTGCTTAGAAGAGTAGAAAATGTCTGAAGGGGTGTGGAAGCAAGGAAGAAGGTCCAGTGGCCTTTCACATCATGGCTCTGAAACTGCCATCTGATGCCACACCTCTCACAAGTGCCATGCTAATCATCACCAGCTGATGCCCCCCCCCATCCACATCTGCAGCACCCCGGCTAATCACTGTCCACAATTACCTACACCTGTCTTCCCCTCCCATAAGCCCCCACCACCTGCCTGCCTGTCACTTTCTGTCCTCCCTCTAAATCAATAACAAAGACCTCCAAGGGCAGCCTAGCTTATCTGCAGGTACCCTCCCCTTAAACCTACTCCCCCTCCTCCCTTCTCTAAACCTTATCCATCTGCCCAAGCTCAGATCTGCTCTGGCTGAACTGGCAGGTAAGATCTCCTTGCAGACAGCATGGCTAACCCTGCCTGCCATTAGCAGCTGCAGACGCTGCAGTTTAACAATCACTGCTGTCTGGGGAAAGTCCATTAAAAGACAGTAACAATGTATATTGTGCAGTGACCCTGGGGACACCCAATTTCACCTTGTTAATGATCTCTTTGAAATAGCTAAGAATATGGAGAGACACATGGTTCAGAGGTCCCCTGCACTGTGTTGTTAGGACATGGCTGCATTTGCCATGTATAGAAAACTTTCAAAAATCATTGTCATGCTTATGGGGGCAGGTCCTCAGAGACCCACTGAAATGCTTCTCAGGAGTGTGCTCCATGTCCAGTCACTGGGCAGACCTGAAAATATTTAGCCTGGCAAGGAGAAAGCTAAAGATCTGGCCATCTAGTCCACACTGAGGAATGAATGTTCTAAAAGCAAGTCTCATACTTGTTTCCTCCCATATCAGGACACTTGGATGAAAATTATATATTTGAAATACACCCAATGCAATAACAGGAGTTATACATGATGTCCTGTAATCCTGCTATGACTCTACCTATTGATCTCCTGCTAAGAAAGCAAACTGAAATGCAAGTGACATGAGACATTATGATAAGTTCTCTTTTAAATCTTCTCTGTTTTGCAAATAAAACCTTGCTAGACTCAATGCCTTATTATTGATAACAAATCACTTGCAGTGTTCCTTACATGAGACAAGCCAGTGTGTTTTGACATCTAGACTGAGAACTATTGCTGGGGAATATGGGACCCAACAGCTGCATGTGTAGCAGGATATAAGAATATAAGAACCCCTGGTTTCCTCAAAAAATTAAAAATGGAACTGCCTTTTGACCCAGCAATTCCTAAGACTCCCAAAACACCAACTCAAAACAATGTATCCACCCCTATGTTCATAGCAGCATTATTTACAACAGCCAATATTTGGAAACAGCCTAAGTGCTCATTGAGGTGATAAAAAAGCTATGGTACATTTACACCATAAAATACTACACAGCAGTAAAGAAAAAAAAAGAAGGAATTCCTACCTTTTGTGACAGCATGGATGGGATTGGAGACTATTATTACACTTAAGTGAAATAAGCCAGTCAATGAAAGACAAACACCATATGATCTCACTTATAAGTGGAATCTAGTGGACAAAATAACAAATGACCAAAATAGAATCAGAGGCATGGATACATGGAATAGATTGACAGCTATAAGAGGGGAGAGAGGAAGTGAGGACTGGTTGAAAGAAGGTGAAGGGATCAGTCAAAGAACAGATATGCATGACCCATGGACATGCACAACGGTGAAGGGACTGACTGTGGGAATGGGATAGTCTGGGTGGAGAGGGGCAAAGGGGGAAAATTTGGGACAACTTTAATAGCATAAACAATAAAATATTTAAAAGAAAAAAAATATTAGAACTGCTGGGTAGGAAGACTTGCTAAATACTCAATAACTCAACAAACATTTAATGAATACCTACTTGGTGCCAGGCTCTCTACTAGGTGTAAGGCATGACTGGTTATTACATGAGTAACTAAAATCTATGAATATCTTTAGGAATGGTTTAGAAATTCACCTAAGAAGACATTTGGCAGAAAATGGATAGGGCTAATTATATTCTGAGATATTTCATTCCTGTGTCCTTTCATTCCTCTCCAAGCACTTCAGGATGATTTTGTGACCTTAATTTCAGGACTATAAAATGTGAGAGGATAAAAAAAACCCTTATCGTGTGGCTTGTACCCTCACTTGCCTACCCTTGGTCATAAGGTTCTGCTAATCCACAGACTTTGTTCTGGAAAGGTGTTGAGAAGATGGTCCTTACACACAGTCCCTCTGCAGAGGGAGGACACCAGTGCTTTCGTTGCCATGCACTTGCCAATGTTAGCAGGCTGGAGAGGGCCCTAAATTAGGAAAGAGACTTAGGTCCTACCCCACTGGATGGAGCATTAAAGGTTCAAGGCCTCATGTATTCATCCTTCCAAAGGAGATATGCCCCTCCGTGGGAGACAAGAAGGGTCTGCAAGTCAAGACTTCGCATTTTTTAGAAAAACATTTCTATTAAAACACAGACCATGTGGTAGTCAGCCACTGTTTGGTCCAACCAGTCCTCACATGACATAAAAAATTTCTGTCCACTATTTTAAAACCATGAGCATAACCCCAAGCCCCTGCCTTCTGTGAGCACAAGCTCTGCCTTTCCTACTTCTCACTCTCTCCCTTCTGCTTACTTGATTCTTCTCCCATTCTGGAATCCTCCCTAATCTCCCAATCCATTTTTCTTCTCTACCCTCACTTCTGTCCCTCAGCCTTCATCTGGGCTAGTCATTTCACCTGCTTATGGCCACTCTGGATATCCTCACTCTGCTGAACCATCAGTCCCCTAGTGCCCAAATCTAAATGAAGCCCAGGTTTATACCAATCATTGCTGCCCTACAAACTGTTATGGAAAAAAAATAACCATGGACTCATCTTTAGTTAGCTGACCACCTTTTCTCCAGGACTCTGTTTACTCAGTTTTGACTTTCCCATTGTGTCTCCTCCAAAACATTCTCATTTTCCTCATTCTCTCAGATCTGTTGGTAACCCATCACCCTTAATGTATTAGTCTGCTAAGGCTGGTGTAACAAAAAACACAGACAGGGTGGCTTCAACAACAGAAATTTCTTTCCTCACATTTCTGAAGACTAATGATCCAAGGTCAAGGTGTTGGCATGCCTGGTTTTATTTGAGGTCTCTCTCCTTGACTTGTAGATGGCCTTCTTCTTGTAGTGTGTACCTGTGTCCTAATGTCCTCTTCTTATAAGGACAACAGTCATATTGGATTAGGGCCAACCCATATACCTCTAATTTTACCTTAATTACCTTGTTAAAGACCCTGTTTCTAAATAGTCACATTCTGAAGTACTGGGGTTAGGGCTTTAACAGAAGAATGCAAGAGTGGGGACATGATACAATTCAGCCCATAACACTTACCCTTAGAATACAACCTGGCTTTCTGTTTCTTGGAAAATCAGAGCCGTCAGACTTATTTTCCCAATTTCCCTGCTCTTAAGTCAAATTATTTCTGAATATTCACATATCTTCTCCCTTTCCCCTCTCTCAGCACTAAGTTAATGGGAATAATAGCTTCTCTGGAGAGATTTTCTTCATCCTCTTGGCAGAGTAAAACTTTTTGCCTCTGCAGTACCATTGTATTTTATCCAAAGAAGAAATAAAACTCTGTTTTCAGGAGGGCCCACCACAAACTCATCACTGTGCTAAGCACTCGAGCACCATATTCTTTCCCTCTTGATTGTTGTAACAGCTCACTGGTCAAAGATAAAACTGAGGCCCTGGGAAGTTAAATTCTCAGTCACCCAGCAAGCTCGTATCTCTTTCCTTTGCTCCACAAATGTTTTTATTCTAGAACCTAACAAGCTTCTGTAGGGATTCTTTCTATCTCCTTCACTCCTAGAGGGAGTGGCCATGCTTTATCCTCTATGTCCTAACATAGAGCCTAATCTATGTGTGCTGAATGGTTGGATGGATGAATCCTCTTTATTAAAGCTAAACTTTCTTGACCCCACTTGTGTTCATGGTCCCTTCTCTTCCTCCGAGCCCTTCTCCATATATTATTACCTTTCTCTTTCATCTTCAGTATCTTCCTTTCCACTGGCTTAGTTCCTCTGCCTGGGGTATACCTCCTCTACATGTCTCCTACTCCTAAAGACATTCTTCTCCCTACCTTGCTGCCTCAAGTTGGTGAACTATCACTGTTCTGCCTTTTCCCTCAGTCTAATTGAGACAGAAGCCCCATCCCTGGATATTCACATTTAGTAGGTCTATAGTGAAATGTTAGCATTTTTTACGGCTTTCCAGGTGCCAGATGAAGGAACCTCCACTCTGTGCTCTGGGCCTCCAATTCCTTACATCCTTTTTCTTTGGAAAAAAAAAAAAAAGCTTTTATTTTCATCACCACACCCAGTCTCTCAAATTCTTCAAGAATTTCCAAAATGCCATATTGTCCTTAAGTCTCTACAGCATTCATCTCTGATGGTCATGCTGAGGATCCTTTTAGTTTTGCTACAACCACCATCCTGTACCTATCCTTATTATTTCCTGGGAACTGGGTTGGTTGATAGTTCTCTTTCCATATACCAGACGAAGAGCTCCCCAAGGTCTTTCCATTTTCTCTTTTCCCTTCCACATTCTCTCCCTGCATAATTGCATTCACTTCCATAATTTCCATTACCTTACCTATGAAGATGATTCTTAAATCTGTATTTCCAACTCCAGCCTCTCTCTACAGTTCTAGACTCATTTACATGTGTCTTAGAAAGAGCTCCACCTAACTGTCAACCACCCACCTTACATGTGATATACCTGCCTCAAATTATCCCAAGAACAAAGGAATGGATGCAGGTAGTTTATGTGGGAGATGATCCCAGGAGGCAAGAGTGAGGGAGCAGGGAGAAGGATACAGGGATGTAGAAGTCCATGTGTGGGAGAATCCTCAGGGTCAGTGCTGTAGGCAGTGCAGATTCCATTCCCCTGGGACCTCCTGCTCATGGGTCAGAATGTTTTCCAAATTTGTTATCCTAGAGGACTAAATGTTCAGCATCGATCTTATTCCCTGTTGGTTGAGAGTTGTCCAGGGCATTCTCTCCCTCACACACTTATACTACTCTTGTAGGCATGCCAAATAAGCTCTTAGGTTTTAGAGAAGGCCCTGGGGCACAAAATGGAAAGAAGCACAGGGAGCCCTTGAGGTGAGATGCAGGAGCCCTGCAAGGTGAGTTGGAGGCCTCGTGGAACCCTCCACTACAGCCATGCTGCACTCAGAGGCAGATCAAGAGGAACTTAACACCATCAGCAACCTTTCTTCCAAGTAAGCTCAACCAAATATCAAAATAAAAAAACTGTAGAGTAATGTTCAACTCCTTGTTCCCCCTTCTAATGTGCAGTTATTAGAACTTTGTCCTATTGATCCTAACCAGACTTGCTTTAGTTCCCACATTGTTCTCTCACCATGATGGCCCTAGTATAAGCTCTTAATTGCCATCTCTTAGACTGTCTCATATTCTATTAACTTTTATCTCTATTACCTATGTTCCCTCATGTAAACTACCTTAATAACTGATGCCAGATTAGTCTTCCTAAAGATCACTTTCAATATCATTAACCGCTAACAATTTGCAGTGGCTCCCAATGAAATGTGACCAGTCTTAAAACTAGCATCCAATGCCATTTCTGCTCTGACCCTATTTAATTGGGGAAAGAGTGTTATTACTCTTTTACCTGTATTTTCTCTCCAGAAGGATGACTACTTCAACCATGCTGCCCTATTTTCTTCGTTTACATTTCTTTTTTCTTTTCCCCACCTATAACTTGCCAGATTCCCTGTACCCCCGCTGCCCCATGCATTGTCACAGTCCTGATCTCACCTATCCTCCCAAGCCCATGTTTTGTCCTCCAGGATGCCCAAAGGAACATCACTCCCTCTCTCCTGAATTCCCAAACACTTAACAGCTTATATCTTATGTTTTCTTAATTTTTTTTTTAGTACGGTTATTTTTTAACTTGTTTTTCCTCTCAGGTAGAGTGTGTCTGGGTCTTTTGGGGTAGAGATAATAGCTGTATCATCTTTGACTCTTCTATGGCATTAAGCACCGTGTCATGTACAATAACTGAAGAGAGAAAAGAAGTCAGGAAAAGAGGAAGAGGAGGAAGAGTAAATCTGCTCTCACACTGTAAAACAAGCAACACAGAACAACAAATTTACAAGCCAAGTAAGGTCTGTCATATGCCAGCTGACTCACCCCTCCAATAGGCCCCCACCTCCTTGAAAAGACTTTAGTGTTGCTCATTATCTCATCTGCCCTTGCTGCTGAGCACGCCCCTGGAGTCAGCCTCCTTCTGCCTGAGACAGTTATTCCTGATGTCTAGGTAAAGGTTGTGTAGACTTCACCTGGGGGGAGCTGGCAGAAGAAAGGATCTTTTCCTAGTTCCAGATGGCAAAGGGAAAAAATTCATAAAGGAAACATGCTAACTGTTACCTCACTACCCCTAAACTGTGTCAGCATCATGTCCATAAAAACCAGTGAAATGAAAAAAATCAGTCGATCAGGGCTTCCAGCCAAGATGGAGGCATAGACAGACATGCTGCATCTCTCTCCACAACTAAGAAGAAATATAACTACAGTACCTCAAAACTAGAGACAACCAGAAGTTCCAGATAATCAAGCTGCATGGAAGTTCAACAAACAAAGGTATAAAGAAGAAATACTCATCCAGACAGGTAGGAGGGGCGGAGCAGGGGCAGAGAGGATCCGGTGTGGTGGTGGCAGCAGTGGCGGCGGTGGTGGTGGCAGCGGCGGCAGGTCGGCAGAAAGCACAGTTACATGTTTTAAAAAGTCAGGAGGGATACCTGGTATTGCGTCCCCAGCTCCTCACCAGACCACGCAGCTCACAGTCCCAGTACTGGGGAAAATCAAGCCTCATTGCTTCTGACTATGCAGACCAGTGGGGGTTCAGGGAGAGGCAGAAACTGCCAGTCTCTCAGCAGAGTCCGCTTGTTTAATGGGCCCCCATGATCCCAGAACATCCATAGACCCACCCACTCTGGGAACGACGGTGAGGGCAACAGCTAGAGGGGTGCCTTCCCATACAGAATTGGGAGAAGTGCCTGGAAAAGGGGCAAGCACTGGGCAAGCGGCACTGTTCCCTCTCAGATCACCCCCCACACACACACACACATACAGCGCCACAATGTGGTGAAACGGGTCGCCCTCTACTGATGAATACATAAGATTCCTCCCATGACAAGAAACAGGAGTGACAGCTCTACCTAAGATGCAGAGGCAAACAAACACAGGAGACTGTCAAGATGAGGAGACAACTTCCAGCCTAGATGGAGGCCCAGACTGACACGCTCCATCTCCCGCCACAACTAAGAAGGAATACAACTACTTCAAAACCAGAAATAACCAGAAGTTTCAGAAAATAAAGCTACATGGAAGTCCAACATATGAAGTTATAAAGAAGTGGCGCTCGTCTGGACAGGTAGGAGGGGGTGAAGCTGGAGTGGAGAGGTCAAGCTGTGCTGATGGCAGCAGCTGTGACGATGGTGGTAAGCACAGACACACATATTTAAGGGGAGGTGAGAAGCACCTGGGGAGCACCCCCAGCTGCAGACCAAACCCATCATCTCGCGATTCCAATGCTGGGGAAGGAAGACCCTCATTGCCTCAGACTGTGAGGGCCAGAGGGTGTGGGGACAGAGGAGGAGGCTCCCGGTCTCTCAGCAGGAATCCATCTTGGACTCCTGCCCCCACGCAAAATGCCACAGTGTGGTGAGAAGTGTCGCCCAGTTGTGATGAGTACACGGGGCTCCACCCCCTATAGCATAGGAGGTGTGACAGCCCCGCCCAGGAAGCAAAGGTAAACACAAAACTGTCAGGATGGCACAGATCATGATAGAGATCCCAATCATGTGGCTGACCAGACAACAAATACCTAATCTAACGGCTCAGTAGGTAGGAAATCTTTCTGAAGCACAGTTCAGAGCTTTGGTTATATGAATGCTTACAGACCTAACAGCAGATCTTAAACAAGACAGGGAAGGAATGAAGGCTAGCCTTGCTGAAATGAATAAAAACACATACAAAACTAGTGGTGAGGGAAAGAAAACCGGGGATCAAATCAACAGATTGGAACATAGGGAATGAACAAACAGTCAACCAGTGCAGAAAAAGGAAACAAAAAGTGAGGAAAATGAGGAGAGGCTCAGAAACCTATCGGACAGTCATAAGCGGGCCAGCATCCAAATTATATGGTTGCCAGAAGGCGAAAAAGAAGAACTAGAAATTGAAAAATTATGTGAAAAAATAATGAAGCAGAACTTCCCGAACTTGGGGAAGAAAATAGACTTACAGGTCTAGGAAGCACAGAGAGTTCCAAAAAACCTGGACCCAAGGAAAACCCCACCAAGACACATTATAATCAAAATGTCAAAAATTAGGGATAAAGAGAGAATCTTAAAAGCAGCAAGAGAGAAGAAGAGAATTATGTACAAAGGGGTCCCAATAAGACTCTCAGCTGATTTCTCAAAAGAAACTCTGCAGGCAAGAAGAGACTGGCAAGAAATATTCAAAGTAATGAAAAGCAAAAACCTACAACCATGATTACTCTATCCAGTGAAGCTGTCATTCAGAATAGAAGATCAGAGAAAGTAGTTCCAGTACCAAGTAAAATTGAAGGAGTTCATCAGATCCAAACCACTTTTACATGAAATGTTAAAGGGACTTGTTTAGGAGAAAGAGGATCAAAACTATGAACATTAAAATGAAAACTATCACAACAACCAACAACAGAAGGTAGGGAATCAAAACAAAGGCAAACTAAATAGGCAATGAGAGTGGGAAAAGAATTATAGGTATGGCGAATATTTTGGGGGGAGGTCAGCGGGGAGGAGGAAGGAGGGAAAAGGAGGGAGATGGTACAGGAATTAAGAAACATAGTAAGAGGGAGTGGAGTAGACAGGAAGATGTTGAGAAGAACTATATGCACAACCAATGAGTATGAACTAAGGCGGGGGGACAACTGGAGGGAAGGGGGTCACTGGGTGGAGGGGAATAAAGGGAAAAGAAATTGGAACTATTGCAACAGCATAATCAATAAAGCATATTAAAAATAAATTGAAAAATCAATCAATCAAACATTGCTTTGACTACATAATGTCAGATACTTGGTATCACAAAAGTTGTAGCTACAATGGACTGTCAGATGGATTGACTTAACCAATACATTTGTCACTATATTGATGGGTTTTAACAAAATCATCAATGTCTTCCTGTACCATAGCATGGTCAATTGTTCTCCAAAAGTCTGCAGGTATCCAAATGACTGATTGATTTGGTCAAACAAGAAGCCTGACTCACTCATCAAAGACATGGCCAATTCACCTATTATTTTGGCTTTGCGCCAAGCAAGATTCCACCACAAACTAGCCACCCTTAATTAAATCAGCAGTCAGAAAGAGTCCATTGCTCCTTGGTTCCCTGGCCCCATAAATGGCAGAGAGCCAGAAACAGAGTCTGTGGGATTATTCATGAACTGTAAATCACAACCAACTAACTTCGTCTCATTTTCTTCATGTTCCCATCAGATGAAGACAGGCTTTGATGCTTATTGCTCTCAATGTACTTGCATAAAAAACAACTAGGGCCAGGGATAGCTCCAGGGAAAAAAATGAACTTCAGAAACTCTTACCTTTCCCTCAGATACCACCTTATTTCACTTTAGATTACCTATTCCAGCCTCTTATCTCCAAAAGCAAGGTCAGCTGCTCTAATCTTTATTTCACAGCCTCACCTCTCCTTTCACACTCCTCTCCTTCCAACAAAATTTACCTGTCCAAAGTTATATGCATCTTCCTTTTCATTTATCCATTCAACAAACAGAATTATGTGCTCAGAGGGTGCCCAACCATGTTGGGACAGGGATATGCACAGTAATATAACTCTCTTAGACATAATATCTTAATATAAAGGAGTGATCAAAAGGTTGAAATTATAGATACCATGGCAAGCTCACAGATGAGTGGGTCACTATTCGGATAGACAGGACTTAAATGACTCCCTAAAATCAAAACAGTAGGTGGTAAGTCCTTTACACCTTCTTTCTCAGTCAGAAGCATGGCCTTTCTCTTGTCATTTAGACAAGATTTTGTACAACATGAAAAGGATGAAGGTCCCCATCTTCAAGGACATTATAACTGATGGAATTCCTTGCCTCATTCACCCTTATAAACTAGAATGAAGGACAGGACTATATGGAAAGTGGATGGGTCTCATCTCCCCTTCCCAGGAAAAAACGAAAGAACAGCTCTGCCTAGGCACAGCATCTGTTCATGGTGTTCTATTCATCTTGGAACCCAACAAGTCCACCATGTGATTGATGGTGTTCCACTTGATAGGGAATGGAACGAGCGATGATTTGTCATTCACCATAAAGTAACTGCTATTTCATCTGCTCCCATTCCCCAGGATGCAGCTCTGGCTGTTTGTTCTTTGCATCAATTTATAGTTTATCCTAAGACTAATGATGCTGTGTTTAAGAGGCAAGGTGGGGCTTTGTTTTGTGTTCTACCAGCAGAGGATTACATTACTGATTGATCGTACACAGTTGTCTGACGCAAAAACATTTTGAATTGATACCTGGATTTGGACTACAATCAACTTCCTAGACAATTGCTTCTTGGTGCTGAGTAGATTAAGGAGCTGCAGCTTTCTAATAGGACCTCAAGGAGATTTTGACAATCCCTGCTAGAAGTGAACAGTTTCTTATGGTGGATGGGAGACAAACAAATCATTCAAAGGGCTGGCTTGCAGCTTTCAGAAGCCCAAAACATGCTTTAAGATCCTACAACTCCAGACAGCTGAAAAGGAGCAGGAACAGTGGTCTGCTGGTAATCAGCTCTCCTAAGGAAAAAATACGAGTCCCAATTTGTAGCATTTGCCAATGTCTGTGGTGCAAATTCTCCCACCATGACCAGCTTCCCAGCTACTAATGTGGCATCACTGAACACAGATTTGAGGAGAGATGTACACCATCAGCTCATGCCATTCAACATACCCCTGGACAAAAACCATTATTTATTATTGTTTTCTGATAAGGTAATTGAGGCTCAGAGAAGGTATGTAACTTGTTCAAGATCATGGTTATAAAGAAGTTGAATCTCCTCACCCAAAGATTGTACTCTTTCATCACCTCTCATAGTCCTGGGCATAGAGCCAGCTATTAGTCCCTGTCTCTGATCCCATGGCTCACACTCTCAGTTCACCAGGCGGATGCGGTGAAGAAGGGCAGGATCCAAGGAAGTGCACCTTCTGTCTGAATTTCTGCTATGTACACCTAGTTTGTCTTGTTCTTGCCACCTAATTTGCTTTAGTGGGGAAATACAAGTCTGCGTCTGAACTCATTTGGCAATTTCTTCAGCCCTCATAAGGAGAAGTATATAAAATTCCAGGGTGACACTTGAGCCTGAGGAAGGAACAAGATGATCCCTAGAAGATCCCAATCCTAACAATACAAGAAGCCAATTCAACAACCAATTTGACTGAAAAACTAAATCACTTCCTCTTCAATTTGTTTTCTCCGACTCTAATTTTGCACCCACTGTCTTTGTTAGTTCATTTCACATTTCCTTGCTAAAATTCTGAAGTAAATGAGGCAGTGGCAGTGGGGATTGAGCAAGGGGGCCAGGGCAGTGACCTGCCCTGGTGCTCTGGCTGGCAGGCTCCAGGGCCATGCAAAACAGCAGGACATTAATGGCTATTAATATCCACAGAGGAAGTGCTGAAAGGCCAACAAAGTAATTACCATTTATTCAGCATATCAACTGGCCCTCAGCTCCTTCTGGCAGAGTGTCATATTGCCTTGATGTGGAGAGTTTGGAAGAAAGAGAATAAAGAGGAGAATCAACCACCCTTTCCCCACCCTCCTCCCTTCCCTACTGTGATAGGAACTTTGGTCAGACTGCAGGGCAATGGAGCTCCTGGCAGTTGTGGTTCTTTGAGTACCAAGAGGAGCAGGAAGTTGCTGGGCATGTTCTGAATGGTATCGTTGTCGTCGGCAGCCGTCCGTCTCGAGAGACGATGGTGTAGCTTCTTAAGAGTCTATCTGCACCGCAGAGAATGGCTGTGCAGTCCGACTCGGGAGTGACACGGTATCTATCTCCTCCCGTGTTGAATCGACATCTTGCGATGACGCTGGAGTGTCCTCTCCAGTGAAGCTGAAGCTACAGAGCCTGGGCAGGGTGATATGGAGGGTCTGCTGTTGCCCATGCAGCAGACCCCCCCTCTCTTCGCAGCTGAAGGGTCCAAGGGAAAGACGGAGTCAATACAGCTTGGCTTCAGGTGCGCCGCAGGAGTTGCCGGTGTTGACTACAACGTCGAACCGCCTTAGGGACTCCGGCTCCGGATTTTCTGTCGGGGTTTACTCCCTTAGCCTTTCCCCTGAAGAGGTATGCCGCAAGGCAGCGGAGGTTTTTTGGAGACAGAGTTTTCCTTCTCTGTTCTGAATGGTATACAGCAGTAGTAAAGGAGGGCGGCTGCCAAGCCAGGAGGCAATGCCAGGCTGTCTTACCCTGGAATCATTTGTTCAGAATCCAGCTCTATGGCTGCAGAAGTCTGAATTGGGACAAGCAGAGAGGGGAGAATTACAGATACCACCTGCAATTTTCATCTCCTGAGAAGGGCTGTATTTTGGACTGCTCAAGAGACCAGATAAGTTTCTGATGATGTAGAGAAAAGAGGTCATGCAGCCATTCTTTTTGGCACCCCCATCCGGGTGTCTGAGCACCCTGCTTCCCAACCCAGTACCAGGAGAATGTAGTAGCCTGGCTTCTGAGAATTCCATATCTGGGCAGGGATGGTGAGGAAGAGATTAGTGCTGTGTTTTTCTTCCCCCTTGGTACCAGCTTGACTGGCAGCCTGGGCAAAGGAGAGCCCATCTAAATGCTCCCTGGGGTCCAGAATGAAACTCATTACCTCAAACCTGCTGGTAGCCAGAGCTCTGCTTTGTGAGCTGTGAAACAAATGTTTATCCACCACTCAGTGCTGTTCAGAGCTATTTAAGGAGCTCAGGGTGTTGAGCTGCAGGCAAGAGCTGTGTGTACAAGTCCAGCACTGGCATGAAACGAGGTGGGCAGATCTGGGACTGGAGCCTCCAGCCTCCCCAGTTCCAGGATGTAACTGAGGGCAGGAAGGTTGTGAGGAGACTGATCTCCTCCATGTGCCATATTGTCTTTCATTTTAAGCCCCTTCCTCTCCTTTCTTCTATTTCTCTTTCAAGTTTCTTTCTTCTTATTCTCTTTCCTCTATCTCCCTTCTTTTTTCTTCTTTTATTCCTCATGCCTTTTCTTTCTTCTTTCTTTCCTCTCTTCCTTTTCATTATTTTATCCCCCCCCTTCTCTGCCCTTGGATAGGTCTGTGGTTCCCTTATAATATTCTAATATGCATGTTCTCTTTTGCAGAGAAAGTAATGAAATGAACAGAATAACAAAATAAAACTAAAGCCTTTACCCTCATGAAACTTACCCAAGGAAAACTCAGTATAGTAAGACCCCAATGGGGATTTGCCAATGAAGGGACCATGCCCAGCATAGTTTTCATGGAACATTCTCGAAGGGCTTAGGAGGCCAGTAATTCACTGTGTATACATTCCAGGGTTTTCCAGTTCCCAGCATCACAACCAGTGTTTCATTTTTGAAAGGGTCCTGAAAATCATGGGTCCTACATGAGAAAGCTGAGATCCACTGCACTGGTTTGTGTAGTTTTACTGAGGTGGCCATTTGTTCAGCTTATGTTTAAACAGTATCTGTTTTAAGAGAAGTTAAGAATATTTGTGAGGGGACCCAGAGAGTACTGATGGAGGAGAGAACGGGAGGTAGCCTTTACTGCTGGACACACGACACAGAGATTATTTCTCACAGTAATTACTGTGAAGTAAGGATTGTGTTCTGGTCATCTACTGCAGCCTAACAAACCACCCAAAACAGTAGCTCACAAATCAGAGTTGCCTGGGCTCGCCTGGGCAGTTTTTATTGCAGGGTTCTTGTGCAGTTGCAGCCAGGATGTGGCTTGACTGGGGATGTCTTGAAATCTTAATTCCACATGTCTGGAGCCTAGGCTGGGAAGACACAGATAACTGGGGCTCTTGGGCATCTTGCCCTTTCTCAGTGGTCTCTCCATGTGGCAGCTTCAGGGTGGCCAGGGTCCTTACTTGGCAGCTGAAGGCTCACAGAGCAAATGTCCCAGGAGAGACCAGCAGAAGCTGAAAGGAAATCACATAGCATCATATTTGGTCCTTTCTGATTCTTTAGGGCAGCTACCAAGTTCACCCAGAACTTTCAAAGGAGGGAGACCTAGACTCTGCCTTTTGATGAAAGAGTGTCAAAAACTTTACAGATATGCTTAAAAACCACCACCTGTTGTTAACCTATTTCTTAGCTTTAGGTGGCTATCCAGCCCTATTGAGAAGCATTGCAGTGATCAAATGCTAATACTGCAGCCAAAATGCCTGGGTTCAACTTGCATATTCGTTGTGTACTAGTAATGTGATGTTGGGCAAGTTATTTAATATTCTGAGTTTCAGTCTCCTTATCTGTTAAATGGAGACAAAAGTTCCCAACTCACAAAATTGTTGTAAGGATTAAATTAGTATATATTAAGTACTTAAAGCAGAGTCTGTCATATTATTGGCATTCCCTAAATATTAGCTATTATTAATCACATTTTATAGATGAGCAAATTGAGGTTCAAGAGGGTAATTACCAGCCTCTATCATATACATGTAACTAGGATTCAAACAATTGATTCTAAAGCCAAAAAGCCTCCCTGAGTTCCTGATAGCAGCACCTTTTCCCTCCTCTACATTATACCTCTTCTTCCAACCTTAATATCCCTCTAAGTACAGAGATGTAGAATTTTGGGGCCACTAGGACTTGGCAGAAGGTCGCATTCAGGAGCTAAGCTCTGGATGTGTGACCCACCTTAACCCAACCATATAAGTCCAGCCACAAAGGCCATCCATGGATGGGAGAATCAGACCCTTAATTTGGCTTGCCCTGCACATTTCTGACCCTTAGGGGATGAGAAAGTAGAGAGATAAGAGGAGACAGTCCAAAGACAGAGGGAAAAGTTTCTAGTGGCACTGGAAGGGCAGAGGAAACACTACTTCAAAAGGCAGCTGCTCCTGAGTTTCAGAGTCTCAGTTTTCATCTCTATGAATGGAGCTCCTCTGCCCATCCCACATTTATTATGAGGATCACATGAGAACCTGAGGGTGAAAGTCCTGGTAAACTGCCAGCTGCTGGCCACATGTCAGTCATGAATTCAGCCAAGCAGAGAATGAGGCAGCCGCCTTGAACTGCTACCCTATCTTGAACTAGCTGGGTAACCAGCAGGGCAGCTGAGAGGGGACTGTCACTTTGGACAGTGCAGTGTGGGTTGTAAGCTGGTCATGACTACAGGTTGCCTGTATACCTTTTTGGGCAGGTGTGCACACTTGTACACTCAGACACACACGGAGGTGAATGCATATAGGCTGTTTACTAATAAATGTGCCTCACACATGTGCATGCACACAGCCCATCTCTGACATCTGCCCCAGAAGGAATGCTTCAGATAAATTTCTATTGCCCCCAGGCCCAGATAAGGCACAAAGATGGGCCAACCCCTGACCTCTGAAAGCTGACTCACCCCTAAGCTCCCCAGAGCCCTGCTGGAAGATGGACCATCTTCTTTTGGCTTCTAGGATGTGCAGCTCATCAGCGCCAGCTGCCAAACATCCTCCAGCCCTGCAGGTGCACAAGCCCAGCTCCAAGGAAGGTGCTATGTACTTAAACAGCCTCTTCTTGAGCCTGGGTAATCTCCTGTATTTTCCTCCATTCTTCTTCCTTCCTCTGCTTCTTCAGCTCCTCCTTCTCATACTCTGTGACTGTCTCTCTGTGGAAGTTTCCAGAAGGGCATGTGAGCCCCTCCCCTTGAGGCAGGTGCTTGATCTTCCCTTCCTCCAAGGAAAAGGGCAGGGCAAGGAGTTAAGAGGGTAGGGAGTGGCTCCCTGGGGCCTGGTACATGAGCAAGCATCTGAGCTGAAAGAGTGCTCTGCTCTCCAATTCCAATTCCTGAGAGGAGAAACTGAAAACATCAGAAAGCACAGAGAGAGCCCTTTAAAGGACAGGGACAGAGGTGAGATGGCTGGTCTCTGCTCACACCCATTTGTAGGGGAGGAAGTCCAGAAGTGTTTGGGCTCCCAAGCAGCCTCCAGCTGGTTCTCCATTGGGAGCAGGATTTGTTTCTCCCTTAGTGGGAAGCTGCTTCCTCTAGGACCCACAGAAGCCATGGCTGGTCATGGAGTGGGGGCAGGGGTGTGAGGGTGGGAGCAAGGCTGGAGGAAGAGCTGAGGCCTTGCCCAGCCTGCAGAGGCATGGCTCATGGCCATGTGTAGGATCTCACCTACATGAGCTGAAAGCCCATCACCTGGGGACATTTCAGAATTTTTAATTCACTTTGGTCCAATGAACTACACAGGGCAAGCCACCACTCATTTCAGGTAGGGACATTGAGACACAGTGGAATTATGAGAGTCAAAGTGTTTATTGCAAAGTCCCTCCACTCTGAGGTAGAGAGACAATGACTATTTACTACTTTCCAGAATACTCTCTGCACTAATTTCTCATCATAATCCCCAAGCTCCTATTCTTCTGTTCCCTGCTGAGTCTGCTGGTCAGGCCCACAGCTAACAAGGGCAGGGCAGGGAGTCCCACACGGGTCCTCCTGAGTCCACTCCTGCATGATACTCTCCAAGACTCCCAGGAGCTGGCTCTGACCTAGTGAAATCAGTCCCTCCTCCATGAACGGCTTGCATAGTCTAAAGTGCTTTCACAATCACTGTCCAGTTGGTCCTACCACATTTATGCAGAATTGGTTCTATTATAGCTGTTATATTGTTATGGTTATCATTACAATTATTACTTTAGTGCTGCAGGAAAGAAGGCTTAACGAGTTTAAAGGACCACCTCAGACTCCTAAGACTGGTAAGTGCTGAGCTGGGCATTGAACCATGGCCCCAGAGAGCAGGAACCTTATCTTACCACACTGCCATTGGTCTGCCTTGGCCACTCCTCCACTCACAAGCCCATAGACCTCTCTTTGGAGTTCCAGAAGCTGGTTTTTGTCCAAAGTTGGGACAGGCCAGCTTCCATAAGGCCTGGTTATTCAGAACAAGGGGCTGAAGGGCCAGGAGAGGCAGCCAAGAGCCATCCTCTCCCAACAGCACACTCTCACGCATACAGCCAGCCAGACACTCACAGCCACTTAAACGCATACAACACACACACACACACACACTCTCTCTCTCTCTCTCTCTCTCTCTCTCTCTCTCTCTCTCTCTCTCTCTCTTTCTCTGGCTAGGTGGAAAGGCTCTTTCTTGGTTCTCTGCTGCCTCTCTGTTCTTGGGGATTTCAGTCAATAAAATGTGTTCGCGAGACAGACCAGAGAACATGAGATGAGAATAACAACCTCCAGGAAGATGCTAATGCCATTTCAGGTTGACTTCCTAGGAATAACTGGCATGGGCTTTGGAGGTGACTATAAGTGGTATGCTGATTGGCCCCTGCCTGAGTCTTCAGGTGTTGGCTCTATGTTCCCTTTAGCTTCTCTCTCATGTCCTTAAACCATAGAAACTCTCCCAACCTCAGAACAATAGACTGTAATAGATCCAGAAGAGACCTCCCTTAAAAGACCTTGATAATCTAGCTCCTATTTAAACCTCTTCAGAAATGAGCTCTCTCTGCCTCATCTTTCTTTAACATCACTGACCAATGTGTAGGAATATGTAATGGACAACTGCCAACTCTCTCTGAACTTTGCATTCTGTGATCTGAGGGGAGCCCAAGGTCCTCTGCCCCACATTGTCTCCCAGTTAGCCTGCTTCAGTTACTAGAAATCCCACAGGGGTAGCTCTCCTTTAGGGTATCACAGTCAGAGGGGAGAGAGGGGAGAAAGGAAAGAAGAACTTCTTTTATGCCCACTTTCTGCCTTTCCTAGCTGAAACTGGAGAGTTGCTGCCATGGAAGGAAAGTCTGCTGCCCCACATGTTAGGAAGCCAAGATGGGTCACCTGAGAGCAGGGTCATCTCTGCCCAGCAGGTGCCTCTATGGCTGAATGGGTTTGGTAATCAGAGGACCCTGGCTTTGAATGCTAGCCTTACCACTTACAGAGCTGTATAACGTGAGGCTACCTGAGTGCTCCAAGCCTCTGTTAAGTCCTCTGAAACATGGAGATCATCACATCACTTCACCAACCTCATGTTTGTTGAGGATTAAATAAGATCATGTAAAGTATTTGGCACATGCTTAGAACATAGGTGTTTAATAAATAGTAATTATTATGAAGCCCAGAAAATTCTGTCATTTGGGAGAGAAGTGATGAAAGACAATAATAATAGCTAACAATTATGAAATGTTTTCAATGTGTTAGGCATTGCTCTAAGAATTTTACATATATTAACTAATGTAATTCTAACAACAACCTTGTGAGGCTGCTACTATTATTTCTTCCATTTTATAGTTAGAGAAGCTGGGGAGAGAGGTTTAAAAATCTGCCCAACTACATATAGTGGAAGATCATCCAGCTTTAAAGAAGAAGGAAATTCTAATACATGCTACTACATAGATGGCCCTTGAAAACATTATGCTGAGCAAAACAAGCCAGTCACAAAATAACAAATATTTTATGATTCCACTTATATGAGGTACATAGATTAGGTAAATTCACAGAGACAGAAAATAGAATAGAGGTTACTGGGGAGACTGAAAGGAGGGAGAAATAGGGGTTGTTGTTTAATGGGTATAGAGTTTGTTTTGCAAGATGAAAAGTTCTGAGGAGCTATTGTACAACACTGAATCTACTTAACACTACTGAACTGTACACTAAAAAATAGTTAAGATAATAAATTTTATTACATGCATTTTATCAGAAGCATAAAAAGATACATATATCATCACCCTTACAAATATTGATTGCTTTAAGATATATGGCCATGGGCATTTATACAAACACACAAAAACACAAGGCCAGACACATTCACCCTGAGGGTTACCAGTGTTTGTTTATGTGTAAGAGAATGTGGGTGATATTTTTTCATGTCTAAATTTTCCATGTTTTTGACAGTAGCACATATCATTTTATCATAAAAATAAAGTTATAGAAAATGAGAGATTTTTAAAAAGTAAAGTCAATAATTTTTTTAAAGGAAAGGCTTATTGAAAAATAACACACCAAACAAATCCTGTGTAAGAGAATCCAGCTAATGGTGGCAGGGCCAGGACTCAAACCCCAACTTCTGAGGAAGGAAAATGTATGGTAGTTTGCTCACATGTATGTCATCTCATTAAATACCACTTTTCTGTGACATCGAAGTTGAGATTCTTATTTTCTGGGTGAGGAAACTGAGTGTGAGAGAGACAAGTGACCTGTGACAATTCTACAAGTAGTAAGTGTTAGGAGCCAGGTCTCCAACCCAAAGTGCCTGACTCCAGTGGGGTTCAGGACGGCTGGGGAAGGTGATGCTAAAAGAAAGGACAGTTAGCAGGACGACAGAGTCAGGACAGAGAAGGCAGCTATCCAGCAAAAACTGGGTCTGGAAGGGAGGGAGACAGACCAGCATCTTGCAGGCTTGTGGTGTGAGCTAGGCAAGGGAAGAGGAAACAGGAGGCGCAGGCCCAGGAGCCCAAAGCTGTAGGCAGACTAGAAACAGGGGAGGGGGAATGTCCCAGGATAGCTGAAGCTGCAGGAGGAGCTGGTGAGCCAGAGCAGGGCTTTCTCCAGGGCAAGAAGAACAGGACACCCACTGGAGACTTTGAGGAGAAGTGGTCAGTGGAGGAGTAGGTACCTTTTATCTATACCACAGAAGCACCAAACACCTCTGTCTTAGAATACAGAGCTTTTAAAAGGTGATTTCTAAACCGTATCTACTCAGGTGGGAGAAGGTTTGCACTGATGACGTTCTGGAGAGGGTCAGGCCTACCTAGCTGCCGTGAGAGTCAGGAGAAGGAGAAAGTCTTCGATCTGGGCACTTGCTGGGGCAGGACCATGGAGGGGCTGGGTGCTCCGAACTGAGGAAGAAAAAGATGAGTCAAAGGGAAGGGCTACGCTTGGCTCCTATGCTCAACCCCTTTAGTAGCCTGGGCTGCTCCTGGAAACATCATGTGCCATGAGTTAGGGGACTGGGACTGGGAAGGAAGAGCTGGCTCTACTACTCACAACAGTGTGTTGATTGGAAAATTTCTTAATGTCTCTGGGTCTTAGTTACTATATCTGCAAAGTGGGGGAGTCATACCTACTTTCTTGGGTTATCAGGAAGTTAAATAAAATTGCAAGTATAAATGATCAAACATAATGTCTGGTAGCCAGTAGCGAGTGCCCCTCAATAGCTAGTCTATTCTTTTTCACTCTTCGACCATCGTTGCTCTACTTCCCACTGAAACAGGATGCTGTAGGCAGAGTCATTGGCTTGCAAGGGCTTGGAAAGATATGGAACATAAATGTCTTCATGGTCATGCACGGAACTAGGGCCAGCTGTAAATAGTTGAGGGAAGACCCTGCATGCTTCTGTCCCTGATAGAGGGAAAGGAAAGGGCCTTCATAGAGCAGAAGACTGTTGAGGCAGGGAGATGGACCAAATGACCTCACAAAGCACACTTCCTCCTCCCTCCTTCTCCTACCATGTAGGCAGCTAGATTTCACAACAGACTGGCATTCTGAGAATTCATTGGCATTATCACTGCAGCCCCACCTTTGATGGAAATAAGGAATAAATAAATGCAGGGTTCCTGAAACTGTCTCTTTGAAGTTTAAGACAACCCAGTGCAGGTCCTCTTCACCTACCCAGAAACCCAAGTCCTAGGCTCCCTGCGAAGCCCTCCCATTCCTGCTGCTGGCTTTAGCACACATTAGCATTCCTCTCAGAAGGGTGCTGCAGAGTCAGGAATGGCAGGAGTCGCCATATAATGACAGACAGCAGGACCCCTGGGCAGGAGATTCTGATAGCCCATACACTAATAAAGTCTCACAGAGAGAGCAGGGGAAGCAGATGCCTCTCCACCAGCAAAGCTGGGCTAATTGCCACCAGGGAGAAGGACAGAATTTGCTCAGGTAACAGATGAACCATGTCTTAATGAAGACTGACTTGTTTGCCTAGAGCTGCCTGCAGAGGTAAGAGGAGCGGGAGGTGGGTTGCTGGCTGCTTGGCTCTGTGTTGGATGCCACCAAGTTAGATGAGTTGGCTTTGTCCCCTTCATGAACAATCCTGGGGCTGCACATGTGGGAAGAAGGGGAAATAAACGGTATACCCAAAATAGCGCTTGCCCATAAGAATGGTGGCAACTCTTGATTATTTTCAGGTGGTGGATTCACTTCGGCAGGTATTTCTGGCCTTGTTACTTCCCATAAAGTTCAATGATGGGACTATAGGGACAGTGATGGGGCAAAGGCAGGACAGAGCAGGGCAAGAAGGAAAGAATATTAGTGTGCTAGGGGTGTGTAACTCTGAATGTGATTCAACAAGAAATGTTTATTAATTCACTGGGGAATAAAATTTTTGTTGAGTTATATCTGATACTTGTTTTTGACTGACTTTTGGCATCTGAATCCAAAACTGACCCCAGTTTTTCTCTATCACGTCAACTTTTTAAGGTACAGGATATCCTCCATTTGTCCCAAAGATCATACAAAATATACATACAAAGGAAAATAAAAAAAAATTACCTGAATATACTGTTTATTTAGAGTTATTGTATTCATATAAAGGCTATATATTGTTACTGTAAGTCAAATTGTGTATACCAAACATACATATTAAGGTATTTTATCTTTTCAAATGACAGGCTAGGAAATGCCAAAATGAGATATTTGAAACAGTCTCCTTCAGTTGGCAAAACTTTAACAAATTGCTTCATGAGACCCAGTTTTATGTGCAGAGGTAGGAATATAATGTTCTTTCTGTCAACAAGTGGCTCATGTAGAACGTTTGGATCACCAGGTTTGAGGTCAGATCTTGGAGGCCAATTTGACTCCACCCAATGCTTCTCACAAGCTCTGCTGTCTCACATACACAGAAAACAGGGATACTTGGTGTATCTGCATTGCTGACCAAGAAGGAAGCAGACCATTTGAAGGTCAACACTGATAATCCAATAGTGCTTGTGATATTGCAACAGATCAATGACTCTCTTTATGTCTTCATATTCTTCACAAAAACAAATTGAATGGCCATTTGGGACTGCACCAAATAAATTGCCATTGTGGAGGAGGACACACTTCAAGTTCCACTTTGAGCTATTGATGAACAGTTGCCATTCAGTTGCGTTATAGATAGGAATTTCCAGTTCCTCCAGTAAACCATGTATGTTATTGCTATACACAAAGGCAGCGTCACTTAGAAAGTACTGCAGAAATGCACCCTCTCTTGATCGAAAGTAGGATGCCTTTGCTCCTTTTTCAAGCAAGTTTTTCTCATGCAGTCTTGATGCTAGGAGTCCTGAAGCCTTTTTGCATAGTCCCAAATCTCATGCCAAATCATTCAACTCATGGTGATCAATCCCTTATGAACTGAGTCATCTTCAATTTCATAATCTTTATCATTGTTGTCACTTAGTTCTTCACCATACTCCTGTTTTTTGAAAGAGGGTAGATCAATGAAAACTGGCCCTGGGATTTCAGCTGAATGAGGCACTGGCCGTATAGCTGATGGTCAACTAGGATAGTCTGTTTTACATTTAGTTTTCTTGTTATATCCTGACGTTTTCACTATACAAAAGTAACAGTCACTTGAATGATCTCTGGGCTCTCGCCAAACCATGGTATACCAAATGGCAATTGATCACATGTTCCCTTCGTCCACATCCGTAAACTCTTGACACACCACTTGCACACCTTGTGAGGGGTCAAGACTCATCTTGATCACCAAGTTTTACTTTAAAATATGCAAAATAGACTTGCCTGACAAATGCACTGATGTTTGTCCTTTGACTGGGAATGGTGAAACTGCCACAGATATAACAAAATGAATCAGGGTTGTTTAGGCACTTATGATGAGAAATAATAGAGGCAGATATGATCTGAAGGAAAGGAAATAAGTACGTATGTAACTAAAGCAATCAATTCTGCTAACTCCTTGTATACAGACAAGAACTTGGACTACACTTTGGGATATAATTCATTATATAGAGCAGCATACAACCTCTCACCACACTGTCTCATGTGTAACTGAAGAGCCTAGACAAGTGAGAACCTGTCACTGGTCTCCAAGGTTGTCCCCTACTCCTCCCCACTTGAGGGAGGTTTGTTCTCAGCCAATAGGAGAGCACTAGTGCTTCCCTCAATCAGGCTCGGTCCAGCCTACAGTGGTTGCATTAAGATAAGCCATACAGAAAAAACTTGACGTGTTAGAGAAGAACTAACTGCAGTTTTGAAATCAGCATGCCTATTTAAGTCTAAAACAGCTGAAAAATCGAACTCAACAGGAATTATGTTAAAAATTGTTCCCCTTTGTTTTCTATTATTTGCCTGGCACAATGCTGGGCACTGGGGATGTGGGGAAGAATAACACATTTTCTGCCTTAAATCTGGCAAGGGAGGCCTCCATGTAACTAGTCCATTGTAGCACAATGCAAGATGCTCTTCTAGAGACTTTTGCTGGGTGTCCTGAGAGCAGAGAAAGGGAGGAAAAGTGGAGAAGAAGGAAAGGGGAGTTAGAAGAGCAACCAAGAGCAGGGGACACACAGGGGACATTTTAAAGGAAGCTTTGGATGTGAATTGGAGTTAAGGCATTGAAGTAATGTTGGAATAGGGAAGGTAACAAAGGACATTACAAGAAGAGATGATAATTCAAGGGGTAAATGAGACAGTGTGCTCAAGGCGTGAGTGGCTGGTCTCTAAGGTGAGAGCTGGGAGCAGAGACAATAAAGCCACAGAGTTCTGCTGGGGCCAGAGCATGAAGACATGCTCTGCACCCTAAAAGCCTTTGTCTTGGAGACACCAGCAGTTATTATGCAGAAGTTTGAGACAATCCACACTTGTTGTCTTCCTGCTAGGGTCATATATCACAGCAGAAACACTTGGAATTTATAAGGGGCTATTCACCTTTGAGTAGACCTTTATGTACCTCCCTCTCTTCTCTCCATCTTGGCCTCATAGCCTTCCACTAAGAGACAGCAAAATAATGTCTGCTCAACAGATGGAGGCACAAAAGCACAGATAGTTCAGGGACTTGCCCATAGTGTAGCTCAGTGTCCTAGCCTATTAATCCTTCATCCAGATTTAACTGGTGAAAACCACCAATCATTGAATGAGTCAAGGCTGAAAGGATGACATCCTGGAATGACTAGCGAACAACCAAAACTATCCTATCCCAGACATTTTGCCAAAAGCTCACCATAACAGTATGAAATGGGTATTAGTTTCCCATGAGAAAACAAGCACAGAGAGTTTAAATAATTCGCCCATCATTACATAACTAGTGAGAGGCTGAGTTGGGACTTGAAGCTAGTTTCAGCTGACCCAACAGCCTGTGTTCTGTTTACTGTCACCTCTCAGAACAGTGAGGCTACTAATAAGAGTGAGCAGAGAGACTAGGAATGAGAAGTGGGTGGAGATGGCACCTCAAAATTGGTCCAGTGCCAAGATCTTCAATCATGGCTAATTCTACCCTATAATTTATTATTTAGAAACAAGGGGTTGGGGAGGACAACACAGTTGTGTTGGTTTTGTCTTGCGATTTTTAAAATATCTCTGAGATGTCCCAAAGTATTTACCTTGTAAATTTATTCAGTGGAGAAGTAGGTAAACACAAGCTTTCAGAATGTGAACAGCATCATCCAGCCAGAAAGCCCGGTAGGTTTGCAGAGATAGATGTGAAACACTGCAAGCAGCATGTGGAAGCAGTGAGCCTCCTGGAGCAGGAAGCACGGCCTCAGCATGCAGCCTGATGTCCCCACGAAGGGCCACAGCAAGCTGAGAGAGAGTAAGAGCTCACCACTCAGCCAGCCAGTGGGCCCCTCAGGGAGGAAAGGCCATGCTGTTAATGACACACACATTTCAAGCCTCACTGCCTTCAGTGAAATGCCATCTCCACAGGTCAACATTTTATACTGCACCAGCCCTGTGTCCCTGATCAACTGCAGAACATTAACTCGGGCCCTGCTTCAATCAAACATGTCATCATAGCATGTTGGGTGGCCACCGGCAGAAAGTCTAAGACCCTGGAAGAGAGACTTTCTAATAATACAATGGAACCCTCAGGAACTACTGAGAACCTCATCACAGGAAGCATCCAAGAAGACACCAGATTGGCATATGCATTGAATAACATACTTGCCAAGGATTCAGATTCTGGAGTCATACTGGTCTAAGTTGGAACTCTGGCTCTACCATTTATTGGCTTAACTTCATTTAGCCTCAGTTTACCCATCAGAAATGGAGAGTAATAATGGTATCCATTTCACAGGGTTCTTGTGAAAAGATAATGCTTGAGAAAGGCTAAGCGCAGTGCCTAGCACATAGTAAAGTGTATGATAAATGATAGTAATAATGATGAAGGGGAAGGTGCTGGAGATGGTGGTGGTGGGTGGTGAGGAGGAGGAGGAGGAGGAGGAGGAAGAGTAACTCTGGAGTGAAGAGCAGCCTCAGTAGACTTCACTATAGCATATATCATCTTAATAGTCTTGCTCCTGTCTGAGGCCCTAAATAGAAAACTCTCAGAGAGCTACCCCATTATCTCACAATAAAGCACACCCAACCCCTTCTGCTTCCATGGTGAGTCACTCTCTAACCATCTCTCGCAGAACTCATGGACAGGAGAATGCAATTCAGTCAGTTAGAGCTCTGTTTGATTATTAGCATTTTGCAAAACACTGACTAATTGGCTATAAGAACAGTGATATAAAAAAGCCCTCCTGGTGACTTCACAGTTGAGAAAAATAGATGCCGCTAAGTCATACCCTCTGCCCTTGGCTAAGTATCAAACCCCTCTCTTCTCTTGGGAAATTCCTTCTTTCATTTGCTGTAAAGTGACTTCTGCTGAGGTGTGTGTTTTTGAAGTGGAAAATTGAAAGCGCGTGATTTATTCCAAAAGAAATCTGTTAGCTCACAGCTGAGAAATCACTTGGCTATTGGTCCATAAGGGTTACTTAGAAGATTTGAGGGGGTAAATATGTAATACCTCTTTCTTCCACTGAATCCAGAACCACTTCAAAGATAAACCAAGAGCCAGAGAAGTGGAGAGCTAGACATCACCTTTATTACTGATAACATTAAGTGATAGGGTGTGGCTTGGTTCTGGCCAAAATGACTTGCTATCATACCTCTGAATTGTTCTGACTCCCTAAAATATTAGGGTCTCCTAGTGTGGGCAGAGCCTGCCCCACTAACCTTGCCACATGGCTGACAACAGAGATTGTGTGTCCTCGGGAGACATACATATCCCAAAGGGACATGGGAGGGAAAAAAAACAGTGGGCCACCCATAAGCTCATTGATGGTAAACCCCCCTTCTTGCTGGGTGAGGAAGGGGCAGCAAGAAGCCAGAAGTGTTAATTTAGGGAAGTCCCTCCATGTGGAAACTAGAGAAGGAGGGACTAAGGACTCCCCAACTGTTTCTTTTCCTAACCAATTGGCCTGAACTTTTAAGCCTCTGGTCAACCAGGCTTGTGGTTGTATTGATCCAGGGGTGTGTGGGGTAGGGGAGAGTGTGCCAACTACCTGAGGTTGCTCACCCATCACCAACCTCTGCTCCATTACGTATGTTCCTGGGACCATTGTCAGACAATGTTGATTTTGTTCCCATAGGTCCCTAAAATGTAACAGAACAGTACATTAATTAAACCAACTGTAAATCTATGCTGCACCCACAGCTGAAAGTTCAGAGCTTATTCTCTTTCCAATCCAAATTTATGTCCAGCCACATGGCCCAATAAATTCATCAGAGATTCTGTAATGAGATTTAATAGCAGTGTGAAGATACTTCAATGATATCAATAAAATGCAAGAAGAGCTAATATAAAATGCATAAAGATTCTTCAGTAATAAATGCCAAAATTAGATGCCCCAAATTTGGATATAAGCCCTTCCCATTATCAAATTCCTAAAGAAAATTTAGAGATTATAATCCCAAAGATTAAAATCCAAAATCAAAGTATTTAACCCCTGTGAATTAAAGTCCAAAGAAAATCCACATCGTGTAAGTTAAATCTACATGCAAAGAAACGTAGGTCCTCTCCCTCTTCTCACTTAGCTCAGTCTCAGCCAGAGGCATTCTCAGTGTCTGAGCACAGTGGGAATTCCTCACATGGCTGGATCCTGAGTTGTCTTTCTCTGGAGAGAGACAGAGAGAGAGAGAGAGAGAGAGAGAGAGAGAGAGAGAGAGAGAGAGAGTGTATGTGTGTGTGTGTTTGCTTCCCCAGTTCCTCAGCGATGAGACAGTTCAACCCCAGGTCTCTCGTGTACCCTCTTTTTTAAAAGTCCAAAGAACTAATACCACATTAAAGAGTATCTAAGCTCTGGCTCCACAACTACAAAATTTAGAAAATATGATAACATACAGCCCTTAGAACTGCTGTCTTAGGCAAAATTATGTTCCCAGCACCAGAGCTCAGTTTGGCTCAAACCCATAGCAGAGCATCATAGTACCTGAGGGGAGGACAGTTAGAGGTGGTCTTTGTTCCACTGCCACAAGACGCTCTCTGTGCACGCCAGTGCCTGGAGGCCATGGCCTTCAACCTCCAATGCAGGGGACTGACTAATCATGGCATTCTTCTAGGAACACCCCTGCTTCTCCACCCTTGTGCGGAAGTCACCACATCCCCATTGTTCACATCCCTAAATCTCCCCAGCCAGAATTAACCTTTCCCTGCTCTAACTTCCCAAATCAGGGCCCCAAACCTGAGATGGTAGAATACTGTGTGCTCACTTGAGCCATGACAGGTCCATCAGTGAAGACTTTCCTGGTCCATTCATCTCTCTTTCCTCCCAATCCTACCCAATTCTGAGAGTTGTGGGGGAGGAGGGCAGGACAGAAACCTACAGCTTTCCCTCTTCACAGATTACAGCAGGCACAGGGCACATAGTGGCAGGCCCTGGCTATGGGGAGGGGAAGTAGCTGCAACTCTAATGAAGTTGGAAGCTTTTACTATTATGCAGGATTGTGCAGATTCAATATGAGTTGAGTCCAAATGCTATTTAACATGTCATTGAACTTTTTATTAATGAAAAGTATGTTCATCAAAGTCATGAATCTGTCCAAGTGTATGTCCGGGGTAGAAGAAACATGCCCCTTGAGTAAATGCAAATGGGCAGTGGGAAACAAAATAAAATTGCTTTGTGATTTTATATTGCATATCAAGCTTCTTCAAAGTACAGATTACTATTCAAGAGCACTTGATGTGTGTCTCTCTTACTGATTCTTCTCTAACTTGCAGTAAGTTTTTGGGGGGGCACATTTTATTCTTGGACAATAGATTGTAAGTCTTTACAGATAGGTGTCTGTTTTATTTAGCTCTTTTAAGCCTCCTGTCAGAGTGTCTAGAATATGGGAAGTATGTATTCAGTAAATACCTGAAGATAAAGGGAAGGAAGAAAGAGAAAGGTAGAGCAAAGAAAGTGAGAGAGATCAGAGTATCTGTGAGACTCATGTGCAGCAAAGACCATTGGTCTTCAATGGAACCAGTGAGCAGTGAGGCTACAACTAAAGGGCAGCTTCCCATATTCTGCAATGTATTTCTGATCTTTGAACACTTCACCACAGATTACTATCTGGTCTAAACCTGCCCCTAGCTACCCTGCCTCTGGCTATTAGTTTCTTGGGTCAAACAAGTAGAAATGCTATTGGGCTAATGGAGAGATGGCTGGCTAGGAGTCTGGAGTTCCTGGTACTAGGCCTGGGGATGGATGGATGGAACTCTTAGTTGCCTCATCTAGTAAGTTGGGATGGTGAGCCAAGCTCTCAGGGTTGTTATGAAGAGTATTTGGAAAGAGTAGGTTTCAAAAGGGAATGCCAGGTGCAGGTACCTGTCCAAGGTTTGAGCTGCCCTTTGAAAGGCTGTCAGCCCAAAGAGGCTGGGCTCTTTCTCTTGGCTCTGGACACTTCCCTAGCAGGCTGTGATGAGGAGACCACAATGTAGGCAGCCAAGGAGGTCCAGGATGATGCCCTCCCTTCCTCATAACTGCAGCCTTCCTCATGTCCAGTTTACTCTCCTAAGGATAGAAAGGTCTATTAGTAAAAGCAGAAATGAGGGATTTTAATATCACCCCTTCTAGAATTTCACTCTTTGCCCTCCTGATCATTTGTTTGCCTTTACACTTCTTACTATCAAATGGGCTCAGAGTGTGCACTGAGAGGCACTTTATTTTCATGTCATTCAGATGGCAGTGGTTATAAAGTGGCACCAAAACCTCTCTTGATGCTACTTCTCAAATCTGGGGTGTGTGTTTGTGTGTGTGTGTGTGTGTGTGTGTATGTGTGTGTGTGTGTGTGTGAGAGAGAGAGAGAGAGAGAGAGAAAAGGATGTAGGTAGAAAGAGGAAGAGAACAAGAAGAAAAAGGAAGAGGGAGATTTGCTATCTATGTATATTTTTAATTATGTAAATAATACACATTCATCGTCACAGATCAAATAATAAACAGATGTAATTTTAAGTGAATAGCCTCCCTTCCCTCTGAACTGCCAGTACATTTAACCTTTGGCCCCCACAACCCTTCTGTTTCTCACCTAACCCCTCATCCCCTACCATGGACTCTGATCTATACACACACACACACACACACACACACACACACACACACACACCACTTTCTCATCTCCCTGTTTCTGCTGCCTCACTAATCTCCCCCAGACACATTTGTTCTATACTCTCCCTCAGGTAAAGCCTAGCAACACCTTGATTGCTACTCCAGTCTAGAGTCCACTGAGCTATTTATTATCTTCTTCACTTTGGAAAATCCTGAAATAGCCATAGTAGAATTCCCTTGGCAGTCACATCTTCATATGATGTAGAGTCCCTTCCCCAAAGGGGAGGACTCTCAGCAGGCACTGTTAGAAAGGTTGTGGATGTGACTGGGGAAGGTACACTTCGAGACTAACATCACTGAAATGCATCTGAATATTTCTAGGGTTGAAAGAATCATGTCTTTATAATTTGATTGTGTCCTGGTCCCAGAGGCACTCCCAGCTCAATTGAACACTAAAGGAGTTATTTGGGATCATAAATAATAATATCAGAGAAGGTCCACTGGGAAAACAGAGTCAGTGTGTAATTGTTAGAATGTGATATTGATTGTTCTTCACTGACTGATGAATTATTCTGTTTAAGAGCCTACAAAAATGGTGCACAGAATTTCGAGGCAATGGGGTCTTAGAAGGATTTCCCTGAAGAACAGCTTCTGTTTAATGGTGCTGGCTGCCATGGCCAAAGGAGAGGACTTCATTAGCCACTCTTCTGTTATTTTTCCCTGGAAAATAACAGGTAACCCTACACCACAGGGATCCCCAGAAGGAGCCATGGGATCAAGTGAGGGTGATAGAAGCAACTGCCAAATCCTGCAAATTCAATCCTCTCTGCTTCAGGTTCCTCATACTGTCTCCACAAAGGCTGGAGACCAAATTTATTACAGAAGATAATCAAGATATGGATTTCTAAGTAGGGACTTCCTGGCTAATAATTTTGTGTATTGTCTACAAGCTATTCTTTTTTAGTTTCTTATATGACCTCCCAGGGACAGACTAAAGTCATACTTTGTTCTTATTCTCATCCAATTACACCTTTTCATTGCTTTTAGAGACAAGGACTAGAGAGAGAAAGGAAAAGGAACATCAATGTGAGAGAGAAACATAGATTGGTTGCCTCCCATACATGCTTGGACCAGGGATCATTCTCATTTTGAATGGGGATTGAACCCACAGCCTTTCAATTACAGAACAATACTCCAGCCAACTGAGTCACACCAGCCAGGGCTAAAGCCCTACTTTTAATGCAAGCCTATTGGGAAGAGTTTCGAAAGGTGGAGGTTGTTGCAAATCTCTGTAGCTGTCCTCTCTCCTAAAAGTAAAGAGTCTCCAATCAAATGTCTACACCTCATCCTCTTTTCCTACCATGCCCCCAACCTGACCATGTCCACCCAGTTTCTGTCCCTTTGCAAATACTTATTCTTTTTACTATGGAATGCCTTTTCATATAATGTTCCCCATTTAACTGTTAGATAGTTCATCTTTTCCTTAATGGTTTTGCTGAAGGTTTTGAATTTTGGATGTTAATCCTTCACTGAATCTATTTGTTGCAAATATATTCTTCCCATCTGTGGTTTATCTTTTCACTTTTGTTATGCCATTGTTTTGGTGAACATACATTCTTAATTTTAATGTAGCTAAATTTATCAGTCCTTTAATTCATTATTAATGCTTTTTGTGTTTTGTTTAAGAAATCTTCCACACCTCATCGTCACAAAGGTAGCCTCCTTTATTTACTTCTAAAAGCATTAAAGTTTGACTTTTCACATTTAAGTCTTTGGTTTATGAGAAAATCATTTTCATGACTTATGCATTAGTATCTAATTTCACTTGTTTTTCATAAGTACAGGCAATTGTCCCAGCCCCAAAGTTAATTGTCCTTCCTCCCTGCAGTGATCTGCAAGGTCACTGTCATATAATAAGTCTCCACATGTGAGTGGGACTGTTGTTAATTTTCTATTCCTATTCATTGATCAATTAGCCTATCAATACCACAATATCTTAAATATCTGCAAGAAACTCTCCTCCTTTTCTAAAGTGGCTCCTCCCAATAAATTTTTTATTTTATCTGATCTTCAAGACTTTCTCCCTCTGTGAATTCCTCCCTGATCCTCTAGCTACCAATACTCTCCCCTGCCCTGCACACATTCTCTTCCCCCTCCCTTTCTCCCTTCCTCCTATCCTCTTTCTCTCCTTCCCTCCCTCTCTCCTTCCCACCCTTGATCTCTTACTTCTACCTTATTTACAGTTTGTTATACTAGATGGAGCAAAAGTAGGTTTGCAATTGTTCATATGGAAAATAATACAATAATTAATACATAATTATACGAGAATAAACTCTGTGTTTCTCGTACTCACAACTGTAAACCTACTTTTCTCCAAACCTGTATAGTGTCGTTTATGAGGTGGTGGGCAAAAAGAACAGAATTACCTTCTGGAGGGAGGGCCTCTGGTAGTACAGGCTTCCCCTATTAAGTGAATGTTCTAGTATCAATGTACCAGCTGGCATTGTTGCACAAGGCTGCATTCAGCTTCTGTGAAGTTTTTGTGAAGACTCTTTCAACACGTTTGCCCATTTCATGATGGGTGATTTATGAGCGCACCTGCCCACACCGTGCAAAGTATTCAGCAGTTTTTGACCAAAAGCAGCATGCCCTGTGTCCCACCCTCCCTATTCACCCAATTGTACCCCAAGCAACATTTTTGTTTGTTTGTTTCTCCAGATGAAAGAAGTCTTCAAAGAGACGCATTTTGCCAGTGTGGAAGAGGTAAAAACAAAAATGGCAGAAGCACTAAAAGGCATCAAAATCGACAAATTCAAAAACTGTTTTTGGCAGTGGAAAATAAAAGCATCTTGATAGGCATATTGCATCAGATGGAGAGTACTTTGAAGGTGCTGACATTTAAACATGTAAGAATAAATGCACAATTTTTAATAAATAAATTATGGGGTTTGGGGGGTCCCCTGCATACATATTTATGATTTACAAACCAACTCCTGTGAACAAGAATAATTTCTTTTGCTTCTTTTGTCCCTGCCCTGCTCCCACTCCACCCCCAACACCTCACACAACACCAGACCCCCAGTGAATGTAATGAATACCTGTGAAAAAAGATTCAAAGGCCAGTCTCAACTTAGATCTTCAAATCTCAATGTACTTGCCAATCCTGGAAAAAGCAATCATTTGAACCCTCCAGGATACATTACACCTTATCCACAAGTTGTTGTTTTTTTTGGTGGGGGGGGTGTGGCCAGTTGAGTAAACTCAATAGAGTTAGTGAGGCTAAAGAAACATTGCTGAGAAATGGAATCCTCCTGAACCTGTCTTTCCCAAGGGAACCTAAGACACCCTGAAGCATGGGGCCAGATGCTGCAAAGGCAAATATCTACAGAATTGGAGGGGGAACCCAGGTCCATTCTGAAGCCCAGGGAAGCAACACTATATCATCAGCCCTGGAGAATGAAGTCCTTGATTTGCTGCCTTCACACCAGTTTAAAAAACCACCTCCATCTTCCTCTTCAGACCTACATCTTTAGCCCTCAAAGGAGACAGCCAGAAAGGGACTCCCGGCATCTGGAAACAGAATTGACACAAGAAAGTCTTGCAAAGCCCCTTCAGAGAAGGGAAGTTTCTCAATTAGCTAACGCAACAGTGCTGTAACATAGGTTCCAAACAGAGGAGGGAAGTAGATGTTTGAACTGATGCGAAATGCACAGGGAAAGAAAGGAAGAAGCAGAAGAAATGGGGAATGTACTTGGCGGTTAAGAAAGGACATACTGTACCTCATCATTCACTCTACAAATATTGTTCAAGGATCCACTAGAATAGATTGGGCTCTCTGTTAAGTGCCTGATACTTAGGGTGAAGCAGATGTGCTCCTATTGGCTAGTGTAGTGGTAGCTGGTGTAGTGACTGTAAAATAAATTCCTTAGCTTCTACTTATCTGCTTTTGTTTCCTGAGCTCAATCTCTAAGTTAATTCAGAGCAGAAGACAGTTACTTACATCCAGATATTTTATCTTAATGTGGTAATTCCCATAATATCATACATTAAGATGTCTGATTTCAGCTGCCACCCAACAGGCGGCAAGGATGTCGTTTCAGATCTGTTTTATCGCTGCATGTGCATATGTTTCTATTTAGTTTATGGCACATGAGAGGCTGTCATCAAATTGATCCCACATTCCAAGTATGAGAAATAGAAGCAGTGAGATCCTGACCTTTATGTAAGAAAGGAGCTCTGTGTAATGAGTGCATGCATGTGCACACATGTGCATGTATGTGTTCATGATTAAAAGGAGGGTGGAGGCAGAGAGGAGGATAAAATTTCCCACCCCACCAGGACCAATGTAGTTCACCTGTATCAACAGCAACTGGAAAAGCCAATCTTAAGGAACCAATGGCCCACTGCATCTCAAAAGACCTGAGCAGATTAACCCAGCTGCTTTCTGCAAACCCAGTTCACCATTAGCAAGAAGGTAAATCGCAAGGAGGGCACTTTCATGCTCTCAGTCAGCCTTACCCTACCCAGTCATCTCAGCCAAATTAGCAACGCTTCACGGGGCTGTTTGTTTGAGGCTGATTTTGCTACCTCTGCTCTGTTTTTCACCAAGATAGACTGGGAAGCTGCCAAGCGATTAAGTGATCTTGGTTAGCCTGTTACTTGAACTGCTTTCTTCTAGAATATTAAAAGTTTTACAGCCTCAAGCAGTGCACTTGGCTCCTAGTAATTAATACTGATTTTGCCATAATATCTTATTTTTATGGGCATTATCTTGTTTTACACGAGCTGCAAAAATATCACTGCAGCTTATGGAACATGTTATAATATCTTGTTTTGCATGATCATACTTATGTCATTATCTGGCCCCTGGAGCAGCTAATTCAGTCCACATGATACAGAGCAATATTTACTTTCCTACTGATTATATGAGGGACATTTTTCCTACAAAGATGCACATATGAGCAGGTCTACTATGGTCACAAATTCGTCCTTTAAGAGGGGCCACCTCATTTGACCTTGCCAAATATCTCCTAGCAAACCTGTGTCCTTCATCCCTCTGACTTTTTAAAAATATTTCCACTGTAACTTTTAATACATGATATTATATTTGTGTATATGTCTCCCCACAAGAACATGAACTTCTTGAGGACAGAATCTATATCTTTTCACCTACTTCAGGGATTGATTAAATTGTACATGCTCAATAAATATAGTTATTGAATGATTGATAGTAACCTTGTTTAACATATTAAATAAGTTTATATAGGCAAAGAACTTAACAGAGAATGTAACATAGAACAGACATTCTATATATATATATATAGGTTGTTATTATTACAGTAATATGAAACTAAAATCTGTCCCCCTATAATTTATACCTGTTGGTCCTGGTTTTATTCTTCGCATTATAAGCCAGCATTGGAAAACTTAAAAGTTCTGCTCTCGGTAGTAACCTGGCTGAGCTACTGTCCATCCTCTGGCCAGAGGCTGGGGTGGAAACATGGGGACCTGTGGAAGAGGGTGGGGTAGGGAGGGGCCATTAGTTGAGAACAACTCACTTTGCCCTTCTGCCCCAGGGAAAATACTCATGTTTGTACAGTATATGAGACTGTATGAGACTTTACAAGAAATTTTCAGAAATGTCCTTTTATCCTCTTTAAAAGACAGTAATATAGAAAGGATGTATTATTTTATCTCCATTTTATGGAAATTTTCTTGTGTCCTGCCCAAGACCACATGTGCTGAAAATGGTAGAAGTGGATTGAGATCCAGGATTTCTGACTCCACTGCAAAATCTTCTAGGCATATGCCCCTAGTATTCTTTAAAATCACGCTTCATAGAAGTGGCTTCAGAAGATAAGTGGCAAAAATTGACCAAGTTATCCCACAGTGGCTCAACTCAACACGATTTAGAGCAGAAAAGCTGCACGTGCCACCTCTCCAGATGACTAAGGCAGGGAGTTCATCTTCCAACCCCATCCATCCATTCAATTTACACCTTTGGTCCTGGATGTGGCCCGGAGCCTACTGATGTTGTCTTCTCTTGATGACTTAATTCATTCATGGAGTTGACAAGCATAAAAGATAGAGCACTTCTCCTCCAGCTGTCAGCTGATTGGACTGTGGGGACTCAGTGGGTCCAATGCCACACTGGTGGTCAGAAGAAATGTAGTCTGGGGCTGACACTGAGGAGGCTCTTGGGGCATGGGAATAGCATTATTTTCTACCCCATCTTTGGGCAAAGGGGTCTTCACTGTATAGACAAAGATCTCTTGGTTTTCCCTCAGAGTCATAGTGCCTAACATGATAGGCTACATGGTGTAGAAGAATAAGGATGTTCCAGTTCTAGCACTGATTAATCATGGTGCCTTAAGCAAATGACATTTCCACTTAAAGACTCAGTAGTGTCTTCAATAAATTAGGTAGAGAAAAAAGAGCCAATGAGATAATGTATAACAGAGCACTTTGGAAACTTAGGACTATACAAATGTACCCTGAAAATTTCTCCAATGAACTACTGAGTTTCACCTATCATCCTCCCCAAGTTTAGCCTGACTATAAATTTTACACACCTGCCAGTAGAACCATGATGACTTGGCAGAGGAAAGGTACGTAAGAGGTCAACCTGTTCTGCAGGATGGCTGCCCACTTGGACCAGAACCATCTGGGTTTTGGGCTGTCTGTTGTTGGACCAGTGTGTGTAGAAATAGGCTGAGTAAAATTTAAATAGATTGTTCTGTTTTTAATATTAGCCATAGAACTGGTTAATATCTCAGCAGTTTCATAAAACATTTCCTATCTTATAATCCATTTTGAGAAATTTTGTGTGTTTTTTTAAATAGTGTCTTGCAGATCAAATTTTTAGATTTTAATAACCAACAATTTTTTTTAGGATACAGCAATCTTCCAATAAATATTTATTCATTATCCCTGGCTCCACAAACTCTATCTTTAATTCCATAAATATTTCCTTAAGTATCATATCTTTCTGGTCTTTCATACTTAGCTACAAGGGGCAAGCATAAGAAAATTTTCAGTATAATAAAGTTTTTATTTTGTAAATACTAATGTATTAAACTTGTTATACATTGAAGAAGAAAAAGTACAGAAAGCAACATCAGATCCAATGACCTGGAGGATGCTCAGAACCCAGAGCAGCCCAACAACTTAGCTTCCAGGTAGTAATTACTTAAAATATATCTTCTTCATAAAGCCTTGTCTTTAAAAGTGTTTAATTTTAAATATCAACTTTAGGTTTGTGTGTATCATAAAAACTATCGAAACTGAACACTTAAATCATGGAATTAGAGAATCTCAGAATTAAAGAAACCTGAGAGGTTGTTTTTCTAATTCAATCCTTATCCAATTATTAAATGTGGTCATGCATCTCTCTATGACACAAACATAATTATAACTTATCTAATGGTGGAAAATATTTCTTGTCCATCTCTATGTCTTCCATATGCGACTCTGTGTCTCCCATCACTGAGACTGAACATAGTCAATACTAAATAGTTATTTTTTAATGAATGAGTGAATAAATAAATAAATACATAAAGAATAAGTGGATAAAGAAATGAACTTTCAGTTAAGGACGGAAGAGGGCGGCGGAGTAGGTAGCAGTGTTGTCTACTTGCTCCTATCGGGGAAAGGCTTAATGTACAAGCCCGGAGATGAGTGAGTGAGTGCGAATTTCAGACAGCACGAGAAGGGAAGGGAGTGAGAGAGCGGAGTGGGAAAGGGCAAAAGGCTCACCCGTGCTGTCAAGGGGAGTCTCTGGGCCCCCCAGCCCAGAGGGGCAGCTGCAGACTGGCTCACTGGCTGGGATCTGCCTGGAAACTGCTGCTTGCCATAGGCACTGGGACTAGTAGAATCCCAGAGGGAGACAATAGGAAGGTTTCCTTGAAACAGCCAGAGGCGCAGGAGGTCGGGGAGCAGCCCAGACTATGGGGAGCTGTGTGAACTGAGTCTGGGTGGCGAACCCACCCAGACCACTCCCCGGGTGTGTGCATCGCAGCGCCACTGAACAGAAAGAAGCAGAGCTGGGCCGGGAGAGTTGCAACAGAAATGCGGGTTCGGTGGGGGCCCCAGGTGGGTGAGCAGTGTGCACAGATGAACGGTGAGACACTGCCAGCCAGGGACCAGGGACAGACACAGCCAAGTGCTGTGGCTTGGAGCACAGAGACTTCTTGGGAGGAAGAGTGAAGCCAGGACCCAAGGCTGGACAGGGACTAGGAACATGCGCACTGGCCTGCGAACAGAACAGTGTTGCTAGAGAAGTCTGAGGACTGCTGGAGGGTTCTGCAGGACAAGTGGGGAGAGACCCAACTCAGCAGGGCTCACAGCAGAAAGTTACAGCAAGCCTACAAATGAGAGAAAAGTAGCCACAGAAACCAACCAGATCTCCTCACAGCCAGTCAGCCAGAAAAAATTTGAAACTCATGGAATTTTGACCAGGTATGGATCCAGAAAAGGAAGACTGCACACTGAGGCTGAACTGAGTAAAAACTTTCTTTCTTTCTCTTTTTACACACACACACACACACACACACACACACACACACACACATATATATTATATATATATAATATTATTATTATGTATTTTTTATTATATTTTTAAAATTTATTATTTTTATTTTATTTTTATGTTTTAATTTTTTTTAAAACTATCTCTTTAATTTGTTTCATACTTTCTTTCCCTCCCATCCTTCTTCTTCAATATTTGTTTATTTGTCTATTTTGTTTAGCCTCCCTTACACACTAAATATATAGGATATAACAGCTATATAAACCTAATACTATACACTTCCAATTTCCTACTTTATTCTGCATTCTTCCCTCTCTTTTTTTAATGATGTGAATATTACTTACTGTCTTGTATAGCCTTGATCCTACTTCCTACTAATAATGTTCTATCAACCCCCCTCTCAAAAATCATCTTTCTTTTTCATTTAAAACAACTCTTATCTAGTTCTCTTACAGTATAATAGTCTTAAACTCTCTACATTTATATTAATACTAGCTCATTTGCTGCTGATAGTGGGCTAGAGGGTAGGGGATATTTTTTACGGTGTGGGTTTCTTACCTGGGCTGTGTGTTTATGTTTTAACAGCATCTCCACAAAAGAACTCTAGACAAGGTGGGCAGAGTGATGCTCAATCAACTAGCCAGAGGGAAGTTCCCACCAAACAGTAACTGAAATATAACCAGACAGCATAAACAAATGACATAAAGGGTATCCCAAGAGCGTCAGGCTCAGATCAAAGAGACTGCACCACTGAACCCCCCCAGGTCTCCTATACAGAATCTTATACCACAAAGGTGGGAACTCAAAACAGAAAATCTAATAAACAAAAACAAACAAGAAGAATCCAACATGGGAAGACACAGAAACAACCTCCCAATAAAAGGAAAAGAGGAATCTCCAGAAACAGAGGTAGATGGAATAGACATAAGCCAACTATCAGACATGGAATTCAAAAAATGGTGATGAAGAAGTTCAATGTACTTGACAATCTCAAAGATAACTACGACAAACTCCAAGAAAATTATCAACTACTCCAAGAAAACTACAAAGACTTGCAGGAAAGCTACAGGGAACTTATGGAGAACTACATAGGAAGACTAAAAGAATACATCTCCACCAAACCAGCAATGCAAGAGATGTTAAAGGGTCTGCTCTAAGAAGATAAAGAAACAGAGACAGAGAAGAACACGAGTACAAAGGGGAAAAATGACAATGAATAAGTACTTATCAGTAATAACCTTAAACGTAAATGGATTAAATGCTCCAATTAAAAGACATAGGGTAGCTGAATGGATTAGAAAGAATGACCCACATATATGCTGTCTACAAGACACCCACCTTAGAAAAAAAGACCTACACAGACTGAAAGTAAAGGGATGGAAAAAAGTATTTCAAGCAAATGGACATGAAAAAAAAGCCGGGGTAGCAATACTTATATCAGACAAAACAGATTTCACAGAAAAGTCCATAAAAAGAGACGAAGAAGGGCATTTCATAATACTTAAGGGAAAAATCCATCAAGAAGATATAACCCTTATAAATATATATGCACCCAACTTAGGAGCACCCAAATATATAAGGAAAATTTTGAAAAACTCCAAGAAAGATATAGATAGCAACACACTCATCGTAGGGGACTTTAACACCCCATTGTCAACAATGGACAGATCTTCAAAGCAAAGAAACACCAAAGATATTGAGGCACTGAACAACACTTTAGATCAAATGGACTTAGTCGATATATATAGAAGTTTACACCCCAAAGAAGCAAAATATACATATTTCTCAAGTGCACATGGAACATTTTCAAAGATAGACCACATGGTAGGACACAAAACAAGCCTCAATAAATTCAAGAAAATTGAAATTATATCAAGCATCTTCTCAGATCACAATGGCTTAAAATTGGAAATCAACCTCAAAGAAAAAACTGAAAAACATTCAAACTCATGGATAATGAATAACATGCTATTAAATAATGAATGGGTTAACAATGATATCAAGGAAGAAATCAAAAAGTTCCTGGAAACCAATGATAATGAACACACAACAACCCAAAACCTATGGGATACAGCGAAAGCAGTCTTAAGAGGAAAGTTCATAGCAATACAAGCCTACCTAAAAAAGCTAGAAGAATCTCTAATAAAAAATTTAACCCTACAGCTACAAGAACTAGAGGAAGAACAACAAGTAAAACCCAGATCAAGTAGAAGGAAGGAAATCATCAAGATCAGAGCAGAATTAAATGACATAGAGTCTAAAGTAACAATTCAAAAGATCAACAAAAGTAGGAGCTGGTTCTTTGAAAAGATAAACAAAATTGACAAGCCTTTAGCCAGGCTCATCAAGAAAAAAAGAGAGAGAACCCAAATAAATAAAATCAGAAACGAAAGAGGAGAAATCACAACTGATACAACAGAAATACAAAGAATTATAAGAAATTATTATGAACAACTGTATGGCAAGAAATTTGACAACCTAGAGGAAATGGACAGATTCCTGGAAAACTATAGTCTTCCCAAACTGAATCAAGAAGAAGCAGAAAGTCTGAATAGACCAATAACAGCTAGTGAAATTGAAGCAGTAATCAAAAAACTCCCAGCACACAAAAGCCCTGGACCGGATGGCTTCACAAGTGAATTCTACAAAACATTTAGGAAAGAACTAACTCCTATCCTCCTCAGACTATTCCAAAAGATACAAGAAGAGGGAAGACTCCCAAACTCGTCTATGAAGCCAGTATAACCCTAATTCCAAAACCAGGTCAAGACACAACAAAGAAAGAAAACTACAGACCAATATCGCTGATGAACATAGATGGTAAAATCCTCAACAAAATATTGGCAAACCGGATCCAGCAACACATTAGAAAGATTATACACCACGATCAAGTAGGATTCATCCCAGGGATGCAAGGATGGTTTAATATTTGCAAATCAATAAACGTGATACACCACATAAACAAAATGAAAGACAAAAACCACATGATCATATCAATAGATGCGGAAAAAACATTTGATAAAATACAACACCCATTTATGATAAAAACTCTCAGCAAAATGGGAATAGAGGGAGCATACCTCAACATAATAAAGGCCATATATGAGAAACCTGAAGCCAACATCATACTCAATGGGCAAAAACTGAGAGCATTCCCCCTGAGATCAGGAACAAGACAAGGATGTCTGCTCTCTCCACTCCTATTCAACATAGTCTTGGAAGTTCTGGCCACAGCAATCAGACAAGAAAGAGAAATAAAAGGCATCCAAATTGGAAAAGAGGGAGTAAAACTGTCATTATTTGCAGATGACATGATAGTGTACATAGAAAATCCTTTAGACTCCACAAAAAAACTACTCAATCTAATAAGTGAATTCGGCAAAATAGCAGGATACAAAGTCAATATTAAGAAATCGAAGGCATTTTTATACACCAACAATAAAAACTCAGAGATAGAAACTGAAAGAAAAATCCCATTTACCATAGCAACAAGAAAATTAAATACCTAGGGATAAACTTAACCAAAGAGGTAAAAGACCTGTACACAGAAAACTACATAACACTGAAGAAAGAAATTAAAGAAGATACAAATAAATGGAAGCATATACCATGCTCATGGATGGGAAGAATCAACATCATTAAAATGTCCAAACTACCCAAAGCAATTTATAGATTCAATGCAATCCCTATTAAAATACCAGCAACATATTTCACAGACCTAGAACAAATACTTCAAAAATTTATATGGAACCAAATAGAGCCCGAATAGCCACAGCAATTTTGAGGCAGAACACAGTAGGAGGAATCACAATACCTGATATCAAACTATACTACAAGGCCATGGTAATCAAAACAGTCTGGTACTGGCATAAAAACAGACATATAGATCAATGGAACAAAAATGAGAACCCAGAAATAAGCCCAGGTTCATATGGTCAACTAATATTTGACAAAGGGGGAAAGAACATCAAATGGAGTGAAAAGAGCCTCTTCAACAAATGGTGTTGGGAGAACTGGACAGGGACATGCAAAAAAATGAAACTAGACCACCAGCTCACACCATACACCAGAATAAACTCAAAATGGATCAAAGACTTAAATGTAAGCCGTGATACCATAAAAGTCCTAGAGGAAAAAATAGGCAGGAAAATTTCAGATATCCCACGTAGCAACATGTTCACTGATATATCTCCTAAGGCAAGGGAAATAAAGGAAAGAATAAACAAATGGGACTACATCAAACTAAAAAGGAAGAGGTTTTGTCTTCCAGATCTTAAGGGAGTTGGGATGAGTCTGGCTCTTAACTGCACACAGAAATCTGCACAACCTGAACTCCTTTTATCTCTTTGGCCATAATTCTTATTTTTGATACCCCTCCACACCTCCCTGTCTTCCCTTTCTCCATATGTATACCAAGTTCTAGCCTTACTGAGCTCTTGTACAGTTTGAAGTCTAGCTTTGACTTCTACTTTTCCCCTTCCTGACACATCGTCCCGTTTCTCAACTCCTTTCCCTTTGCCTGGCTAATTCCTACTCAGTACTCAGGATTTAGCCCAGCTTCCACTTCTGTCTGTCATTGTCATACCCTGTTCTTTAGCTCTCTCTGTTTATGCCTCTTGAACACTTGCCACATTATACTGAGGTCTGAATGGCCCTCCTCCCTTCAATGACTACTGTTCTCTGATTCAAAAATTACTAATACGTAGGTCCTAACTGAGACGAATTAAATCATGGGCTTGAGCCATCATGCATTTGAAAGCACCCAGGTGATTCTAATGTGCATCAGGACTGAGAACCACAGCAAGTCTGGTCCAGTTGAGAAAAGGTGTGTATGAGGGGAACTCCCTGATGTGACATCCACGCCTGTCCCTAAGCTCCATTTCTACTCAGCTCCGCTTTGAGCCTCTGTTCCTTTTGTGACCAACCATTGCCTGGAATTCTGGAGTGACTCTCCCTTCTTGAGGCCATGCTCTATGTCACTTGGGTCTCAACAGAGAAGTGATGTGAAGAAGATGAGGCTTGACTTTGTTGCCCTGTCCAACATTTGACACAAAACCACAAACAAAGGCTGTCTGTATAACCTATTTTACTGAAGGGATATAGGGCAAAACAGAGGGGTAGCACATAGCAAGGAATGTAAAATGAATTTGAGCTTGATTAGAAAAACCCTTCGGACGTTTCCACCACCATGAGCTTCTCTGACCTTTGCCTGTTTGTGTTAATGCATTATTTCTCTTCCTCAAATGCATTTGACTTTCCCAATTTATATCCACTCCCACATCTTTACTCTTCCTATTTGGGCTACATAGGTAGACTGAAATTCCTCTTTATAATTCAGAGCAATTCCTTGAGTCACTCCTTTTAGTATACCAGGCCCAGGGACCTTACTTATTACCCCACATGGCCCATCAAGGTGTATTGCTAAACAGAAGACAGCTCTCTACTTTCAGGAATTCTGCCTCAAGATTTAATATAAAAGTCATTTTTTTCTTTGCTCTCTGTAACTTTTGCCTACATACTTATCTGTCTTCCTAGTAGAGAGTGATCAACATGTGGGCTGTTTCCATATGGTCATGTTTAGTATTTTGTTCTCAGGGCCAAGCACAGACACAGGCACAAAGTACATGTTCAATAAATATTTGTTGGATGAATGATGTATGAATGAAAGAATTCAGAGGATCCTACAGGCCAGTGTGAGACTGGGCAAGGAATGCATCTGAGCCTGATAGAAGGTAAAACATTGATGGGGAATCCTTGGAGAATGACATTAGTCCAAAACTAGGAAGTTCAGTTTAGGTGTCAGATATGCAAGGAAAAGTTTAATTTGAAATAAGACAGGATAAAGAGCCCAAAGATGAATAGCCTAGAATAAAGTAGGGGGTAGGAGCAGGGACAGGAGTAGGGCAAAGTGTGAGACAGGCCCAGCGACTGAGGGATCTGTAAGTCACAAGGGCCATTTGCTATAGGGACAGAGGCCAGGGGTTTACTAGAGCAGAGCTGAGGAAGACAATGGTTGGTTTGTCCCCCAGACTACTATTTCAGAGTCATTTCCCTCTCCCTTAGTAAAAACTTGAATCTGTATACTTACACACAAACACACACATGCACACACACACAATCACACACACATGTATGGACCACTTGGATCAGACTTTTAAGATCAGGTGTGAAGATACCAGCACCTTAAAAATGCAGCTGATGTCGAGAACAGTTTTTTGTTTGTTTGTTTGTTTTTCTTTAAAGAAGTAGTATTTGATAATGCCTAAGAGGATAATTTGAGTCAGAGATTCTGTAATGCTGGCTCCACCTCTCAGCAGTTGTAGAACCTTATGAAGGGAAACTATAGGAGCTTCAGCTTTTTTAACATCTGAGTAACAACATCTAATGCATAGGTTTACTGGGAACATAAAATAAAACAAAATATGTAAAGCATTTAGCATAGTTTTTGGCACCCAATAAAATAAAACTATAGTCAACAAATATTCTCTGACTGCAGACCCTGAGGGACATGAAGAATCAGGCTGTACTCATAGGTGTTGGTGGGTAAAGATACTTTTTATCTATTTCTCTTATATCATATACATACTGTCTAACTAAGGCCAAGAGGAAGCCACTCCGGCTAATGCTAAGTGTTGCATTTAAGTACCTAAAAATTTGGTCTTTTAAGGCCCTGCTGGCCCTGGACCCAAAGAAGAACAGCCTTCCAGGAGAGAAAAGCATCCATGGGGTCGCTCATTTGGCCACATCCCAGGTTTTTCTAAGATATTTCCCCACCAAAAACCAGTGAAGTTTGACCTTGCAAGATAGGATGAGCTCTGAGCCCAGAGCAGTATGACTGCCACTGAGGAAGGGCACATTCATAATCTAGGCACAGCAGACCCGTTAGCGACATTGCTGCAGGCAGACTATTACTTACAATACAGTTAGTGTCGCTTAGCTAAAATGGATGGGGCCCAGGGTTGGAGAGAAGAGCTCTGAATCTGACGAAAGGAAAATAACTTACAGCAGTTGTGGGCTGGTATGGGGAAGCAGGGCCCAGGGCAGGGGTTGATGTTGGAGTCACGTCCTCCCCACTACTCAATACAGTTTTGTTCCATTTTAGGTAAATGTTCGAGATTAAAACTCCTAGGTAAGGATGAAATGCAATATTAAATCTTTGCTTGGGGAAAAGTGGACAGGGCTGCAGTGAATATAAGAATTATAAAGGAGAAAGAGCACCAGGGTTAGGGACACTAGTGGCATGGTCGTAGGGCCAGTGTAAGCTGTAATTGCTTGGAAATTTTTCTGAGGCCTGATGTCCACATAGCTAGTCAAGTTCTGCCACCTTAAACATCTACTGTTCTTCAGTCTTCAAAATTTAGACAATTCTTCCCTCAAAACTATGATAGACAACCATGGCCATCTCTGCTGAGATTTTAAAAGCACTGTTGAGTGCTAAACCCAAGCATGATTTATTTTCCCTTATGGAGTTCTTTTACCAATGGGGACCACCTATGAATCTTAGAAAGGTACAGGTAGATAAATTTTCCATTCTCCCCCAACCTTGTGCCCTTTCTACATTCCTTGGAGATCACCAAGAATGTCAAAAACACAAGAAAATATACATGAACACTTGCTCCTTAGAATTTTTTTGTGGCCCATCCCCAGACAGGACACCCCATTGGATGCCCAGATTGAGTTCCCCCTCCCCAGTGAGGCCTTTCATAAACTACACAGACTCATGTTGCCTCCATCTGTGGTTGGTTGTCACTATAGAGCTTACAAATGTAGGTGTGGGTGAGACAAATGAGCTTCAACCCAACGTCTGCAACTCTGAGCTGTGTATACTTACCTATCTCTGTAAGTCCCTGATGCTCAAATAAACTAGCTTAATTGTAGTGAGTACTTCACAAAGTGGTTGTATATAAAGTACTTAGCACCATGAGCATTCAATAAATATGTTATTTTTCTTTGTTTTCAGAATTAGGAAGCATCAGAGAACTCTGCTCTAGGAATCAAGGGATTGAAGTTTTAGCTCAATCTTCATCACTAAATAGCAGGATGACCGTAGATAGGTCATTTTATCTTAATTTCACAGTTTTTTTAACTTATAAAGGTGGGGTGATAATTTCACAGATTTGTATGAGGATCAAAAGATAAAATGGATAAGAAAGTGCTTTGAAAGGTAGTCAGAATAGGATATTAAAACTAAAAGGAATCTACCAAGAAGTTATTTAGGCCAACTTTCCACTGCTCATTGAGACCCCACATGGAACTTGCAATAATAGAAAAATCACTGATATTCTGTGAAATGGGACTGTTTCATTGTTAGTGAATGCAGGGGCATACATATGGTGCAGTTTTAGAAAGATCTTCCATACATTGAAGTGAACTGGATTTCCTGTAACTTCCAACCACTGATCCACCCTGCCAACTACATCAGTAGCCACCTCATTTTCCCAAATATGCATGCATGTGCACACGCATACAAAACAAGAATTCCCAATTTCAGCTTCCTTCAACTGTTTTTCATGGAATACATGAGTTAGGATGAGCAAAGTGTCTGTATTTTCTCTCTTCCATCACTTGGAGATTAAAGAGCTTAAGAAATTTGCATATGATTCCATAGTTATGTTTTCAAAGAAATAATATAAGAGCTAAGTTAACGAATACCACCCTCCCCCACCAAAATATCTGGTTAGCACGACAGAATTTTTTTCATTCATCTAACAGTTTAATACTCAGACCTCTTCCACTAAATTTGCAGCATAGAGTTTATCTTTCTCCTCCATTGTGGAGACAGCAAAAGCTGAGCAGAGGATAATGGCTGAGATAGCAGAATTTGAGAGCCAAGAATGAACTATGACTGTCCCTTTTTTATTCTGGCCTCTAGGATAGGCATGTGGGACAGAAATACCAGGTCAGGAAGGAATTATAGGGAAAAGACTGTAGAAAGAAGGTGAATGAAGAGGCAAATACAGAAAAGTCAGAGCACCGACCTGGGATGCCTACAGAAGTCTAAGACCCCCCACTCCTCTGTGTGGTAGTTGGGGACCAAATAAGCTTAGATAAACAAACCTCTATTTCCCTTTTCCTCTCTACTCCTTCCTTTTTTTCTCTATGGCTTTGGGGCAGACAACAGGAAGGTTTTACAAGAGAACTGTTTAAATATCAATGGGATCCAGTGTGTCCTTTGATTAAAAAAGGTAGGCTAGGTGGTATTCAGAATGGGTCAAGGGTAGCTCCACTCTTTGATCTTATAACAAACATCAGTCTACACCCTCAGCTTGAAACTGTCAAAAGTGAGGAATAATCTCCAGCAGATAACTACCTAACTTGAGAGATACAAAGCCATTTTTCTCAATGCTTATATCTCTAAAACAATCACGAGAGATATGTTCTGAAAGCCACAAGAGTTTCAAACCCCTTATATTCTGACCACCTTCCTGTTGTTGCTCACTGTTATTTCAAATATGGCATTGGAACTGAGCAGTTATCCTGATATATATGGACAGTTCAGTGCACAATATGTTGGGTTTTTTTTTTCATATAGAATTTTTATTTTGTTTTTCAATTACAGTTGTCCCATTTTTTCCCCCCTTGCTCCCCCTCACCCAGCCCACCCCCTCTCCCACAATCATATCCACCCCCCCGTTGTCCATGTCCATGAGTCATTTATACATGTTCTTTGACTAAACCCTTCCCTTACTTATCCCCCTTCTATGTTGGGATTATTACTCTCTTACTCAAGATACTACATTTCAATTAATGTTACATTAGTTTTTTTGAAAGTCATGTACCATACTATTACATAATGAGCTTACAGTCAACTAATCCCCTATGACTTTGTTTTACATAAATTTCCAGAAAACTAAGGCTTCTCCCATTTTGTACTTACACAAATAATTTTAGATCTAAAGGTTGTATTTTATATATAGCCTGATAAATTCCATCTTCTGCATTCTATCCTTTCCTTCAACCTTGCCTTTTGAGTCTAAATTTTGACATCCAGAGTTACTAGCTGTCCCTCCCAGTTGGGTGCCATCTGCAACTTCGATAAGCAAGCTTTCTCCATGATTTAGGAAGATTATGATGGTCACATTTCAGCAGACTACTGTTCTGCATAGACTGTTGTTAAAGTGAGCTTCTATCCCTTTGCATATACGTATTGTTAGATGAAAGGAAAATTAGTAGGTCAGTCAACTTATGGGTAAACTATTGCTCACAGACAAGTTTAGATATAAAAAAAATTAAATAATTTTATTTTACTTGTATTTCTCCTGAAAGATGAAAGAAAACACCAGGAAAATGCTTTATGGTGCAAAAAAAAAAAAATTGTTAAAATCTTAGTTCCTAGTGCGAAGGCTAAAAGATGTCTAATTGGCATATAAACCTTCGATATCCAAAGCAAAACCCTTATTTTCCCAGTTCAATCAGTTCTTTCCCTAGGCCACACCATCTCAGAAAATAATGATTCCATTCTCCTAGTTGTTCAGACCATAAAATCTTGGTGTCACCTCTGACTTGTCTTTCTCTTTCACCCCAAATTCAAGTAATTAACAAATGATTTTCCCTCAACCTTTAGAAGGTATCTAGGACCTGATCACCTTTCATCACCTCAACTGCCACCAACCTGTCCAAGCTGCCATCATTTCTTACAATAGCATTTTCACTTGTATCCTATATTCCTCCTTACCCAACTGTAATCTATTCTTTAGTCAGGACCAAAATGATCCTTTAAAAAGACATTAACTCAGATCAGGTCACTCCTTCACTTAAAACTCACCAATGACTCCAAGGTCACTCAGAATAAAATCCAAATAACTTACCATGGTCTACAGCATTCTAAATAATCAGGTCCCTCTGATCTCTAGGGTCCCTCTCCTAATACAGCCCTTTCTCATTATCCTTCAGTCGTAGCTTTGGTTGTTTCTAGAACATCTCAGGCAAGAACCTTTTCACTCTCGTGTTTTCCCTACTGGAATGCTCCTTCCCTAGTTGTCTGCATACTCACTCCCTCACTTCCCTCAGGTCTTCTTTGTCACCTTATCAATAAGCCCTTCTCTGGCCAGCATATATAAAATAGTATGTTACCTCTACTTCACACATTTTTTGCTTTTCTTTTTCTATTTTATCTTGTCTTATTTTATTTATTTGTTTGTTTATTTATTTATTTATTTATTTACTTATGGTTAGCAGTTAGCACTGCCTGGCATAGCATGCATTAATTTCTGGTTCATTGTCTCTCTCTTTCTACTAGAATATACACTCCATGAGGACAAGGTTTTTGTTTAGTTCGCTGTTATAGTCCAGTACCTACAGCATGCCTCGAACATAGAAATATCCCAGTAAGTATTTGTGGAATGCTGCGAAGAGAGGGGGGGTCTGCTGCATGGGCAACAGCAGACCCTCCATATCACCCTGCCCAGGCTCTGTAGCTTCAGCGTCATCGCAAGATGTCGATTCAACACGGGAGGAGACAGATACCATGTCACTCCCGAGTCGGACTGCACAGCCATTCTCGGCGATGCAGATGGACACTTAAGAAGCTACACCATCGTCTCTCGAGACGGACGGCTGCCGACGACGACGACGATTTGTGGAATGAATAAGCAGGTGCCATTGATGGAGACTTACAAGTTATCTCTGTGGTCTCAGTTTCCCTAGCTATAATTTATTCTGGTTAAAATGAGGGTAGAAAATCAAAGACCCCACCAATCATTGTGCAGGCTCCACATGTTCCTCAGGTAGCATGTTCAAAAACCACAACAAAATATTCTAAAACTCTCACAATGACTGTGAGTTACTGGAATTCATTACTAAGAGTGATTCAGATATATTTATTTATAGAATTTTAAAAAAGGAAAACAGTTATTTTCTAAACCTTATTTAAGTTCAGTTCTCCCCTCCTTGCCTCACGCTGCCAACACTGAGGTGGGGGAATGGATTAGATAATATTTGAAGGTTTTGTTTCAGGATGAAGACCGTGTGATGAAATATGAGCATCTGGTGCTGCTGTAACCTCCAGCTTGTGATGGGAGAAAAGAGCTGTGGAACTCAGGGGAAGCTGAAACTGAAATTTCTAATGTGATTCAACCCATTGCTGCAATGGAGAAACAGCAAGTCTTCAAAGTTAAATGTAGATTCAATTAGAAATTTCATTGAAATTTCAAATAACAACCATTTCCCCCCCTTAAACGACAGAATTATATGGCATTGCAAAGAAACTGACAGGTAATTTGGGAAACTAAAGGTTCCTTGGGCTCTGTAGTTAATGGAGAGTTTAGCACCAATTCCTCCATAATTTACACTTCTGAGAAGCAGAATTATTATAAAGTCAGACATCTCCAGCACTTTCAACTCTTGGATCTGCCAGGCTCTAAGATGGCCAGGAATGTAGAACGACTGAGGTCAGAGGTTGCCATTTCAATATCTGAGGCTGCCTGGCTCCCCCAAACTGGCATTTGAACTGAAAAGTTGAAAATTGGAGGTGACATTCAGAAGTCTCTGAAAATTATAACCCTGACTTCCTCCTTGAAAAGCTTATCTGAATCATAGCTTTCCTTTGATGAGGTTACTGAAAAAGCACTCTGCTCTGAGCTCTTGAAAGATAACAGTCAGCCCAAGTGAGACCAGCTGTATCCCTTGGGGGAAAACAGTGGCAGATGTAACAAGCTGGGGACACTAATTAAATGGTCTGGACAACTTTCTAGAGATAAGGGAGTCTGCCCCTTAAACCTTTTCTCCCTGGGATCCTCCAGGGAGTGATGCCCCAAGTGCACGGGGCTCCTTTCATAGAGGGGACCCTGCTGCTGCCCCAAGAAGAAAGCATTTGTGCCTAAAGTGGGGTTGCTCAGAGATCCTGGCTTTCCCTGCTGCTCAGATGACTGCTCTGCTGGTCTTTCTCCCAAACAGGGATGAAAGGGAAATGAAGAGCTGTGGCACCAAGGATGCCTGCTTTCCTAGGCATCACTTAAGCCTCAATGGTGCTGAAGACAGAATCATTGTCAATTCTAGAATCAATGCTGACTCTTTCACAAATGCAAGTATGATCACACCTGATTACTGCCTCCCAGGCCAGTCTATCCCTTCTCTGAACGTCACATTGCTTGGGGTCTTTCAGACTTATTTTGGCCCTTCTCATGATGGTTTAAATTTTTGTTTATGGAGATCAGAGCTTTCCAGCAAAGTGGTAGGCTTCATGAAAGCAGGGACCATGCCTTACACTTTTACTGCTCCCAGAGCTCCTTGTATGTTGCTGAATACAAAACAGGTGCTCATTAAACACTTTGTCAGTCCGAAAAGTGTTTGGTAGGTATGTTCTTTTAGGAAGACATGGCATGGTAAGTAGGAGTCAGTCTCCTGGGCCCCAGTGCTGGCTCTTGCTTCCTGCTGGCTGTGTGACTTTAAACAAGAGTTCACCCTCACGGCCTCAGTTTTTTAATTGTCATGAGGTGATAGAAAAGCCAGCCTTGACTATTTTATAATGTAGTTGTTGTAAAAGTTAAAGATTTAAATTAGTGCCTTTGGTTGCTGGTTAAATTATGATTTTTGTTTATAAGCACATGGGATTTAGGTTAGACTTTTAGACACCTCTCGGGACCTCAGGGTTTTTTTTGCAACATTTATAATAACTTATACTTTTAAAATGTATTTATTATTCAATAAATATGCAATGAGTATCTATTGTATGTGTTACAGTATTGTGCTACTTGTTAAGAATAAAGGATAAATCTAAGCCATGTCCCATGCAGACAGTCTTTTACTTCAGTGAGAGAGATAATGTTGGCAGACAACTAACAGGAGAAATAAATGCTTCTTTACATAAGGAGTGAGTTACATAATGAGTATTATATATTACATGTATAGTTATCCCTTGGTGTCTGTAGAGATTCGTTCCAGGACCCCACGGATACTGAAATCCACCAATGCTCAAGTCCCTTATATAAACTTGTGTAGTGTTTGTACATATTTGCATATAGGTTACAGCAAGGTATGCCTACACATCACTTCATTCATGTGGATCCAGCATGGTGCTTGGAGTATGATAAATTCAAGTTTTGCTCTTTGGAACTCTCTGAGGTTATTTTTATTTAATATTTTTGATTTGCAGTTGGCTCAATCAACAGATATGAAATCCGTGGATATGGAGGGCTAATGGTATATATGATATACAACATTAAATTATATTATATTGATTATTACTATGTATTATATTCAAGTTGCATTAATTTTACAAACATTGTACCTCTTTGGTCAAATAAGCCATAAAAAATTGTTTCCTTACTTGTAAAACAGAAACCAACTTGACTTATAGGTGGTTTGTCTTTAATAAAATAAGCAGTTATTTTGGGAAGAAGCAGAAATACCTTCTTCATCTACCAAGTGAATATCTATCTATGTGGGAAAAGGATGGTTTTAAGAGACCCAGCCAAGATGACAGGTAAAGGGATCAACGGATAGCTCAAATGACACCCCAGACCCAACTCCAACTCTGTAATGAAACCATGGTGACTAAGTAGTGTTGTATCAGATTAACCCCCAGAGACATGGCCACAGAAGGTCTGTGCTAAGGAAGGAACTGGGGAACAGGAGGCACCAGAAGGGCCTGTTCTGGAGGAAAGACTCCTTATAGCTGAGAGTCCAAATTGAGCTGTAAACAATCATTGACTTTGAGAGCAGTGCATTCTATCCTAAACCAAAGAGTAATCTCCTTGTGTGCACGATGTGGAAAAGAAAGTTGGTCCCTAGATGCTCTTTTCAGCCACAGCCACACACACAGATAACAGTTATTGTCAGTAATATCATTCTTAAAATAAACAACAAATAAATACAAATCTGGGTAGCACACACACAGAGCACTATCTTCATAAAGTCCTTGTGGAATATAAAAATTTAATAATCTAGGTCATAGGTACATTAGGAAAAATCTGTAAGTAGCATTTGAAAACAAATAAACTCATTTGACTTGTGTGACTCAGTGGATTGAGCGCCAGCGTGTGAATCAAAATGTCACTGGTTTGATTACCAGGCAGGGTAATCCTTGGGTTTCAGGCCAGGTCCCCATTTGGGGGTGGGGGTGTGTGTGAGAAGCAACCTATCAGTGTTTTTTATCCCTGCCTTCCTCGCTTTCTAAAAATAAGTAAGATCTTTAAAAAAAATGACCTGAAGTTTATGGCAACTGTACCATTCATTTGTTACAAAAATATTGATTACTTTATGTATATTATCAATCTTCTATTCCCCAAATGCCTAGAAGAGTGTCTGGAAATAGTAGACATAAAAAAAATTAATTCTGTAATGTTGTACCTACATGTTGCTAACATAGCTAAATCAGTAGTGAAATATTCAGTCACCTTGTTCTGTTAAACATCAATCAATTGGATTGGCTATTTGCTTTTTTTCATTAGAAGGTTAGCTCATGAGAGCAGATATTTTCTGGTTTATCTACTGATGTATTCTGAGTGCCTAGAACAGTATGCACTCAATGGATATTTATTTAGTGGATAGTTGAATGAGTAAATTGATTTCAAGTTACTATTAACAAGTAAGGCAGCTTCTTACCAGTTGAACTGAAATGCATATTAGGTAGGCAAGGAGACTTCTTTTTATTTTTTCTTTTTAAAATTTTTAATGAATTTATTGGGGGTGACATTGGTTAATAAAATAATATAGATTTCAGGTACACAATTCTATAATAACATCACCTGTATATTGTATTGCATGTTCACCACCCCAAGTCAAGTCTCCTTCCATCACATATGTCCCCCCTTTACCCTCTTCTACCTGCCCCTACCCCCCTTTCCTTCTGGCAATTACCATTCATCGTTTTTTTTTTCATTAATTTTCTTTTTTAATTGATTACATGTTGAAATGATAATATTAAATATGTATTACAGAACTTAAAAATGCATTATTAAAAGTAATTTTACCTATTTCCCTTTACATTTATTTCATTTTATTTTTTGACAAAAAATTAATTCTTTTTTCAATTACAGTTGTCCCATTTTTTCCCCCATTGCTCCCCCCCACGCAGCCCACTCCTTCTTCCTCAATTATATCTCCCTCATTGCCCATGTCCATGAGTCATTTATACATGTTCTTTAACTAAACCCTTCCCTTACTTATGTCCCTTCTCTCCCTCTCTCCTCCCCTCTCCCCACTAATAACTGTTGTTCTGTTCCTTGTTCTATTTAGTTCATTTGTTTGCATTGTTCCTTAGTCTCCTGTATTAGGTGAAATCATATGATATTTTTCTTTCATTACCTGGCTTATTTCACTAAGTATAATTCTCCTAGTTCCATCCATGTTGTCGCAAATGGCAGGAGTTCCTTCTTTCTCTCTGCTGCACAGTATTCCATTGTGTAAATGTACCACAGTTTTTTGATCCACTCATCTACAGATGGGCACTTAGGCTGTTTCCAGTATGTAGCTATTATAAACAGTGCTGCTAGGAACATAGGGGTGCATAAGTTGTTTTGAATTAGGGTTTTAGAATTTTTTTGGTATAATCCTAGCAGTGGAATTGCTGGTTCAAGAGGCAGTTCCATTTTTAGTTTTTTGAGGTAATTCCATACTGATTTCATTAGTGGCTGAACCAGTCTGTATTTCCACCAACAGTGCACTAGGGTTCCCATTTTTCCACATCCTCGCCAGCACTTGTTGTTTGTTGATTTGTTGATGATGGCCATTCTTACTGATGTAAAATGGTATCTCATTGTGGTTTTTATTTGCATCTCTCTGGTGGCTAGTGATGTTGGGCATTTTTTCATGTGTCTATGGACCTTCTGCATGTCCTCTTCAGAGAAGTGTTTGTTCAGGTCTTTTGCCCATTTTTAAATTGGGCTGTCTGTCTTCTTGGTGTTGAAATGTGCAAGTTCTTTATATATTTTGGAGATCAATCCCTTGTCTGAGGTATCATTGGCAAATATGTTTTCCCATATGGTTGGTTGTTCTCCGAAGAGGACATACAGAAGGTCCATAGGCACATGAGAAAATGCTCAACATCATTGGCCATCAGAGAGATGCAAGTAAAAACCACAATGAGATACCACCTTACACCTGTCAGAATGGCCATCATCAACAAATCAACAAACAACAAATGCTGACGAGGATGTGGAGAAATGGGAACCATACTGCACTGTCGGTGGGAATGCAGACTGGTGCAGCCACTATGAAAAACAGTATGGAATTACCTCAGAAAACTAAAAATGGAACTGCCATTTGAACCAGTGATTCCACTGCTAGGATTATACCCGAAAAATCCTAAAACCCTAATTCAAAAAAACTTATGCACCCCTATGTTCCTAGCAGCCCTGTTTACAATAGCTAAGTGCTGGAAACAGCCTAAGTGCCCATCTGTATATGAGTGGATCAAAAAACTGTGTTACATCTACACAATGGAATACTATGTAGCGGAAAGAAAGAAGGAACTCCTGCCATTTGCGACAACATGGATGGAACTAGAAAGAATTATACTTAGTGAAATAAGCCAGGCAAAGAAAGCAAAATACCATATGATATCACCCAATACAGGAAAGTAAAGAGCAACACAAACAAACGAGCTAAATAGGCAAAGACTAGAATAGTAGTCAGTAGGGGGAAGGGTGGAGGGAGAGAAGGGGGATAAGTTAGGGAAGGGGCAAGTCAAGGAACGTATATGAATGACTCATGGACATGGACAACGGGGAGGGATATAATTGTGGGAGAAGGGATGGGCTGGGAGGGGGGAGCAATGGGGGAAAAATGGGACAACTGTAATTGAATAACCAAAAAATAAAATTAAAAAAATAATAATAAAATAAATAAAAAGATCATACACCACGATCAAGTGGGATTCATCCCAGGGGTGCAAGGATGGTTTAATATTTGCAAATCAATAAATATAAAACACCACCTAAACAAAATGAAAGACAAAAATAGCATAATCATATCAATAGATGCAGAAAAAGCATTTGATAAAATACAACACCCATTTATGATGAAAACACTCAGCAAAATGGGAATAGAGGGAGCATACCTTAACATAATCAAGGCTATATACTAGAAACCTGAAATCAACACCGTACTCAATGGACAAAAACTGAAAGCATTCTCCCTGAGATCAGGAACAAGACAAAGATGTCCACTATCTCCACTCCTATTCAAAATAGTGTTGGAAGTTCCAGCCACAGCAATCAGACAAGAAAAAGAAATAAAAGGCATCCAAATAGGGAAAGAGGAAGTAAAACTATCATTACTTGCAGATGACATGATAGTATACATAGAAAACCCTATAGACTCCAGTAAAAAACTACTTGATATAATAAGTGACTTTGGCAAAATAGCAGGGTACAAAATAAATATACAGAAATCTAAGGCATTTCTGTACACCAACAATGAAATATCAGAGATAGAAGCAAAAAAGAAAATCCCATTTACTATAGCAACAAGAAAAATAAAGTACCTAGAAATATACTTAACCAAAGAGATAAAAGACCTGTACTCTGAAAACTACATAACACTGAAGAAAGAAATTAAGGAGGATACAAATAAATGGAAGCATATACCATGTTCATGGATGGGAAGAATCAACATCATTAAAATGGCCATACTGCCCAAAACAATGTACAGATTCAATGCAATCCCTATTAAAATACCAATGACATATTTCACAGACCTTGAACAAGTACTCCAAAAATTTATATGGAACCAAAAAAGACCCCGAATAGCAAAAGCAATCTTGAGACAGAAGAACACAACAAGAAGACTCACAATACCAGACATCAAACTATACTACAAAGCCACTATGATCAAAACAGTCTGGTACTGGCATAAGAACAGATGTATAGACCAATAGAACAGAATAGAGAGTCCAGAAATAGACCCAGGATTATATGGTCAACTAATATTTGACAAAGGGGGAAGGAGCATAAAATGGAGTGAGAAGAAGCTCTTTAACAAATGGTACTGGGAGAACTGGACAGGGACGTTCAAAATAATGAAAAGAGACCACCAACTTACACCACACACAAGAATAAACTCAAGATGGATCAAAGACTTAAATGTAAGCCATGACACCATAAAAGTCCTAGAGAAAAACATAGGCAGGAAAATCTCAGATATCCCACATAGCAATATTTTCACTGATACATCTTCTAAGGCTAGAGAAATAAAGGAAAAAATAAACAAATGGGACTACATCAAATGAAAGAATTTTTTTATTTAATGTTTTTTATTGATTATATTGTTACAATAGTTCCAATTTTCTCCCCCTTGCTCCCCTCCACACAGCACCCCCCTCCCCCAGCAATCCCCCCCAAGTCCATACCCCTGGTTCGTAAAAATTAACTATCCCCCCCCTTCTCAAATATTAGTACCCTTTGTAATCTTGTAAAGGACAATGGGCGAAGGTCTCAAGCTCCTCTAGCTGCTTCAAGCTGGACATGGTCGTCGTCCTACCTACCCTTGGGTCCAGAAAACCCTAATAATAGTGGGGGTGTGGAGGGGAGGGTGGCCTTCCCACATGAGGAAGGATCGTGCAGACTCCAGGTCAGTTGGCTGTCCCCGGTCAACGGCGTGCTTGGTTTAACAGGCTGGCGTCCTTGTTGTGTTCTGGGGGCAACAGATTTGGCGAAAAGGGTTAAAAGACATCATTCAATCCATAACTACTAGATGACAAAAGGCAGGGATTAATTTTTCAATGTTTCATATTAGGAAAAAAAAAAAAAAAAGGGCTTCTTTGTAAGAAGGTGTGCTAGGCACATCTCACCTGTCCAAAACCCTTTTGCCCATTATACTTAGTTTGGGCTGAGGTAAATAGTTTAGGTTTTCGCCCTCTCAGACCACTGGGCCTTTTCTGTCCAAGCCATTAGGATAGAAAAGAAAAACCTGTTTTAAAGTGAAGCCCACAGACTTCCCCATTCTTCCCCAACCCAGCCATTTAGTTCAGCCAAACCATTGAGTCTCAGGAGGCAGCGCTGCAGAGAGGATTAAGTGAGGCTTATGCGTACAGACAATCACTCAGGTAATGCGATCATAGGCTTATGTCCTTTTAAAACAGAAAACCTGTGTTAATTTATGTAACATAAACCACAAACAAGTCTCTAAATCTGTAAGACTGTCTTATTGGGAAGACATCCAGTTTCAAGGCACTTGAAATTCTATTTGCCTGCAACTTGAATATCTTTGATGACATCACAGACATGGTTTAATTTTCAAGTGAAACCATATTTTAAATGAGAAGAAACTTTTAAGACGGTTAGTTGCCCTATTTTATACTCTACTACTGATCATTGTGATTTTCCTTGAATAATAATTTTTCTCCCTAAGTTTACCCCCCTTGTCTTTAAAGGGACTACATTAAGTCCATTTTTAATTTATCCTGTTCATTTGCATAAACATAACAAGAGCAGCAAATGATCATTTATGATCTTTAGTTCTGCTTTGCTGGAACTTAACCAAGGAATATTTGGGGTGACCCTCAGTCTGTTCTTCAGGGCACAGAAGCTGAGCCACATACCTGGCATTCATCCTTGCCTGTACACACCTGTTTTTTCCAAGTCTTTCTGGTTTTTCATTGTGCCTTAAGGTCTCTTCTAGCCATCTTTCAGGAAAACAACCTTCGTTCCTTCCCTGGAAAGATTGCTGTGGACCGCACAACCAACCATGGTACCAGGCCTTTTATCTCACGAGCTTTTATTACCTTTGAAAGTCATTCCCAGTTCCTCAGGGCTTTTTGGTAACAATCTGAGCCCAAGTATGTTTCCTTTAGGCTTGACATTCCAGTCTAAGACTTGGTCAAAAAAAAAAAAAAAAAAGGAACCTCTATTGACAACTGGTCTTATTAGTTCTATGCAAAGAAACCTATGTCATTACTTACTTGTTTAGAATGCCAAACTCTGGAGGGATCAAATAGGGAGAAAAATATACAACGTGAAGGAAAATCTTTGTCCTAATATTCACTGAACTGGCATTTCCATTCTTCATATTTTCATTTTTCCCCCACTAAAAAAATTTTTTTGTTTGTTTTTCCATTACAGTTGTCTCACTTTTTTAGCCCTCTTGCTTCCCTGCACCTTGTCCCTCCCTTCCCCCACATTTAGTCTCCACTCAGTTGCCTCTGTCTGTGGGTCATTCTTGTTTACATACCTCTGGTTCAATTTTGCTCATTTGTTTGTGTTGTTCATTAGTTTCCTGTAATAGGTGACAGCATAAGGTATTTTTCTTTTGTTGCCTGGCTTATTTCACTAAGCATAATTTTCTCTAGTTCCATCCATGTGGTTGCAAATGGTAGAAGTTCCTTCTTTCTTTCTGCTGCATAGAATTCCATTGTGTAAATGTACCACAGTTTTTTGATCCACTCATCTACAGATGGGCATTTAGGTTGCTTCCAGCACTTGGCTATTGTAAATAGTGCTGCTATGAACATTGGAGTGCATAGATTCTTTTGAATTGGTGTTTCGGGATTTTTTGGATATAATCCTAGCAATGGAATTGCTGGTTCAAAAGGCAGTTCCATTTTTAGTTTTTTTAGGAAATTCCAAACTGTTTTCCACAGTGGCTGCACCAGTCTGCATTCCCACCAGCAATGCACCAGGGTTCCCGTTTCTCCGCATCCTCTCCAGCACAAGATGTTTGTTGATTTGTTGATGATGGCCATTCTGACTGGTGTGAGGTGGTATCTCATTGTGGTTTTTATTTGCATCTCTCTGATGGCTAGTGACGTTGAGCATACTTTCATATGTCTATGGGCCCTCTGTATGTCTTCTTTGGAGAAGTGTTTGTTCAGGTCCTTTGCCCATTTTCTAATTGGGTTGTCTGTCTTCTTGGTGTTGAGTCGTATGAGTTCTTTATATATTTTGGAGATCAATCCCTTGTCTGAGATGTCATTGGCGAATATATTTTCCCACATGGTTGGTTTCCTTTGCATCTTGCTGATGTTTTCTTTAGCTGATGCAAATATTGAAAGAGGAGAAGTAAGAAATCAATGACTTAAAACAATCAACATTTATTACTGCTTACAAATCTGTAAGTCTATAAGGTAGTTCTGATGATTTGGGCCAGGTTTGGCTGATCTTGACTGGGTTCGCTGACGTGCTCAAGGTAAGGTGGTAGATAGGCTGGCAATGGCTTGTCGAAGATGCCTCCCTCCTGTATCTGGTGATTGACCATTAGCTGCACCCACTACAGCTATTATGGCAGGGACACATATTTCTCATCTTCTGGCAGGCCTACTCAGGCTTTTCATACAGCAATGCCTTCTCTGAGAGAGGGGAGGGGAAGCTCTGGTTTCTAGGCTCAGAACTGGCACACTCTCAGTTCTGCAGCATTTTATTGGCAAAAAAATATAAAAAAATTCAGTCCCCATTTAAGAAATGAGAAAATAGATTCCCCCTCATGATGTGAGGGGATGCAAAGTCACATTGCGAGAATGCTGGGTATAGCGGGCAAAGAAGTCACAGCCCTGCTTGCGATGGACTTCCCTCACTCTCATAACCCTCACTGCCTCGAAGTTTCCTTGCGGCTGGAAATGGTGAGAGGGGAGCGGGCTCAGGAGCATGATGTCTTTCAGGAGCCATGAGAGAACACAAATCTAGTTGCAGTGCATACTGGCCAACCAGCCACAGGCAAGAGCCAGCCTCCCAGGCCTAACATGCTGCCCAGTCTTCACATGCCATCTATTTCCTATTTTCTATCCTCTGACTCTCCAGTGTTGTTTTTCTTAACACCACAACTGTTGGTTGCTTTGTGGGTCCTTCAGCCTCTGTGGGCATTTTCTTTTACATAGTGTACAAAGAAGCTGCAGCACTCCCCCAGCCAACCAGAGTGAGTACCAGGGCAAAGCCAGTGATCTCAGGCCCTGCTGTTAACAGGAAGTGGGGATTTCCAAAGAAAAGCTGGGTCCTCCCTGCCAGTCCTTCTGGACCTTATGATAAAGCTTGTCAGCACCTGGCCAACAGACCTTCCAAGCTCACAGCAGCCACAACACTTAGCCAGTCTCCCTTTTGACACTGTATCTAGTCTGGATTCTGCACTTGAATACTGGACAAGAGTCGGGCACAGTCTCTGCCTTTGAGAAGTTTCCAGTGTCATTAGAGATCCCACAGTGAGGCGCATAAACTAATAATAAAGATTAGGCAATGCAACTTTGCTGTACACACACAAGTTATTTGGCAGGGGCTCTAATTGCAATAAAATTTTAAAGAAGAAAATTTTTGTACAAGTGGAAGGACTTGAGCTAAGAAGGATTTGTATAGACGGAGAAAATTACAACCCAGATAGAAGGAACTGCATGAACAAAGGAAGTAGGGTGACCAACTTGTCCTTTTCTGCTGGGGAATGTCCTCAATCCTGGGCAATTGGCATGGTTGATTATCCCAAAGGAAGAGAAACATGATGTAATGTAATTTGTTAGAACATTAAGGAGAACATTTTGACAAGATGATAGGATTTAGGTCAAGAGCTACCTTGAAAGCCAAGGTAGAAATAAGATGGTCTCTGAAGACTGCTTCCAACTTGCTAATTCTAACACCTGTCTTCAAAAGATTTTTAAACTTCCTCAACTTTGGTCGTAAACTTCTCACTGCGTACACATTAGTTAAAAATAAATTCATATTTTGGCTCTTAGGTGAGTCAGAAGGCAGGTCCTTCTCTTAGGGAGTTTGTGCTTAGTTTAGTAATGTTATTTGAGAACACTTACTTTCCAACATCCTAGGCAAAGTAGGACCTCCGTAAGTGCTTCCTGGATGGGTGGGTGGATGGATGGACTGATGGGTGGATGGCTGGATTGGAGGGAGAAAGAAAGGGGAAAAAGAGAGGGAGGGAGAAAAGAGATAAAATTCAATAATAGTTTTGCTAGTGGAATGATAAATAGGTGAATGAATACCTAGAGGAATTAGAGATGAATTATGGTGGTCAGTTGAATAATTCTATACAAGGAGAAGTGATATAATGTGGCTAAAAAAGTAAGTATACAACAATGTTTTATTTAAAAAAAAATTGGATTTGACATTCTAACATTGTCTTCTTACAGATACATTATATAACCATGCCACATATTCCCCCTCCTACACACTCACACAATAGTCACTAGCACTTCCTAACTCTACTCCAGACTCCTCTACTCTCTCGTTTCCAGAAGAAAAAAAGAGAACATTGAATTCTATTACTCACACTAACGTAATGCGACCTTGAGCACATCTCTCCAGGCTCCATAACCTCAAAAACTTTGTATAAGTGAGAAGGCTGAAGGAGATGATGCCTGGAGTCCCTGTTAGTGCTAGATCATGAGCCACTGTCTTTATTCTTTTAAAAAAGAAGAAATACAAGATATTTCAATAGCACAGAAATGATACTGTGGGCATGTCCAAAATTTCCAGATTTAGAACTGATGAAGTAATCCAGTCTATTCTGCACATATGACGGTTGGCTCTCTTTCTTCTCACATGAGACAGGAGGTTAGAAAGAAGTGTGGGGGACACTCCCCTTTTGGTGCAGCAGATAGGACCTCTGCCCTCATCCCTCCCTGAAAGAGGAAATGGGGCTGGAAAGAGAGGATGTATTTTCCTCATTGCCTTCAATCTGGCTCCATGTGGCTGCTGTGAAGTTGTACATTTTGCAGCTGAAGGCAGTGGGCTCCCCAGGATAATAGCAGCTGTTCAAGTGCATATTAGCACTCAAGATGCTTGATAAGAGGAATTAGAGTACCGCCCGGTTTCTTTATTTTTTATTTTTTGCCTGGCTGAATCAATAATTAAGTGTATTCTAATAGCGCAGTTTTGCTCGAGATTCTCATTTGGCTCAGGCATTAGGTCTAAATGAAATATTTAGTTGACAGGATACAGTTATGAAGCAAAACCACATTTCTGTCTGTATACTTTAATTTTTCTAATGATGAGAAACCACAGTCTGTCTCCCAGGCCTGGCTGCGGTGGCTTTCCTGTCATTCCCTCTTCCAGAGAAAAGATAAAAATCCCTCTTCCTCCTGTAGGAGAAATGAGAATGTCACATCCTACTGGCTACCACCATAGGGGCCTGGAGCAATGAGAAAATCCTACTTCCACCCATTCTTGTCCTGATGCAAACAGATTCATCAGAAAGGTAAGCTGGGACCTTCTTCCTAGAAACTGGGGAAAGACAGAAACCAGGAGCATGTAAGACCAGGTTTGGGTACTGAGTGACTATATGAAAGTAGCTAGCATCTTGACACATGCGGAGATGTACTATGCACAGGGTGATGTCAGGCTGAGCGCAGAATATTGGTCAGGGGGCTGGGCCACATGAATGCTCCAAGTTAGACAATGGGTAGGTCATGACCCAGGGGCCAGTTTGTTCAGGGCATGGCCAGCCTATGCTGGGGACTCAGAGACAGATGAGTCCAGAAGAAGAATCACAGGAGGTGAGGGCTCAACCAAACAGGCAAGCCTGCAATTCATGCCTCACCACTCCCTTATTGTGTGACATCAGAAAAGCCCCTTCACCTCTCTGGGCCTCATTTCCTCAACTGTTGATAAAGCACTATGACTTCAGAGGTACCACCCAGTGCTGACTCCTTATGATTCTGGTTCCAGTAGACAGGAACATCTAAAGGTCATGTCAAGTATATTTCTGCCTCCAGATAATCTTACCTTCATTTGTAGGCATCATATCTGACCTGTGACCCTTCCCTTCCACGTGCTCCTGTTGCACTGGAGGAAGTCATTCTACAGCCTGTTTATTTACTTTATTTCCTATTCAAACTGTATACAATAGAAAATGTTTTCTCATATTTATTCTAAACCCACTTGCAAATACCTAGCTCTTTTTATAAAAAAAAATTTATTGGGGTGACATTGGTTAATGAAAGTATATAGGTTTCAGGAATACAGTCTATTATACATCACCTGTACATTGTATTGTGCACTCACCACTCCAAGTCAAGTCTCCTTCCATCACCGTCACCCCCCCATCCCCACTTTCCCCTCTTTTACCTCCTCACCTCGTATCCCTCTGGTAATTACCATACTATTGACTGTGTCTTTGAGTTGTTTTATTGTTCGTTTGTTCATTGTTTTGCTTAATCTCTAGCTATTTCTTGAGATAGTGTAGGCCTCTGTGCTCTGTGGGGTCCTGAATACACAACTCCTTCCCTAACCCCTTCATCCCACCACTGCCTGGAGAGGTCAAAGTCCTCCAGATAACATCACCTTTGAGCCAGGGCAGTGCCAGGAGCCTTCCTCAGGTGCTTCTGTGCAAGCCCAGGTTGAAAGCCAACATGGTGCCAGCCCACAGAATACTAGAGATTGGGGTCTCGCAGATCAGACACACAATGGCTGCAGATCACTAGTTATTTGCACAGCTTGCTTTCCTGAGTGCATTTATTTTAGATAAATATTTTACATACATTTACCCTAGGAATTAGGAAAGAAGGGAGGGGTACAAAGAAAAGAAAAGCAAGTGATGTTGATCTTGATCCAGGCTAGCTGGTTTGCTCTTGCAGTGTTTGAGAAGTCAATCCATTCTTCTCCAGCAAAGTGGACAATGCAGAAGATATTTGTCTAATATTTCCCAGCCTATTATGTCTCACTGTGTATTCCCAGGTACTCTGGCTTTCGAAGAAAGTTAATCACTATGTCTTGAGACATCTCCAGCTCTGCCCTTTCTGAGCAAAAGAGCAGATGTAGGTTTTTTTTGTTTTGTTTTAAATCTTATTTCTTTATTCTTTCTTTCTTCCTTCCCTCCCTCCCTCTCTTCCTTTCTTCCATTCATGCTTCTTTTCTTCCTGGTTGCAGTTGGGCAGGCTGCTGCCTGTTAGCAAAGGCACAATGCACTAAGAGGCAGGAGCAGGGTGGAGAACAGAGGAGGCCAGGCCCGTGGCCATGGGCAAGATAGGGGTTCTCCTGAGCTTCTCTAGGGAGCAGACCTGGGAGAGGTACCAGGGGACCAGTCTGTGGAGGCCAAGTTCTGGAGCCTTGAATTGTTGCCATATCACATCACAGGGTATCACTAGGACAGTCCTCAGCAATATTAAGTGCTTGCGATTCTTTTCTACAACAGTGTAGCATTTTGATCCTTACAGCAACCCGGGAAGGTGAATAAGGCATTTGGAGCTATGCCCAGCCCACAGAGAGGCAGCTGAAACCCAAGAAGATGGAGTACATGGCCAGGGTAGCATTGTGCCATCTCCAGATCACAGATTTCCAGCTACTAGGAGGAAGAAGTAGAAATGAATCACTTTAGAATTGCCAAGTGTTTATCAAAATGTACTATAGGAAGGAACAAAAAGAAAATTCAAACTCCATTGGTCTTCCACACCCCTTCTCCATGGTCTGTCACAAGTGCTCCCACCCCCATGAAACACCCTTTATGCGAGAGTGCTGTGGACTAAGGGGGACATCATCCTCACTCCTGAGCTTCCTTCCAGTGTGGAGGATTGCTGATTAGCATAACAAACCTAGCCCTTAACCATTTCTCACCCTTTCTTTCCTGGAGCACAAAGTCTGTGCCCTGGAAGGGACAGATGCTGTTAGCCAGCCACATCTGAGGCCCATGACCGTGTCTCTCTCTTCTAGTTCTCTGTCTGGAAGCCCATTGTTGTCACATATTTAAGTCACATCCTCAAACTAACCTGCATCAGTAATCAACATGGCTGTGTTGACCTCTATCTTCTGTCTCCTGGATGGAAGAAAGGGAGGGAGGAAGGGGAGGAGGGAGGGAGGCAGGGGAGTGACAACTGCAGGTTGTCTATTCTGCCAGGCCTTTTTTGGTCTACAGGAAGCCACTGTCTCTTAATCTTTCTCTTCTCTCCCAGGAAAAAGAAGACAGGTCTGCTGGGGGTCTTGTCTCCTTCCGCTGCCCATGACCAGCAGCTGAGCTGAGGCCCATTAATCAGAAGCCCTGTCAGTCCTGGTTGTTATTGGTTATGTTTCCTCTGACACTACATTTTCCCCTGACTTGAAATATGTGTCATCACCTAATCCACCCAGATGAAAGGTCTGATGTACAACTATCTCCTCGATTCCATGGCCACTTTATGAAAATGCCCCACTAAGTCTGATAAGAAGACAATTTTTGTGTTTTGTGTGCTCACAACTTTATCAGTTAAAATACCAGTACAAAGAATTACTGGGATTTCAGACCAGTTGCAGATTAGGAGAGAAAAGCACCTGTACAGTACATGTGATGTCTCTTTTATATATCATCACAAAAAGCTGTTGGAGATGGAAATCTGATGTCTTACAGTTACCATGTGCCGCAAAGGGGAAAATATGGTGCCCTCCACTAGCGCTGCAAACTCAGCCCTCCCACTCCACAGCTTCCGGCCAGTCTCCCCTGAATCTGCTTTTCTAGGGCACAGCTGAGCAGGAACAATGTGGCTTTGGGTTCGTAAGATGTGTGTTTAATTCTAGCTCTGCCATTTCACTATGCATGATCATGGAGAGTACTTAAGCTCCCTGGAGACTTGGTTTCTCTTCAGTAAAATAGGGGAAATTATACTTACCTTTTACAGTTATTCTAATGATTCAGTAAAGCACAGTCAAATATGTTTGTCCTTTCTCTTCCATTTCACTTTGTCTTTTGCTTTCACGTTCTAGGAGATACACTCCCTTTATTTTACAAATCTTCCACTGATATATATTTTTTAAGTTTTGACCAAAAGTACAGCTCTAACTTTCAGGAGCTTTTTCTGCTTATCTCATTGTTCCTTTAAAAATATATATATAGTATTCTGTTCTTGTTTCTTCAATGTAAATCTTCTCTTATCTCTCCACAGATTTTACAGGGAATTTTTAAAACTGTTTTTCTTTTGCCTTCTGTGTTGCTTTCTTTTTCTCTAAATTGCCTTCCCTGATAGTTTGGTCGCTGCTTTCATACATGCCCTGGGAAACACCTGTCCTCCAGCTGGCCCCAGAGTGAAGGCATGTGGAGCAGCCCTGATGTCAGACCTGACATCTGGAGTCCAGGTGAACCAGGTGAACCAGGTGAACCAGGTGAACCCAGCCAGATTACCCACTCACACCCATTACACAAAGAGGTTTATTAAAGAGCTGGAGGTTGGTGCAGAAAAATAAACTTGAAGGGGCATTATCTTTCAAAGATCAAGAGGCAGGGTGTAGAACAGAGGAGGCCAGGTTCCTGTTAGGAAAGGTGTGCCTCATGGGAGACCACCAATGCTGGCATGCTCAGCTCAGCAGAAGTCCACCATACTCAAAGGGAAGAACCCTGCCCAAAGCCTTCACAGGCTTCTAGCTACCTCCAGAAAAAGATCAAATTTATTTCCTGGCTCAAGTCCTCATGATCTGCACCTGCCAACTTCTCTGACTAAAGCCCCTTTGCCCATCCACATGCCCCACCCTCTGGCCTACCTTCTCTGCCCACAGGTGTCAAGTTCTTTTTACCTAGGGACCCTGCACTTGCTGTTCCTCTGATTGAAATACCCTTCAGGAGACCAGCTTCTCATTATGCAGCTCCTGTCTCAAGGTCATCTCCTAGAGAGGACTTCCCTGTCAGGCTCTAGGACTTCAGTCTGTTTTTGGTCATAACAGTGGAGCACTTATCATCTCCTTGAGTGATATTATTTATTAGTTTATAAGTTTATTTTTGGACTCTCTCCACTAGAATTAAAACCCCATGGGGTTAAGAATTTGTCTGTCTTTTGGCTACTGATGCTACAGCATCAAAACACTGGTATCAATGGGCACTCAGTGGGTGTTTATTGTCTGAGTGAAACACTAAAAGAATGATTGGTAGAAGACTATACTGGAAAGACAAGGTGGGCCTTACTGAGTGGATTTGGGTGCCAAAATGAGGACTCTGGGCTGCACTTGGTGAGCAGTGAGGAGTCATTGAGGGCTTTGGAGCTGAGAAGCACTGTCCTCCACGAGGGGTAACCTGGCAGATCTGTGAGTTCAGATGGAGTTGGAAAATGGAGTGCAGGCCAGGATCCAGTTAAGTTCAGCAATGTCCAGGTGAAAGATGCTGAAAGCCACAGCTCAGGGAATAATGGCCTGACAAGCACCCAGCCCTCGCCTACCTCTTTCTGCTCCTAGTATCTTGTGCATGTCTGCACTCCCTAAGAACCAGGTCGGGACCCAAGGCCGGCAGCTTTGGTTCGGGCTTTTCTCTCTGTCTGCTGTCTCTGCTTGGTTTCTGGTCAAGAAACAGCCCACAGCTATTAATTTAGTGGCTTCTTCTTTCTTCTCAGGTTGATTTTAAACTTGGAATTTGCAAGTATTGGCCACAACTGTTGCTTTCAATTCCCCAAGGCAGGTTTAGACCCCATCACTGAGTTAAGGCAGACAGAGGGGAGCTACTGTGCAGGTTTTGCCTTCATTAATAAGTTTCCCTGACAGCAGAACTCTTTCCAGTCAATTCTTTGTAGTTAGTTCCTGATCGTCATTCTCCTGTTGTTAATATTATTGTTAAACTCCTGAAGCCGCACTGAGTGAAAGCTAATTATAATAATTAACAGAGAACTCCTGAACTTGTCAAACTAGTAATTATAAGCCACGGGGACTTTTATCATTAATAGATGGCCTGCAAAGTGAAGGCACAGGGGTACTGGCAGGGAGAGGCATGCAGGAGATATTCCGGTCCAAAGCCAAATCCACATGCCACCAGGACGAGAGGGCAGGGCTTCCCTTGGCTCTATGCCTGACACTCAGGCTGCTTCTACTTACCTGCAAACCAACCCTGACTGTCTCCATACACACACCCTCCACTGCCACATTCCACCCATACACACATGTACACTGATAGCATGCAAACTCTCTCTTATACATGCACATACTTAAACCGGATCAGTTTCACTATAATTTAGTCATGCAACAAAATTTTATTGAGCATTTACTAAGTACTAGAACTTACTGTAGGTACCAGAGTTAAAACTGTGATAAGACACAATGCCTGTCCTCAAAGAATTTATGCTCTAGTGAATGAAGGCAGAAATGTTTCAAAAAGACCCCTTTGAAATATAACAAAAATTTATAGTTTTTTTAAAGAAAGTCATTTGCCAAGTGCAATGTAAGAATGGAAATAAGATATGTAGACCTGCTAGAATGGGGAACAATCTTGATATCAGAACAATACAGACCCCCAAATCCTACTTTGAAAGCAGTGGTTCTGAACATTTTATAGTCCCTAAATGCTGTTATGAACTGGGTGGAAGTCATGGCCTTTCACTTCAGAAACAAGCTCAGTTATACATAAATGCAAAATTGTTCCTGGAATTTCAACATTTTACAGAGACCCTGAAATTCATTCTAGCTCTATGCTAAAAATTTCGGCTGTGTAAAAGCACTGAACATTTTGTGGGGTCTGTAGTAGGTATTTGGTAAGAGACAGCTTTTACTAATATTATCAACACCTCATATTCTCGTTGGAAGAACTACATAGGATAAGGTGTGTGGAAGCACTGGGTTACGTCCTAAGAGTGAGATGCATGTTGGTTACCATTATTAGCAAACACTGGTTAAGTCTGGTCACTGTCTGCTGCTCATGCATGTGCAGGATGTTCACACCCAGCTTCTCTTCTGCATCACCCCACAGACAGGGATCTCAGCGCTCCGCTGGAAAATGACTCTCTCCCTTCTCCAAGGCCTAGGGCACCACAGACCAGCTCATGCTAGAGGTCCCTGAGCCCTTCCTAATGGAAGCCATGGAAATAGCCTAGCTTTATTTTTTCCTCCCTGGACAGTATGTAGAATTAATTCTACTCTGCTCCTGGATATGGTCTCTCCTCCCTGCCACTGAAGTGTTCATTAATAGGCACAAGTGCAGAGGGTGGTTTGGAGAGGCTCTGGGGGCCTCCACCATGTCGCAGTCTCCAGCAGTTAGCCCGCACAGACCAGTGGAATTAAACCTGCGATCTAAACAAAAACAGCTCCTCTGCTGGGCCAATAAATTCTCAAGACAAGGTCCCTTTTCTAACCAAATTACCTCTCCCAAGTCTCACCTAAATTCAAATTTGGAAACTATCCTAAAAGTCAACTCTGCAAAGCCAGCTTAAACTGAACCCCAGGCTCGGGTCTCAGGGGATAAGGGTGAAATGGGGGCGCCGTCAGATAGACCCCAGTTATCTCTCAGGAGGGCCAGCTGCTGGCTGCCAGCCTGTTTCATGCCCAGCTGTGCTCTCTTTGAAATCTGGGGGCTTTTGCTGGCAGAGTGAGTCAGGCAAAACCAGGTCAAGTAAGGGCAAGACTTGGGCCTGCTTCAAAGTCCCAAGCCAGCTTTTATTTATAGCTTAAGCTCAAATTGTCAGAAAAACTTTGGAGGCCTGCAGGCCCAACAGCAGCTTTTGGTTTTGGCTGGAACAACAAAGGGACAGACCACAAGCCACAGAGAGACACTGAAAGGGGGATTCAGCTTCTGATCACCAGGATGTCCCGGGGCCTCCCTGGGAGAAGAGTGGAGCTCTCTGTGGATAATCCAAGGAACTGGGAGATCAGATGGAAGTTTAGGAAGCCACACGGAACTGCCCCCACTTCCTGACACGTTCTGTGTCTCCTCTGCTTGAAGGGAGAGGGTCAGGCCAGGTTAACTTTATCTGGGTTGCTTCTTGCCAGAACCACAAAAGACCAAGTTCCTCAGTGAGAGCTTTTGTTTTCAGAAGAGGCTGCAGCTCCTCCTGGGAGCAGCCATTGTTTCTGCAGAGGATTTTCAGATCAGTGGCTGGCTTTTGGCGCCCTCCTCCTCGAAGTTCTCATTCTTTCTGTGCTGCCCAGCTTTCCTGGAAATAAACAACAAATGGTCCTATTCACCCTGGAGATAAGATTGTGTTTCTCCCAAAGTCACCGCTCTCCTCTCACTGCCTCTGGAACTGTTTGAATAATGAGGCTCCTAGAGACTTTGGGTTGTTTTATGCTTTTCTACACAGAGGTCCGAGATTCCCTAGGCAGACCTGGTGGGCAATGCCTACAGGGGCTGAGACGGGGGTGGCTCACAGGGCAGCCACCCAAGAGAGCTTTTTGTTTGCTATACACATCTGCTCTCCATGGGGCTTTTTAAAAATGTTAACATAGACTGGCTTCTCTTCTTTTTAATTTTTAAATTATTTTATTTATTTGTTTGTTTGTTTGTTTATTTATTGCCAAGGCAAACAATGGCTCTCATGCGAAGAATTCTTGACTCTCCAGAAATGGTGAAAACCTTCAGCCTGATTTCTTTCCACCTCCTAGAAGCTGCTATGGATCCAGCAGACAGGTGAGGGAAATGGAAAAGATGTCTGCCAGAGTGACCAGCTAGCTCATTTCAAAGCACTTCTTCCTGTGGAACTCCATCCTCCTCACTGTTCCCTGATGGACGGACGCACAACTAGATCTGGATTTGAGTTAGAGCCATGTTGCTTTCTAAGACTGTGGCCTTAGGAAAGGCCTGTTAATCCTCAAACTTAATTTTGTTCATTAGGTAGAGTTGGAAGATAATTCTGCTGACTTCATATGTTTGTCATGAGGATGAGAAAGAACTTTGTGAACCTAAAGGTGACATAGACATGAAAGTACTATAACCATTTTATTAGTAGAGTCATCATGATGATAATGATCATTATCATTATTACAATAATCTTTTCAAGGGTAAACAGGCAGGTTTGTTTCCAGACTTAGTTTTAATTCCTGGCTTTGCCATTTATTAGCTGTGTGACCTTGAGCAAATTATTACATTTCCCAGTGCTTTAATTTCCTCATTCAAAAAAAAGTGGAAATAATTTCACCTATTTCACAGGACTGTTGAGAAGTTTAAAAGAGATAACACAAAGTGTCTGGCACACAGCAAGTTTTTAACAAATGTTAGTTCCCTTTTTCTCTTTACCTTTTATTAAATCTTTTAGACATTTCTCCAATGTTTATTAAGCACCTATTATATGCCAGACATTGTGCCAAATGCTCAGGATGCAAGAAATATAGATTTGAGAAATGTGTTGTATAGCTGGGGTGAGAAAGAAACTGTAACAATTCAGCGGGCTGAGTGGCTTGTACAACCAACTGAGAGAGGGCAGATTAATCCTATCTAGGAGTTCAGAATGGCACTTGACCCAGGCCTTGAAAATATGGCTAGGATTTCACCAAGACGGAGAAGCCAGGTGAGGGCATTGTAAGGAGAGAGAGACCTTTAACAAAGGCTCTGTGACAGAAGCTGAGGCTAGAGAAAGCAGGAGCCAGGTTAAGAGGGACCTACACAAATGGTGTGAAGGAGATGGACCTTATCCACGAGAACTGGGAAGCCTCTTCATTGGTGTAACCATGGAAGTGTTGTGTTGTTGTTGTTGGCAGCCGTCCGTCTCGAGAGACGATGGTGTAGCTTCTTAAGAGTCTATCTGCACCGCCGAGAATGGCTGTGCAGTCCGACTCGGGAGTGACACGATATCTGTCTCCTCCCATGTTGAATCGACATCTTGCGATGACGCTGGAGTGTCCTCTCCAGTGAAGCTGAAGCTACAGAGCCTGGGCAGGGTGATATGGAGGGTCTGCTGTTGCCCATGCAGCAGACCCCCCCTCTCTTCGCAGCTGAAGGGTCCAAGGGAAAGACGGAGGCAATACAGCTTGGCTTCAGTTGCGCTGCAGGAGTTGCCGGTGTTGACTACAACGTCAAACCGCCTTAGGGACTCCGGCTCCGGATTTTCTGTCGGGGTTTACTCCCCTAGCCTTTTCCCTGAAGAGGTATGCCGCAAGGCAGCGGAGGTTTTTTGGAGTCAGAGTTTTCCTTCTCTGATGTACCCTGACTGGAAGATCGAACCAGCGACACTTAGCTCGCAGGCCGACGCTCAATCCACTGAGCCAAACCAGCCAGGGCAAACCATGGAAGTAACCTGGTTAGATTTGCATTTCAGAAAGACTGCCTATGGTATAAAGTATAGACTAAGGTGGAGTGGGAGGAAGGGAGTAGGATAAGATTAGAGGCAAGAAAAATCAGTCCAGAGGGATGGAAATAATTCTGAAGACAGATAAGGCCCAAATTAGGGAATCAGCAGTAGGGAAGGAGGGATTTTTGGATTTGGTGAAAACGCAGCTTTTGAAATAAGGAGTCAGAGTTTACTTGGGTGTCTGGCTCAGAAAATGAGGAAGGTGGTGATGCCATGAACCTGAAGAGGGAACAAACTTTGCACAAGTGAGCCCTGTGTTGTGCCTTCTTCAAATCATAGAAAGCCAGAGAACAGCCTTCACCCTGTGACCAACTAGTGGAGCCCCTCTGATCAGCCATGAGATAAAGAGGCTATTGTCCTTAACAAACTTTAATGCAGAGAGGAAAACGTATTTCCATTCATTGCCAATTTGTTTGTGTGTTTTGGAGGACCCTAAACAAAATGGAAGACAACAAAGTAGTTTTGAACAGTATAAACATAACTACTATATTATTTTATAACTATGTTACAACCTTAACTACTATATTACCTGATATAATGTGGTAGAACCATAAATATTTAGTTATTTAAATAGTAATAGAATTATACATAATCTTTATTATGTTTTTATACTCTTCTGTGCTTTCCAAATTTTCTCTCATGAATATACATTATTATTTATAATGATAAAAATAAATATTAACCCAATAGAAAAAATGAGCAAAATATTTGTATAAGCACAGAAGATGTCCAAGTAGCCAGTAAGTATACAGAAAGATGCCTGACTTCATTTAGACATCAGGAAAATTCCATTTGAAAATCACAATGCAGTGCCACTGCACATGTGACCAAATGGTAAAATGAAAAAGAGACTATCAAGCATTGGTGTCGCTACAGAACAAATAGAACTCATATATTGCTAGTAAGGAGTAAATTCATAGAATCATTATGCAAAATGTTTTGGTGATATGTTGTTTACACTGTTGTGGAACATGTAAACCATATGACAGCAATTTTACTCTTAAGCATTTATTCAAGGAAAATACATGCATGTGTTCACTGAAAGATATGTATAAGCATGTTCATAGTAGAACTGTTTGTAATTGTACTAATCTGGAAAGTATCCCAATGCCCATTAATAGTAGAACAGATAAATAAATTATGGTATATTAACACAATGCTATATTACACTACAATGAGAATGAGCATTCTGCTACTATATGCAACAAGAGGAATGGTTCTCAATAACATAATTTTGAGTGAAAGAAGACATATATTTACATAAAGGCAAAACCAATCTATGTTGTTTGAAATCTAACCAGTAATTACCCTTGGGGGAGGTATGACTTGAAGGAAGCATGAGGAGGGTTCTGGAGTGCTAGTAATGTTTTGGATTTTTAATGTGTGCTGATTATACAGGTGTGTATCTGAGAATTCACTGAGTGATATGTACACTTGTGTATGTATATTATACTTTAATAAAAGAGTAAAATATATAAATTTTTGTCAAAAATTAAACTAAAATGGACCTGTAGAAATAAAGGGTTGGAGCTAATGGCTACAGCAATTAGGGAGAGTCCCTCTGCCTTTCTTAGCCTGGGGAGTTGGTGTTTAGCAGTGAGGGAAGGAGGTTCAGAACTAGGTTCTGGGAATAGTAATATAGAAGAGAAAAATGTCTAGTATCATTTCTGAAAAGAAAATCACTCGTGATTAAGTACAAGAGCAAGGTTCTGATATTAGGAATGAAAGGGTGATATTGAACAGATTTTACAGAACTAAAAAGAACATAAAGCAATTATAAAAATTTATTTACTTATTTTATTTAGTCTTTATTGTATTTTTTTCATTACCATTTAGTCCCCTTATATCCCTTTCCTCCCGAGCAGTCACCATTCTGTTGTCCATGTCCATGAGTCCTTTTTTCTTTTTGCTCAATCCCTCCCCCATCACCTCCCCCAATTAGCTGTCATCCTGCTCCCCACCTATGAGTCTGTCCCCATTTTCCTTGATAGTTCAGTTTGTTCACTACTTTCCACATATGAGTGAAATCAATGGTATTTGTCTCTCTCTGTACTATTTTACTTAATATAATTTTCTCCAGGTCCATCCACACTGTCCCCAAAAGTAAAACTTTCTTTTTTTTTTTTTTTATGGCCAAGTACTATTCCATTGTGTAGCTGTCCCATAGTTGTTTTATCCACTTATCTACTGATGGACACTTGGGCTCTGTGTATTGGAGATTATAAATAATGTTGCAATGAACATAGGGGTACTTATGTTCTTTTGAATTAGTGTTTTGGGTTCATTCAGATATATTCCCAGAAATGGGATCCCTGGGTCAAAAGGCAGATCTGTGTGTGTGTGTGTGTGTGTGTGTGTGTGTGTGTGATAAAGGAAAGGAGTCTTTATTCAAAAGCAGCACTTAAGCATATCAAGTCGCAGTTTTAATTACATAAGTCTATCAATTAAGGCTAAACTCTAACACCTGGGTTCTCCTAACTTTTCCCCTATTAGTTTCTATAGGGCTAGTTTACAAACTAAAACAACATAATACACAAAAGCTACACAATTCTGGAACAATGGCAGCTTCTACCTCAGAGTCTGTTTCCTCTAGAACACCCAAAGAATAAATGTGCTACCCTCTGCCAGGCCAGCCCAATCCTAGGCTGCGCCTGGAATTCCTTCTCATCCAAGATATCATTCATTGGGAAATGAAGGCAGCTGTAGCATGATCATATAGGCATCCTCAAGGAAGAAGAACCTGAGAGTGAGCTTGAGAGCAAGAGCCAACCAATGCAGGAGCCAGAGGGCTGAGCCCGAGTCCAAGCCAGAGACAGAGCCTGAGAGAGAACCAGTGCAGGAGCCAGAAAAGCTCCAAGGCAGACCCATTTTTAATTCTTTGAGGTATCTCCATACTGCTTTCCACAGTGGCTGCACCAGTCTGCATTATCACCAACAGTACAATAGGGTTCCCCTTTCCCCACATCCTCACCAGCACTTATTTGTCAATTTATTGATGGTAGCCATTCTGACAGGTGTGAGATGATATCTCATTGTGCTTTTAATGTGCATTTCTCTGATGATTAGTTACCTTGAGTATCTTTTCATATGTCTATTGGCCATTTCTATGTCCTCTTTGGAGAAGTGTCTATTCAGGCCCTTTGTCTTTTAATTGCTTATTTTGTTGCTGTTGTTGTTTTGTTTTTGTTTTGGTGTTGAGTTTTGTAAGTTCTTTATAAATTTTGGTTTTAAAGTCTATTTTGTTGAATATAAGTACTGTTACCTCAGCTTATTTTTTCCTTTCCATTTGTATGAAATATCGTTTTCATCCCTTTACTTTTAGTCTGTGTGTATCTTTTAATCTGATATGGGTCTCTTGGAAACAGCATATATATGGGTCTTGTTTTCTTATCCATTCAGCTACCCTACGTCTTTTAGTTGGAGCATTTAAGCCATTTACATTTAAGTTGATTATTGGTACATACTTAGAGCCATTTTATTGTTAGGCTATTTCTCTCTGTTGTTTTTTCTTTCTCTTTTTCTTCTTCTTCAAGCAAGCCCTTTAACATTTGTTGTAGTACTGGTTTGGTGATAACATATGCCTTTAGCTCTCTTTTTTGTCTGGAAAGTTCCTTATTTCTCTTCCAATTTTAAATGATATATCTCTGTTGGGCAAAGTAGCCTTGGTTTTTGGCCCTTTAAGAGGTTCTGTGCATCTCTAGCCATCTCTCCCTGGCAGATAGAAACCCTATGGCTTTTCACAGTTGGATGTTATCTTGGTTCCTTTCTGGCTCTGGTCTGTAGGCTGGGAAGCCCAACTTGGGGTTTAGACCTCATACTTCTCAGGAGAAATCCCATGGCCACTAAAATATCCCTCCAGAGCTTCAGTTGCTACCTGTGGGAGCTCAGCCGGCCCTCTTGCATCTCCGCATCCCCTACCAGTCACGTTGTGGTGAACTGGTTTCCTCTGTCTGTTCCCGGTTATAAGGCGTCTCTCTAGGTAGTGTTCTGTTGGTTATTCAGGATGATTTCTCTATAATTTAACTGTAGTTTCAGATTGGTCCTGGGAGGTGGTTAGTGTAGCTTCTACTTACTCCTCCAGCATCTTGAGACTCCCAAGCTATTACAAAAATTTTATATCAATACATTTGAACCTATTATAGTAATGGACAAATTCCTTAAAAAAACTCCCCACAACTTACTAAAACTAACACAAGAAGAAGAAAATACAAATCATTAAATTTCTAATGGGGAAATCCAATCTGTATTTCACAATGTTCTCATGAACACACACACCCCTAGGTGTCCTTCATAGTGATCTACCACATTTAAGGAAGAGACAGCAACAATTTTATAAAAACTTTCCCAGAGACTTAAAAAGAAAATACTCCCCAACCCATTTAAGGGGTTAGAAAACCTTGTTACCAAGGGAAAATTTAAATCAATCTCTCTCGCAAACCTAGATGCAAAAATTCTAAAATGGTATCATCAAACAGAATTCAGAAATATATAAAAACAAGACCTTTAAGACAGAGAAAAGGTATTTTAAAACTTTGAGGTGGGTTTTATATTTAAAAACAATCTAGTTTACTATATGAATAGAACACTAAAGAAATTTAATATAATCTCAACAGAAATGGAAAAAATTAATAAAATCTAACACTGATGATAGAAGCTTAAGCAAAATAAAAGGCCATTACTATGAGAAAAGTAGCTATAAAAACAGCAAACACAATTTTTGACAGGAAATATTGCTTTCCCTTTGAAGACTTAAAAAGGGAAAGAAGACAAGGATACACCTCTGTTCAACATTGTACAATGTAAAGAGATAACTAAAATTGTTAAGAGATCCAAGATGGTGGAGAAGTAGTGGAAGCAACACTAACCTTCTGCCAGGACCAATCTGGAATTACAACTTAACTGTGGAGAAATCACTCAAATAACCACCTGAACACTAGCTGGAAAGAAGCCTTTAACCACAGACAGACAGAAGAAACAGCTTCATCATAACGTGACTGGCAGGCAGTGTGGAGGAGATGTGAGAGGGCTGGCTGAGCTCCCATGGGCAGCAGCTGAAGGTATGGAGAAATATTTCAGGGTTCCTCCTGAGATATGTTGGGTCTAAACCCCAAGTTGGGGTCCCCATCCTATAGCATCAGAGCCGAGAGTAAACCAGGTAGCATCCAGATGTGAAAAGTGAAAAGCCATGGAGTTTTTTGCTAGCCTGAGAGAGATGGCTGGAGTCACATATTCTTTAAGGGACAATGCACAAAATTTCATTAGCACCCACTTACCTTGGGCTCCAGCAGAGGGAGGGCAGAGTAGAGTAGAGACACTTGAGGAGAGTTTGGGGCAATAGCTTAGGGGAAGAACTGAGGGAACAGGAGATGGGACCCCAGTACTGACTCATCCACCATACAGCAGGAGCTATCTTGCTCAGGAAGACCACTCCTCTCCAAGTAGTATCAGCCTGAGGGGAAACAATAGCCCATTCCATAGGAGTTATTCTGCCCCACCGTGTGGTGTGTAAACCTGACTGCTGATTACAGATTGACTAGATTAACAACTGAAGGAGACAGCCAAAGGCTGTGGATCTCTGGCAGCTTCAAACAGGCTGCCTAGGCCCAGACTAGGACATGATATGACATCACCAGGGGAAGATCCAAAAAGAGAAGAAAGTACACCTCTTCAACAGTATACAAGATGTGAAGGGTGGAGTGTCTCTCATTCAGCTAGCCAGAAGGAAGGACCCACCAAAGAGCGACTCAACAACAATCAAAACCCAAGTATAATGAGACAGCACAAATAAACGACATAAAGGGCATCCCAAGAGCATCAAATTCAGGTGATCAAGGAGACTGCACCACTGAATCCATAGGTCTCCTACCACAGAAGTTCATGCCATGAAGACAGGGAGTCAAAGCAGATCAATCTAAGAAGCAGAAATAAACAAGAAGGGTCACCTAAAATGGGGAGACAGAGAAACAACTCCGAACCAAAAGGAAAGGAGAAATCCCCAGAAAGAGAGCTAAATGAAAGAGAGGCAAGCAACCTATCAGACATTGAGTTCAAAACAATGGTTATAAGGAAGCTCAGTGAGCTCAGTGAGCTCAGAGAGAACTACAAAAACTCCAGGGAAGCAATAAGGAACTTAATGTAAACTACACCAGCATTATAAATGACATAGAAACTATCTGTAAGAGTCAAGAGGAAATGAAGAATACAATTTCTGAATTGAAGAACACAGTAGAAGGATTTAAAGGCAGGCTAGATGAAGCAGAGGATTGGATCAGTGAGCTGGAGGACAAAGTAGAAAAAATTTCCCAGACAGAGCAACAAAACAATAAAGACTAAAAAAGAATGAAGAGGTTTTAAGAGAGCTGCAGGACAACATGAAACATAGTAATATCCATATCATAGGATACCAGAAGGAGAAGAGGAGCATGGGATAGAAAACCCATTTGAAAAGGTAATGACAAAAAACTTCCCTAAATTGATGATAGAAAAAGTCACGCAAGTCCAGGAAGCACAGAGGTCCCAATGAAGATGAACTCAAAGAGGCCCACTCCAAGACACACCATAATTAAAACGGCAAAATTCAAAGACAAAGAGAGAATCTGAAAGGCAGCAAGAGAAACAGCTAATAACATAAAAAGGTTCTCCAATAAGATTATAGCTGATTTCAAAACAGAAACACTACAAGCCAGAAAGGAATGGCAAAAAATATTCCAAGCAATGAAAAACTAAGACCTACAACCGAGACTACTCTACTCAGAGATGCTCCCATTCAAAATGGAAAGTGAAATAAGGAGTTTACCAGACCAAAGAAGACTAAAAGAATACATTTGCACTAAATCAGCATTGCAAGATATGTTAAAGGTTTTCTTTAAGAAGATGAAGAAAGAGAAAGAGAGAGATCAACACAGGTACAAAGGGGAAAAAATGACAATGAATAGGTACCTATCAATAATAACTTTAAATGTAAATGGAATAAATGCTCCAATCAAAAGCCATAGGGTAGCTGAATGGATAAGAAAACATGACCAGCATACATGTCTACAAGACACCCACCTCAAAACAAAAGATGGAAAAAATATGACAAGTAAACGGAAAGGAAAAACAAAGGTGGGGTAGCGACACATATCAGATATCAGAAAAATAGATTTCAAAACAAAAGCTGTAAAAGGAGACAAAGGGCATTTCATAATACTTAAGGGAATAATTCATCAAGAAGATATAACCCTTGTAAACATATATGCACCCAACATAGGAGCACCCAAAAATAGAAGAAAAATATATAAGGAGGACTTCAAGAAGGCTATCGACAGCAACACACTCATAGTATGGAATTTTAACACCCCATTGTCAACAACGAAGAGACCTTCCAAGCAATTTCAAACAAACAACCTAACCCTACATCTACAAGAACTAGAAGAACAACAACAATCAATGCCCAAAGCAAGTAGAAGAAAGGAAATAATCAAAATCAGAGCAGAATTAAATGACATAGAGACTAAAAGAACAATTCAAAGCATCAATAAATCCAGGAGCTGGTTCTTTGAAAAGATAAACAAAAATGACAAGCCTTTAACTAGACTCAAGAAAAAAGAGAGGACCCAAATAAATAAAATCATAAATGAAAGAGGAGAAATCACAACCAATACCACAGCAATAAAAAGGATTGTCAGAGATTACTTACAAACAACTATATGCCAAGAAATTTGACAACCTGAGTAAAATGGGCACATTTATGGAAACATAATCTTCCAAAACTGAACCAAGAAGAAGCAGGAAGCCAGAATAGATAGATAACAGCTAGGGAAATTGAAGCAGTAATAAAAAAAAATTAAAAAAAATTAAAAACTCCCAGCACACAGAAGCCTCAGTTCAGATGGCTTCACAGGAGAATTTTACCAAACATTTATGGAAGAACTAACTCCTATCCTCAAACTATTCTAAAAAATACAAGAAGAGTGAAGACTCCCAAACTCTTTCTATGAGGCCAGTATTAGCCTACTTCCAAACCAGAGAAAGACACAACCAGGAAAGAAAACTATAGACCAATATGGTTGATAAACATAAACGCTAAAATCCTCAACAAAATATTGACAAACTGGATCCAGCAATATATTAAAAATATCATACCATGATCAAGGGGGATTCATCCTAGGGATGCCAGGATGCTATAATATTTGCAAATCAATAAATGTAAGACACCACATACATAAAATGAAAGACAAAAATCACACGACCATATCAATAGATGCTGAAAAAGCATTTGTTAAAGTCCAGCACCCATTTATGATTAAAAAAACACTCTGCAAAGTGGGACTAGAGGGAGCATACTTCAACATAATAAAGGCCATATACAAGGAGCCTGCTGCCAACATCATACTCAATGGGCAAAAACTAAAAGCTTTCTCCCTAAAATCAGGAACAAGACAAGGATGTCCAGTTTTTCCACTTCTGTTCAACATAGTGTTTGAAGTTCTAGCCACAGTGATCAGACAAGAAAAAGAAATAAAAGGCATCCAAATTGGAAAGAAGGAAGTAAAATTGTCATTATTTTCAGATGACACAATAGTGTACATGGAAAACCCTACAGAATCCACCAAAAACACTACTCGACCTAACAAGTGAATTTTGAGAAATAGCAGGACACAAAGTCAATATTCAGAAATCAAAGGCATTTTTGTACACCAACAATGAAATATCAGCAACAGAAACTAGAAAAAAAATCTCAGTTACTATAGCAACAAGAAAAATAAAGTACATAGGAATAAACGTAACCAAGGAGGTAAAAGACCTGTATGCAGAAAACTACAGAACACTGAAGAAAGAAATTAAGGAAGACACAAATAAATGGAAGCATATACCATGTTCATGGATTAGAAGAATTAACATCTTTAAAATGTCCATATTACCTAAAGAAATTTATATATTCAATGTAATTTCTATTAAAATATCAATGACATATTTCACAGATCTAGAACAAATATTTCAAACATTTATATGGAACCAAACTTACTCTGAATAGCCTCAGCAATCTTGAGAAAGGAAAACAAAGTAGGAGGAATCACAATACCTGATATCAAACTATATTACAAGGCCACTATAATTACAACAGTCTCATACTGGCAAAAGAACAGACATATAGATCAATGGAACAGAATAGAGAGCCCAGAAATAACCCCACGTCTCTATGGTCAATTAATATTTGACAAAGGGGGCAAAAGCATAAAATGAAGTAAAAAATGTCCTCTTCAACAAATGTTCTGGAAAAACTGGACAGGGAACATGCAAAAAAAATTGAACTAGACAACTAACTTATACCATACACCAAAATAAACTCAAGATGGATAAAAGATTAAATGTAAGCCATGACACCATAAAGTTCTACAGGAAAACATGGTCAGAAAAATTTCAGATATCCCACACAGCAATATTTTCACTGATATATCTCCTAGGGCAAGGGAAATAAAGGAAAGAATAAACCAATGAGACTACACCAAACTAAAAAGTTTCTGCTTGGCTAAAGAAGCCATCATCAAAATGAAAAAGGAACCAACCATATGGGAAAACATACTTGCCTATGATACCTGGGACAGGGATTTGATCTCCAAAATATATAAAGCATTAATAAGAACCAACACCAACAAGACAGACAATCCAATTTAAAAATGGGCAAAAGACTTGGGCAAAGAGGACATACAGAGGGCCCATAGGAATATGAAAAGAAGCTCAACATCACTAGTCATCAGAGAGATGCAAATTAAACCCACAATGAGATACCACTTCACACCAGTCAGAATGGCCATCATCAACAAATCAACAAACAAATGCTGGTGAAGATGTGGAGAAAAGGGAACCTTAGTGCACTGTTGGTGGGAATGCAGACTGGTGCAGCCACTGTGGAAAATGGTATGGAATTTCCTCAAAAAACTGAAAAACGGACCTGCCTTTTGATCCAGTGATTCCACTGCTAGGATTATATATGAAGAATTCTGAAACACCAATTCGGAAGAACCTATGCACCCCTATGTTCATAGCAGCATTATTTACAATAGCCAAGAACTGGAAACAGTCTAAGTGCCCATCAGTGGATGAGTGGACCAAAAACTGTGGTACATTTATACAATAGAATACTAACCAACAGAAAGAAAGTAGCAGCTCCTATCTTTCGAGACTACATAGATGGAACTGGAGAGTATTATGCTAAGTGAAATTAGCCAGTTGGTGAATGACAAACACCATATGATCTCACTTAAAACAGGAACCTAATGAACAAAACAAACAAGTGAGCAAAATAGAACCAAAGGCATGGAAACAAAGAACAGACTGACAGTGACCAGAGGAGAGGGAAGAGGTGGAAAAGGGGAGAAAGTAGGGGAAGGATCTAGTCAAGGAACTAGTATAAATAACCCATGGACATGGACAACAGGGTGGGGATAGACTGTGGGAGTCAGGGGACAGGGCAGTGGAGAGCAATTGGGGAAAAATTGGGACAACTATAATAGAACTATAAAACAAAAGAAAAAATAAAACTGTCAATATTTGCATATAATACTATTTTGTACATATAATATACAAAAGAATATATAGATAAGTAATCAGAATTTTATTTTTTATTTTAATTTTTATTTATTTTTACCTTCTAATAATTTCTATTTTTCTATTACAGTTGACATACAATATGAATTTTTAAATTAGCTAGCAAGGTTTCTGAATACAACATCAATATATAAAAATCAAGTGTAATAGCATCAAAATAATATAAATTATTCTTTAGGTAATTATAAAACATTCATAGTAGCATCAGCAAATGTAAGTATCTAGGAATAAATCTAATAAAAGATATTAAAGATTTCTACACATACACCAAAGAGAAAAAACTTATAAAAATATTATTGAAAAAAGATCCAAATTGATTGGAATATATATAATTTTCGAGGATTAAAAACTAAATATTGCAAAAGTATTATCCTCAAATTTAGGTGTAATCAAAATCAGAACGTCAATGAATTTTTATTTCTTTTTCCATTTTTAAATTGAAAATCTTATTCTAAAATTTTTATAGAAGTACAAAGGGTCAAGAAGCTAAGACATTATTGACAGAAAACAAAAAGGTAGAAGCTACAACAATTAAGGAAGTGTGATATTAGTACAAAAATAGTTAATTAGACCAATGGAACAGAAAAGAGTCCAGAAAACACCATGCATATATGGGCACTGGTTTCTGACACTGCATAATAGTGGAGATAGAATAATCTTTTCTATAAACGGTGTTGAAACTCTTGAATATTTATATAAAGCAAATTAAAATGACCTTTACACCACAGCAAATACAAAATTAATTTCAGGAGGTTTGTACATCCAAAAGTGAAAGGCAGTACCATAAAGCATCTATCAGATTTATGCAGGGCATCATCTCTGTAAACTTGGATGGAAAAAAAAATTATTCAAAAAGACACAAAGTACTAACCATGAAAGAAAAGATCGATAAATTGGACTATATTAAAATTAGGAACTTCTATTCATCAAAAAACACTAAGAGGGAAAAAACATGTAGCCAAAAAAGTTATTTACAATCCACATAAGCTGACAAAAGACTCAATCCAAATATATAAAGTTTTTTTACAAGCCAATAAGAAAAAGACAAATAATCCAATAGAAAAATGAGTGAGAAAGCTACTTCATAGAAGAGGATATTGTAATGACCAATAAACATATGAAAATGATCAACCTTAATAGTAATTGAGAGAATGAAAACTAAAACCACAATGAAATACTACTACACATCCACAAGAGTAGCTAAAATTACAAAGATTGGCAATAGCAAATGCTGGGGAGGATGTGGAGCAACTGGATCACAGACATTGTTGATGGAAATCCACTTTGGTACAATTACTTGGAAAACAGTTTGGTATCATATATTAAACTTAAACATATTCTATGACCCAACAGTTTCAATACCAGGTATATATCCAGAAAAAATATGCACATAAGCAGCAAAAGAGATGCACAAGTCTATTTAGAGAGATTCTTCATAATAACCCCAAACTGGAAGCAATCCAAATTCTGCCAACAGATTTTTATATGAGTGTTATACTTCAATAAAAGTTTTTAAAGAAAAATCAGCATAAATATTCATACTAAAGTAGAAATACTTTTAGCCCTGGACTACCTAAGTCAATTGGGAAGGAAAGACAATGGAATTTTATGAGAGGATAAATTAACAAAATATGTGGAACTTCAAATACCAAATACCCAGAAAAAATAAAGCTCTGTTTTTTATAAAGTCAACGCTCAACCTCTTTTTTTTTTTTTTTTTTAAGTTTTCATAAATCATGCAGAGCAGGCTGCTTGCCTTGGCAGTTCTGTACTAAAATTATTCCATACACAGACACATGTGTCCTCCCCCGTTTGAAAGTAAACAAGTCTCAGCCAAGGCAAAATTGTAAAAGTTTGTAGGGTATTTCTTTTGTTATCAGTTTCTTTTTCTAGCTTTAGTGTATTTTAAAGATCCCTGGGCTTGCAGTTAGAACCTTAGGTTTAAGAGTAAATTGAAGATCTGTAGTTCAGCAGCCACAGGCCCTGGGAATTGTTACTTGATATGTCTAGCCTCAGTTTCCTCTTATGCATGATGGGGAGAAAATAAATGCCTGCCTCCCAGAATTATGAGCAGTGATACAAAGTGTAATCTCTCTTCCCCTTGCTCGCTCTCCCTCTCCATCATCTCCCTAACCTTAAGAAATTGCCACTCTTCTGCCCTCATCTCCTTGGCAACCCCCCATTTCAGGTGTCAATATCATCTTGCTATTTTAACTCTCCTCCCTCTATCATACCAGGAAAGAATCGGATGCTAGTAATTTATAGTCCAAGGATTGATTGATTATTCTCCACAGGAACTCAGCCAGGCGTTTGCATTTTATGTCTTTTATCCCTAATTGTGGCATGAAAGACTTTTACCCTTGTTAAAAGAATTTGAGACATCAGCAAGTAGGTGAAGAGCTCAAGGGGCAGGGAGGGGGGAGCTTGAAATCACATTAGTCAGGTTCTGCTATTTCTCAGGGTGAATTCAATTTTTGCAAGTGCCTTTTATTTTGCTGCAGTTGGAATGGACTGCCCCACTAAACGGCACCTGCTGTTCTGGATCGCGTTGGGGAGAAAGCAACCACCATCTGAGGCTGTTGATATCTCAAGACACGTAGGTGGTAAAAGAGTTTCAGCCACTGTCTTTAGGACCCAGAGCTGTCCTGACTCTGGGAGGGGCTGGCTACAGCCCCTGCTGTCCTGCTATCACCGCCTGCTTTCTGGTTTGAGCTCAGCTCTTCTTCAGTGCTCCTAACTTTTAACCTAATCCCTGCCATCTTCTCCCTCCCTTTGTCCCAAGACACCATGTTGACTTTTGGCTTGATTTTATTTTGCTTTGAAAGATTGTTCATGTCTTAATCCCCTTTATCTGGCATCCTGCATTTACTCCTAGATCTCATTTATTATTTCTACATCTGGCTATAACATTTCAAGAAAAGCAAAACTTTTTCAGTAATGTTTCTTCCTGGTTAATAAAGATGTTGCTGTATCAAATATGTTAAAATGGAAGGGAAATTGAGAAAAATATAAGAAACTGAAGAGGAATCAGCAGAATGAATTGATGCAAATTAAGTACTCAAGGACTGCAGAAAGAATCATATTGTCTAGAAAAACCCAACTAAACTGGAGAAAGGGGAAATCCCAAGAGCTTGTCTAGACCAACAAGAATGCCTGAGAACATGGCTTTGACAAATAGGCTCTGGGCTGAAACCAAGGAAAAACAGAATCTCTGAAATGGGATTCTGGAGGCTGTGAAGGGAGCCATTGAAAGGTAGCACAGGCAGCCAGCAATAAGTGACTGAGTTAACCAGAGACTGAAGTAAATAAATGTACTAGGTATGAAATACAGTGAACAAACTTGTGAAGAACCTGGCTTCAGAATGAGATGGTGCACCTGTAACTTAGGCACTTGTGTGCAGCAACGCTGTGAGAGGAGATCACACTGCCTTTTCCAAGGGAAGGAGCCCAGCTCTGAGGTGACAGCCTCAGGGACTGGGACAACAGACAAGGAAAACCTGATTCTCTAGGAGGTGGAAGGAAACTATGAACTGAAATATTCAGGGAGCTTTCTGCTTTGTCTTGGAGGAGATGGTTTTTGATATTTAACTGGGAAGTGTTCCAGATCTATTCAGGGCAGAAGCTCCTGCAAATTCACATTTCCTCTGCTCTCCTCTCACCCCCATTCTCTGTCCTTTCTCCTCTTCTTCCTCTCCCCATATACATATGACCTCTCAGGTTCCACCTTCCAGTTCAGGCCTCCTCTTCGCCTCTCCTTTTCAGGTGATATGAATTAGAGGTTCCTTTTCCAAATCATCCTGTTGGAAGGGAATGGCTTCTTGCTGCATTCACATTCAAACTTGAAGATGTGGAAGAAAAAGGAGAAAAAGAGCTAAATTAGCAACGTTCAGTGTGATTTTGCTTTACTCCAGACTTGAGTTTGACAGTGTTCAGAATAAATGAAAGTAGGTGTGTCCATCACTCCAGCAGATAATTTACTACTAATCCCAGACAAGACAGAAAAAATACAACATGCCTGACCCACGCACTGTATCTGTCTTAATCCGCCTCTAATTGAGCTGGGCAGGGCCACCCCTGTCCACACAGGCGGTATCCCCCCTCCTCCGGTTTCCCTCCCACACTGGAATCACCAGATGGCAAAGTGGCTCTTCGCACAGGATCCCAGTTAGAGCAGCTCCCCGGGGAACTGCGGTGTGCATGTTGTTGAAGAGTGGGAAGGAGCAGCGGGTGTGGTAGGAAGAGGACCAGCTGAGGGTCACAAGATGAGCTTCTGATGTCAGCCCCAGCACTTAGCAGCTAGGAAGGATTAGATGAGATACTTTATGTGGAAGTACCTGATGTCACTCCTGACACATAGTAAGCTCAGTGAGACCTACCTTCTCTCAACAGCAGCTAATACTTATTAATTGCCTACTCTGTGTCATGCACATCTCCTACCATTGAAAAGCACATATAAGTAATGTTTGCTAGCTGTTTTTTAAAAAGTCCAACAGGACAGAGACTTATAATTTAAAATTAAAAGTATCCTTTTTTGAGATATAATTGACATATAACATTATATTAGTTTCAGGTACACACATAAGGATCCAATATTTGTGTATATTGGTAAATGATCACCACAGTGTCTAGTTAACATCTGTCCCCATACATACTTAAAAAATTATCCTGTTTTAGCTAAATACACCCACCCCCAACACTATTTGCAGGGTTAATCATTGTTAAAAGCTTGTGTGTGTGTGTATGTGTGTGTGTGTGTGTGTGTATTTCATTTCCCCCTTATATTTGAACACAGAAAACATAATCTTGTCAGTCCTAGTAAACTCACTTCAGGGTTTGCTCAGTCATTTCAGATTTAAACTCAATCAACTCTGAACTTACCTTTGAACGCTTCTCCCCAGAGTGGCCTCTACATTCTGGGATTCATAGCATTATAATTGGTCACTGAGCCTGTGATCTATGGCCAATCTTGGTACTGCATCATTTGAAATGTTCCTCATCTCCCTGGGTGGTGACCATGATCATCTGTTCCAGCAAAGCTGCTGGGATGTCCACAGTCCCCCTCCTCAGCTCTTGGACCTCCAGGGCTTGGCCAGGCTCATCTGACTCCAGGAGACTGGGCAGGGGTAGGGGAGGGTGGAAGTTCTCAGTCCGTCTTCCAGGCTTGGGTCACACCTGCTGCCACCTAACCCACATGCTGGCTCTGGGAACTTTCCTCCAAAACTGTATGAGGTTTCTGTCATTCCACCCTCCCTTCCATGGTTGGTCTTGGTGGCATGGAGGCTGTGTGTGACGTCTGGCTCTGACATCTACACCACTAGCCCTCCCCTCCTCTCCTGTCATTCTCTGGGGCTGTCCTAGGCTCTCTGGGAAATTTCCAGTGAATACTGCCTTAATAATTCTTCTTTCCGTGGTTACCATTGTGCTGTTAAATAATATGCTTATACATTTGCATTTTTATTTGCCACATTTAAATATTATTTATTGACTGTCTTCCAGTATGAAAGACGAATTTATCACTCTTGACCCCATCTCCTTTCCTCTATTTCATCTTCTAAGTTTTAATGGTTATATATTTTTGTTCTTTCTACTGGCTGCCTCTCTGCCTAAATAATGTATACAAATATTTCATTCTTGATTTATTAAAGTAAACCACATTTATTGACTCCCTATAATGAAATTTGAGACTAATAACTCATTTTATCTTCTACTTTTTCTTCTCCTTCCACTTGACAAATTCTGTTAATTATATTATTATTTTTATGTTATCAAGGTAACAATTGCATTCTATTCTATCACTATACTTCATTTTTTGATATTCTTTTATGGAATAGTTGGTTCAAAATTGAAATCAGTAACTCACACTTACAATATTATGATTACAGAAATGTTATTTTAGTAAAGTCAAGTGGGGCACTTGGGCCCATAGAATAGGAATGTAAGTATCAAGGTCCAATGGCTCCTGTTCTACTTTCTTTCTACCTTATTCACTCTTCTGAGTCATAATTCTGACATTTATAAGAATAATCTCCTTATTTCTTTACCACGTGATGTTCTCTATCCTAGTTATATTTTTATTGTACTGGATCATGTTGAGGTATTATTTTATAAGCACATATGATCTTGCCTGTCCATAAGGGCCATATTTTGCCTTAATAGTTGAATGAGTTTGGCTAGCTATAGAATTCTAAGTTCAACATTTTCCCTTCATCCCTGGTATTCAGGTATTTTCTTCTCAGATATTGCTCCAGTGTATTCTGACATCCAGCATTGCTAATGAGGTCTGATATCAGTCTTCCTAATTTCTCATTAGATAATCTACTCTTTCCTCCTTGTGGTTTTAGTATTTTTTTCCCTTAGCCACAATATGCTAAAATTTCATCAGGTGATAAGCTGTGGGGCTTACCCTCCTCTATCTTTTTTAAAAAATTGAAGTATGACTGCATGTGGTAAAATGCCTAAATCTTAAATGTTCCTGGTACCTGTGAATCCAACCCATTTAACTACAACCCCAGTCAGAACATAGAGTGTTTATAGCATTCTAGAAGGCTTCCTCTACTCTCCTTCCATAACTCTACCACCAGACGTGACCATTCTCTTGACCTCTATCAAAATATATTTTTACCTGGTTTTAAATGTCACATAACTGGAGTCAAAAGTATATAGTTCTTTGTGCCTTACTTCTTAAACTCAAAATTATGTCTCTAAGATTGATACATGTTGTGTTCATCAGTAATTTGTTCTATTTAATTTCTATGTAATGTTCCATTTAGCCCTGGCTGGTTTGGCTCAGTGGATTGAGCGTCGGCCTGCGAGCTAAGTGTCGCTGGTTCGATCTTCCAGTCAGGGCACATCAGAGAAGGAAAACTCTGACTCCAAAAAACCTCCGCTGTCTTGCGGCATACCTCTTCAGGGGAAAGGCTAAGGGAGTAAACCCCGACAGAAAATCCGGAGCCAGAGTCCCTAAGGTGGTTTGACGTTGCAGTCAACACCGGCAACTCCTGCGGCGCACCTGAAGCCAAGCTGTATTGACTCCGTCTTTCCCTTGGACCCTTCAGCTGCGAAGAGAGGGGGGGTCTGCTGCATGGGCAACAGCAGACCCTCCATATCACCCTGCCCAGGCTCTGTAGCTTCAGCTTCACTGGAGAGGACACTCCAGCGTCATCGTAAGATGTCGATTGAACACAGGAGGAGACAGATACCGTGTCACTCCTGAGTCGGACTGCACAGCCATTCTCGGCGGTGCAGATAGACTCTTAAGAAGCTACACCATCGTCTCTCGAGACGGACGGCTGACGACGAATGTTCCATTGTATGAGTATACCAAAATTTATTTACTCATTCACACGTTGGTGGTTATTTGGGTTCTTTCCAGTTTGGGAATAGGCATAAAACTTCTACAAACACTCTTGTACATGTGAGTTAGTAGACATTAGCACTCACATGTTGGGTATAGACCCAGGAACAGAATTGCAGATTATAGAGTTTACATAGTAGATACTTCCAGATTTTCTCTAGTGTTGATAAATCTATCACTAATATAATTTTACATGCTTCGTATTCTTGTTAATATTATACTCTTTTTAATTTTAGACATTCTGATATGTATGTAGTGGTATTACATGGTGGTTTAATTTGCTTTTTTTGATACCTAATGATGTTGAAAACTTTCTTATGTGGTTACTGGTCATTTGTATATCTTCTTTTGTGAAGTACTTGAGCTTTATGTCTTCTGCACAGGTTTTAAAAATTGAGTTGTTGATTTTTTATTGATTTGCAGAAGTTCTGGACTTGATTCAGGATATGAGCCTTATGCTAAGTGTGTTCCAAACATTTCCTTCCAGCCTGAAACCTTTATTTTTTTATTTTACTTTTTTGATATTGCCTTTTGATAAAGAAAATTCTTAATTTTAATGAAATCCAATATATCATATTTTTCTTCTTATATTTGATACTTTTTGTACCCTGTTCAAAAAATCTTTGATCCAGAATCATGAATACATTCTATTTTCCCTCCAGAACCTTGATTTTTTTTATTTTCCACATTTAGGTCTATAATCTATTTCAAATTAATTTTTATGTACATTTTGAGATAGGGACCAAGATTTCTTTTTTTCCTTGCAGCTCAGCTATTCAATTGATCCAGAACCATGTATTTTTAAAAAATCCTCTTCTCTTTCTGAATGGCAGTGGAGATGACCATGTATGTCATATATGCAAGACTGTTTCTGGACTCTGTGTTCTACAAGATTGGTATATCGTTCTATTTCTACTTAAATACCATATTGATTACTGTATGTTTATAATAAATAATGTCTAGTTGTGCAAGTACTCTGACTTTGTTCCTTTTCAATATTGTCTGTGTACATTTTAGAACATGCTTGTTGATTTCTACTAAAAATAAAATTTGGGGGTTGTACTGTATCCGTTGATCACTTTGGCCAGATTTCATATCCTAATATTGAGTCTTCCAGTCCATGAACATGATATATTCTTTCGTCTATTTAGTCCACTTAAATTTCTTTGGGTAATGTTTTATAATTTTCAGCTTAGAGTCTTATCCATTTTTTACTGGATTGACTTATAGATATTTGCTGTTTTGTGGTAGCATTATAAATGGTTTTTATTTTCCACTATTTTTGCTAATGTACAAAAATTCAATTGAGTTTGTATATGTTTCTGATATCCAGCAAACTTGCTTAATTCAATTACTGTATATAATAGTTTTTTTAAAAATATGTGTATTCTTTGGGATTTCTACTCACACAATTATGTCTTCAGTGAATAATGACAGTTTTATTTCTTCTTTTCTAATGTTGATTGTTTTCACATCTATTTAAATAAAAGGAGCACCACTACCATATTAAATAAAAGGGGTAGTTTGTTCCCTAACTCAGAGAAAAACGTTCACTATTTTATTGTTTAAGTATGATATCATAGGTTTTCTGTGAATACTCTTTATTAATTTAATGAAGTTCCATTCAATATCTAATTTGCTGAGAGTTTTTAAAATCATAAATGGATATTGATTTCTATCCAATATTTTTACAACTATTACATAATTATATGAAGTTTCTCTTTTTTTCTAAAAGAAGATAATTTATATTGATTAATTTCAAATGTTAACCAACCTTTTACTCTTGGAATAAATTCCACTTAGTCAGGATATGTTATTATTTATATGTACTAATGGATTTTATTTGCTATTTTTTGTATGTTTGCTTCTATATTCTTAGGAAATAATAGTACATAGTATATAAATGTCTTTTATTGCAATGTCTTGGTCAAATCTTCATTTAAAGACTACTTAAAAATGAGTTGGGAAGCATTTCCTCTTTATTTATTTTCTGGAAATATTTGTGTAGAATTGTCATACTTCTTTTTTAATGGTTGAGAGAATTCACTAATGATGTAATCTGAATCTGAAAGTTTCTTCATGTAAATATTTACAATTACTGATTCAATTACCTCAATAAGTATAGCACTATTTATATAGTTCCTATTTCTTCTCATGCAGGGTTTGATAGTTTTATTTTTCAAGGGATATATACATTTCAAGTAAATTATAAATGTTATTGTATAAAAATATTTTTAATATTCCCTCCTTATCTCTTTAATATTTTTAGTAATTAATTATTTCTTTTGATTTATAATGATAGTGATTGTTTTCTCTCTTGTCTTATTCTTTATTATGTTTATCCATTTTATTAATTTATCAAAACACCAGCCCCTTGACTTTGATTTCTGTGGGGGACAGACAGGCATGGGGAGATGTGGGAAGCAGACAGGCTTGGTTTAAAAGACCTTGAGTGCTGTGCGGAGCTGCCCCCAGCTGGGCCCTTAGCTGGCAGGTTGTCTTACAGGCCTGCTCTGAATCCCACAGTTTGGGAGATTTTAAAGATAGAATAGAAATACAAAGTGGTTTTTAAGGAAAAGGGAACCTGCTCTGTTTTTCTCTGTAAAGCCTCAAGTCCTTGTCAGTAAAATGTGAAGAACAGAACGATTGAGTAAGAGGAAGTACTTTTGACCTTGTGTAAAATACCTGGATATTTCAACCCTGTATTGATCTGCATTTCCCTTTCACTCCCTACCATTTGGGGAAGTGCTGCATATTTTCCTTAAGTACTTCTGCATGTGGAAAGTGTATAAAAACCCTGGCTAATAAAGAAACAAGAGCAATTTTCCACTAGAGAAAACCCCTTCCCTTCCTTCCTCAGATGGAGAATGTCTGAGTAGTTTTTTCATCCACTCCGAGGGACCCAGAGTCTCTCTCAGATTTTCTTTTTCTACGTCTATATTTTTTCATTGACTCTTCAAATGAATTATTTCCTTTCTTATATTATTCTTGAGTTTAATTTTACATTTTTTTCTGCTTATTGAATTTAAAACTTATATAATTGGTTTTTAAATATACTACTTCTATAATAAATACATTTAAAGTAATGAATGTTCCTTAAAATACTACTTTAGCTGCATTCTTCAAATTTAATTTGTCTTATTTATTATTATCATTCAGCTCAATTTATTGTATAATTTCCATTGTGATTTTTCTTTGAGCTAAAAGGGATTTATTTAGAAGTATTTTTTTTCCCTTAAAATTTCGAAAGCATTTGGAGATTTTGTAACAGAACCCATGGGCTGCTCCAATTGAAACAGAACCCACAGGCTGTTTAGATAGGGGCTCGATTGCCTGCCTCCAGAACTACAACTCTCAGTACTAGAGTTTGGTGAAAAGAAAAAAGAACTGTTTATTTAACAGTTAAATAAATTTAGATTATTTGCAGATTTCTGCTGTTGAGTCTAATGTTCTTCAAAATACCCACAAACACATAGTTCTGCCTCCCCACTACCAAACCAGGCCAGCCTTAGAAAAGTCGGAAACACCGTTTCCCTACTTTCTAGGCACAGTTCAGCTTTACCAGTAGCTGCCAATGACTCAAATCTGATTGGGGAGGTCCTTTCTGTTCTGTGGTGCCCTCCAGGTCTCAATGCAGAACCACCTGGATTCTCAGCCTTCTTGTAAACTGCCTTCTTCCTGTAAACCGCATGGATCTCCTCTCCTTCTCAGAACTGCATGGCAAGAGCCTCTTAAAGCGGCCTGGAGAGCCCTCTCAAAACCGCATGGAGAACTCAGCTTCTTTAATCCAAATGGAGAAGGCCCCTTCACCAAGCCGCATGGAGGGGGGTGTGTGAGAGAGAGAGAGAGAGAGAGAGAGAGAGAGAGAGAGAGGGAGAGCGCAAGACCCAGCAAGAGAGAGAGCGTCCGAGTGAGCCCCCCAGCTAAAATGTCCGCAGCTGCTTATATATCTCTGACTGCGCCCTCTGACACAGTGGGCGTTGCAACCAGTTCTGACCATTCACAGAACCCTACACAGGCTGTGTAGGCTCCTTCCACACCATCCCACAGTTCAAGACTCCTCCCATCTTTTTGGGCCTTGGAAGTATCAAAGCCATTTTGCATAACAAAGACACTAGCAACTAGCCCCAGGCACGCAAAGGCATCTTAACTCTGAGGTTTGTTTTTGGACACCCCTGTTTCTGTAACAATTTTATAATTAACTTTTTGTTGTCAATTTCTAATTGAATGCCCAGTGATCAGAGGAAATAAACTGTATTATCTCAGTCTTTTGAAATTTATTGAGATTTGTATTTGGCCCAGGGTATAACCTATTTTACTAAACACCCATGTTCATTTGAACTAAAATGTATATTTTCCAGTTGCTGGATATAGTGTCCTATGTAGGCAAATTGGTCATGCTGACTAATCATGTATACCAAATCTCCTATATCCTAACTGATTTACTGTTTACCTTTTCAGTGAGTTACTTAGAAAGGTGTGTTAAAAGCTGCAACCATTATTGTATATTTATTTCCCTCTCCTTTTAGCTCTGTCAGCTTTGGTTTTATGTATTTTGAAACTGTATTAATGAGTGCACACAAATTAAACAATATTTTGCCGTTCTGTTCAGTTGGCCTTTTTATCATTACAAAATACACCTCTTTATATTTTATAATATTTCTTGCCTTAAAATCTACTTTACTTAATATTAATATATTTATACCAGCTTTCTTTGTGTTAGTGATTACATAGAATATTCTTTTTTATCACTTTATTTTCAATTTTCAGTGACTGTTATAAAGTATCATTTATAAAAGGCATATAGTTGAGGTTTGTTTATTGTGACAAATGTTTTCTTTTAATTATGTTTTTTAATGCTTTGCATTTATAATATTCTCTTTAAATGACTTATATTTAACATTACTGGTCTAGTCATCTTTAAGTCTTCAATTTCGGATTTTTTGGGGGGGTATGTTCTATTTGTTTCATAATGTTATTTGTTTTTATTACTTTCTTTCTCCCTTTTAAATCAATAAGTTTATTTGTATTTTCTCCTCTTTTTACTTATTTCTTTCTTCTTCTATTATTCTTTTTATGAAGATTTTTTAAATTTATTTTATATTCTTTTAAATACTAAAGATTTTAATATTTATACTTAACTTATTATAGTGTATTTAAATTAATAATTATACCACTTTTTCCAGAATGCAATAAACTTATAACAATATAGTACCATGGATTTCTCTATTTTCTTTGTGCTGTTGCTGACCAATAGTTTGCTTTTATATATGTTTTTTCAGATAGAACAGTTTTGTTACTATTCTTTTTAAAAGTCAATATGAATTTATATTTGCCTACTTATTTATCCTCTTTATTGCTCTTTATTATTTCCTGCTGTTTTGGGCTTCTAGACATCCAATCATATTTTTCACTTTTTATTTTTCTTCAATATCCACTGTAGTATAGGTCTCCTGAAAATGAATTCTGTCAGTATTTTATATTAAAACATCTGTTTTTGTCCATATTTTTAAAGGATAATTTTACTGGAGTGTGTAGTTCAAAGTTGGCAGTTCTATTTATTTGCTTTAGCATTTTTAATATGTCATTCCAATATCTTCTTGCTTTTATAGTTCTTTTAGATGAGCAAGCTGGTGATATTTTTGTTCTTGCTCTTACTGGTCGTTTTTCTTTAGGTATTTTAAGATATTATTCTCTTTAATTTTAAGCATTTTGACTACTATGTGCCTAGATATAAATTGTTAAATTTGCTTATTCTGCCTGATCTTTAAATTTCTGAAGGTTGAGGTCTTTCTTTAGATTTGGAAAATTTTCAATTGTTATTTACTTAATTATTGCATCTCTTTCATTATGTATCCTCACTTCTGGCACACCAAGCACATATGGGTCTGTTTAGAAAGTATCCAGCTATGTGTTATGAAAAATAGAGACATTTATTGAAGAAGACACAATATACAAGAAACACTGTACATAGGACAATGATGCCTCAGTCCCCTTCAAAGTAGGCACCTTGGGACCTCACACAGTTCTCCCAATCACCATCAGCTGCCCCATCATATTTTCCTGAATCTCAATGATGGTCTGAAATCTCTTCCCTTTCAAAGGTGATTTTAGTTTTGGGAAAAGCCAGAAGTCGCAGGGCACCAAATCTGGGCCACAGGGGGCTGAGTCACCTAAGTGACTTGATGCTTTGTCAAAAAACTCTGCACATGACATGACGCATGAGCAGTTGCCTTGTTGTGATGAGGCTGCCAATAACCAGCTGCTCATAAGTGTAGCCTTCTGAGTCATCTGAATAGTTTCCATGGAGAATGTTCAAGCTTAATGCAAAATTTGATGCAGATTTGTTGCTCTACTTGCTCAGCCATTTTGAATGCAACAGCCACACAGTGCACATGCTCACTCAGCAGCATCTACCACCCCCGCTGACTAGTACAGTGAAGTCATCGTTGTTAACACATGCACATTCTTTGGCTGCCAGGTTACATCAATGCCACACAAACTGCTCTCATTATATAAACAGTAGTTGGACTTTTTCCAGACTGGCTTCCTATATATTAAACCTGACATTATGTTCTACTTGCCTCTTATAATCTATTCACCCTAACATTTTGCCAGAAAAAGACTTTCAGACTTTGCACTAGGAAAAGGAACTCAAGCAGGTAAAGGTGGTTTTACTGAGTTGGGAAGACATAAATAGAATATCTGGGAGATCAAGGAGTCCAGAATTTGCAGGAAATAGTATTGAAGAGGAGAGAGTCATGCAGAAGTGATTCATAAATATGCATACGAATATTATTAGTCAGCTGAATATAGCTATACATTTATTTAGTGAAACTCCATAAGGCTAGGAAAACTACAACTTCTAGGTTATCAAAGCTAAAAAGATAAAAACAAAATCAGTTGAAAGGCTTCCAGAATTTACATAGGGCTTAGTAACATTCAAATTGTGACCAAGCAGAGACCTTGTTGAACACCATGAATATTAAGTAGAGATCCCAAAAGAGTTATGTCTCACTAGCAGGTAAATTAAAGGTTATTGTAGGCTGTCACATACAAAAGTCCTTTGAAAGCCTCAAATAGATCAAGCTGGTCAACACTTAATTACCTGCTCCTCCCCCCCCAAAAGAATATACACTCTTCAAAATGCTAACAAATTTCAGACATTCAACACATAAAAATCACAATGTCTAGCATCTTATCATAATTTAACAGACATACCAAGAAGCAGGATAATGCAATCCATATTCAGGAGAAAAACCAGTTAACAAAGCAGATTCAGAAACAAGAAAAATGATAAAATTAGCAGATTATTTAAAATGCTTTTATAAAAAATGCTCAAAAATTACCCTTGCCTGGTGGCTCAGTTGATTGGAGCATCATCCAGTACACCAAAAAAAGATTGCAGGTTCGATCCCCAGTAAGGGTACATTCCTAGGATGTGAGTTCAATCCCTGGTCATGGGACATATGGGAGACAACCAATCAATGTTTCTCTCTATATATCCCCTAAAACCAATAAAAACACATCCTCGGGTGAGAAAAAAAACTCAGAAATTTATATAAAACCCTAATCATAATAAAAAATTAATTGAAACTATAAAGTAGGATCAAATGGAATGTTGAAAATTTACTGAGAAAAATATATGTTAAACTGATTTGCAACAAGGTAATACAATGGGGAAACAATAATTATTTTAGCAAATGGTATTGGAACAAGTAGGTATCTGTTGGGGTAGACATGAACTTCAGCTTTACCTTTCAACATTAACTATATTTACTCAAAGTGGATCATGAATGTAAAAGCTAAAATGATAGTACCTACAGAAAAAGAAAAAAAAAAAAAAAAAAAAACAGGAGAAAATTTTTATGACCTAAGTTTAGGAAAAAGATTTTTAGATGGAACACAAACAAATGATAAAAGTATAAATATTACTCCGTCAAAATTAAAATCTGCTCTTCAAAATGTTCCATTAAGAAAATTAAAAGATAAGGTACACACTGGAAGAAGGTAATTGCACTATGTAATATCTGACAAAGGACTTATATTCAGAGTGCATAAACTCAAAGTTAAGAACACAAACAGCTTCATTTTAAAACATGGGCAAAATGTGTGAAGAGATATGCAATAGTCAATAACACTTAAAAGATACTCAATATTATTAATCATCAGGGAAGTGCAAATGAAAAGCCTAATGAGATAGTATTCTACATCCATCAAAGTGATTAAAATTTAAAAGTCTGATAATACTAAAGTTTGACAAGGATGTGGAGAAGCTGTAATTCTCATACCTTGCTAGTGGGAGTGTATAATGGCACAACCATTTGAAAAACAGTCTGTCAGTTTCTTGTTTAGTTAAACCTACATTTACCCTGACTAAGAAATTCCACTACTAAGTATTTACATAAAAGAAATAAAAACACATATCTACCAAAAGCTTGTGCATTAGTGTTTACAGCTACTTTATTCATACTAGCAAAAAAAAAGAAAAGAAAAGAAAGCACCCTAAAGCCTATCAATACATAAATGATTATACTGTAGTTATATGATAAACACTACTCAGCAATAAAAAGTAACAAACTTCTAATATACACAACAATATATATGATCTCAAAAACATTATGCTGAGCAAAAAGAAGCCAGACACAAAAGGATATAAAAGAATAGGCAAACTTATCTACAGGTGAAAATCAGATTAGTGGTTTCCTGGGTCCAAAACAAACAAACAAAAAAATCAGGTGTCATTGTCTGCAAAAAGTCACAAAGGAAATGCTGGAGTGATGAAAAATATCTACATTATTATTGATGTGGAGTCACATGGATTTAAACACTTGTAAAAACTCATAAAACTTTATAATCAATGTAAGTTAGTAAAATGCCTTATTGTGTATACATTACATCTTAAGAAAATTGATTTAAAAGGTAAAACATGGAAAGAGTATTTTTATCCTGCAGAAGCTTAGTTTTAGGATTTTTTAGGCAGGTTAACCTCAGTTTTGCACTACCCCTAGGGTGTAGCTATGACTTCCAACACTTGGCTTACTACTAGAACAGGGCTTTTTTTATTTTTTATTTTTTTGACTGAAAGTGTATGGGATTCGCCAAAATATCTCCTTTCTGTCTGTGTCAGAATCCCAACCTTTACCTCTCAATCTGTGACTTTTCATCAGGAATGTCTCCCTGTGTGTGAATAGTTTATAAATTGTCCAAGGAAGAAGAAATATTTTATTTACAGTTTTGGGACTCATCTTCAGGTCTCTCCTTACCTGTGACCCAATCTTTCAATTGCCAATTCTCCTGGCAGCTCTAAATTCTTATTTATGTCTCTGCTATCCTAATAGACTACCACTCTCTTCTTGGGCCCTGTAGACTTCAATTTGGGAGATGCCTTCAGGGAGAAAGTATAAATAATGGGCTTACCTCATGTATGTTCCTTCTTTTCTGAATTTTACTTAGACCGTGGTTGTTCTCCAATACCTAGAAATAAGAGGTTTTACATGCATTTGTCCAAGTTTTTGTCCAGCTAGTTGCTGACTAATTGTTTATGGCAAGAGTGTAAACCCAATACCAGCTACTTCATCATGATTGGAACTAGAATTTTTAAGTGAATCTTTTAAAATATATTTTGCTCACATTTAGGGAATAAACAGAATTAACCACAGAAGAAACACATAATTAAGAGAACAGAAAAAAAAAATAAGGTGTATTGGCAATGAGGAGACAAAATAAAAAATTTTGAAAATATAATCATTATTGCTAGTGTGTCTCTCTTTGGCTCTGGAAAATATGCTTCCATTACCCTCTTATTACATTTTTCTCTCTTTAGTCTTTTTAGAAATTATTTTATTTAGATGGTAGACCTCAGTTCACTACGTCTTAGCTTTTCAGTAAGATTTCCCATCCCTTACTCTTTGCTCTTCTATATTATAGTTGATTTCCTTGATTTTTACCTTTCAATTACCAAACTTGGTCTTCAGCCATGTCTACTTTATTATTAACTGGCTTATCAATTTTAAGTTAATAATAATATAGGTTCCAAACTCCCTCTTTTTATTTTTGATTGCATATTTCTATTGGTGCAATAAACTCTCAAAAATACATAAAATTCTATTCTGCTCCCTTCATCATCTCTGTTTCATCAATGGTCAGCTCTTCCTGTTCACCTTGCACTTTCATTTTCTATTATAGGTTTTGTTCATGTATCTAGTGGCTATTTATTGATATGTATGAATGAAGAACTCTGTACATTAGTTCAGTAAGCTGATGTAAGTTTCAAGAGCCCCATCCTCACATCTGCATTTGGGCACTGAGAAGACTGAATACAGATGTTGACAGAGAGAGTTCTTTGTAGGGTTTACAGGTAAAGACTAAACTTTGTAGCATCTTCAGGTAAAGAGTACGCTTTGTAGGGTCTGCAGGTAAAGGCAAGCAGGAAGGCTAGGAATAAAGAAACTGAAAAAGAAGGCACAACTCTGAAGATGGAGTAATTTGGGAAGTGTTTTTCTTTTAAGGGGAGCTACTGTTTGTTTCTTTCTACTCATGATCTACTATGTTTTATATTCAAGTTCAAGTACTCTCACCGGGAAGTTTCTAGATGCTATGGGTGTTGTAGATAACTGTTGGCAATGGCAGTGTTTCATGGGAAAGTCAGATCCCGAGTCTGTGGGAGTCCCAGTGAATTTATAATGTAAGAGGTGTTTGAGCTCTATGGTAAGAGACCAGCTATTGAAAATCACAGTCAATAACTCATTGCCCTACAAACAACTAATTAGTTCAGCACTTTGCTTATGTTTTACAGAGAAAGGCAACTTCAGAAAAAGACAAGGATGGAAAAGGTGGGGAAACAAAAGCCCAGAATTTGAGTTCACACCTGCTTATATCAACTCTTCACAGGCACAGTTTTTGTGCTCTCCTGATTTTACTCTTGAGGAGAACTAGACCAAAGCTGTGAGTAGCCATAGGTGTTTGTAAGAGTTCTCTAAGGCAATGGTGGAAAGAAACAAAACAGAATCTTCTCAATTATTTCCCTATCTTATCTGCCTACAGCATCACCTGAGACTATTGTCTTAATGTACCTTTTTATAGGGCTTTCAGGTTGATTGGGGTGAATAGAAAGAAAGTGCATGGAATCCAGGCAGTTGGCCTATTCTAAAATCTTTAGCGACCCACAGCTTCTTAAAAGCTAGCTACCACCTAGTGCATCAGATTTTGTCTGAAAGCCACATGGGTTAGATGGTTTTTGGCTTGGGCTGGGAACACTAGACTGTGCGTGACCAATGCCACAAAGAGATGTAAGAAATAGCTTCAGATACTAGGAACTTCCATCCAAGATGGAGGCATATGTAGACACACTATACCTCCATCCATAACTAAGAAGGGATACAACTACCTCAAAACTAGAGACAACCAGAAGTTCCAGAAAATCAAGTGGCATGGAAGTCCAACAAACAAAGATATAAAGAAGAAATACTCATCCAGACAGGTAGGAGGGGTGGAGCCGGGGCAGAGAGAAAGTAGTGTGGTGGCAGCATCAGTGGCCATTTGGCAGAAAGGGCAGTCACACCTCTTAAAAAGTAGAGAGGGACATCTGGGTAGTGCTCCCAGCAACAGACCAGACCACGCATCTCATGGTTCCAGTGTTGGGGAAAATAAAGCCTCATTGCTTCTGACTGTGAACACCAATGGGGGGTAGGGTGGAGGAAGAAACAACTGCTGGTCTCTCAGCAGAGTCAGTTTCTTTAGAGAGTCCTCATGGTCCTCAGATCCACCCCTCTAGAAACCATGGCCAGGGCAATAGCTAGAGAGGTTCCAGTCCCATATGAGAAGTCAGAGAGGTGCCTGGAAAAAAGGCAAATGCTGAGCAAGCAACATTGTTTTCTCTCAGACCCTTCTCCCACATACAGCAACACAACGTTGTGAAATGGGTTGCCCTGTACTGACGAATATCTAAGGCTTCACCTCTTACAACATAGCAGGTGCAACAGCTCTATCTAAGACACAGGGCAAACACAAGAGCCTGTCAAGTTCAGGAGACAGAGACGTATGGCCCAAAAGAGGGAACAGATCATGGTTCCAGTGGAAGAACTGGACAAGGAGATAGCCAACATAACAATTGCAGAGTTCAAAACACTGGTGACAAAGATGCTCACAGAATTGACAGGTATGCTTCAGTATGGCAAATGCAGAAGGGGAGAATTAAAGGCTAAGCTAAGTGAAATGTAGGAAAATCCACACAAAACCAATGGTGAAGGGAAGGAAACCAGGGTTCAAGTCAATGATTTGGAACATAAGGAAGAAATAAACAGTCAGCCAATACATGATGAAGAAATAAGACTTGAAAAAAACAAGGAGAGGCTTAAGAACTTCTGGGACAACTTTAAACATGCCAACATTTGAGTCATAGGGGTGCAAGGAGAAGAGGAAGAGCAAGAAATTGAAAACTTATATGATAAAATAATGAAGGAAAACTCCCCAAATTTGGTGAAGGAAATAGACATACAAGTCCACGAAGCACAGAAAGTCCCAAACAAGTTGGACCCAAAGAGGATTACACCAAGACATACCATAATTAAAATACCAAAGCTTAAAGATAAAGAGAGAATCTTAAAAGTAGCAAGAGTAAAGCAGAGAGTTACCTACAAAGGGGTGCCTATAAGACTATCAGCTGATTTCTCAAAAGAAACTTTGCAGGCAAGAAGGAACTGGCAAGAAGTATTCAAAGTGATGAAAACCAAGGACCTACAACCAAGATTACTCTGTCCAGCAAAGCTATCATTTAAAATGGAAGGGCAGATAAAGTGCTTCCCACAAAAGGTAAAGCTAAAGGAGTTCACCATCACCGAGCACTTATTATATTAAATGCTAAAGGTATTTATTTATGAAAAAGAGGATCAGAACTATGAACATTAAAATGACAACAAACTCAAAACTATCTACAACAGAACCTAAAAAAAAAAAACACAACAACAATAACAACAACAACAACAAAAAACAACTAAACAAACAATCAGAATAAGAACAGAGTCATAGGTATGGGGATCATTTGGAGGGTTACCAGCTAGGAGGGAGAAGGGGGAGAAATGGGGAAATGGTGCAGGGATTAAGAAGTATAATTAGTAGGTACAAAATAAACAAGGGGAAATTAAGAATAGTATAGGAATGGGTGAAGCCAAAGAACTTCTATGTATGACCCATGGACATGAACTAAGGGGGGTGGGATTGCTGGAAGGAAGGGGGATACTGGGTGGAGGGGAGCAAAGGGAGAAGAAATTGGGACAACTGTTAATGGCATAATCAATAAAATATATTTTTAAAAAAGAAATAACTGAGTTTAGAATACTCTAGGGTGTGTTCTGGGTTTGCAAACTCATTGGGAAAGAAATAGCCTCATTAAATGGACTGAGCCTAGAATTTGTATCAATCTACTGTGTTTCAGAGATAGAGGTGGATATAGTAGGTTTAGCTCTCTTTACTGAAGGCTATCCAACTAAACAAGAGAACTGGGAGAGATTTGGAGGGTTGGAAGGCTGAGCAATATCGATTCCTTAGTTCCTTGTATATTTAGTCACAAATAAGATTGTAGGATTATAATCTTTTTAGATCTTTACAAATTGTAGTGAACAGTTTGCATTTTGATGTCTGTCAAGCAACCTTTTTACTAATCATAACATCTCCTCATTGTATTCAGTCCCATTGTGAAGCTGGGCTTCACCTCTTTCCCACAAGAGAAGCCAAAAATGCCTAATCCTTTCTTTCCATTCATTCCTTGGCAGCCATGGCACAGGCAGGTGGAAAAACTCAGAGATCAGAGGCCTCTGCCCTGGGATTTGATGTTTGAGTTAGTGGCAATATGATAATGGACTGGTTAGAAGTCTATCATGAAGGTAGCAGTGATGGCAGCAGTAGTGATGAGAGCAATGTCCTAGCCAGACTATTTCCCCTACAAAATGGTTTTCTGCATCCTTCCCCTTAGCCCACTCTAGGGACCTCAGTTCCTGTTTGTTATTCAAGATTGGTCTTATACCCTGCTTCTGTCAGTTCTGACAGACTTCTTTGTTAATATTGCAAAAATTAGTTTCTATTTCTTGTACCAACTGATAAAAATGCACTTTCAAATTAGAAGCATCAAAGCACAGTGGTTTAAAACATGGACTAGGTACCAGACTGCCTGGATTTAAATTCCTAGCTTTGCCACTTACAAATTAGGTGAACTAATCTCTATGTATATTAGATTCTCTTATTTTATTTTATTTTTTATTTTTATTTTTATATGTTTTATTGATTATGCTGTTACAGGTGTCCCAATTTCTTTCCCCTCTGCTCCCCTCCACCCAGTGACCACCCTGCCCTCCAGTTGTCCCCCCTCCCCCTTAGTCCATGCCCATTGGTTGTGCATATAGCTCTCAACATCTTCCTGTCTACTCCACTCCCTCCTACTATGCTTCTTAATTCCTGCATCATCTTCCTCCCTTTCCCTCCTTTCCCCTCCCTGTTGACCTCCCCACTATATGTTCCCCATACCTATAATTCTTTTTCCACTCTCATTGCCTACTTAGTCTGCCTTTGTTTCCATTCCCTAGCTTCTGTTGTTGGTTGTTGTGATACAGTTTTCATTTTAATGTTCATAGTTTTGATCCTCCTTTTTCTAAACCAGTCCCTTTAACATCTCATATAACAGTGGTTAGGATCTGATGAACTCCTTCAGTTTTATTTTGTCCTGGAAGCACTTTCTCTGCCGTTCCATTCTGAATAACAGCTTTGCTGGACAGAGTAATCGTGACTGTAGGTTTTTGCTTTTCATTACTTTGGATATTTCTTGCCAGTCCCTTCTTGCCTACAGAGTCTCCTTTGAGAAATCAGCTGATAGTCTTATTGGGACCCTTTTGTACATAATTCTCTTCTTCTCTCTTGCTGCTTTTAAGATTCTCTCTTTATCTTTAATTTTTGACATTTTGATTATAATGTGTCTTGGTGTGGTTCTCCCTGGGTCCACTTTATTTGGAACTCTCTGTGTTTCCTGGACCTGTAAGTCTATTTCCTTCCCCAAGTTAGGAAAGTTCTGCTTCATTATTTTTTCACACAATTTTTCAATTTCTAGTTCTTCTTCACCTTCTGGCAACCCTAAAATTTGGATGTTCACTCTCTTATAGCTGTCTCATAGGTTTCTGAGCCTCTCCTCATTTCCCTTACTTTTTGTTTCCTCTTTTTGCACTGGTTGGCTGTTTGTTCCTTCCCTATGTTCTGATTTGTTGATTTGATCCCTGGCTTTTCTTCCCTCACTACTTCTTTCGTATGTGTTTTGTTCATTTCAACAGGACTAGCCTTCATTCATTTCCTGTCTTGATTAAGTCCCGTTGTTATTTCTGTAAGCTGTCTTATAGCTATAGCTCTGAACTGAGCCTCAGAAAAGTTACCTATCTGTTCGTCCATTAACTCATGTATTTGTTTTCTGGTCAGCTGCATGATTGGGATCTCTATCATTACCCCTGCCATCCTGGCAGTTTTCTGCTTCCTGGGCAGGGCTGTCACACCTCCTATGCTATAGTGGGTGGAGCCCCATGCACTCCTCACTACAGGGCAACCCTTCTCACCACACTGTGGTGCTTTGTGTGGGGGCGGGGGTACATGATGGATTCTTGCTGTTGTCTCTCCACTGAGAGACCAGGAGCCTCCTCCTCCATCCCCATGCCCTCTGGACCTCACAGTCCGAGGCAGTGGGGATCTGCCTTCCCCGGCGTTGGAATTGCAAGCCGACAGATTTGGTCTGCAGCTAGGGGTGCTCCCAGGCGCTTCTCACCTCCCCTTAAACACGGTCGTCTGTGCTTACAGCAGTCCTGCCGCCTGTTGCTGCTGCTGCCGCCACTGCCAGCACAGCTTGACCTCTCTGCCCCAGTTTTGCCCCTCCTATACGTCTGGACGAGCAGCGCTTGTTTATAACTTCATACGTTGGACTTCCATGTAACCTTATTTTCTGGAACTTCTGGTTATTTCTGGTTTTGCAGTAGTTGTAGTCCTTCTTAGTTGTGGAGGAAGATGGAGTGTGTCAGTCTAGGTCTCCATCTTGGCCAGAAGTCCCAGATTCTCATTTTTAAGCATGGATAAGTATAGTGTCATTATCCTTAGGTGATTCTAATGCTCAACTGGTTAATATATAAAAATGGCTCAGAACAGTTCTTAGAACACAGTAAGCGCATTGTAATTAACACATTTCCGGTAAATTATAGGAAAGCTGGGATTGGATATCTAGCTTAAGTAAGGCAGAAAGCAGTGAATGTTCCATAGTGTCCTAGGATAGAATTTCAGTTTATGGCACACTGTAGCAAAATAGTTAGAGTATTACCTTTAGTTTTCTGGAATAAAGTGTTCATGGAGGGTAAAGAGCTTGGGAGTCTGTTGTTGCTGCTAATTTGAAAACTACAGGATAAGGGAATTACTTACCTTGGCATTTGGTGATTTTTTAAAAGAAAATAATGCATTTGAATTTCAAATTTATCAGGCTTTCTATGGACAGTATGAAAAAAAAATCTCTTTTCAGCTGCATCTTTAGAATTTAGAGTCGTAAAAGACAAATTTGTGAGAGTTATTTTTCCCTCTTCAAATTACCAAATTGTGACATCTGTTGAATAAACCAATTTGTAATGCTTTTTAAAGTTGAGTCTCTGTTTACGAAAGAAGAGGACATTAAATCATTGGTTTAGGTATATGTGGTAGGATTTGAAGATGTCTTGTTATTCAGGACTCCTACCTGTCACTGAATTTCCCATGTCTTTAGAAACAACCTTCCTGGGCCCATGACAAAGACAATTACCTTTCCACAACAAACCAGCTTCTCTTTTGATCTACTCCTCTACTTCTGTTCCCAACCCCTTCTTTACTCCAAAGATGTAATTAAATTAGATCACAGTAGAAAACTAAAGCAAATCAAGGGAGAGAGGATTTACCACCAAAGATCTACAAAACTTTTAAAATTTATATCTGCAAAAGTCTTTAGAATGCATGTGAGTATAAATTTAAAAGATCCTCATCAAATTGGAAGAAACACAATTTTAGATGGGATTGAATTTATCAATATGGACCCATTTATTAAACATCTCTGTTTTTGTGTGCTTGCCAATATGGGCAAAATGATTTGTATACAGTCGTCGTCATCGGCAGCCGTCCGTCTCGAGAGACGATGGTGTAGCTTCTTAAGAGTCTATCTGCACCGCCGAGAATGGCTGTGCAGTCCAACTTGGGATGATATGGTATCTGTCTCCTCCCGTGTTGAATCGACATCTTGTGATGACGCTGGAGTGTCCTCTCCAGTGAAGCTGAAGCTACAGAGCCTGGGCAGGGTGATATGGAGGGTCTGCTGTTGCCCATGCATCAGACCCCACCTCTCTTCGCAGCTGAAGGGTCCAAGGGAAAGACGGAGTCAATACAGCTTGGCTTCAGGTGCGCCGCAGGAGTTGCCGGTGTTGACTACAACGTCGAACCGCCTTAGGGACTCCGGCTCCGGATTTTCCGTCGGGGTTTACTCCCTTAGCCTTTCCCCTGAACAGGTATGCCGCAAGGCAGCGGGTTTGTATACAGTATTCCCTCATTTATCGCAGGTATCATGTTCTAGACCCTCACCCCATAAAAGGTGAAAATCTGCAAAGTAGGAACCTTACATTTTTTTTTAGTATTTACATATATTTTAAGGCTTTATGAACCCTTCCCACACACTTATAAACTGTTCCCAGTCCCTTATTAACCTTTCCCACTCCCTTATTAATCTTTTCCACACTTTTATAAACACTACTTATGTTCTTAAACATATTCCACACTCTTAAACCTACGTAACTTTAACAACATACATATACAGTACCGCAAAATCCGGCGATATAGCGAAAACTCCGCGATAAATAATTAAACATAATATTTTTAAAAATCCCACGATACAGTGAGGCTGCGATAAATGAACCACAATATAGAGAGGGATTACTGTAACTGGTTAATGCACACTTGTGTTCAGTGATGACTCTCACTAAATAACATTGAGATACCAGAAATATTTTGGTCAAAAACAGATAAAGGACTTTGAAATCGAGGGATATAGAAGTCTGAAATGGATTAATTACAACGTACCCACTCACTCACTAAGTCCCTGACGGGAGGGGGAGAGAAGGAGGGCAGAAAAAAGTCCCTTCACTGAAGTCCAGAGATAGAAGTTGAAAAAAAAATTTTTTTTTAAATGAGACCATCTTTGAGAAACACTTTGGTGGCTGTACTGTGTCTTCCAAAGATATTAAGGGAAGGTTCCTATGGTTAAAATGGGCTTCCTAGTTTCAATGTGATGGAAGGACTCCATGATGGAAAAAAAACAAGCAGAGAAACTTAACTGGCAAAGGCAGAATGAACTTGATTACCATAACAGAAAAAAGTGTTGTCATGGTAAATAGAATGGCTTCATCCATAAGATTATTAATAGTGGTTGATTACTATGGGGTTCTTTGTAAAGATTGGTTCCCCAGTGAATTAAATATACTGTGCAAATAAGATGATTCCCAGTATCAGTAGTTTAGATTTAAAAGTTTATTTCTAATGTACACAAAGTTTGCTATTGGTCTAATTGACTCTCTAGAGCTATTGATCATGCTGTGACTTAGAGACAGAGCCTGCTTCATTCTTTGTGATCTGATTTCACAGTTTCCATAGTAAGGGAAGAAACTATGTGGAGAACTCATACCTGCTCTTCTGGGCTTCAGGCCAGAAGTTACATACATTTTTTCTGCTCACAGCGCATTGAGAAGAACTAGTCATGTGGCACACCACTTAACTACAAGGGGGCAGGGAAATAGATGGACCAGGTGGGATATTTGTGAGTATCACTTTTTTTGCCATGCTTATTAAAATTATGAATATAACTGAATAAGAAGAGTCCTAAATTCAAATACGGCCATGTTGCAGTGGTCATTATCCTTTAATAAATTCCTAGACTCAAGTTCAAAGAAACAGACACCATTGCATGAAGTTAAGACTAGGTATATTTGAGGAAAGATCCTGCAAAAATATCCAAGTTCATTCTTAGAATCTTCTTCCTATCCTTCTCCAAAGATACCTGTGGATATTTAACTTCCAAGAAAGGTAAATATGGGTACTCAGATACCACAATGATCTAACAGTCAGAATGGAGGCTGATGCAAGATAGGTAACACTTGGAGTTTTGACCTGAGTTATGGTAGTAGACCAATGGGAATCAAAACCCATAGCAACAAGTGAAATAAATATACTCAGCAATAATCCTCTCCTAGTCCCCTTTACCAAGGCAGGTCATAGCAGGAAGGGACAAAAGGAAGCCTCTGCACTTTATGATTCCTACCAAAATAAGAAATCAAAATAGAAACAACATCCTTATGAGAATCATGGAAATAGCGTGACCATCAAATGCTTGGGAAAATGCAGGAGTGATGATTCTAATTCACAAGTTGCATCCCTTTTCTTTTTCTATTTTTTCTTTCTTTCTTTCTTTTTATTGGTTTATCCTGCCAAGGATAGATGAACCTTGGAAAATGGCAGTGGATTATTGTGAGCTTAATAATGTATGACTCTAACTGCCGGTGCTTTTCCTTTCATGGTCTTCTTATTAGAACAAATCAGAACAGCCCTTGATATTGAGTATGGAGTTATTAATCTGACAAATGCTCTTTTTCTCCTCAATTTCCAACAAATGGAGGACACTAGAAGCAATTTTCTTTTACTTGATGGGACAAGTATACACCTTTATGACTTTCTCAGAAATGTCTTAACTTTCCTTTCACCAGTACATCTCTTATTCCACTTTGTCTAGAAAGACTGGTGAACTGAATTAGGATCTTGGTGGTTGCTGAAGAGTTAGAAAATTGGTAGGAGCAAAATTTGAGGTTGGTATGATAATATTATGCCCTGTGTGAATAATCATCAAAGTTTCCTAATGCAGAGAATCACATAGATATTAGTCAGCTTTCCTCTCCAACAATTGTAGTGGTTGCTTATGGTGTAGAAAATAATGGCCCTCCAGAGACATCCAGGCCTTACCTCTTGGGACCTGTGAATATGTGATGTTACTTAGGAAAATGAACTTCTCAGGTTTTGAATCTTCAGATGGGAAGATTATCCTGTATTATCATGGTGGACCCACTCTAATCACATGAGGCCTGAAAAATTGAGAATCTTTCCTGGAAGAAGAGTCCGAGTCATGTAACAGAAGAGTCAGGAGAAATTCAAAGTGAAAGGTTCTTCACCCATGATTGCTGACTTTGAAAATGGATAAGTTTGGGAACAAGCTAAGAAATACAGGGATCTCTAAATGCTGAAAAAGCCATTAGCTGACAACCAGCAAAGAATGGGAAACCCCAGTCTTACACCTAAAGGAATTGAATTCTGTCAAACCTTGAATAAACAAGGAAGTAGATTCTCTCCAGAGACTCTAGAAGGAAGTACAGCCCAGCTGACACTTTGATTTTAGCCATGTGAGACTCATGTCTGACTTCTGATTTACAGAACTATAAGATCATAAGTTTATGTTGTTTTAAGACACCAAATTTGTGGTAATTTTTTTATGGCAGCAATAGAAAACTAAAACATTACTCAGTGTTTTCATGAACAAAGTGAAGTTGATGTTGGCATTCTATTCTTTACAGTACAGTCATGTTCTGAATAGGTGAACAATATGTAGTGCTATTTGCTATTTCACACATGGAACACCAGGTTCATTAACCAAGAGTTGACAGGAACAAAGGACTTTCCTTCATCAATTTGTAGAAGCAACAAACAATAATCCTAGCCCCTGATATGGTGTCATATTTCAAAGTGACCAGCTAGCCTCCTGTTGGCAGGTTGATTACATTGAACTTTTCCATTTTGAAGAAACAATGATCTACCCACCCTTTGGAAGAGAATGTTATTCTGGTTTAGAATTTTCTGCTCAAAATGATTTTGTCACATGTCACCTGTGGTCTAAGTAATGCCTAATATATCATTATGACAATCCACACATTATTTTAAATCAAATAATTAAAATATTAATAATATAATAGTTAATATTTTTACAGAAGAAAATTAAGACAATAGGTCAATACCCAAAGGAGTAATTGATCATATCAGGGCCCATCATCCAGAAATAGATGACCTTATTGAACAAGGATATGAACATTTGTAAAAATCAGTGCAGTTGTAGGAAAAGATTGGAGTATAATACATTGTACAGAATAAATTGTATGCTTTGAATAAGCAACAAATATATGGTGATATATCTTTCATTAACATAATTTTCAAATCCAGAAATAAAGATGTGGGAGTGTATATACACACGGAATGGTGAGGGATTGTATAAAGCTAACAGTTATATCTGGTAATCTTCTTAAATGATTTGGTTTGTTTCCTGTCCTCATAATTGTGCTCTGTTTGTTCAGTACTCAGTGATAATAACTACTATTTCATAAACATTCGTGTGCCAGGCACTGTTCTATATGATTAACTTGGAATAACTCATTTAGTCATCACAACAACTCTATGAGTAAATACTACAATATATTGCCCACATTTTTCACATTAGAAAACTGAATGCAAAATAGTGGTGAATAATGCAGCTGGAATCTGAACACAGACAGTTTACATTCAATGCCCATACCCTTAAACCGCCACGCTGCATTACCTCTCAATGAAGGTATGTTTCCATGAGGAAACACAAAAATTATTCCACCAAATCGGAAATTACCATCACCTCCTAGATGTTTTGGGCTTCTCATGCTCCTGTGAGAATGTGCAAAAAATTATTTTGTAGTATGGAGATTAAATAAGATCGCTGCTGCAAAAAGGGGACATGAAAGAGAAGAAATAAATTCAGGGGCTCTCCTGGGACATTGACTAATAGGTTAAAGTTCATGGAAGTCTCTACAGGCAGGATCATCAACAACTTAGTTCCCTCAGAAATGAAGGCATGGGTCATATGCACACCTCACCCAGGAAAAGAATCTCAACTAGCTGAGGTGCCAGTTAAAGTCAAGGGAACATTAAATGGGTAATAGAGGAGAAGTCATAAAAATTAACTACAATGTCATAACCAGCTATGGGGGAAAATAATATAGCCTTTATCTGTATGTCTTTCCTTGTGGTATACTAAATTCTTCTTCTTTTTTCTTTCATGAATTGGTATAATGTACATTGGTGGTGTTGAACTTCACAACATGGACTGCCTAACACTAAAACATCACCAGAAATCTTGTACTTGACTGTTGAGCAAGAACTGAAGGCTCATAGGCTGTCTCCATTCAATGAAAGTTTTTCTCAGTTGTATGAAAGAGAGCTGTGGTTTATTATTATTATTTTATATTTTATTTATTATTTTCTCTTCATGCTTCTGATAAGTTTAAAGACTTAAGAAAGAGTAAGTGGATTTTCATCAGCCAAATGGATGGACTACAATAGAAACTTGTCTACTAACCCCCTCTCCCTTTCTAATCTCCAACTCCTTTCCTATTGTGGAAGAGTCATCTAATGTGTAGTGTTACCTCATCTACTACTGACATGGAAAAACTTCAGGGAGTACAACCTAAATTGGGCACGACAGGGACAATAGGGGGATAGGGAGGGAAAGCTTCAGATAAAAGTGAGGGAGATGATGAGAGGACTCATCTTGAAGAGTATGATATCAGAAAGTCATGTTTCAATCACTTTGTGAAATAACAGAGGAGGGAACTCCAGTGCCTGAAGCCAGAAAAGCTACCCTGGCCATTCCTCCACAATAAGCCTTATTTTGTATTTGCACTGTCCATGCCCCCTTTGCCCAGCAGACTGCCTTTTATGCCATGCTACAGAGGTAGGGCTTCATGCTGTAGGCTATTTAGAAACTTTGAATGGTTTTAAACAAAGAAATGAACATTTTCAAAGCTGTAAGCATAGTAATGGCTATTTACCTAGGAGAGGGTTTCCCTGGACCATTGTAAGGTTTTTGTAATAAGTGAGTACAGTGAGATAGCTGAATCCTGGGCCCTTCTCTTCTACTGCCTCCCCAGTGGATTGGTTTTTGCAATATTTAGTGAGCCTTTCTAGAAGCTCAACCTAGAGCATGCTCCTCCAGACTTTCCAACAGCACCCAATTCTTTATATTTCATCTATTTTTTGCCCTCAGAAAGATATCATGTTTCTGTCTTCTGCAGCTAAACCCTAATTTCTGAGAAATCAAGAATTGGAGTATCAGGAGAGGAGTGTCAGGGTAATCACAAGACTCCGTAATCTATAAAAGACTGGTACCACATCTTAAAAGATGGATAGACATTGAATAGACAAGAGAAGGATGACAAGCATTTCAGACTGATCTGGTAGTTTTAAGCAAATGCTCAGAAACAGAATTAACAATATTTCTGTGTGGGACAAAAAGGAAGCCAGGCTAACTGGAATGAAGGGTATGCATGGAGGACCTATGGGTTATAATATGCAAAGGAAGAGTGGAGAGAGATCATAAGGACCCTAAAAGCCAAACTGAGGATTTTATATTAGATAGAATGACAACTAGTTGAGTTGTGGGATCATGAGAAAAATGCAAAGCAGAGAAAGATGAGCATGTTCAGAGTGGAGAGCCAAGAGCGACATCTACTTTTGGGATTTTTAAATTTATCTTAATAGAGCTGATTCTTTTTGCTTCAGTGGAAAGGTTAGACAGTATGTGTCTCCAAAGTCCCCACTACCCCTATAACCCCCACCAATGGCAAAAACTGTGTATCAAATGTGACCCCCTTTATTGCTGTAACCAGACTCAGTCTTAGAATTCTTCTCACAGAGCTACAAGCAGTCATTAACAATCAATAGGACTTGGCATGAGAAATAAAATCTACTAGTTATACCCAGTGTAATGAATGCTGTTCTAACAAATCCTAACAGTTATAATAAAGTATTAATGTACTTTGTTCATTTATTTCTATATTTTTTGTAAACACAATTAACAGTCTCATTCTTCTCAGACACATTGTTATGATTTCATCAATTGAACTCTTAAAAGAGCAACATATAGTTGTTATGACTAAATACAGGTTTCAGAAGGCATAAGCAGATTGTGTCAATAGTCTATCCCCATGACATACTCTGAAGTGTCTCTAATTCTTATAAACATTTTTATGCACTGTATTAAGTTAGAAACAAGTGACATTTGTTTAGCCTTACATGTTGTAGAAACTCTAAGATTAATTTCAGAAGATCAAATGAATAAATACTCAGAGATGCATGTAATTCTTATAAACATTCACTTCATTCTCGTCACCTGTCACTGCCAACATTTATGACTAAGCCAACCAGAGACTTGCAAGTTCATTGGCTGTAGTGATTCCACGAAAACCAGCCCAATTGCACTTGGAAAAGCATGTCTCACTACTTCAAACTGACAGATTTGTCATCCTAGCCTGAGTTTCAGTTCTTAGGATTGTAGATGATAAAATATTTTATTAAAATAGGCTTTGGAGTCAGAGTTCTGATTCGTAGAGTAAGGGAACTAATGGGTCCCATGGGAGATAATGGAGTCCAGTCAATGGAAATGTTAAACTTCTTTGGAATATATTAGTATATGTATATTCTACAGATACTGAAGCATATAGAGTAATTTCACTACTTGAAAACATGATGGTATTTTCTTACAAAATATCCTGGGGTTTAATACAGGCAACAGAGCTCTGCGAAGTGTGAGTATATGAATCTGAGCATGTTCTCTGTGGAAGTTACATGTGAAACCATATCCTCAAGGCTCTAAAGAAAATAATTCACATGGAGAAAGGAGCCTTTGGCAATCAGTGATGCACCCCCTTTCCATCTCCACCGCCATGACAACAAAGTCTCCCCTGGATCCCTGTCTTTTACCTGGTCTCCCTGTTGTTACCCTTGCTCAACATAGAATTCAGAAGGTAAATCAATTTGTGTCATTCCTCTGCTCAAAGCCTGCAGATGGTCTTATGGCATGTAGGGCAGTGTTTTTAAGACTTTACTGCATGTCAGAATCACCTAGAGAGCTTGTTAAAACAGACTGCTGGCCCCACTTCTAGAATTTCGAATTCAGTAGGTATGAGGCAGGCCTGGGAATCTGCATTTCAAACACACTCCTGGGGAATGATGATGCTACTGGTCAGGGCCATACTTTGAAACCAATGATGTATAATACAAGGAAGGTACTTACAATGGCTCACAAGACTCTCTCATGGAACTCTGACCTCATTACCACCTCATGTCATCTCCTATTACTTTTTTCTTCACTGTGCTTTAGACACATTGATCCACTTGCCTGTCCTTGAGCAGGCAAAGCGTATACCCTCTTCGGAGTTTTTCTCTTGCTGATCCTTCTTTTCTGAGCACTGTCCCCCCAGATATCCTTACAGCACATTCTTCACCTCTTTCAACTCTTTGCTCAAAATACTCCTCCAGGAGGACCCTGCTAACCGTGCTGCATAAAACTGCACACTATCTCTCCCAGTATCCTTATCCTACCTTTAAATTAAATTTTTTCTTAACACTTATTACCACCTGACATACTTTACTTATACATTTTTTTTTTGTCTTTTCACCCACAAACTGGCACTAAATTGTAAGCCCTGTCAAGATAGGGAAATTATCTATTTGAAAAACATGTCTTGTTCATGCTATATTTCACACCTAAAAGAGTTTCTGACACAAAATAGGTACTCAGTATTTGTTTAACAAGTAAATAAAGAAAATAAATAAGAAAAGGAAAATTTTGATAAGGTTAAGTTCCATAGAAGCCAAGCTAGAAAATTATTTCCAAATGAGATTTCAAAATAAATAATAAGTGGTACAAGGAGTTTGAGTAAAATTGAAAACTAAGAAAATATCTTTTATATATAGTATTTTTTGTACCTAACTTAAGAACATCTTTCCTACCTTCATGTCATAAGGATATCCTATTTTATCATCTAAAAGAGATATAATTTAAATTTTTTGTTTTATTTTAAAATCATCACAGAGTCGCAAGAAGGTGCTAAAAATTGTATGAGGAAGTCCCATACATATTTCACCCAGCATTCCCCTATGTTAATGTCTTGCATAACTGAAATAAAATGTCACAAACAGGAAACTGACATTGCTACATCCTATAGCACATATTCAGATTTCATCAGCTCTATGTGCGCTTATATATGTGTGGGTGTGAATTTGTATCACTTTATGCAATTTTATCACATGAGGAATTTTATGGAACTACCACCACAATCAGTATACATAACTGTATCATCATCACAAGACTCCCTCATACTACCTCTTTATAGCAACCTCCTCTCAGCCCTTATCTCTGGGCAACCACTAATCTCTTCTCCATCTCTATAATTACTCTATTTCATAAATGCTATACAAACAGACTCTTGCATCATCTATCCTTTTGACAGTGGCTTTTTTAACTCAGCATAATTTCCTTGAGGTTCATGCAAGTTGCAATACCAAGTTAACTCCTTTTCATTGTTCATAGTAACTCATGATGTAAATGTATCACAGCCTATTTAATCTACAACCTACTGAAAGACATTGAGAAGTTTCTAGTTCTGGCCTATTATAAGTAAAGCTGCTATGAATATTCTTGTACAAGATTCTTTGAGAAAGTGAGTTTTCAGTTCTTTGAAATAAATGCCTTAGTGTGTGATTGTTGGGTCCTATGATAAGTCCATTTTAGTCATAAAGCAAATACCAAATTATTTTCTAGAATAGTTATACCATTTTACATCTCCACTAGCTATATATCAGTTTCTCCACATTCTTGCCAGTATTTGGTTTTATCACTTTTTTTTTCAATTTAGGCATTCTAATAGATGTGTGGTACTATTTTGTGGTAGTTTTAATTTGCGTTCTTTGTTGGATAATGTTGGATATCATGTATTTGTACATGCTCTTTGATGAAATGTATGTGTGTGTGTCTTTTTCCCATTCTCTAAATGAATTATTTGGTTTTTTTAAATGTTGAGTTTTGATAGCTCTTTATGTGTTCTAGATACAATTTCTTTGTTAGTCATGCAGTTTGCAAATACTTTCCTTCAGTCTATATTTTTAAATCTACTTAATAGTGTCTTTTGCAGAGCAAAGTTTTTAATTTTGATAAGGTCTAATTTATTGTTTTTTATTTTATGGATTATGGTATTTGGTGCCAAATCTAAGAGCTCTTTGCCTAGCCATGGATCCCAAAGATTTTCTCTTTTGCTTTGCTTCCCTAGAATTTGGTCCATGATTCATTTGAGTTAAATTTGTATATAGGATGTGTGGTTTAGGTCAAGATCCATTTTACACCTCTGATTAGCTCCAGCTATCTTGCTGTCTGTTTCATGAGACTCAGAGTTGCTACTTCTTTTATTTCAGAACTGAAATATGTTATGCTATTTCCATCTAGTCTCATGTTTTCAGATAAATGATCCCCTGTCACTCAAAATGATGATGGTTTTTATAATGTGTCATTTCTCTCTGGCTGTTTTTAAGACTTTTTCTTTGCCATTAGATTTCAAAAGTTTAATTATGATGTTTCTTGGTATGCATTTCTTTTTGGTTTATCCTAGTTTGAATTCAGTCAGCTTCATGGATCTGTAGGCTTCTGTCTTTTATCAATTTGGATAGTGTCAACAAGTATTTCTTCTGGGACTCCAATGATAAAAGTGTTAGGTATTTATTATATAAATCCCTGAGATTGTTCTTTTTTCCTGACTATTTTTTCTTTATTGATCAGATTAAGAAAATTTTGTTGATTTGTCTTCAAGTTAATGGATTTTGTGCTCTGTCATTTCCACTCTGCTGTTGATTCTATCCAGCAAGTTTTAAAATTTAAATTATTGTATTTTTGAGTACTATAATTTATGTTTGCATGTTTTTCATAATTATTATTTATTTGCCGAGGTTTTCTATTTTTTTCATTGTTCAAAAGAATTTTTATGAGAGTTGCTTATCAGATAATTCCAGCATCTTGGGATTAGCATCTATTAATTGTTTTTTCTGTTTCAAGTTGTGGTTCTTCTGGTTCTTAGTATGAAAGATGATTTTTTCATGGTAATTATGTTAATTTTGGTAATTACGTTAAGGGACTCTTGATTCTATATAAATCTATTTCAGCAAGAAATTACTTTTTTAAAGTTTAGTATGTAGGTTCTGCCCTACATTTTCGGCTTTAGTTCTAACAAAAGTTTAGTTTTCTGAGTCCTTGAAATATTATTTTGGCCTGCTTTGTTATTTAAGTGTCTGATAGCACTGTCTGCAGTGGCAGAAAGTACTTCCTTAAGCCACTTGTTGCTCAGAGACCTTTGGTGAAGGACAGGAGAAAAACCCTTGGCCTGGGTCTCCCTATACCACTAGGTGGAAGACAGGGTGAAACAGGGCTTTCCAGCTGTTGTCACTTTTGTTGGATAGGATAACCCACCAGTGTCCCTGTTGTGCACCAGGACTTGGATAGCCTAGGACTCCACTGCTGTCCATGGATTAGACCTATGAGAGGAGCTGGGCCTATGGAACAGGAGCTGAATGGCCTGGGGATTTCCTGCTGCTGCTGCAAGCAAATTAGACTACCCACTAGGGTCCTAGTTGTGGAGCAGGTTTAAGTGGCTGTGTCTTCACTGCTGCTCCTGCTGAATTCCCAGTCAAGAGCCTGGGTAGAGCGTCCTCACTAAATCTCTGTTGGACCTCCTTTTTCTGGTCCTTTTGCCAGAAGAAGAAGGCTTGTCTTTTTTCTTTTTCCTCTTTCTTTCTTTCACTTTTAATTTTGTCTATACCTGTCAATAGTTCTGGGTTGTAGGCCTCTCCAGCGTCCAGTTCAAGCGTATATTGAAAGTAAAAATAAAATCCAGGGAACTCACCACATTTTCATTCCTCAAGTCCTGAGATCTCTTGCCCACCTGCCTTTTTATTTCTAGCTTTCAGAGTAGTTTTATTATTCTGTTTAATCATTTCTGGGTATTTATATTTAGAGAGGAGGATCAGGGAAAAGTCAATCCATAATCTCTTGTTCTAGAAGTAAAATTTCAAAAAGCAATATAATTTTGATTTCACAATCAGATTGTTAATCCATCTGAAATTGACTTTAGTGTATAATGTGAGACAGATATCTAACTTTTTTTTCTTCTGTATGGATACCCAGTTGTCTTGTAACCATTTTTCCAAAGTCTTTCTTTATCTAATTCTTTGCATGCCTCACCGCTCAACTGTAGCAAGCATCTGCTATTTGGCTTGTTATTCTACATCATTGCTTTATTTTATTATCTTTGCACCAATACAACATCAACTTAATTATCATATCTTTATAGTAAATCTTGATATATGGTGGTGCAAATATTCTAACAAATGTTTTTACATTTATTTTGAATTGAGAAAATTTATTTAAAACTCTTGTATTAATGTAAAAAAATTACCTATGGAAATTTTGAATATTCTATGTACACATTTATATCATTTTTAAGTGATGGTGGGTTTTTTTGTTTGTTTTTAATCATTGGTGGGGCAGGTAGGAAAGATTATCTGTGCTAGCCAACACCTCTACTACAATGTTAAACTGCTAGAACTGGGAGTAAGGGACTCCTTGTCTTGTTTTTACTCTCAAAGGGAAAGCTTCCAGAGCTTCATCAAGTACAATATTTGTTATAGGTTTTAGTAGATATACTTTATTAACATAAAGACGTTTTCCTTTGTTTTTATCAGGAATGGCTAGTAAACTTTATAAAAATAAAAGGAGAGAAAAAACATACTATGTTAATACTAGTTAAAAGAAAGATGGAGTGTTTATATTAGTATCAAAGTAGATTTCATAACAAAGAATTTTACCATGGATAAATTTCATTGTGACATAATTATTAAGAGGTCAGTTTATCAATACAATATAACAATCCTAACGTCCCTGGCTGGTTTGGCTCAGTGGATTGAGCGTCGGCCTGCGAGCTAAGTGTCGCTGGTTCGATCTTCCAGTCAGGGCACATCAGAGAAGGAAAACTCTGACTCCAAAAAACCTCCACTGCCTTGCGGCATACCTCTTCAGGGGAAAGGCTAAGGGAGTAAACCCCGACAGAAAATCCGAAGCCGGAGTCCCTAAGGTGGTTTGACGTTGCAGTCAACACCGGCAACTCCTGCGGCGCACCTGAAGCCAAGCTGTATTGACTCCGTCTTTCCCTTGGACCCTTCAGCTGCGAAGAGAGGGGGGGTCTGCTGCATGGGCAACAGCAGACCCTCCATATCACCCTGCCCAGGCTCTGTAGCTTCAGCTTCACTGGAGAGGACACTCCAGCGTCATCGCAAGATGTCGATTCAACACGGGAGGAGACAGATACCGTGTCACTCCCGAGTCGGACTGCACAGCCATTCTCGGCGGTGCAGATAGACTCTTAAGAAGCTACACCATCGTCTCTCGAGACGGACGGCTGCCGATATAACAATCCTAAATATTTATGCACCTAATAATAAAGCTTCAAAATATATAAAACAAAGATGGATAGAACTAAGAACTGAAACAGACAAATCCACAAGTATAGTTGGAGATTTCTTTTGAAAATTTCTTTCTCTCAATACTTGAGAAAATAAGCAATGAAAAATCGGCAATATTACAGAAGATCTGAACAATACTATCAAACAACCTGACCTAATTGATATTTATAAAATATTCATTTCATCCAGCAACAGTAAAATACATATTTTTCCTAAATGCATGTGGGCTGTTTATCAAGGTAGACTATATTCAGGCCCATAAAATGAATCTAAATATATTTAAAAGGACTCAAGTTGTATGAAGTATGTTCTGTGACCAAAATAGAAGTAAATAGAAATCAAAAAAAAGAAAGAAAGAAAGAAAAATCTGAAAAATTCTGAAAATTAGACAACTAAATAACATACTTCAAAATAAAAGTCAAAGGAGACATTAAAAGAGAAAATAAAAACATTTCAAACTGATGAAAATAAAAAACACAACATATCAATATCTGTGGGATACTGCTAAAGCACTACTTAGAGACAAATTTATACAACTAAATTCTTATTTTAGAAAAAAGAAAGATGTCAAATACATTATGTTAGCTTCTACTTTAAGAAACTGAAGAAGATATCAAATGAAACCCAAAGTAAACAGAATAAAGGCAGTAAAGATCAGATCAGAGTGAAAATCAATAATACAAACATTTTAAAGAATCATTGAAACCAACATCTTTTTAAAATAAATATATGCATGTATTTATATGTAATAATAAATTAAAAAGTATTATTTGATAATAATAAAATTGATAAAATTTTAATCAGGCTGATCAAATAAAAAGATAAGAAGACGTAAGTTATCAACATCAGCTATGTAAAGGTGACCACTACAGATTCTACAGTTATTAAAAGGATAATAGTGATTGAGGGGGGAAGAAAGGTGTAAGGGGACTAAATGGTAATGGAAAGATATAACAAAAAATAAAAATAACTACTTTTTAAAAAGGATAATAGAAGACTGTTATGAATAAATTTATGCTAATAAATTTGATAACAAATTAAATGCAAAATATCTTTAAAAATCAAAGCTTATTTAATAAAAAATAGACTGAATAGCCTTATATCTTTCAGGAGTATTAAATTTGCCAATAAAAACTTTCCATCAAAGGAAATTTCAGACTCAAATGGTCTCATCTGTGAATTCTGCCAAATGCTGAAGGAAGGCATAGACTGAATCTATTCAAACTCTTTCAGAAAATTAAAAAGGAACAAATAGTCCCCAACTCATTCTATAAAGCCAGCAATACCATGATAACAAATCCAGACAAAAAATTACAAGAAAACTACAGAACAATATCCCTCATAAAAATAAATTTCAAAATTATAAACAACATTATAAAAAATAAAATCAGCAGTTATATAGCCTGACCAAGTAGGGTTTATTTAATGAATACAAAATTAATTAACATTTTAAATAAATCAATATAATTTAGTATATTAACAAATTAAAAGAGAATAAAACCATATGATTATCTCAATAAATACAGAAGAAGCACTTGACAAAATCCAAAATCCATTTTATATTTTAAAAAGTTCAGCAAACTGATAACTAGAGGGTAACTTCCTCATCAGATAAAGTGCATCTACAAAATACTTCAGTCAACATCATAATCACAAAGGACTGAATTCTTTCCACCATAATATCAGAAATAAGAAAAGATATTTACTCGCTGCTTTTGCTGAATAAATTGAAGATTCTAGCCAGTGCAATAAAGCAAGAAAAAGAAATAAATGTCATCTAAGATTGCTAAGGAAGAAGTAGAACCGCCTTCATATACACATATGATTTACATACAATATGATTGTCTATATAGAAAATGGGATACAATCTACAAAAAAAGTTACTGAGACTAATAAGTGAGTCTATTAAGGTTGCAGGTTGCAAGATCAAGATACAAAATTCAATTGTATTTCTATATACTAGCAATGAATAATCAGAAATGAAATTTATAAAAGATAATAGCATCAAAATATAAAATACTTAGGTATAAAACTGACAAATATATGCAAAATCTGTCATTGAAAACTACAGGATATTGCCAAAAGAAATTAAAGAAGACTTAAATAAATAGAAAGGCACATCTTGTTCAAAGGTTTAAAGGCTCCATATTGTTAAAATGTCAATTCTCCTTTGTTAGATTTAACACAATTTTTATTTAAAATGCCAGAGGCTTTTTTTATATATAGAGATAGACAAGTTGATTCTAAAAGTCACATAGAAATATAAAGGATGTAGATAGCCAAAATGAATTTTTAAAAGAGGAGCAAAGTTGGAGAGCTAATACTATCTGTTTCAAGATTCAATATAAAAATACAGTAATAAAGAGAATAGGATATTGACATTAGGATAGACAAATAGATGAATGGAACAGAATGAATAACTTAAAAATTTATACACACAAAACTAATTTTGGACAAAGGTGCAAAAACAGTTCAGGGGAAGGACAGTCTTCAACAAATGGTCTAGGAACAAGTGGATATCCATATGCAAAAAAATAACTCAAAATAGATACATTCCTAAATGTAAAACTGAAAACTACGAAATTTCTAGAAGAATACAGAGTATAAAATCCACTTCTAAAGATATTATACCTTTTTTTTGATAGTACATAATGCATAGCAGTAATCATATTTAATTTCCACCTTCTCTGTGTCTATATCTATATCCCAAGAGCTGGAAACTATGTTTCTCAGTCTTCTTGACACCAAACTTTGAAATGCAATTTATGCTCTGCCAATGGCAGAACTCATGTATAATTTAGAAACCAGAAAGGAGGAAAAGCCATTTCTTTTGTTAACAATGGTGATGGCTGGTATGTGGGTTGTGGAAGACATAAATTTTTGCAACAGTTGGACACTTCAGTGTTTCCAATGATTTAGTAAACTCCTAATTCCTTATATTAAATTATTTTCTTCTTGAAATACTTTCTTTTTTCCTGTACTGAATCATGACCAGTATATGCTAAATGATACAAGTAGTGTGCCAATACAGAGATCTTAGAACGCTTTAACTCCATGAATTCTATAGTTTTAAATGTAAGCTGCAAGACATTATTGTTTTGTATATTAAATATTCATGTGAATTTACCCACTACTTACAACCTTTCTTTCTCTTGACTCCTTTCTGCACTTCACACCTTCCATCTGGAATCATTTGTTTTCTGCCTGAAATACATAATTTAGAATGTCTTTTACTGAAGGTCCATTGATGATGACTCTCTTTAGGTTACCTAAAACTTTCTCTATTTTGTTCTTATTATTGAAAGATATTATCACTGGATAGAGAATTATTCATTAGTGATAAATTTTTGTCAACATAATGAAGACATTCTTTTGCCATGTAGCTTACCTTATTATTATTATGTCGATAATTATTCTAATTTTTTCATTTGAAAACATACTACCTTACTCTTATGACTGCTATTAAGATTTTATCTTTTTCTCTAGTGTTTTATAAAGTGTCTAAGTGTTTTCTTTGTCTGAATATATATTTATAAGGCTTATTGAATTTGTGGATTAATGACATTCTTTAGTCTTGAACATTCTTATCCATTATCTCTTCACATATTGCTTCTGCCTATTTCTTTCTTTTCTTTTGGGATTCAGATTAAATGTATGTTAGACCTTCTTACTCTATCCTCCATATCACTTAACTACACTTCTGCATTTTCTGTTTTTGTTGCTTCATGAAATACTTAGGCTAATTTCTTCTCACATATCTTCCAGTTTACTAATTCTTTCTTTAGCTATGTTGAACCTGCATGTAAAGCTATACTTTGGGTATTCATTTTTTAGTAGTTGAATTTTTTATTTTCAGAAGTTTTTCTTTTAAAAAAAAACTACTGTGTTAGTCTTTATAGTTTCTTATTCATATCTCAATTCACACTTCTTTCTTATGTCCTTAAACAGTGTCATTGACGTCGTGCTGCACTGCCCATTACCCTCTCAGAAATTGGGGATTTATTTACTCAGATAATGGGAATGTTATTGTCTGAGAGTCTTTTTGGAACTTGCTTCGGTTGTCTGCCGCAACCCAGTGTAAATATAGTTGTTTTATAATGTGTATCCGATCATTTTAATACAATTGTCTTTGTAAGTGTGTATTTATTGGTTTTTATTTTTGCTTTTTCATGCTCATTCTGTTTTTTTCTTTGTGGCTTGCTTAGCTTTGATTTTATGATATTCACTATACTTAAAATCATTATCTGTAATTTTCGAGGCCAAGGATGAAAGTATTTTCCTTTGAAGACAATTTCCATTGATTCTTCCATGCGTCATGAATCTATCAGCATAGTATCACCCTACACCAAATTCATGTCTTTATGCTTCCTGCATCACGTAGGAGAAAAGGCAAATCTGTAGGGGAGCTGGATTCCTTCTGGTTCAGATTTATCCCAGCTTGTCGTGAGTATGTCACCTATTTGACTTAAAACCTTTCTGATTTTGATTTCTGTTACCTTTTGTCTATAAGACTTCAAAACAAAAGTTCAAACTTCCTCACATTTGCCAATGCTTTTTAGGTAAAAATGTCTTCTGTGTTGCCTTTATCTCTCACTTTTTCTCTTAATTAATTTTCTGATAGTTTTGTGCTATGTTATTATCTATGTGATAGCTTTGAGATAAGTTGTAGTTTTACTCAATGGGTAATTAGATGCAAATAACAACCCCACTTTTATGGAAAGCTAAGAGCACCTGTCTCACCTACCACATGCAAATATTTTTGAGGTATGAAATATCCAAGACTGCCAAGAAATGAATTCAGATAGCCTGAATCTAGCAGTGGCTACTGGTCTATTGTGTTCAAAAAGACTTTAAGCTTCCCTCTGGGCTCAGAAGAAATGCGTGCCAAGATGGATGAGTGATAACTTTCATGTTCACAGGAGGTGGTGAGCCACAGGAGGGGAAATACTTGGACTAGATAATTCTGAAAATCTCTTTCAGTTCTATGTGCCTTTGAATTTATGAATATAAAGAGGCATTTAGCCCCTAAACATCAGCTGAACCTCTCATTTTACAAACTACTCAGCCTGAGTTTAAGGTCTCCATGCTCCTGCCTTGTTCCAACTTCTATTTCCAGATTCTTCCACTGCTACATCACATGTACCACAAGCTATAGCCAGTCAGACTCTTTGTCTTCCTCTAAACATCCTTTAAGCTTTCCATCTTTAGCAACTTGTCTTGGAATTTCACTGCTTGAAATGCTTGCTCTTATTTCCACATACATAAATTTTAGGCATTCTTTTATCCTAGCTCAAATGCCACCTCTTCCATAAAGCTTTCTTTGGTCTTGCTACTGGATTGCTCCTTCCTTTGATTTCTCAGAGCATCTGCAACTTTTGCAACAACTTTTGCTTTTCTGTCTCTTTTTTCCATGTTATCTGTGTCTTTGTTTCATCTCTTGTTCTGCATATCTTGTTAGGTACAAGAGGCTCAGGCTGGGACTGCCTTATCATTATACTTAATATAGCTTAATGCTCACTAAGTGCCTCCTTCCAGGGAAGAAATCTCTGATGAAAAAGAAAAGTCTTATTCCCTAGTGTTTTTTGTCCTTCAGATTTTGACAGTAAGGGGCTGCATACATCTCAAGGGGTAGCTGTAGATTTTCTGAGCTCTGCCTATCTCTCCCCAGGGACCTGGGACACCTATTTGAAGGGCTCCATACTGAAGCACACAAGGTAAAACCAGGAGCCATGTACATGTTTTTGGAAGCCAGGATATGAAGGCAGGAGCAGGGTATGCCTAGGTTGCTATCAGCCACCAGCACCAGAGTTGGCCAGGCCAAGTGTAGTTGAGCATCTAAAATACATTAAAGGCCTGCTCCCTTTGAAGTTGGAAAGTATCTCTATTTAATCAGACAGATACAACTTTTCAAAAAAATTTTTTCTTCTCTTTTTTACCTTCAGCTTTCTGGCTTCTCCTGTGGTTAGTAGCATGAATAAAACATGCATATCCCAATTAAATCTTGATTTAATTTCACTTCTTTGCAAAGCTGAGGAATCAGAGTACTTTCATAAAGACACTGAACATTAGCATCCTTTTGTTATGCATAATCCATTCCTAGGAACAAGGGCCTAAAAATAATCAGCTGCCTCTCTCTTGGCCTTGCCAAGCTCTCAGTGAGTCAAGGAAAAAGGAAAACATACGCACACATGTGCACACACACACCTCTAGTGAGGCTAATCCTCCCTGAAGATCCATCCCCTGGTAATGGTAGCGAATGAGCACTGTTGGACCATGAGGAACATCTTAGGGTCAGAAGGCAAATACAGTCTGCAAAAAGATACGTTCCTGAGTGACTCTTGGGCACTTCATCTGGAAGAGTCCAGTAGGGCCTGGTGATTTGAGAGCCCCTCCTATCCTCTGCTTCAGAAGAGGAATCAACAGCAGAAAATTCTGGACCAAGATGCACTATCCCAGAAGTCTGATGGATGTCTTGGTTACCAATTGCTTTTGAGTTTGGAATACACCAAGTTCCTCCACAAGTTTGTTCTTTTCACTTCAAAAAAATAAATATGTATTGAAGACTCGAAGGAAATACAAGGACATGCTTATCAGTGGTTATTTCATGGATCATTTTTACATTATTTCTGATTCTTTGTAGTTTCTGAACTCTCTTTAAGCATAAATATAGTTTATAATCAGAAAATGTTATCATTTTAAAGAGATATATTTATTAAGCCCTTCTGCTATATTCAGGAGAGGCAATTATCCAAGAAATGGAACTCCAATGAGTTTTTAATCTACATTGGGTAACTAAGAGTAGACAAGGCAATTAATAATAAGAACTAGATATAGAGGTGTTGGTTCTAAGCTGTCCAGAGAAACAAATCTCTCTGAATCTAGCAGTGATAAAGAAGACCTTCCAGAGGAGATGACTGTAGAAACTTTGGATCTCAGAGTTTGAGGAACGTTAGGCATCATGTAGACTGACCCTACGGTGCTTACATTTTATTTTCATCAGCTCTCGTGAAGGACCCCCGGTTATCACAGTGTCTGGTCAGAAACTTGATATAGTCCAAGTCTATCTCTTCTATGTTTGGGTTTCTCTTACTGCCCGAAGGTCCTTTTTCACATTGAGCTGAGCTGATTCGCCTCCTGGAGTCACATCCACTAGATCTGCTGCCCGTTCCACAGCAATCCTTCCCACATTTCATATCAGTTTTGACACCTTTCTTCTTTTTAGTCTTTCTTTTCAGGACTAAACAACTACATACAGTTTCTTCAACCACACCTCCAATGGCATGCCTGCCAGCTGACAAGGGCTTTGGAAGATGAGCAACACTTACACAAAACCAGAGAAATGGGATGGATATTCTCAACAAAGAAAATGGTTATAAGCCAAACACAGATTTTGAGAGCCATCAAGTGTGTAACCTGGTTTATGAAGAAATCAGTGTAGCTGGGGCCGAGTTTAACTAGGGAGTTTGTAGGAGGTGCAGGAGGAGAAGTTGAAAGCAATCTCTGTGGGGAAAGCCTGGAAGGTAGGCTGACTCTGACTGTAACTCCACACTCCACACACTGAACAATATTTTTCATTCCCAAAAGAGCCTGCTCTGGGGTTAGGGAAATCTCTTTGTGGCTAGGTGCTATAGCTTCATGAGAGCCCCAGTGACTGTGGACCCTGTAGGGGATGGCCAGAAAGAAGAAGGCAATGAGAAGATGTCTGTTGTTTCCCTGTGACCTGACCAGCAAACAATAGAAAATCTGCAGCCAGCCATGGGAGGAAGACCTGTGTGCATGTGTGTGAATACGGGAGACCACATCTAAGCTCTGTGTGCTTTCCCTACTTTTAAAATACCAACCTTTGGTTAGCCCTTGGGCCTAGGAGTGGGTACCAATAGACCTTGGGAAGAGGACTGTGCAGACAATGAAAGCGTGCTCAGGGCCATTTAAGGAGAAAATCTGAGCGCCCTGAGGACCCAGAACTTGATTTTAAAGAAGGTATGTGAGCTCTGGCCGGGTGGGTCAGTGGGTTGGAGCATTGTCCCATACACCAAAAGGTGGCAGGTTCAATTCCAAGTCAGGGCACATACCTAGGTTGTGGGTTTGATCCCCAGTGGGGGCATGTACAGGAGGCAACCAATCAATATTTTGATGTCTCTCTCTCTCTCTCTCTCTCTCTCTCTCTCTCTCTCTCTCTCTCTCTCTCTCTCTCTCCCACTCTCTCTAAAGTCAATAAACATATCCTCAAGTGAGAATTTTTAAAAAAGTTAAAGGACATATGTGAGGTTTGGATGATCATGTTCCAAACAGGTACCAAAGATGTGGGGACAGCAGGACAGGAGAAGGGCTGGGACCCTCTAAGCCAGAGCCAGGGCTCTGGTTAAATAAGGCTAAAGACAATACCTATGACAAACATTGTGACCCTATAGCAGTGAAGAAGGATCAAAGACTTTGAAACCACACAGGCCTGGATTCAGATCTTACCTTTACAGTTAGTTGCTTAGCCATTTAACCTCTTTGAGCAGCAGGTTCTTTCTGAACAAATCTGCAACTGCACTTTTGTCCTGTGGAGTGGTTAAGAAGATGACAACAAAACATTTCTGCCTTATATAGAAGTTTTTCAATAAACAATGATTATCGTTTTCTTTAAGATGCAGTCACGTATCAAGGGAGAATAGACTCAGAGCAATGATGGGACAGAACAGAACCCTTGGGAGAGGACATGATCAAGGAGAGTGGAAAGAGGCAAGTTAAGTCTCCCTTGGGGTTGAAGACCCTTTGGATGGCTATAGTAGGTCCAAATATGTCCAGCCCTGACCTGGGGCCGTAGTTCACAAGGCTTTGCAATTGTTTTGTGCTATTTCATTTAAACCAGCTCCTGCCCACTGTTCAGGAAAAAAAAATGTCTGCTGATTTTTCTGATCTCCAGACTGTTCCCACCCTTCACTTTGCATAAATCTAGAACACACTGGGGCTTTCTCCCACATAGGCTGCTCAACCCAAGCCTAAAAACAGCTTACACCAAAAAAGCAGGTCTCCAAGACCCAGGAGGAATACAGGGTGAAGAAGTTTATACACTCATAAAGAGACAGGCCTGCTAATATGTTTACAGGTCAGGGATCTTTCTACTAAATGTAGATGAGATATTGCTGCAGTAAAAGGGGAAATTGCTCAGGCCTATCTTATGAGCATGGACCAAGGAGGAATCTCCAAGAGTTAGCTGCCACAGAGGCTCATAAATTTCCCTCATTTCAGTCTGTCCTGAATTCTGCCATTTCAATCAACATATGGGATTGTCACATTTGAAGAAAAAAAAACAAAATGAAATTATAGATTCGCCTTTGTGATCCTGAGGTGCAGATTACATGTTATTACAGTATGGATCTCACACCCCTCAATGCTTTTGCACTATGGTATGATTATTGGATTTTGATGAATTGCCAACATCAAACACAAATAAATATTCTCCACTAAGTGATGCTGAGAAGGAAGGCACTTCTTAAACATAAAGCCTCTTTAGGTGGTTTAGTAGGAAATAAAAAGAAACCAAAGTGAAGAAATAAACATGTCTGCTCTGGTTTTCCATATGAAGTCTTGCATATCTAGTTCCCTAAACTCTGGAAAAATAGAGACAGAGACAAGAATTAGCCTGGAGGCTGCTCTTACTCTATGTGTGATTTATGTACTTCCTCAACAGATGTTTACTAAACATCTACTATGTGCAGGGCACTGTTCTGGGCATCAAGGGTAAGGCAGTGAAGAAAAAAAAATCCCAGCCTTCATAAAGTCTCTGTTTTAGTAGAGAAAAAGAGAAAATAAACAAGTAAATTACTAGCATGTCAGTGGATATGTGCCTTAAAGAAAAATTAATTTAGTAAGTGGGGTAGGAAATATGTTTGGTACCAAGTTTAAATGGCTGGTCAGAAATGGATTTATGGAAAGAGAGTGGCACCTTGCCAGGAAGAAATGAGGCAGCAAACACTGGAAATATCTGAAGGAAGTGGATATAAGCAGATGGCACAACAAGTGCAGAGGCGCTGAGGCAGTAGTGGGCCTGGAACATTCAGAAAACAGTAGAAGCCTGAACCAGAGTGAGGGTGAACAGGGGATGATAGAGTATGATTTGGGTCAGAGAGGTAATGGGGGGATGGACCAGCCAAATCAGTAGGGCCTTGTAGACTATTATAATGACTTCGAATTATTCTGGGTCTACTGTATGTAACAGACAAAGCAAATATGATTTCTGCTTCCTCAGAGATTATATTAGGATTGAGAACACATAAGAAGCCAACTAAGTAGAATGAGAAGTACTGTAGTGAGGTGTGTTTGAGAGTCGCTAGAGGCTTCTTCCAACCCACTGCCATTACCATTGTTCTGGAAACCTGTCTCCTGAAGGCCTCTGGTTATCCGAGGGCAGCACTCATAAAAGAGTCTGTAGGAGACATTCTAGAAGTCAAGTGGTCCTTTTAGAGATGGAGAAGTTCAGAAGAAAAGAGAGGTGTGCAGGTTTTATTTGGGCCCTGAACACCTCTCAGTAGAGGACCTGCTGATTGTATCTCACCCCCAGTTTTTACTGGAAATGCCAACTAGAAAGGCCAGAAAATGAAATTGGAGATGGGGTCAAGATGAAGAAGACAATACTATGTCATATTATAGGGTGAAGAGGTGGCTGTTATGAGAGAAATTTACCAGTCAAAGACAACAAAGGAAACTTTGTGGGTCTTATGGATCAAAACACAGGAGACCAGACCTGGATTATGCTTCCAGGGATGGATCCTACTTTTGGTATAAGCAGAACAGCCTGGAGTAAGGCAAGCAGGCAAGACCCAGGGGCCAGGCAGTCTGCATGTAAATGCCAGCTGTGTAGGGAGTGATCTAAGAGTGCCAGCTGTTAGCACCTGGAAACCTTGAGAAAAGGTAGATTCAGGCTGCTTGGATAAGGGGCCCTCCAGACCCAATGCAGTGAGTTGGAGCCCAAGCCCTCCTGTTGAGGAAAGGAGCTCTTGCTGTCCTCCATCTGAGCTACAGCAGACGTCCATGGACAGTCCACCTTTCTCTCCTTTTGGGGCAAAGAAAGACCCTGAGCAAAAACTATTGGACCAACCATAGTGTAAAAAAGACCTGTTATTTCATGGGGTCCCAAAAAGGTATAGACAACCTTGCAATGGAAGACACATGAGGAAGCTTTTGTGTAGGGGAGAAAAGTGCGGTGGCTTGAACACCACTGCCTTTAGCACAGAAATTGATTTATAAGACCTAGAGAAAATCATTTCACTCTCTGGCCAGCAATCTCCTTGTCTTTAGAACAAGGCTTTCTAAGCTCTGCTCCTAGAAATCCAAAGGATCTGTTACAAGTGCCCCCCAAGGCCTCCACGGTCTAAGTGGAGGCTTCAGGGGAGCCCCTCTGAATGGGACTCTGGGAACAACACTCTTCTTTCCAGAGCAACACTATACAAGTTTCATTTAAAGAGAGTGTTATACTGGATTAAAAAAAAAAAAAAGTTTGAAAACCACTGAGGAAAATATTTCTTCTCCAACATTTCTACCTCAGCAGTACCCACTGCCTCAGTCAGTACCTAATCTACCCCACCCTTTGCTAGAGAAGAGAAACAAAATACAGATAAAGTTTATAATTCAGGGAAGAAAGTAATGGAGCTTCAGAGGGCTAGAGAACTCTGTGGAAGTCTAGGTGAAGGGTCATTGGTTCTGGTAGGGTCAAAGTCAACAATGGGAGGCAGAGGGAATGGTAGATGCAGAGGTAAGGGTGGAGCATGCAGGGCAACGACCCCATGGGGTAGGAAGAGGCAGACATAGAGAATGGAGAAGTAGGTTGAGGACAGACTGGAAGACCATGAATGCCTGGCCAAGGAGGCTGGGCTTCATCTGCAGTGCAAGGTTCCTGGGACAGTTTTGAGGAGGGGACAGGGTATGGCATTCTTAGTGCTCTCAGGAGATCACTCTGGTGAACAGTGGGCAGGGTGGGCACAGCACTGGAGACCAGGGAGAGACACTGGTTGGTAGCTGCCAGGGCACAGTACAAGAGAGGTGATCAGCGGCGCAGCGGGAGGAAGGGGGCACTGAAGTGACAAGAGGAGTGGAATCGCGGTCAAAGTAATGAGACTCGACAACCGACTGAGTGGGCGGAGCAGGAAAAGGAGTGGAAAGCGCGAAACTATGCTCTAAGGTTTAGCTCGGCTCACAAGTGGGACAATTGTGCTAGGAACAAAGGTAAGTCAAGGAAAAGGCATGTCTGAATAAACCAAAGTGAAATATGACAAGTTAGGTTTTAGGCCTATGGACTTTGAGCGGCTAGTAGGTCATCTTGACTTTATCACTTACTTATGTTACTTTACTTCTCTATGCCTCAGTCTCTTTATCTGTCAGATGCAGATAATATGGGACTTACATCATAGCATTGTGGTTAAAAATCACATATATATTTATGTATATGTATCCATAAACCCATGGCTGGCACACAGTAAGCAGCCAACCAGCCAGTACTGTTAGCATTACTAATATCTAGGTGACAATGTCCAGCAGAAAGATAAAACTAAAAATCTGTTGTTCAGAACCAGAGAAATTCTTTACAAGAGGATTTATCATAAGATTGCTTTAAATAGAAACTCTCTCCATGCTTTTAAAAAAGTATTTCTTTTTTTTCCTTTTACTTGTAACCTTTCAGAAATCTATTTAGTGTATTAAGTGAGGCACTCCCATAGTTAAAATGAAACCACTTCAATTCCTCAATGAAGACATTCTTTGAGACAAATTCCCTCTTGAAATAGTGAACCTGAGCATAGAGGACTCTGAAAGAAGGTGTATCCTTCCCAGGGCTGGTGGCTCAGAGAAGGATGGTTGGTCAGGGGGCAAGTGGGAAGAAGTAGATAAAAGCTTTTTTGGGGAGTTAGGAGCTTGGAAACTCCAGTGCCCATGGGTGAGGGAGGAACTGCCTGTGCCGGTGTGTAGCTTGATGGGAGCCCATCGCAGGAGAAATGTCAGTGTTCCAGGTCCTGCCTCACCCAACATAGACATAGAAGTCACCATTTCCAGGTGAACACAAAGTAACTCCTAAAAACACAAGCATCTCTTTTATTACTTCATCCTCTGATAAAGTGACTGCTTCACTGCTGCTGCTTATATACATCCTAATATGTTCAGCAATACAGAGTTTTAGTTTAAGGACGACTTCTTGGAGGAGGTGACTTCCTAAGGGAACAAGGGAAGGAAGGGAGGGGGCTAATGCAGTAACAGGGGTGTTTCTGTCATTTTCAGGGCCCTACAGAAGCCGCTGCCTTGGAAAGGACCTCACCCTGGGCCAAGACTACAGCCGGTTGCCTGGGACCTGAGGGGGTGTGAGGCGCCTATGCCCTGTGAGGCAAGCTGGAGGCACTCAAGGGTTAATGTGGTATGAGAGCCCCCATGAGGAGTGTGCGAGTTCTGAAGTCTCTGTGTTCTCCCAGGGAGCTAGCTATGCAGGAAATTGCCTTATAAACCAGTTCCAGAATCCATCTCCTGTTGCATATTTTATTGACTAGAAACATTTTTTTTAAATCAGTGAACTTCCAGAGCAAGATAGGCTATAAAATATATAAATAAAAGGAGTCCAAAGGGAAATGAGGAACAAATCATTCCCGTGCTCCTGATACCCTCTCCCTGACCCTTGCCATTAACTCTAGTAGCTCTCCATGCTCCCAGTCCTCTTACTCTCAGCTCTCCAGCCCTAAATGTGCAAGGTCTGATTGATCAGGAAGGACTGTAAATGAGAGATTTATAGGAAGAGGGAGAGAATTTATACCAGAAAAGTTTCTGTCTGAGATGTGTATGATTTATGTTAGATTTTTGGAAAACAAACATGGGAACCCTTGTAAATAACAGATGTATATATTAAGTTTCTGACAGAGCAAGCTACCTGTGAATGAGTGAACAACATTAAGTTCCCATTGAAGAAACAAGAGCTTAAAACCACTGGCCTGAGGCACCTGATTTATCAAATACAATGGACTCCATTCATCAGAGTCCAGCTCCAGGAGTCAGTGTGACTGTCCACCCTGCTCTGCAGTCGCCTATATGGGTGGTAACACTTGCCTTCATCTTTATTTATCTCCAAAAGAAAAAAAAAAAAATGCTGCGACTGACTGAAATGACTGATTGACATGTCAGTGCTGAGATGTGTGAAGCTGGCCAAGCTCCAGGGCTGCCTCTCTGCCCGTCTCCAGTGTGAGGTAAGCTTGGTCTCTCACCAGGGATTTGCAGACACCACACTCTGTCCTGCTCACCCTCTAAGTTGTCATATCCCTGGCTGAGTCTTTTCCTCCCTTGAATCTTTCCCCAGGGGATAGATAGTCCCAGGCTAGCCCTCCAAGTATTTTACCCCAAATAAGTACTACAAGTGATGGCTATGAGAGGCTCAGAGCCCTAGAAAACCAGGTCTGTAAAAGGGCCTGAGGGAATTCATCACTTCACAGTTGGGGACTGCATCCCAGAGGGGTGGAGGCGCTGCTCCAAGTCACACGGGAGTCAGGGGTCAAACTGGGAACAGAAAAACCACAGTTATTGGTTGTGTATGCAATCCTCTTTCTACCACGCTGTAGTACTTCCCCAGGAAGTATTTATTTCAGGGACTAGGAAGGAAGGTGAGATCCATGGAAGTTTCTCCAAATGAGTAAGAGACGCACAAGCAGGAGCAGGAGCCTGAGCTTTTGGGAACTGCCATTGACCGCAGTGATATCCTCCTTTGCCTCCACCCTGACACCTGGTGCCTACGATTGGGGATGACCAGGATCATGATCCCTGGAGGGCTCCCCCTCGGTTCTTGCTGCTTTAAGGTGGCATCTTCTCCCCTTCCACATAGCTTGATTCTACCTTTCTTTCTTGGTCTTGTTCACATCTGGGGCCTTCAACAAGTATTGTTTAACCCTTTTGTCCTTTTTTTACCTGCGCTTCTCTTATCTTCTGCAGTACTTGTCTAGATCCCTCACTAGGGCACTTAACCACAGAGTGTTGCACGAGGTACCAGTCCTGCTATTAAGTACTTAATCCTATGTCACCTTGTAGCATCTTCTGTATAGTTAGTGTGGCAAGCACTGTGTTCACTAAATCATCTTGTGCCAGCCTACATGCTGAGCCACTCTTGGGTGGGGGCAGTGTAACTAGTTTTGACCAATGAACTAGCCAAGGAAGTTAGGAACCGGCACACCTCCTCCTCCACCTCTATCTGCCCCACTGCCGTGGCCACAGAGATGATGGGCTCCAGACATTGCAGCTACAGAATGGAGCAGAGTCTCCTGACCTGCATCTGACTTTGCACAATCAGTCAATAGAATGTATTATGCTGTAGTATTGATATTTGGAGATATATTTATTACTGCAGCATGTACCTTTCCCTACTTCGACAAAATTAGCACTGCTGCTAATCCCAGGTCAGCTGCTAAGTGGTAAATAGTAATTTTCCCACTTCTGGACCTTGGTTTATTCATTTTTAAAAAGAGGTCAGTAGGCTATGTGATAAAAATAATAACTACTATATATTTTACACTTGCTCTGTGCCAAGCAATGTGTGAAGTGCTTTGCAAACTTTAATACACTGACTCTGATAACTACTCTATGAGATGAATTTTTCATACCCTTAGAATGAGTAATCTCAGTTGGGGTAGGGCAGGGTGAGAGGTGTTAAGCCTCTCTTCCAAGGTCACAGAGCTTCTGAGTGGTGGTCTGGAGTTTGAACACAGGCAATCTGATCCCAATGCCACCTGTTCTTACACTGTTATATGACCACTCGAAATTCTTCAAGCACAAGTCTTAAAGAATATACATATTGACCTCTATTCTCTGCTCAAATATAAGTTATTTGAGAATAGAAATGATTGGCTGTTGCTACTCATAAACCTCCTTTTCTCTGGGGCTCCAGAACCTAGAACAGGGTAAACATTGAGTAGAGATTTCATAAATCCTGCTTGAATTGAATTGTACAACTCTGAAGTGAACTGAAATAAACATATCTCCTGTTTGGCAAATCTGACTCAAACAGTGGGATTGCATTAAGACTAAAATGATGAAAACCTAGTCAATCAGCCTGATGACTTGATGTATCCTTCATTCCCTCAGCATACAGTTTGTGTACAGTCACTGTGTAAAAAGTATTGGGTGGGGGATGCCAGTCGCAACCTCTGCTCTCTGGGAAATTAATGTTCTGCCAGACACTGAGCTTCACCTGAAGGCACTAAAGTGAAGTGTACAGAAAACAATTGTTACCCAAGTTCCATGAAGGAGTGTTGTTATACACAACCAGCGCTGGGCTGCTAAACATGCAACTGATTCTTTGAGGCAAAGGGCTGATTTGCAGTGTTTGTCAATTTCCATGGTGTAAATACTCATACTCTGGCTGATTGCCAGCTACAAATGTGATGTCACTGAGCCCTGAGTTGGAAAAGGTATGCACCATTGGCTCTGTGAAGCTGTAGGAGCATACTCTAGAAACCACTGTGTGCAACATCTGATAGGTCCTCAGCTCTCCTCCTATGAGATACAAACCCAAGAACCACCGGGAGCAAGAAGAATACAGGTAAGTGCTAAGGAAGAAATGTCTCAGGGTTGAGGAATATTAGATACTAACGGTATACACAGAATGTCCTTCTGTGGGTGAAGGTTTTTGAAGGAAGAGAAAGAGAACAGATTCTCATCTGTCTAGGCTGGTTTATTTCCAGGTTTGCCCTCAGGCAAGTGGATAGACCAAGTGACCTCTAAATGTCACACTCAGCCTAAGGATTCTGTGAGGTAAGCAGAATTTGCTCCTCGCTTTCTTCTGCAACTAGGGACATGTCAGGTTTTCTGTGGACCCAAGTCAACAGTACTGGTACATCCAGTAGAATGTCATCAGCAACTATGGTTTGCAAAGTTGTTGACCTAGTACTGAACAGGTTAATTGTAGCCAGTGGAATGCTCAGCTGTCAGGAAAATTTCTAAGACTCTAGAGTCCACAGCTCTGGAGAATGCAGACCTACAAATGACAGCACCTGGCTCCTAAGGGTGCCCAGACCCTGAGAAAACCCCCTTCCCCTTGCCCAGCTCTGCTCACCCTGCTCTACCCTGACCTAGCCTGGCCAATCACACTAGCTTAGTGGCAACCCTGTCTGGAACACTCTCTCTTCCTGAGTATTCATCATTCTCAGGGCTCAGCCATGATTCAGAGTCTCTCCTGGGAGTTAGCAGATAATGTCACAAGTTCCTGGAACCTCACAGAGAGAGCAAGAAACAGTCTTCCAAGGAGGGTGGAGGGTGTGGATGGAGGAGTTTATTTCCCATACACAGGAAGCTTGGAGAGAAAGCAGACAAATTGTCCCTGAGACTAGCTTCCACTCTGAAGGGCTATTTACCCTGCCTTCCCACATCCAGGACAACCTGGATGCCAAGGAGCCCTGAATCCAACAGACTGAATACATCTCCAGAAACAACTGGCTCTCCTATTTCTAAGGGGTACAACACCTACATTCAGAGCTAATACTTCTGAGGTAACTAATGGGCAAAAAGAAGGGGGAATTTTCTCAGGTGAGACCTCAGGCACAGGGTAAAGGACCAAACACTGCAAAGTGGTTTGGCAGCATCATAGCTGCAAGGGGCAGCTGGAGAATAGATGCTCAAGTTCACCAGCAAGTTGCTTGTGAAGGCATATTTAAGAATCATGCATGTGAGTCTTGGTTCACTGCTTACACTCACCCCAGGAAGCAATACAAATGATGATCCATTGGAAGCAATTTTTCATAGAAAAGCCTATGGATAAATTCAGTGGCAAAGGAAAGCTGGGCTGAGCAGTTCTCTTGCTTTCACCCTGATTCTCTCTCTACCCAATCAAAGATTAGCATACCATAGAGTCAACTTTGCTTTTATAAGTGCTGCTTATATTCTCCCCTGACCCTCTCTCTCACCCAAGCTCTCCTTTCTCCTAGACACCTTAGTTCTACCATTTATCCATCACTCATCCATAAATTCAGCCATTTATTGAAGTACAATTTATTGGAAGTCTACTATATGACAGACCCCCTGTTGGGAACTCACACACTTTAGATAGAGTCATGGTTAAGAGCAGAAACTTTGCAGTCAAACTAACTGAGGTTCACACACAATTGTCACTTTCTATCTGTTTAGCCTAGAATCCATTACTTACCTTACAAAGCCCAGGTTTTTCTATTAGCAAAATGAAAATAAAACTCTCTGTTTGGGGTTGTGGTGAATGGTAAATAAGTTCCACATGCATATAAAATATTACAGAGCATGGAGACCAGCAGGTGCTCTGTGGCCTACCCTTACATGCTGTGGAAGAGAACAAGATGAATATGATGTAGCCCCTGGCTTATGGTCAAACTCCAGAGGTTAATTGTCTGCCATATTGGAGCCTGATGACTATGAAAGCCAGATTTCCCTTCTCCTTTCCTCCTTCTCCCTTTCCCTTGGCTGTAGTGGCTTTCTAAGTGTCAAATTGCCCAGGCCAAATGAACTACATTTCCCAAACTCACTATATATTGCTGGCTAGGAAGAGCCACAAGAGATATTTTCCTGCAAGAATTGGAGGGTGAGCCCTGGCTGGTGTGGCTCAGTGAATTGAGCGCTGGCCTGCAGACTAAAAGGTTGCCCATTCGATTCCTGGTCAGGGCACTTGCCTGGGTCAGGCGCCAGGTCCCCAGTTGGGGGCATGAGAGAGGCAACTGATCACTGTTTCTCTTACACATCATATTTTTCTCCCTCTCTTTCTCCCTTCTCTCCCTTCTCTCTAAAAATAAATAAATAAAACTTTAAAAAAGAAAAGAAAATTTGAAGGGTGAAAGTGAAGAAGCAGCATTGTGATTTTTAATAAGTATATGCACACCAATAAATAAATAAATAACTGCTCTCCTGATGGTCTCCTTATCTGATTGAACCCTGACTTCAAGAATCTTCTTTCACATACCATGACAACTACTACATGTCTCTCCTCCCTTGTAGGTGAGACATATCTGTGAACTCACTCCTAGGACTTCACAGAAGGACTTCTCAAGGAAAAATGTTGCTTAATCCTTCTCTTTCTACAATGCTACCCCACCCACCACCTCCCCAATACTCTGGTGCTCCCATTCTAGAACTTGTCTAACCTCTGCAGACTCTGGCTACATTGTTTTGTGTCTTCTCTTGTTCTGTATACAATGGCAAAGTGACTAGATATTCCCAATGCTGGTTAAAAGGTCACCATTTTATAGGAGCTCCAGTGAGGCATAAAGGAAGGGACCCTCCTAAATGATGGCATCTTGAGAGTTGTCCTTGGCCCTCTTCTCATTTTGATCTATGCTTTCTTATTGGTTTCACCTGCTCTCTTAGCTCACAAATATCTACCTCTAGACTCAGATTCTCACTGCAGTTCTAGGGTTTTCATTATTGGCATGTCTCAACTTTTCATTTATCCTGCAGACCCATTCCCATCCCCAAGTGAGTTTATCTTTGTTACAATATTATTTCTGTCCCAGGCTTAGTCCGTGGTGCCAGTCACTGGGCCTAACAACACTGTCTCCACCTTTGACACTCCGTCTCATCAGTGGCCCCGATATTCGTGTCATATCCAGTCGGAGGCCTGTGGTCCTGTTTGTTCACTTTTCTTTCTAATCTTCCTTCTCTCCCTTGTGCTTTACTGCCATAGGTCCCCAACTGGCCTTCTCGGTTCCTGTATGTCCCCATTCTTGTCCTTTGTATACTCTGCTGCCAGATTTGTTCTCTTGAAATATAACTCTTACCCTATTCTTCCTCTGCTCAAAAGCGTGGGATTATCTCTTCATTTCCTACTGAACTAATTTAAAACTCCTTACCTTAGCATTCAAGACTTTGTATAGTTTGACCCCTACCCACACTTTTAGCCTTATTTTCCATCGCTGCCCTACATCCATCCAACACTCGCACTCACTGGACTTTCTGCCATACCTTGAAAGGCCCCTTGTTCCACCATCTCCCAGCTTTCATGCATGCTCTTACTCCCAATACTTCAAGTTTCCAATCCATGCCTATGAAATCTGACCCATTTTTCAAAGCCCATCTCAATTGCCACCTCTTCAAAGAAATCTTTTCTGAACCCTCCCAATACGTCCCCCATGACATGTCCTCATGCAGTGGCCCTTACCTTGGTCTCTGATTATCCACTGAGTTCTTGTCACACGTCCATGTTTACAAACCACTGACAGATGAAACCATGCCTTTCTTCATTTAGTATCCCCACTATGCCTAGCACAGTCACTTGCACATAAATATTTGTTAATTCAACCAAACTGCTGCCCCCACCAACCCTATTCCCACTCAATCTCACTTCATCTTCAGGTTTGTTGATTTTATTACCAAGAAATCTTCTGCATATTTCTACCTGCCTTGCTCACCATGCTTTATATCTCAGATTTAGAGGTAAGTTAGACTTTAGACTGGCTATTAAATATCCCCAGCTGATTCTACTACTGCAGCTGATGCCTGTAACATTTATTTATATCTTTCCAAAATTGGCTGGTGGTTAAGATATATAAACCCAAAGGGGGCTCATGCATTTCCAATACATTAAGGTATATTTAAAACATGCTGTGTCTTATCAAGAGCTTTAAAATACACATTACCGCAGGAGCTGGCAGGATGGGAGCAGGGTAATTGGCTAATGAGAATTCTGAACGGTGACTGGAAATATGGCAGAATTGCCCTTTGAGAACTGTGCTCACACCTATTAATGAACTTGATCCACGGCTCTAAAACACAGCCTCATGTTTCAAACACAAGCCCAGGAGGTTCTGCAGCACAGATGTTGTTACGTTAATTCACACCTAGTTATGGTGACTGGCACCAGCCTTCAACACTGGTCAGAAGAAAGCTGTTGCAAAGTCCTAGAATAATTACTAAGGCTGGATTTACTTTATACCAGGTGCCAGGTGTTAATATAGAAGACCTGTTTTTCTTACTCAATGCATGAACATGTATTAGGATGAGAAGGGAGAGGCTCGTGTTTGCATGTTTGCAATCATGTGTGAGCAGATGTATCCTGCCATTAAGGAACATGACCTAGTAGAAAGAGGAATGATATGGGAAATCCAATGACCTTCAGGCCTGGACAGGAGTCTAGATCCCAGTGAGTTTCCCATGGTTCATGGCCCTATAGTATTTATAGATTAACATAGTCCAAGTCTACGACACTGAACAATGTAAAGTTGGTGAACAGTTGACCTTGTGTCCCAAAGAACAGCCGTTTTCTCTAGGACTTTGAGACGCTTTTCATGTTATCCTCTCTCCCCTTCTCCATTTGTTTAATTCCATATCAGCCTTTAAGACTCCACTCAGTTATCATCTCCTTGGACCTTCATGACTCTCAGCCCCCCAGAGGGTGATTAGGAGCTGATAGCTTGGCCACATCTTTATCACTGCACTAAGCACATTATCAGAGTGGGAATATTAAGCTAGATTGCCAAGCTGCAGTTGCCTCATTTGGGGTTGTTTGTTCAGCTGCTATGACTTCTTTAAACACCCTCCTGCCATCTACATGCACTGGCTCCAAACACCATATTTGTACTTCTGCCCCAGCATTTTGCTCACAGATCATTGGACTGGGGAGGACACTTGGGCTAATTCGCACAACTGATTCCGACTGTTGCAACACCCACTTCTCTGCTGATGACTTCAAAATTTGTATTTCCAGCCTATTTTTCTTCCTACATGTTTAGACTTGTCTATCCAGTGGTCATTGGACAGACAGATCTACCTTGAGTCCCACAGATAGCTCATGCAACAAGTCCAAACATAACATCCTTTTCCTTTAGCTCCCAAATCTAGATACCCAGTTCTGCTGAACTTACCTCAAACATATTTTTAACCTTATTCTCCAACCCTGGCCTGGACTCCTGCAAAAACCTCCCAGCTGATCTACCCAGCCTTGTGTCCCTCAAATCTGTCTTCCACAGGTTTTAAGCACAGTCTAAACTGAAAGAGAAGGTGGCTTTTTCCAAGAGGTTGTCATCTGAAAATTAAAACTCATTCTCCTCCTCTTCATTGTCTCCTTAGCCTTTATAAACCACCCCCCTTTCAGGCTCCAGCCTCCTTCTCCATCTCCATCTCCCTGCTTTGTGCTTTTCACTTGAGTAACATTGGACTGCTTACACTATTAGCAAATAGTCTTTCACTATAAAGCTCTAGCTCTTTGAGACTCTTCTCATGTTATCCTCTCTCCCCTTCTCCATTTGTCTAATTCCATCTCAGCCTTTAAGACTCCACTCGATTATCATTTCCTTGGACCTTCATGACTCTCAGCCTCCCAGAGGCTGCTTAGGGGCTGATAACTTGGCCACATCTTTATCACTGCACTAAGTACATTATCATATAATGATCTTTAGGCTCACCTAACCCAATTGACTCTCAGTGACTTGGGAATAGAGACTGTATATATTTCTTTTCTCTTTGTATCTTTAGTCCTTGGCAGATATTTTGAGTGAGTGTATGAATAAGTGAATGAATGGTGTGTATGCATGTCAGAAATTGCGCCGTAGATGTAAGAGGGGAGAAGGGGCATGTGTCAATAAATAGAAATTGTTGAGGTTGTTGGGGTCCCTGAACCTTGAGTTTGTACCCTGGAGAGAACAAGGAGTAAGCAATATAATTTTTTTCCAGTTTTATCAAGATATAATTGATATATTACATTGTATTAGCCTAAAGTGTAAAATGCAACGACTATTTTACATAATGCAAAATAGTTACCACAAGACATTTAGTTAACATTCATCACCCGATATAGTTACAATTTCTTCATGCACCCACCTATCAATGGACACGTGGGTTGCTTTCATGTTTTGACCACTGTAAATAATGCTGCAGTAAACATGGGGTGCAGATATCTCTTTAAGATAATGATTTTATTTCTCTCAGATATATACAAAGAAGTGAAATTGCTGGATCATATGGTAGTACTAGTTTTTGAGGAAACTCCATACCATTTTTCACAGTGACTGAAACAATTTACATTCCCACCAAGATGCACAAATATTCCCTTTTTTCCACATCCATGCTAACACTTATTCTTTCTCGAGACACTGTTCTTGAAAATAGTTTTCTGTGGTGATCCTGGAACCTGAGGCTTCTGACCAACTAAAATTTAACCAGTTACTTCTGTGTTCAGTGTGGCCAGGCAAGCAGAAGGTTTCCTGTCTGTGTTATGCTGCAGAAAGCCATGCAGAAAGGTGGAGACAACAGAGGTCCTTAAGTGAGACAACACAGGTTCCCTTTGGCAACTTATTTGACCTCTCTGTCTCTTATTTACCTCATTTCAAAGTAGAGTAACGAAACAAAAGTAGAATAACTCAGGGTTGTTTTGAGGACTGACTTGATGAGTGTGGAGTACGTAGAATAGTGCTTAGTAAATATTCAGCAAATGATAAATGTTATCATGAATAGTATAGTGTGACATCAACTTTAAAAATCACTAGCTCTTCCATCAGTCGCTTTATGCTCTTAGACCAGGCTTCTCAACCTCCATGCTATTGCCCTTTTAGGTTAGATAATTCTTTGTCTTGGGGGGAATGTCTTGAGCATGATGAGATGTTTAGCAGCATCTCTAGCCTTTACCCACTAGATATCAGTAGCGTGCCCAGCCCTCATTCATCTCCAGACATTTCCAAATAGCCCCCAGGTTGGGGGAGGGGCGGGCACAACCACCCTTAATTGGGAAACATTTCCTTAAAGAGAGAGGGAGGGGATTTCTGTTATTTTGGCTTTCTCATCTGAAAAATGGGGAGAATTTTCCTGACTGACATTTGAAAGTGTTATTTCAGTCAGGTGTGATAATGGATATAACATTGCTTTGAAAACTTCAAAGTGCTTTTCAAATATAAAGTAATTGTTTTGACAAATTTCACCAACTTGAATACTTAACAGAAAAGCTGATATATCACCCTCAAGCTGCCACCCCTCTCACAGATTGCCCAAGAACCTGTGAGACACTCAGCCTATGGGGACAATCCTGCTCCTGAAGGTAGTGGAGAAGAACTGGAATGTGAGGTCACTCCTCCAGCCTCCTTATGGTGGTGGCTGCCATGGGGGTTGTGGGGGGTCACAATTGATGACTAGTCTCGCACAGTCTGTGGAAATGAGATCACAGTGGTACCTGCCATGGGCTGCAAGGTAATATTCTTAAATTTTCCCTAAAACTCAGGTGGCTGTTGACCCTGGTAGATTTCAAGACTCAGGCGTTTCTTGCTGCTCCTGTGGGCAGGTTTCCATATGCAACACTGCTGTTGCTACTGCTGAAATTTGCATTGGCAATGAAAGAAAGTAATTATTTAACCTCAACTTAATTAAGATCACGTTACAGGGGCCACAAGCAACCAAAATATCCTAGGGTAAACCAATGGCTGGCTCAGGTCAATGCTCAGATCCTTTTGCCACAATGGTAATTAGTGAGATCTTTAAACAGCCAGGATGTGCTGAACCCAGTATGAGGTGGAGAGAGAATTCACCAAATATTTGACGCAAATGATACAACAAAATTTGCTTTTTATCTTCCATTTTCTTGAAACTTATCTACAAGGGAATATTGTGCTTCAGAGATAAAGTACCTCTGAGTGATGAATGTCACATCTTAAACATCTTTGGAAGATCTCCTGCCCTAGCCATGATCTGTCTTAGTTTAGTCTCAGATGTCAGTTATCATTTCCAGTATATCAGCAGGTAAGTGTAACTACTGGCCTGTTCCAGGACCCCCAAAGTTTTGGGCCAAAGCCAGATCACTGGCTCAGCTGTCCTCCCTCCCTGGTATGTTCCCTTGTTATGCTTTCAGTGGCCTTTCCTTTAGGTGGACTTGGCACAAGACCCTCTGTACACCTTGAGACTGTTCCAACTTCAAATCAGAAGGAGCACAGGGTCTCTATTCCTTCCTTCTCAGAAGACCCTCTACAGAGATCTGCATATGTATGAAGTAGGAGGGAGAGCCACAGAAAAATGTGCTATATACTCCCTAAGCATTTTTGTTTGTTTGTTTCATACTGCAAATTGAAAAAGAATCATGCAAATAATTCTGCCCATAATAAAAATCTGCTTCCTATGACTTTATTGATTAGGAGACTTGGAAGTGGCTCATGTAATTTTTGAACTCTTCCCTCATGTAAGGCATTGTGACAATTAGTTTGATGATGCCTCTCTTCATATCCAGAGACGGCATCATTGAAACTGAAGGCAGGGCTTTTGGCCAAGCAGACAACCTCTTTGGGCCCTAGTTTCCCTGTCTGTGAAGTAAGAAATACAATTTCAAGGCTGCTGCTGGGGGTGGGGTGGGGGGGTACAGAAGGAAGTTGGCCCAGTTAAACAAAACCAGGAAAATAGCTGCCCTAACACCAGGCCAACTTGTCTGTACAAGTATTTTGAGGGGTCTTTGGGCACAGATGCAAAGACAGAAAAATGCAAGACAGGAATTGGTAACAGTTCTTGGTAACTCACCTTTTTAATTACATAAACACGCAGCCAGCAGCAGAAGTGCTTCCACCCCACACCAAAAACTAGAGTCCTGAAAGGCAGCGATGCAGCCACCAGCATGTGCACTTGGTAGTGACAGTGGTGCAGTAAGGCCTCCTGCTCCATGCAGCAGCATCCATTAGAAAACAAAAAAGGTACAGTAAGTGCCACTGAGATCCTCTATTAATTGCTAAGTAAGGGGAAAAAAAAAGAGAAGAATAAAGTGCTTTTACCTTCTCGGCTGGATAATTAAAAGCTGCCTGAAGCACCGCTAACCTTTTTCATTATGGCAGTGTTCATTATAAAGGCAGAAAGAATTAACTACACTGCATTATCAGATATCGAAAAATATTAATAGCAAAAGTGAGAAAGGGAAAGGAGGAATTTGGGGCGAGTTAATTAAACCACACGTCCTCAATGACTTATTAAGTGACTGGTCGAGCTTCCTAGAGCTCAGTGAGTCTCAGAGATCATACGATGTGCTCCTGCTCCTCAGGAAATGAGTTTCCAGCCTGTGGAACAATATTTTTTTCTTTTTCCATTGGAAAGTTTTCTTTCTTTCTTCCTTTCCAAATATTGCCAAGTGAGTAAAGCCCTGGATGGGGATCTTCTTGGAGCCAATATAAATGACAGTGGATTGAAAGCTCTTAAAGGTCACTTCTGTGGGATTGCTTTGGAAACCAGACCATTGTATTGTTCAGCAAAATTCTTTTAGTTCTTATAATGAGGTCCCTTTGCTGCTTCTCTAATCAAAGCCCGTGAATGAGTTCAAGATGGGTCCACCTTGCCAGTCAGATTCTCTTCTAATACAAGGCATGGTGCTATACCTGGTGCAGGGCATTGAATTGGGATATGCCTCTGGGGCCTTGAGAGCTGTTTGGAATAAGTGTTCTATTGACTCTTCATCTAAAAAATTGGAACAGCCAATAGTTTCACAGAGCATGGCATGTTTAGGGCCCTGCTGCAGCAGCAGGAAAGCCTGCCGAGCATGGACCGTTCTACTTGCAAACCTTTGGTGAATTGAAATGACATCTTCTGCAGTACTTTTAAGTGCTTAGTACAAAGAAGCACACTTACAGTGCTGTCTTACATGGAGCTCTTTGCGTGAGTTCAAATGACATAACAGGATGAGGGTAAAGATAGTAACGTGGGGAGAAAAAACATCTTCGATGGTAGAAGGAACAAGGGAGGGAATAAAAGCATTTTAATTTAGCAAAAAGCAAAATTGATGATGAAGAGAATGTAGTATTGATTTCTTCTTTTCTTCCTGCTGGCACTGGGGCTTTATATGAAGTCACAGTGCAAATTGAGACTCCAACTTTCATTGGTTGTGCTTCAGCCTGATCTCATTCTAAGAATCTAGTTTGCATGATTGGTGGTGACATGCAGAGGTTTCTCTGTAGGCAGAGTGAGGTCAACATTTTCCAACATGCCACCATGACAATCAGACAATGTTCTGGAGAGCTCCCGTCCTGCATCTGTTGATGGGTTTGTTCCCTATGCCATACCTTGGCCTCCATGACAGCCCTACTCAGAAACTCAGTGAGTGATGTCACTTGCCCAGGATGGCAATGTGTATGAATGGTGGTTTATCAAGCTGCAGCCTACATGAAATTAAGGGGGACAGAAAAATGTTGGCTAGCATGTAAGAGAATGCCAAAATGGTTAAAGGGCATGGATGTGAGGTTGAGCAAAATGAATAAAGGCATTGAAATGGGCCCAATGGTCATGTCTCTTCCATTATTAAGAGCTGTGTTTGCCCAGATAGCTTCTTGCATTTTGTCAATGCACTATTTCTACGCTACAGTCAGTGGGAGTTCAGTGATCCCAGCAACATGGCCTTCTCCCTGTTAAGTGAGCTGTGCATGTAAAGCATTGAGAACAGTTCTCTGAACTTAGTAAGCACTTAGTAAGCACTTAGTACATGTTACCGATTCTTCAGCATGCTGTATCTTCACCTGAAACTTTTCATGAGCTTTCAATATCTTCAGATGCCCTGAAAGGAGTAATGCAGAGATAACATAGAGGAGCATATGAACATTCAATTTTAAAGCATTCTTATAGATGGATTGCCATATTGAATGACACCCGTATTATCCTCATATTTGGCAAAATTATGAATTTTTTGCTTTTTAATCTGTCCTTTAGTGGGGAGAGGTGGTAAGAATCAGTCTTTTAAATGCTCTCCAGATTTGAGATCAGGGATGAAATGGGCCAACAATCACTGTCAACATTGGAGCCTCTCTGCAGGGACTATGGCCATTCTACTTCTCTCTTAGGAACATAAAGAATAAGCTCCTTTGCTTGAAGGTCAAGAGGAATACCTACGCTTATGACCATGTAAGAAAACTCTTTGGAACTTAGTGATATGGATCTTGAAGAAAAGAAGGAAAAAAATGTTGACTGTGGGCCTTTTGGATAATAGGAAGACTTCCAAATATATTATGCACATTTCACCACCTTAGTTTGGCTCAGTTCCCACCAGTTCCTTATCCCTCCCTGTGTTCTTTCAAGTACTATCTTCCAACTTCTAGTACAAGGTTCACAACCCTAAAAAATCTTCTTTGAGTAGGTCCAGCCCTGGTTAACTTTCTCCCCTTCACTTCCATAGTGTTATCTTATCTGAACTTCCCAATTTATCAACCCTGGATTGCGTCACCTACCAGTTTCTTCATCCTAGAGAGTCATAACATAAATCTTTTTTTCTGTTCTGTTTGGCTTCAGAATGGCTGATTATAAAACCCCACTTTGGTTGGGTCCACAAAACACTATTGCCTTTTGTTTATGTCTATATATCAGTGAGCATTTTATAGTGTTTTACTGAGTTGTTCATACTGTTGCCCATTCTATTTGTGAGCACTTGGAGGGAAAGCATCATTCTTTTATCTTTATATATTTATCATACCTGGAACAAGCACACTCAATACATGTTTGTTGGGTCAAATTGAATTGAATTGAATTGCACTTATTTTTTATCTACTACAGGCCTTAGCTTGGTACTAGGCAAAGTGTGGACACATACCAAATACTGGCTACTGAATCTGAATTAACCTCCTCAACCCACTCAGGCCCCTCAGCCCCTTCACACCTTGTCCATGTTTCATGGCTTGTCCATGGTTTTCTGGGCTCCAGTAAGCTCACTTACCCTAACGCTTTCTGGCTACCTGCCAAACAGACAGCCCCTAAATGGCCAATACCTTCCATTTCCCCTTTTATCTCTGTAATCTAATTTATTATACCTCTGTATTCTAGAAAGCCACATAACTTATTTAGGAATAAACTATAGATGGGTTTCCAGGCATCCTATATAAGGGAGTTTTCCTCAAATGCCCCATTCCCTATATGAAACATGGAAATTATCTATTTGGGCTCCCTTCTAAGCACAGTACACACTGCCCACATATTCTGTGGTTCTGTACAAGTAGTATCATCCTGGGTCTCACATCTCTTTTCATGAGGTTAAATCAGATCATGTTCTATGTCCCTTCTAGCTCTAACGTCATCTGACTCTAATGCCCTGTGGAAGACCTCATTGATAAGCTAATGTGTTAATTTCTAACTTCCTTCTCTCTTGCCCTCTTCCTGCTATTGATAATTAAAAATAAAACAAAAAGACATAGTTTCTTTCTTAGGTCCCCATACAGTATGAATAGCCATGTGAACAATTGTAGACAGGCGCTTCTAGGACATTTTCTTTCTAAAGTAAAATGGAGCAATAGTTCTTATGATGTCCCTTCTTTTCTCTACCTATCTTGAGTTGTGAGTCGTTTTATGATAATGAGGAGGTAAGCATGCAAACAAAATGCTAACATATCAAGGTTATTGTGACCCAACTCCTTAGCGACAATGCAGTGCTGTAGGACCATTCCAATAAAAGAATTATTAATGCCTTCATGAGTTTAAATTACTATTAGGCAGGAATTTTCTTAAATTTTTTCTGAGAAAAAAAATGTTGCATCCTTGGCACACACCTTTCTAATTGCTAGTCAAGTGGGCTCATCAGAAAAATCACTTCATTCCCTTGGGCCCCCTCCATAGGCATAACTGCAGCTTGATCCAACTCACAGGAACACACACACAGTTTATAGAGTACTTTATATTGTGCAAGTCTTCATGCATACTATCACATTTGATCCTCCTATCAGTCCTTTCCGTTGTGTTTTACAATTCCCCATTTTACACACGAAGAAACTTAAACCAAGTTCCCCCAATCTCACTGACTCCAAATACGATATATTCAAACAACAAAGGAAGCAGACAGCCTTAGCCCTTCATTTTGCTGGGACTCAGGCAGAGAGTGAGTCTTCAGAATCTTGTAGAAAGCTCCAGTGCCATAACACTCTACAAGAAGGACCATGTCTGTAAAGATGCTTCTCTTGCCCCTGGGGGCTCAGCAATCCTTGGCAGGGAGGAAGCAAAGCCTGACCACCCCACCCCCCAACCAGGGCCCAGAGCACAAGTAATTAATAGGTAATCATGGAGCTGGACAAATGCAGACTGACAGCAGGCTTACCTTTCTTATAACCTGCACCTTGGCTAACATTAGTTCTACAGCTAAACCCGGGGCTTGTTGACATGTTGTTCCTTTTCATTAATAAATAACTGCCTGAAACAATTACAGTTCAGGAAACTACCTTATTTTTCTCTTTCACCCTGAAAGGTACCAAAAATTAAAAGCAAAGATGCTTAAATCAACTGGAGTGCTTCTGGGCAGATGTTCTAAGTGCAATCTGTCTAATGGGAAAGATCACTCAGGGAAGGGCAGTCACACTGCAGCTCTGCCCAAAGGCCCACCAGCAGGTAAGGATAGAATGCTGGAACACACAGTTTCTCCCTGAGAGCCTGACACTCTACATAGTGCAGGATCCCACTGCCCAACAGACTTAACCTACTGCTGTGTTCTAGCTTCTCCTGGAGGTGTGTACACATGTCAATCTTTAAAAAAAAAATCAGTATAGTATCATGAAAAGATCACGATAATTTAAAATCAGGTAGTCCCAAGTTTTATTCTGAACTCTGCCATTTATTAACTGCTATTTGAGCATACTGTTATTTATTTATTGTTGAATAAAAATACTCCAAAACTTAGTGCATTAAAACAACACACATTTATTTATTTTTACAGTTTCCGTGGGCCATGAATCCTGAGGCAGCTTAGCTGGACCCTCTGCTCAGTGTCTCCCAGGCTGCAGTCAAGGGGTCAGCTGCAGCTGCAAACCTCTCGCGGCTCAACCATGAAGGATACCCTTCCAAGCTCATTCATGTGACTATTGACAGTTTCAGTTCCCACTGGGCTGTGGACTGGGGCCTCCCTCAGTTCTTTGCTGTGTGGACCTTTCCATGGGCAGCTCACAACACAGTAGGAGGCTTCCACCCGAATGAGCTGGCAAGACAGCATGATGGAAGTTCCAGTCTTTTTATAACCTACTCTCAGAAGTGACATCCCATCACTTTTGCCATATTCTGTTTGTTATAAACAAGTCACTAGGTTAAGTCCATGCTCCAAGGCAGGGGATTACACAAGAGCATGAAGACCAGAAAGCAGGGACCCAGGGAGCCATTACAGCAGCTGCCTACCGCATCTTCTGTCTCCTGAACCACAGTATCCTCATCTGTAAGTGAACATGATTATACATCAAGGGTTGGAGAAAGCATCAAATGAGACAGTGTGTAGGTTACTGCCTGGAAGAAGGCATGGCACATGGTTGGGGACTGCAGAAGACAATTAATTATTCCTCCTTCTTCTGCCTGTCATGTCACACTGATAAGTTCAGAGGTTTATATGTAAAAAAAAAAGGGGGGGGGGTGTTGGCTACAAAGCTAATGTCCGCTTCTAAGAATGAAGCAAGGGGATAGGCGAGAAAGTCTGAGAGTCCCAGAGAACAAGAATGATAGCCAGGGAAGCACCCTGAGTTCTATGAGCTAAGTCAGAGGTAGGCATTCCCTGAGGGAGAAGGTTGGAGGGAGTTATGCTAAGGGGCTGAGACTTCAAAGCCTGGGTAATCAAGGACCAGGCCAAGAACAAACAGCCTCATGACCCAGGACCTCCTGATTCCCTAGCAGAGGCCAACCTCACTCCCCACCCCCAGTGGCTTCTGACAGCCCCATGAACAGTCCCAGAGGGGTTTCATAAATCAAGAGGTCTCTCTTCCCCCCAAGGTCAGTAGACTGTGAAGCCAGCTCTGAGCATTGATCACTTTCATTTTCCTTCTCTAATTCTCACCAGTTCATTAAAGCTTGACCTTCTGGGCTTCTACAGTTACTGTGAATGTCCAGCCAGAGAGACCATTATATTTTAAAGGCCGTTAAACTGTCCAGTGATATTTTAGCTTTATATATATGTATGTGTGTATATATATATTTGATAGCAAATCATCAATCACTTGTGTAAACTTCCAAGCAAAAACTAGGGAGAAAAAATAGAGAATTATATGAAGTCATAGTGGAATGAAGCAGTTAAATTTCTCTATATCAGCCGAGGTGAGGCGAGGAGAGATGAGATGATGGTCAATTATCTTTTCCACTCACTGATGAATCACCAGCACCATTGAGACTGTCAGTGCCTGACTCATGACAAGCAGTGAGAGGCGTCATCATGACCAGAGAACTGAGAATGCAGACTAGCTTTACAGATGATGCTAGGGCCTCTCCAGTCCAAACCTGATTCACTGGCAGGACAATCAGCATGAGCTCTGACCATGTCCTGAGATAGCCCCTTCCTCTTCTGACCACTGCTCCTACTATACCCTTCTCCCTCATTAATGTCCAAGGGACAACAGCAGCAGTCCCAGCACTGATACATGCAAAACTGACCTCATTGTTTTCTCACTCCTTAGCTGAGCTAATGGCACCATCATTCACCCAAGTTATTTAACTAGAAACTTCATTGTTGTCCCAAACACCTCCCTTCCCCTCTCCTCCCCCCAGCAGTTAATTCATCTCTGAGTCTGTTCTACTACCTAACACAATTACTTGTCAGATCCACCCATTCCTCACTATCTTCTCTGCTGTTGCCTCAGTCCAGGTCTTTATTGTCTTTTCTCTAATATGTAGGAAAAGCCTGTTAATTGGTCTTCATGACTTTAGTGTTTACACACACACTCACATTCTCACACACTCACACACTCTCACATACACACACACACTTTCTCACACAAACACACTTCTCTGCACTCCTTCCAGCTGTTTTTTTTTTTTTTTTAAGGCACATATTTGACTGTATATCTTTCCTGCTCCAGCTATGAGCTCCCTTTTGCTTTAGGAAGAAATTGAAACACCTCCCTTGGTCTCTGCCTTCCTACAGTCCCTCTGGCACCCACCTGCCATCACCAGGCAGAGGAGCTTGCTGTTTTCTTCACATGCTCTTTCTTGTGTCCATGGCCTTATTCATGTTTGTTCCTCTAACAGAGTTTCCTTCACCTGCTAGTCTAATGAGCCAACTTCTCCAACCGTTGAGAAACAGATCAAAAGTCAGCTTTACCACAAAGATTTTCCTGACACCCCCCTAATGGTTAGCCAACCCTCTTCTCTGTGCTCTCACAGAACCATGCAATTCCTCCACTGTACTGTGATTTTTTTACATGTCCCCACCCTACTCTGCTCACTGGACTACAGGGTCCTTGAGTAAAGACCATGGTTTGTTCTCTACCAAGTACATCATTCTGGACTCAAGGGCACACTGAATGTTTGTTGATCAATAAATTGGCATGGATTGCCATGGGCTGTGGGGTAAGACAAACCCATGCTAAAGCCTTGTTCTCCTGTTTATTTGCTCTATGACCTCAACAAGAGTTTTTGTGTCTCTGAGCTCTTTTCTTTCTTTCTTGGAAGGAGGAGGGAGAAAGACAGGGAGAGAAACATCAATGTGAGAGAGAAACACACGTGCCTTAAACAGGACTGAACCCACAAACCAGGTATGTGCCCTAAATGGAAATCTAACCTGTGACCTTTCACTTTGCAGGCTGACACCCAACCAACTGAGCCATACCAGTCAGGGCTCTGAGCTTCATTCTTTACCGGTAAAAAAAAAAAAAAAAAAAAAATTACTACAACCCTATGAAAATAGAATAAAGACAATAAATGAGATTTAGAAAATGATTAACTGTTGGTAAAGAAGGAGAAGATATTTGACACGAAGCTGAGAATTCCAGTAACAACTTGCGTAAATGAAGTTACCATAAACTGAGAGAGGGAATTGTAGACAAGGAACAGTGTAGTAAACAACTGGACACATAGTAGACATTTAACTTCTACCTTCCTATGGAAGTCTTATCAACTGAAGGACAGAGGGAAATAGCAAGTGTGTCCCTTAAATGCTCACCATCTCGTTTCTTTCAATTACTACCTATTTTCTTTTAATGGCCTGGATAGGTGCCAAAGTATGAGGTTGGGGGCAACAACCCCTCTATTTGATATCAGTGTCCCTGACAGACTCTAAAATCAATACACTGAGGGATCTAATCATCCCCCTAAGTGGTTCTGAACTTGCTTGTCTGGCACCATGTCATGTGTACACACAAACACAGCTGGAAAGGCAAGTAGGGAGGGTGAGCCCTTGCAAGCCAAATTGTGCCAACATGGCACCAAGGGGACCCTGACCATGACAGGAGGCCTGGGAGGCAGGCTGCTGAGTGACAGTGGCTCATCTTGGAGCCCGCTGTTTCTGACCCTGGCACAGCTTGGTCCTCCCTTGTGTTGGGAATGCTGCCTGAGGATCAATGTGGAGAACAAGAAGCAGCAGCTAGGAAAGCAGGGGACAAAGTGAAATGGCCTCATGAGCCAGGCAGTGGTGTTCATAGGGTTCTAGATAGTGGAAAAAAGAGAAAGAGGAACATAGCCCAGCTACCAGGGCCTGGAGATAGGAGGGAAACAGTAAGATCAGACAAACCCAAGAACAGATAGAACCCATTAGTAACATAAAGTATTTGGCAAACAAAAAATCTAAATGCAGAACTGGATGGGCTGGAATGAGGTGGGGGATGCTTACCTAGGGTTGATGTTAGCACAAAGGTGCCAAGTCTTCCCCAGCAGCCCTTCTTTGCAAATAAGACAACCAGGCCTCAATGGTGATGATTCAGAATCAGTGGACTGAATGGGAGTAATGGTGACACCTCCGCAGGTAAAGGCAGGTCCCACCCTACACAGACATTATGGTAAGTGGGGCATGTCAGTCCCCAGTCAGATGTTTTCCACACACAGCAGCAGAACAATTGGCATAAGAGGCTTTTGATTCCTGCTGCACCACAGCTTGGAATAAGCAGCTAGCTGTTTTGTTTTGTTTTTCCCCTTCTTTTTTTTTTATTGTTGTTCTATTACAGTTGTCCCATTTTTCCCCCATTGCTCTCCCCTGCCCAACCCACTTCCCCCCACTCCCACAGTCAATCCCCACCGGGTTGTCCATGCCCATGGGTCACTTATATTAGTTCCTTGACTAGACCCTTCCCCTTCTTTCCCCTCCCCCCACCTCTGGTCAGTGTCAGTCTGTTCCTTGTTTCCATGCCTCTGGTTGTATTTTGCTTGTTTTGTTCATTAAGTTCCTGTATTAGGTGAGATCACATGGCATTTTTCTTTCACCACCTGGCTTATTTCACTAAGCATAATACTCTCCAGTTCTATCCACGTTGTCTGGTCTCACTGTCCCCAGTCCCATCCGGTCTTACTGTTAGATAGACAGAAAAACCTTAAAGCTAGAAGAGAGCATAAAGTTCATCCCTTTTTACAGACAAAACAAAGTTTATGGAAAAGTTAAATGACTGCTGAAGTTAATTTGTCCAGTCTGTGGTAAAGAAAGAACTGTAATTCATTCTTTTTAAAAATATATAATCTTTATTGTTGTTTTTATTCCATTTTCATTTAATCTCCTTATACCCCCTCCCTCCAGCAGTCACCAAACTGTTGCTCACAGCCATGAGTACTTGTTTTTTTGGTTTTTTTGTTCAATCTCTCCATCCTCTAACCTCCCCTGACACTAGCTGTCATCTCCTTGCCATCAATGAGTCTGTCCTCATTTTCATTGATAGTTCAGTCTGTTCATTAGATTCCACATATGAGTAAAATCATATGGTATTTGTCTTTTGATGACTGGCTTATTTCACTTAACATAATGTTCTCCAGGTCCACCTATACTGTCACAAAGGGTAAAACTTTTTTCTTTTCTACAGCTGAGTAGTATTCCATTGTGTAAATGACCCATAGTTGTTTTATCCACTCATCTACTTAGGAACACTTGGGCTACTTCCATATCTTGACAATTTTAAATAATGCTGCAGTGAACAGAGGGGTGTTTATGTTCTTTCAAATTAGTGTCTTGGGGTCCTTTGGATATATTCCCAGAAGTGGGATCCCTGGATCAAAAGGCAGATCTATTTTTAATTTTCTGAGGTATCTCCACACTGTTTTCCATAGTGGCTGCACCAGTCTGCATTCCCACCAACAGTGCAGTAGGGTTCCCTTTTCTCCACATCCCTGCCAGCATTTGTTGGTTGATTTATTGGTGATAGCCATTCTGACAGGTGTAAGATGATATCTTATTATGGTCTTAATTTATATTTCTCTGACGATTACTGACACTGGACATCTTTTCATATGCCCATTGGTGATCTGTATGTCCTCTTTGGAGAAGTGTCTATTTAGGTCCTTTGCCCATTTTTTAATTGGCGTGTAGTTTGGTGTTTTTTGTTTGTTTGTTTGTTTCGGTGTTGAGTTTTGTAAGTTCTTTATAAATTTTGGTTTCAAAGTCTATTTTGTTGAATTAAATACTGCTACTTCAGATTTTTATTTACTTCCCATTTGCATGAAATATCGCTTTTCATCCCTTTACTTTTAGTCTGTTTGTATCTTTCAATCTGAGATGGGTCTCTTGGAAGCAGCATATATATATGGATCTCGTTTTCTTATCCATTCAGCTACACTATGTCCTTTGTTTGGAGCATTTAAGCCATTTACATTTAAGTTGATTATTGATAGATACATATTTAGTGCCATTTTATTGTTAGACCTTTCCTCTTTTGTTTTTTATTCTCCTCCTCTTCCTTCTTTTCTTCTTCAAGCAAGCCCTTCAACATTTGTTGTAGTACTGGTTTGGTGTTAACAAACTCCTTTAGCTTTTTCTTGTCTGGGAGCTCTTTATTTCTTTTTCAACTTTAAATGATAGTCTTGCTTTTAGGTCCTTAAATATTTCATGCCACTCCCCTCTGGCTTGAAATTCTTCTGCTGAAAAATTATATGACAGTCTAAGTGGTGCTCCCTTATAGATAACTACCTGCTTCTCTCTTTTGGCCTTCAGGATTCTCTCTTGTCTTTAAGCCTTGGCATTTTAATTGTGATGTGTTTCACTGTAGGCCTCTTTGGATCCAAATTTTGGGGTGCTCTCTGAACTTCCTGGACTTATATGTCTTTTTCCTTCACCAGATTAGGAAAGTTTTTAGTCATTATTTCTTCAATAGGTTCTCAATCCCTTGCTCACTCCCTTCTCCTTCTGGTATTCCCATGATGCAGATGTTGTTACATTTCATGTTGCCCCAAATGTTTCTTAAGCTCTCCTCATTGAAAAATTTTATTTTTTTCTGCTCTGCCTGGGTGTTCTTCTCTACCTTGTCTTCCAAATCACTGATTTGATGCTCTGCTACATCTAGACTACTATTTATTACTTATAGTGTATAATTTATTTCAGATATTGCATTCTTTATTTCTGGCTGGTCCTTTTTTATGGTTTCTATGTCTTTTCTTATGCTGTTAAGTATCATTTCTCTAAACTTTCTATCGGATAAATTGCTTGCCTCCATTTCATCTAGTTCTTCTGGAGAATTCTCTTGTTCTTTCATTTGGGGTTTCTTTGTCTTCCATTTTGACTGCTTTGTATTTTCCACCTTATTTGTTAAACTGGTCAGTGATATAGCTTCAGGATATAATCGGCAGCCTGACTTAAGAACCACAGTGTGGGGCAGAGTAATTCCTGTGGGCAGGGCCCTTGCTTCCCCTTAGGCTGATGGCACTTGAAGGGGAGTGCTCTGTCTGAGAAAGATGGCTTCTGCAGTATAGAGAATGACTCATAACAGAGGTCCTGGTGGCTGTTCCTTCGGTATCCTCCCCAGAGCCACCAGCTCCAGACTATCCTCCTGTGTCTCTAGTCCATTCTGCCCACCCTCTGCTGGAGCCCAGGGTAAGTGGCTGCCAACAAAATTTTGTGTGCTGGCCCTTTAGGAGGCTCTGTGCCACTCCAGCTGTCTGTCCCTGACAGATAGAAAACCTGCTGCTTTTCACAGCTGGATGTTATCTGGGCTCCTTTCTAGTGCTGGTGCTGTAGGCAGGGGATCCAGCTTGGGGTTTAGACCCTACATTTCTCAGGGGAAACTTCTGGGCTGCTGAAATATCCCTCTGGACCTTTAGCTGTCACCCATGGGAGCCCAGCCAGCCCTCTGATGCTTCCTCTGCACTCCACACCAGTCATGTTGTGGTGAAGTGGTTTCTTCTGTCTGTCCGTGGTTATAAGGCTTCTCTCCAGCTAGTGTTTAGTTAGTTATTCACGATGATTTCTCAACTTTTTCTTGTAATTCCAAATTTGTTCTGGGAGGAGGTTAGTGTAGTTTCTACTTACTCCTTCGCCATCTTGGATCCAGACTGTAATTCATTCTTCTAATAGCCAATAGAAGGGTTTCTCCACTCTACCAAATAGCCAATCACATGTCAAAGGGAATACACTGGAGAATGGAGTTTAGCTTTTGGGAGAAAACTACTCCTTTGTTTGTAACATGTCATCAAAAGAAACATTTTACCATTGCAAACCTAGAGCAAGCACACATAAAAGTCCTGAGGAAGATCAGGAATCTAGGAGGTAACCCAAATCCTGCTACGTATTTCAAATTGAGCCTCCAAGTGTCTTATTTAATATTACACATGTAGAGTTATTTATCCTAACCATTTGTTTGCATATTTGGTTGAAATATTGTTCGTTTTTAAAATCTCAATTTCAAGAGAGATAAGCCAAAAAATGACTGCTTGTTTTCGAGAGTTGTATCCACGAACTTGTTTTCTTATCCAATGATTTGCTTCCCAAAGATCAAGTGTGGAGGCTGGAAGAAGGGAAGTGTAGACTTTTACTTTGAGGTGAAGGATAGAATTGAACTACATCTGGCACAACACAACCTGAACTATACTGTTTGTCAACATGTGACATTATATACCACTGAATAGACAGACTTTTGTTAATGCCTATAGAACTGCTATATTGATGTTTCAGTTTATGCAGATACAACCTTGGGGTGATTTCAAGTTTCCCCTAAATGTAATAAATATTTTCACCATAAGTCATCCTTGGGACAAACAAAAAAAATGATGTTGAAGAGAAAATACCTACTTACTTTTGGGGAATCAGAATCAGTTGGCCTGGAATCAGGAGAGATTGGAGAGATATGGCACCTGCCACATGGAAGCAGAGCAGTAGCTGGGCAGGAATCTATCCGCTAAAGGACTCTGAAGCTGGGTTCATGCCCATGGATTCTAAGGATAGCCAGTGTCGGGAACAATGAACTTCTGTTATAGTCAAGGTGCAAGTAAAAGCTTATTAACAGTCACAATCTAACCTCACTTGAGCTGAGAAGAATTAGGAAGGCTAAACCCCATGTTTAAGAAGAAACCAAAGGAAGAATAGGTGTTCCTCTCCCTGAATCCATCTTTGGGGTCATCAGTGGCAGCAGCCTCCAACTAAAAAAGTTAAGGCCAGACAAACAATGATCTCTGTGAGATCATCAACAACAAGAACAGTAGTAGGCCAGCAAGATTAGTGAACCAAAGAGACCAGACAACAACCTGAAGTTCTCATTCCAGAAGAGAAATATTGGGGATGGGCACTTTAATGGGGCTAATCTGGGGCAATTAAGCTAGTGGGAAATTTTACCAGATATTAAAATTCTCTTGGTTAGAAATTAACTCTGGCTAGCTTAAGAAAAATTTCTTTAAAAAGCAGGAGGAAAGATTTATTGGAAGGATAATTGGGACATCTCATTGAACAGAAGGAAGAATTAGAAAACTAAAACCTGGGAAAGAAAGGATTTTCAGCCATGAGAGTTGATGGAACCTCTATACCGGCTGGGGCAAAAGTAGGTTTACAGCTGTTCATATGGAAAATAATGCAATAATTAATAAATAATAATACAAGAATAAACTCTTTCACATACAACTATAAACTTACTTTTGCTCCACCCTGTATAAGGTGCAGACACTAACATGTCCTATCTCTGATTTCCAATCAGACTTTATTTCTCTTTTTTCAAAAATGCAATTCAAAAAAGAAATAATCAGAATGACTTCAGGGACAATAAAGACCTATCCCTGTATGTCATTATAGAAAGGACATTTTCTCCTTCTTCCTACACTGCTTAGGTCCATAAAATAAGAACTTCTTCCTTCACAGAAACATTACCTCTATTGTTGTCACCATGTGCTCTCGCCCTCTGTCATTTCTCTACAAGATGACAGTAGTAATTTTCTATTGTTGCACAGCAAGTCATCAGAAACTTAGTGAACTAAAACAAGGGGTATTTGTTATTTCACAAGGTTCTGTTGATCCAGAGATATAATTTAAATAATCCTCTACTCATGGTTTCACAAGACAGTAGTCAAGGCTTTGGCTCAGCTGAGTTCTCCTCTGGAAGCTCAACTGGGGATCAAACTGCTTCCAAGCTTATAGTCCTTGTGGCTATAGGACTGAGGACCTGACTTCTTGCTGATGTCAGCTGGAAGCCACCCACATTTCTTCTCATGTGGGCTTCTTTCAACATGATTGCTTACTCTATCAAGCCAGCAAGGGGAATATCTCTCAAAGGACAGCCTAGTCCCCCTTTAAGAGCTTTTACCTGATGAAGTCAGGCTTACCTAGGATAATCTCCCTTTTGATTAATTCCAAACCCACTGATTTGTAACTTTAATTACATCTGCAAAACCTCTTCACCTTTGTCTTCTTCTATTATCTAGAAGCAAGTCACAGGTCCTACTCACTTTTAAAGGAAGGGGATTACATAGGGCATGAACCAGAAGAGGTAGGAATCATGGGGTCACCCTAGTGTATATCTGCCACAAGGACTTAAGACCAATGAAATATACAGCCAGTAAAGCTTTGATCTCATCCTTGATATGTACACTCTCATTATTTCTCACTACTTCTCACTTTTTCTCATCTGTCTACACACAGGCCACAATTTTTTTTCTCCATGTAGTAAGCTCACCAGGAAAGGCCAGCATTTACTCAGTTTCTCTTCCTATGACCGAGTAGGAAATTTCAGTTTGGAAGGGAAAGAAAGTCCATGTTACAAAGCTGATGAAGCCTCAGGTCCAAATCTTACTTTCCTATATAATTTCACCACCCACAAAACCAATATATTGACCCCTGTCTGATTCTTGTGTTTATTTTCTAGTTGACTCAGAACTCAGACTGGAGAATTCTGACTTCTTAGAGCCTCAGTCACTTGGTATTCTGAGGACTAGTGCCAAAGGAGTAAGAACTATTATCAGGTAGGCAGACACCCTATGAGGTACCTCTGCCATGCCCGAACAACTTGGATGCAGTGGAAATTGAAAACTGTTTTTGGTAGTTGCAGGCTCCTGAGGCCTGTGACACTTTAACACGCAGGATAAAAAAGTACAAAGCATGTCACTTGCCTTGGAAGCTGAAAGTGTTCTTCAGAAGCCATCCTATGCTCACCTCAATTTGGAAAAGGTATAGCTTCTACGGGAAACCACTAGAGTGTTCATTAACTACAAAGTCTTTTTACTCCATATGCTGTCAACTGCAAACTCCCTCCACCATTACAAAAGCGAGGACTAGGACATGTGGCTATGAACATGCTTTGCACCCACTAACCTATCTGCTCTTTCATGCCCCTGTTTCTATCCAAATATCTTCAGTCTCTTCTGGGGCCAAAAATCTCAGTGTAGCACAAGGATCCCACAAGTGATAAACGGGTAGATTCAGAGTGGGACTGTCCAGACTAGTACCCTGCATCTGCTCCACCATTCCCCTAGACCACGTCCTGACAAGGAAGAGACAGATTCATAAGAGCTATTCTTTACAAGTGTTCACAAGAGAAGCCAAGGCACAGAGAGGGTAAATAACTATCTCAAAAACACACAACAGTCAGCCACCAAATAGTTACACTCTTCTTTGTTGCCCCTGACACCACACTGCTCCCTTAATATAGAGCTGAGGAGAATTAACTCCTCACACATCCAGAGTTTCCTGGGAAATGGGCTGCTGATGTAAACAAGCCAGGAACCCAGGGACTCATGGGTATCAATTCTGGGGCTCCTCAGTTAAGATGGTTAAAGACCACTGTAACATGATTTATTACGTACCACTCAAAGGGAGCTGTTGTCACTGCGGCCCCTCCCCAGCCCATCTTCCTTTATTTGCATAGATAATGGCAGTGTTATTAATAGCTCATTAGTGTCAGGCCCGGATGACCATGAAGGCAGACTCAGTGGACTGTATGGAAAGAGTCTCTTAGAAAGAAAACCCAACCAAAACTCTTATTCCAGGTGGAGGCGTCTAGAACAGGGGTTCACAGCTTTTCTTAACAGCAAAGCCCGACTATAAAATCACATCAGTATATATCATGAAAGTCTTGTAAGTGATATAGCCTTGATATGCTATAATAAAAATGGCCCTTCACCTCTGTGGTTGTCCTCCCCAAAACCCAGAACCCCAGTCCAATCATCAGACTAGTCACATTTGAAGGTCATTTGACAAAATGTCTAAGCAACCTCCCTCATAACTGTCGAAGTCATTAAAAATAAAGTTTGAGAAACAGTCAGAGCCAAGAGGAGTTTGAAGAGACATGACAACTACTTGTAATGTAACCAGTTTGGGACCCTGGAACCAGAAAAGGACAGTAGGTAAAAACTAAGGAAATCAAAATAAACTATGGGCTTAATAATAATAATTTATCAACATTGGTCCATTAATTGTAACAAATGTACCATACTAATGTCAGATGCTAATGACAGAAGTAACTAGGTGTGGGTTATATAAAAACTCTCTGGACCATCTTTTTCTGTAAATCTAAGATCATTCAAAAATAGTTTATCTTTTTAAAGCTCTTCTATGTATATGCTACATTCCAATTTATGGCATGTTATTATTCAGACTATCAGTGTTGGTCCTCAATGCCTCAGTAAAGTATGGAAGTTAGGCACCTTTACCCTTGTTTTACAAATGAGATTTAAAGAAATTAAGTGACTTGCTCAAGATTACATAGCTATCAACTATATGAGATAAGTTTCAGTCTCAGTCATTCTGACTCAGAGGCTTGTGTCTCTGTCAAAGTGAATGTAATCATCTCAGAGAATCCTATATAAAGAAAAAGGAGTCTCTGGCTAATGGTCAGAATGGTTGGTAGTGTGAGCTGCTGACAGATACAGGCAAGAGGTCAAGGTCAGCCATGGATTATGATCATCTTTATTGTTCCTCTTGGTCTCATATTACCTCAAACCTTAGAGTAAGACAGCAATAACGATTCCCCTTTCTTGTTCTCATTCATTCCCAAATTTCCCCCACTTCCTAGTTGTGGAAACACAACCAAAATTTCTTGTAGAGTATTTTTGCCCACCCAAAAAGCAAAATACATAAGATCTTTCTCTCTCTCTCTCTTTCTCTCTCTCTCTCTCTCTCTCTCTCTCTCTCTCTCTCTTCCTCTCTCTCTCTCTCTCTCCCTTCCTTCCTTCCTTTCTCTCTTCACCTGATCTCAGAACTTCACCCCACAGAATGTCAGCACAAGCCCCAGCCTAGAAAAATGTGGCCTAGACCTACACAAAATGAGTCAATGGGTGATGAGGAAACCAAATCCAGCTCCATTCCTGCCTTATACTTCTTTAAGCCCCTGATGCTTTCAAATTCATCTAGAAGCAAATAGCAGAGATTAGGAAGAGCTTTCTGGAACTGAGCTGAGCAAGTTTGGGGAGGTGGGGAGAGACATAAGTGATCAAGACTTGCTCTTGCCCATAGAAGAAAATAAAGAGGAAAAAGAGAGACAAATTTTGCATGGGGAGAGTGCACTGAAGTGTTCTTGATTTCAACCCAAATCAGTTGTTGGTCTTGGGACAGGTCATTTCAATCTCTCTGGGATCCCACTTACTCTTCTGGAAAATGAAAGATTTGGATCAGGTGATCTCTAAGCTCCCTCTGAATGTGGGCATTCTGTGAATTGGTTAATGATCAATGAAAACAGAGTCTGGGATTCTCATCAACTGGAAGAGAAACATGTGGAAGTTGAGTCATAGAACATTTAGAAATTGAGTCAGAAACTCACACTGCACCTGTTTTGGTGACTAGAGAAGTCCCAGGTCACTTCACAAGGAGAGAATGTTCAAATGATCCTTACTCTCAGAGAGGACTATTCATCAAATGCCCACCAGTTTTCTCATGCTACACTACACAGTGGGTTAGAGACAAAAGGGAGATTGGGAACATCAAAACCATGTAATTGTTTTTTTAAGAACTCAAGTGCTTCTGGTAGCTCACCCCACAAGGGCTAATTCAACAATTAACACATTTCAGGTTATCTGCTGTGTCCTATGTATAAACATTCTGTAATGTGGGCACACATGAGTATATGTACATGAATATTTATGTGTACATCTCACCTGCCCTAACCCACTCACTGTCTCCATCTCCCTTATCAGGAAAGACCTCCTGGGGGAAGCAGGCTCTAAATGATGAGAAGATATCCTCTGGGATGCACTATGACCCAGTAAGGCTACAAAGCTGTGGGAACTCTGAATCTCAAATGAAGTCTTCATCAGATCTCAGTACCAGGGAGCACAGTACCAGCAGGGGTGTCCTCCCCAAGCTCCTCCTGCTTTTCTCTGTGCCCACCCCTGCCTATGCCTTCTTCCCTCCTTTCTACCTTGCCCCTGCCCTGCAAGTTCACCCCACATACACGTACTGCCTTATCCCTGCCTCTCCTAAGGGCAGCAAATAACTCCTATCATTAAAAAAAAAAAAAAAGTAATCAAGTGCATTTGATCCAGCAGTACTTTTGTGAAGATGGGTAAAATATAAAAATAAAAAATAAGGTTAAAAATGGGAGATAAAATATAAATTAAAAAAGAAGAATGGGTCTGGTTACAATCAATAACCCCAGAATTATTGACTCCTCTTCCCATTACACTGTGATGCCTCTGTAATCTTGCTGGCAGATTCTATAAAGGACGCATCTGTGCAACATGAGATGTCCATTGTCAAAAGTTATAATTCTCTCCAACACAACTCCCATAACAGCAGCCAGGCAGTTTCTGCAGAGCAATCTGGTGTCTGAGAACCACAGGACATCACTCTCTAAAACCCATTTTGTGTCTCTGCCCCGAGGCCATCTCTGTCCTTAGAAAGCTGGCAGGAGGAAAGGAAGCTGAACTTGGCCCAGCTGGGTGTCCTGAGTTCAGGCATCTCAGGCCTTCCTTTGCCCTTCCAAACACCTTCTTGGAGAGGTACACTGCTCTCCCCCTGGTAGAGCTAAGGGCCTGCTAGAAACAAATGGATGATTCACTTGGAAGAAAAGCTGAAGCTCGCCTCCATTTTTTTTTTTTTTTTTTTTTGGTACAAATTCTCCAGCTGGGGGTAGAGTTCAGAGTTGGTTTCCCCAAGAACAGCCAGTGTGGGTTATAGGGTCACATCAGCTGGAAAAAGCAGCCTGTCTGGACAAGGCCCCAGGAAGCCAGGCTTCTTGGAAGTAGGGCCCAGGTCTATCATGAGTGAAGGAAATCTGCAGCTGGGAGCCCCTGACCCTGGCAACCTGCAGCCAACTCACAGGTTCTCCTGTTTAATTCCCAGGAGATGGTGTGGCCAGATGTGAAGGACCCTGGCCTGAAGTCTGTGTGACCTTGACAAAAACTGCTTCTCCCTAAGCCTCACCTTCCTCATGTGCAGAGTGAGAAGGTTTGCTGGGGTACAAGCTTGCATGGTCCTTCCAAATTTGTGATGAGTAATTGGTTGTCTCTCAGCTCTGGGCTGGGGTGGGATCTGTAACTCTGTCACTTCTCAGGCTTTCTAGCCCTTGCTGGCTGATGCCGCCACCCCCGATCCTGGGAAGAGCCCCTGTCTCACCAGAGGGTGTTTAGGAGTCTCTCTGCCAAAGGAAGAAAACCAGAAAATCTGTGTAGGCCCTGCCCTTAGGGACACTCTGTCCAAACTGAAAGCAAAGCTCTGCCAGTTTTGATGAAGAAGATTTACAGCCAGGAGTGAGTTTCCTTGGCAATACTGTCTGCTACTGTTATGAGCAGCAATTACACAGCATTTGGTACCTGGGTAGGCAACGGTCATGAGCCGAAATGGTGAAATGCTCTATCAGTCCAAGGAGCACCGTGCCTTTGATAATAAATATTGACATTCATTAAGACAAAGCCAGAATTCAATATGTTCTAGGGAATTCTCTGCTTCCGGCCTCAAGAATGGCCCTTATTTGTAAGATGTCCCTAAGTGAATGAGACAGGCTGGCTCATCTTGCTCCCCAAAATACATTTTATTCAACCAACTCATCCTAAGCAATGTGTATGTGACAAGCTAATTTGAAAATGCATTTGGTACATTTTTTGAGTTGATTATTTATTCTGAAAAAGAATGCCCATGCTGGCGAGGCTGACAGCTCTCAGGATGAGAGAACTCTGCTCCCAGCTTTGCCCACCCTCACACCTCATCCTCCACAAAGGAGAAGCATAAGTGAGAGGGCCAGCCTTCCCAGAACTGGGGCTGGTGAGCCCCCTACCCTCACTCTCTCTCCCGGGCCCAGCCCAGCATATTTTCATGCTGCTGATGAAAACCCAGTGTGCCACTCCTGTGCCTGGGAGAAGTGGGGCAGTGTGACTGAGCAGGCATCTGACACCCACTGCCCAGAGTCATCAGGAGGTGATAACAGTTTAGGGGGGAGAGCCAGGGACAGGGACGAGGGAGGGAGGGCTTGACTTTCAGTATCCCTGAACCCTGCTTTCATTATTTCCTCTTGACCTCTGTCAGATCAAAATGATACCTTGGCAAATTTCATGGAATAATAACATGTTGGAGGGATGTGTTCAGAGGAGGCACCCTCTTTCCCTCCCCCTCCAGCTGTGCCTCCTCCATGGCCCACCTGCCCAAGGGCTCAGAGACTCTGGCTTTCAGCGATAGTCCTGGAAGTCTTCGTGCAGGAAGAGGACTATGAAAATGATGTGGGAAATATGTTTGGAGGTACTGAGTTGCCTGTGGCCAAAACCATATTGAGAGGAATTGAGTCAAAAAAAAAAAAAAAAAAGCCTCAAATGCTAGACTAAGAAACCTAGACTCTACAAAGTAGATCCAGATTAAGCTATTCTGATTAAACACAGATGAAATGCCCAGAGTTTTACCCTCTTTCCTGACACAGACTCTGATACCTCCACAGATCTGGTCCCACCAATATCAGAATCAACTGAACTACATGTCGAAAATGCATAGCTCTGGAACCCCTCACTGGACCTACTGATTCATATTCTTTGGAATATGCATTTTTTCCCTACCACTCCGGTGCTTGGTAAGCATACTAAAGTTTGAGAACCATGCCCTAGGCCTTGGCAGTACAGATGGTTGTCCCCTTTTGACTTGCAGGTAAATCCTTCACTTGGCTGGGCTGTATTCCCGTTTTCTGTCTGCCTATGACATGCAATCTGCTTGTTCTGTGTTGCGTGAACAGTCCATAGGAGCATCATGTGATTGTTCCTTGTACAGAACGCATGGAGGAGGAGGCCAGGGTAGACTGGAGCTATAAAAACCCACCAAACTCCCAAACCCCAACACCTCATTAGGGTCTTTCTGTCACTAGAAACCCCAACTCTAAAAGAAAATGTTTTCAAGCACCTTGAACACCACAAACCCACACTCAACTATTACTGTGTAAATGGGCACCCATTTTCTGGCTCAGCTGCAAGAATAATATGGTTAAGGAGATTAAAATCAGAAAATCTTAAGTCACAGATCTTCAGAAACACTTTTTCTGCCTCATAGGTTGAGTGACCTGGGCCCAGGAGCCTCTGGGCGTCCAGCAAGAATGGGGAACCATTTTCTGTAGCACGAGCTCCAAGTCAGCACATCCCCTACACAGGTGCGGCTTCTGCCAGTTCAGTCATTTCATTATTTCTACTTGCCAGCTGGGAGAGTGAGGGGAAGCAGCCCTAAGCAATTAAGTGTCTAGCCTAAGGTCACAGAGCAAGTCAATGCAGGACCTCAGAAAGCACCAAGTCCTCCTGTGGATTCAGACAGCAAGTGGGCAATCTGCCCTCAGGCCCCTGCCTCTCAGTACCTTCATCTTGTCTGGCTCAGCAGCCTGGGCTGACTCTGCCTCTGCTCCCACACTCCACAGCCCTGATCTAAGCCTTCCTTGCCGCCCAGTCTAGGGCCTCTGGAAATCAGGAGACACCTGCCCAGGTAGGTGATGGCTGTCATAAAGTAAGCCCAGGGAGGAGGATTGGTGGGGGAGCCTTGTTATTCAACTTCCCCCTTAGTTCTCAGCCCACTAATTGGGGCAGTGAAGGGAATGTGAGAGATAATAGGCAGTCTCGCTAGGATGACAGAGAGGCTGTAAACCAAGTAGATGGCGTGTAATTTGATCTACTGTTTTGAACTGACCCCCACCACCATCACCTAGCACCATTCCTCCTTCTGCCGTGTCAATCATGTGATTCTAATGAGATGCCAATCATTCCTAGAAGCAGAGATGCTGTACAGTCCAGCTCCAGTGCCCTTGGGCACAGCTATGGTTCAAGGACGTGAATGGGACCACGTCTGGCCAATCAGAGTTCTTCCCTGGGATTTCTTCCAGTCTGAGTTTTCTTGGGGAAGCTGGGGTGTAAACCTTCCCTGACACTGAGAGAAGGCCTCTCTGCAAGAGGAAATTATGAAGCAGAGACACACAGATTGTGGGCATGCTGAGAGAAAGCATCCTGATGACATCATCTGAGTCCTTTAATTCCCTTTGTTACCAAAAGATAATTCAAATTGAGTTTCTAATACTTGCAACCAGAGAGTCCTGGTGGAAAAAGAACTACAAAGCCAAACAAACTATTTAAGTTGGCGTTGAACTTAGGGCATGGGTATAAAAGAAAATCATGTCAAAAGTACAGCAGGCAGCAGGTCTAGAAGAAACTGATTCTGGGCTGTATCTGCTTCCATAACTTGGGATGAATTGAGGAGTCCTGATCTAATCAGGGGCCTGGTAGATGGAACTAATATAACATCCCCATTGCTCACTGAAACCATTCTCTCCAAGGTCCACAGTGACAACCTGATCACTAAATCCCATTGTGCACCTTGAGCTCTGGTGTCCCCCACCTGTCTGCATTCTAGAGCACTGTTCCAAGTGTTGCCTTCTTGACACTCCTCTCCCTTGAATTCCAGTCTTTGTGCTAAGATAGTCCCCACACTTCTACCATCATGCCTGTATCTCCCAGGATGGTTCCTTTTTGTTCTCCCAAGTGTGGGCACTGCTCAAGATCCTATCTTCCAGCCTAAATTCCTGCAGAAGCCCAGATCCTTCTTGTAAACTCGGATTCACATGCCTGTCATCTTTTATGACACCAGAGCCTCCTCTAACTTTCTTGGTATAGGTAGTGAACCCGCAACTCTCCTGGTAGCTCAAGTTCCAAACTTCACTTTCCATCACCCTGCATAGCAGGTCATCATGATCTATAATTTCTTTTATATTAATAACATGGCATTTTTCCCTTGCTCTTTATTTTTCATTGCTAATCCCTTAAGACCTTTATCACCCTGCACCTAGACTTTTGTAACAGCCTCTTCGTCATTCTATTCAAACATTTCTTTCAACAATCATTTATAGGGTGCCTTTTATATATCAAACGCTGTGCCATCTTTCTACTCTCTAATCTATTCCATACACTACAGCCAAATTAATCTTCCTCAAGTACTACTTTGGTCACATCATTCTGGGGTTCTAAAGATCCAATGGCTCCCCATTGCCTACTGAATAAAGCTCATACTCATCAGTCTGGCATACAAAGCCTTCCATAATTTTTCCCCAACCTACCTTTCTGCCTTATCCCCTACTATTTCCTCTACATAGTCTTCACACCACAGCCAATCTGGTCCATTTGTTTTTCCATAAATAAGCATTGCACCTTCCCTTGTCTGAGTTTTGCCTACTTTATTGCCTTTGCACAAAAGTGCTCCCTGATTATTCTGTGTCTGCTCTTACTCATGTCTCAGAGCTCAGCTCAAAAGTTAGCACCATCTCCTTCTCTTAACAAGCCTACCAGAAGGGACTGTCCCACTACAGAGTCCTGTAATACTTTGTTTTTAGCATTTGTGGGATACCTAGCCTGTGATGTCTTGCACTGTAGATCCATGACACCTGCTCATTCCCCATATCATAGTTCTTACCTGGAGCAGTTGTATCAGAATCATAAGATGCTTACTAACAATACAGGTTCTGGAGCCCTGCCCTGAGGATCTACACTGCCAGCTTGTATCCTAGTGATTGTCTTGTGCATTCAGACATGAGAGCAGCCGCCCCCTAAGAGGAAGTCCCCTCAGGGCAGGGACCATATTTAGTCTGGCTTTATAACCATCAGCACACGTAGAAAGTTAGGTTGAATGGGAGCTCCAAGATCACTGAGTTTAAACACCAGTCTGGTGCTTGAATATCCTCTCAACATCCCTACTGATTTAAAATTTGCTGAACTTTTCTAATAAGAACAAGTTTGCACATTCATCAGCATTTAATCTAAGATGGATATAGAGAACCTGTTTTATTAGGAGATCCTACCCCAAGGCTCAGAGCAAAAATTATTCTCTAGTCTTGGTACCTTAAACATTTGTAGTTTGCACAAGGAATTTAGATGTTTTTTTGTCTCCTAGATATTGAATTTTGTAACTGACCTCATTCCCTACTTGTACTAACCATAGGACAGCCTATGGTGAAATCCATGGTCAGGTAGCAAGGAGAAAGAACTTCACCATGTCCATAGTGTATTCTAATCCCACTCGTGTTTCCACTGCCTTCTCCTAGTCTTGTTTCCCTTCTTTCTCTTCTCTTTTAAAACTCATTTTTAGTTTACTTTATCTTGCCATGTTGTTTGCATCTTTGCAAACAGTTTTAAATCCTTTTTGTCAGAAGGAAGGTTATAAATAAAATAAATCCATGAATCTAGTGATGTGCAAATCTTTCATAATTATTCTTTTTACATATATTCTGAGGAGAGGAGACAACCTGGAAGATGAGTCCTTGGATTGTAAATTCTGATGGAAAGCAGGGCCACAGAGGACAGATGGAGCAAGATGCTCTGAGGTCAGAGTTGTAAAAAATTAGGACTTGTAGAGAAAACATGGATTCAGAAGGATGGAGTTTTAGAACAAGAAGTGATGAGAGTGGTTTTAGAGAGTGGTCATAAAAGTCAGAAATCAAGAAAAAGCTTTTAGAGCAGGAAGAAGTAGTTATAACAGGGGCAGTTTTAGAGAATTAATAATGGGGTCTTTACACTCAGAGAAGGGAAGCTCTAATCCATTACAATTCTGAGGTCCCGGTGCGGAAGGACCCCAGCTGGGCTCAGATGGTTCCATGGACAAATGAACTTCGAGTCTAGAGAAAAAGGATCTTACATTCCCAACGATCGAGAAAACTAAAGAATAGCATCTGGGGTAGAATCCAAGGCTGAAACAAGAGGATACAAGAAGGGGAGCCAGAAGCAATTATAGAACTTGGCCCTATATTGAAGGTATGCCAGAATGAACTGAATAATATGGGTCTGTATACCTGCAACTTCCCAGTGTAGTAATAAACTGTGTGAAGTTTAAGTGCTAGAGTAGAGATGGAGCTACAAGGACCAAAGAAGTTTGAATAGAAGCTCTTAACTTCAAGGGGCACACAGTGGCAGACTATCATCTGGGTAGCATAGAAAATGGCCAGGCTGATAAGCTGCACTCCTGCTGATGCTCGGAACTGCTAAACACCTTTGGGCTGCCACAACTCAGGGCCACAATGCTTCAAGGGAGCACCCCAGTAGGCAGAAACTTCAGGGGGCCTTCACAATAGTCTCTGATGCCAGCTTAGGGTCCAGGGTCTCAAAATATTATTTGACATAATAAAATAGAGAAGTATTTATTAAATAACCACTTTTTCATTTAACACTTATTGACTATTTAATGATTACTGAGCCCTCTACTAGGGAACAGAGATATAAGGGATACTAACACATCCTTCTTACCCTTAATAAGCTCAAAGCCTGGGGAGAAAACCAATATATAAGTAAAGTATTACAGTATGTGGTATGACTAATGCTATAGCTGAGGCATGTGCAAATACTACCACAGAGATAGGATCACAGAAGATGGAACAACTAATCCTGCCTTGGATGCATAGAGAAAGGGGGCATATTTAACAAGGGTTTTAAAGGATGGGTAGAAGTTCCATAGACAGAACAGAGGTAACAGCATATGCCAAGGTGCAAAGGGTACGTTTGTGGAACCCTATGAAGCCTGGGGTGATTAGAACTAAGTGTGGACTGGAAGTGGCAGGGGATGTGGCCAAGGGCTTAGAGTTGGACTATTAAGTTTCCTAATGTAATATTTTTGAGAGTTTGGATTTCATCTATTAGGCAGAACAGTAACATCAGACATCTTATAGAAAATTAACCCTTGAGTAACCAACACTAAGGGCTGGGAAACTGTCAGGTTACTGATACCTCATAAGGGTCCATCCTCAAACTACCATCAGAGTGGCAGGTACCTGATGCTTCCAGAGAAGGTGGAGAGGCATAGAGGGCGTAAGCTAGCTGGAAGGTCAAACTGTGGGCACAGGGAAAGCTCTTGGGTGGGCCTCACTTGGAAGCCCTGTTTTACCTGGCTCGGGACCAGGACTTGGCTGAATCATTCCCTATTTCTGCACGCCCAGTGTAGGCCTTTAATGCTAGGGCCCACTCACTTCCCACAACATCAAGAGTGAATTCATGTGCCAGAAAAAAAATGAGAGGCTATACTTCTTCTTCAGAATCAAGTTGTTATTGTTCAAATGCATTATTAATGATCAGGGCTGCAATCATTTATAACACGGTCATCACAAAAGCAGCTGTTACCATTTACACATAGTTCTCCATGAGTATGTTATTAAGGTAATATTTTACCATGCATGCGACTTGCTCAGGGGCCGCATGCCTAATGCTTGGCTTGAACAGATCCTCAACCCCATTCTTATAAGTAATCACTCCTTCCCTTTCTTTACAAAGATGCCAAATGGCAGAAAAGGGAAGTGGGAAAAGGAGATGAAAACAGAGAGCTGTGAAAAATAAAGCAAAGATACAGGCAATATTTCCCCACATCCTGTTTTCTCCCATCGTTTTTTTTTTTTTTTAATGAAAAATAAAAATGTACAAAACCTCAGGAGACTCCTAACTTTCCAATTTTTATTTAAAAATAAACCTGTCAGCACAGCTTTCACCACTCCTGCACATGGAGTACAAGTTCCAACCCTGCTGCCCAATATTTATATAGAAGAAAATAAGTATTCTATAGAGAACAAGTAAATCAGGTTAGATTCCAAAAAAGGAATAGAGAATTTGCCAATGTGCAGAATTGGGTAATCAGTATAGTCCTGTATGGGCCCCCCTCACCTCCCAGCTAACAGACCCAGGGTGACAGGCACAGAAGATCAGGGAGCCTATGGGCCTACTTCTCCCATGCCCTTCTTTCCCAGGCCAGGACAACCACCTGATCTTTTCCTTCAACAATAGGATAGTCCACGAAATCTGGATGGAGCATATTAGGAGCACTTGCAGAGAAGAGCTGTGGATAGACTGCAAGACTCAAGAAGGGACTCAAGGCAGCAGGGGAAATTCTAGAGAGGCCCATGTCCCTAGGAGCAAAATAGGGGCTAGGATTGCTGGACTTGCCTGGGAATCTCTCCCCCTTTCCAGCCAGGAAAAGAGGGGCATCATGGGAGGATCTGAGGCATGACCCTCAAAGCTGATGATTGAATGGGTAACAAAAGGGTAGCTCATTCAACAAAGAGTTGCAGAGTGCATGCAGGGGCAGAGCTGTTGCAAGCACTGGCTGAAAGCCACCTGCATGGCAGAGAAAGCTGAGGCAAAGAAGCTATGCAAGTTGATTGCTAGAGGGTGAATGAAAGTTTAACCTAGCAAAGGGGAGAGAAAAGACAACATTGCAGACACAGTAGCATGTGCAAAAATTCTGAGTCAAGAGGGAGCATGGATAGAGAAACGGAGGGGAGAACATGCTGGATCTCAAAAAGTGAAAGAAAAATGGTGTAGGATGAGACCAAGGAAAGAGCGGGGCCAGATAATGTAGGGCCTTGGAAAATACTTTGGTCTACACTTAAGGAACAATGGGAAACCAACTCATGGTTTCAACCAGGAAGGACAGCACAGCCAAATCTTGCAAAGAGCTCCTAGTCCACAGTGTGGAGAGCAGACTAGCGGGACCAGCGTGCTTGGAAGTTATAACCAGTAGAAGAAGATAGCACTTTGGCCTAGGGTGGTGGCAGAGAATCAAGGAATAAGAGATATAAAATAATTAGGAAGTCAAATCAACATGGACATGGTGATCAGTTGGATAAGGATTGCAGCAAGATGGGAGCTCCCCAGGTTTCTAGTCTGTGCAAATGGAAGTACAGCCTTTCTGTACGTGGAGAAAAAGAACAGTGAAAGATGCCCAATTGAGAGTGAAGACAGTGACTTCAAATGTTGAATTGGAGGCATATTTGAGACAGCAAAGTGGAAATTGCTAACACACCATTGGAAATATAGCTCTGGAGAGTACAGGAGTGGTCTGGATTAGAGGCACATGAGAGAGCCATTGGCATATGATGATAATTGAGGCCAATCTCAAAGGGAAGGTCATTTTTGGAGAGAATATAGAAGAAGAAATGAGGGCCAACTCTTGAGGAACTTCAATGAATATATATCAGATGGCAGAGGTGGATGAGCCCACAAAGGAAACTGGGAGAAGCCCCCAGATAGGACAGTAGAATCCAGGTAAGCACAATATCACAGAGAACAGGGGAGGAGGGAGGGTATTTCAACCAAAGAGAGTGGTCGAGAAGGTTGAATATCACTGAGATGTCAAAGAAACAAAAAGTGAAAAAGATCCAACAGATATACCAACATCAAGGTCACTGGTGACCGAGGCCATATTCGTATCTATGTGTGTATTAAGGAGCTAAGACATGTAAGGCGTCCAACATGGTGACTGGCACATAGCCAGCCCTCAATAAACGTTGGCTCTTGTTAAATTCTCTTTAAAGTCTATAAATCTAATATTCTCCTATCCTATTGAAGAAAAAAAAGAGGGAACATAGGCTAACATTTTAATAGGAGAGCTTTAAGATTAAACCCAAAGAATTTCCTAACAGAAAGGCCTATAAAACACCCATAAAAGCTATTAAAGAAAGATGATAGAATCCTGGATGAAATGAGGATCAGGACAAATTCCTATGTGTCTGGGAGAGGTTTGATGCAGCCCTTCCTTGAAGCAGGACACCAACCCCAATCATCAGGATGGGTCCTTTCTGTCCTGGGTGGCCTTTGCCCTTCCTTCCCTGCCCCCATGGAGTTGAGAGAAAACCTCCTTATTCCAACAGGCTGGGCAGCCAAGGTTAACATGAACAAAGCCATCTGGCAGAAAGCACACAGAGGACAAGCACCAAAAAATATGCTTGAAGGGCCAGACGAGAGGCCGGGATTACAATCTAATGCCCAGCCTTGGGTCTGTAATGGGAATGTATTAGTCATCTCTTCAGACCTCAGCTCCATTATTTTTGCCAGAAATGTGAGAACAGCTCTCACTATTAACGTGTGGAATCACTTCCAACTATTTGCCTTTCAAGTCAGACTCCTCAGGTCGGGTGACATATCTTGTTTAACAGGGGGTACCATTAGAGGGAAGATTTAACATGCAGCTGAAAGCACTTATAGTGGGAGCTGTGGGTGGGTTCCTTTTTAAACTTCTGTGGCTGGTAACTTGCATCTCTTCCCTCCATGCTTTTGCGTTTTGTTAGTGAAGCCTTGTTCTTTTCTGAAGAAGGTTGGTCATTAACACTCCCCTACCCAAAGCATCCCCTGGCATGGGCAGGGCAGATTGAGAGCTGAATTAGAAATCTCTCCTGCTCCAACAGCCCATGAAAACTTCAGCAGGCTAGCCCCATCACTCCAGGCACCTTGCCAGGCTCATGCACTTTTGCCCCTCATCCTGTTCAAGCAAATCCTTACACTGATGTCTTGCAGAAATAACCATAGTTTTTGCAAACAGAGCTACCAATCTACTAGCCCATGGAATTTACGTATCTACCTACATATGAGTTCTGCCCCTTTTCATGCCTTGAGAGGCCCAGCAGCCATGCCAAGAACAGTACAAAGAGGAGGGTTGAGGCTCTATAAGAGAAATTTGTCATTTGATGGAAATTTATTTATTTATTTATTTATCTATTTACTTTATTCAGACTTAATATTTTTTTCCTGAAGGCTAGGACCCTTTAAGGCCTTACTGAGCTTCTCAAATCTTTGTCCCTGAGTAAACTTCCCAATGCCCAGAGTCCTAACCTCCCTGATTCTTCATTGGAAGGACAGAGACAGTAAGAGCCATCTATCAAGTAAGAGGCTATAGTTAAATTATTGAGCACAAGGCTTTGTACATAGGAGGGGCTCCAAAAGCATGTGTCAGTTACATCTTTTCAGTTTCTTCTTTCAAGTTATCAAATCCCCAACCAAAGTGCCTAAATAAAAGGGGAATTTATTGGATTGTGTACCTGACAAATCCAGAGCTAAGCCTGGCTTAAACACCTAGAGGGTGGGTGGTTCAGGAACCCGTCCCCAGGACAGTTTCTCTCTCACCATCCTTTGGCTTCCTCTCTCCTGGCTTCATGTCTTGTCACAGCTGGTGGCAGCAAGACAGGAGTAGCTGCTTCATAATCACATCTTCACAATCCCAAGCTCAATAGAGAAAGGGCTATCTTCCCCCTCATGATTCATCTGAATCCTGAATCAGTTAAGATAAAGGCAAGTTGAGTTGGGTAAGTTGTGTCATTCCTGAACCAATCACCATGCTCTAGGGTTTAGAATGTGATCACTGGTTTAACCCTGAATCCCCAACTTCCTCTTTGTGGGAAGAATTGATGGGGCATGGCAGGGAGCCCTACCTACCTCAAGGCACTGAGAGTTGAATGAAGGATGTTTCCTCAAAAGAAAAATATAGTACCATTGCCAAACACAGAGTGGGCAGGGAGGATGTTAGGTGCCCAAATACAGAACTATCTATTGCAAATAATAATTTCCCATCCTCACCCATGTGTAAGACAAGGGTTATTTGACAGTGATGTGTAATAAAGATGTGTAATTAAGGAAAACATCACAAAATCTCCCCCCAAAACTTTTTGGCATAGTGTCCTCTTCTCCATCTGTTAGTAATATGTTGATTAGTAATATATTAGAGTTACTTACTGAGCTCCTAAATGTAAAGGACTGGGTCTTAGTCACCTCCATATCCCACACTGCACCAAGCACATAAGGGGAAATCCATGTACTTAGGGGGTGCTTCCAGACCCATGCTGGCTCCATGTGTACACTTCAATTCAGTTCTTTATTTCCCTTCCCTTGACCATTTCATCTGCTTCAGGGTAGACTGGTAGAAACTAGTGGACCCAATAAACTCTAAGGTCAGATGTTCTCTGAAGCTCCCTCTTCTGCTAGAACCTGCCTCTGTTATAGCTTCTCTCATATTGTAGTGTAAATGGTTTTCCTGGTTCTCAGCCACAAAGATAATCTCTGGAATCAGTAGGACCTTATCTTTTGATCTGGCTCAAAGAAAGCACCCAATGAAATGGTGTAGTTACCCTCCGTCATCCCAAGACTCTCAAGAGTGAGGCTCAACTTTCGGGACTACAGAAAGGGCAGGTACCCACCCAGGTGAGGGGTTAAAGAGCTAGAGAGTTATACCCAAAACACAGAAATAGAAGAACAGCAGGGTCCACTCTCAACCCTTGTTCTCTGTCAAGCCTGAGCAGGTATAGAGATGGTACAGGGAACCTGACAGGAGGTAGACTGAGCTAGGGGAAAAGGAATGGGGGGACTTGATTCAGGGTGTGATTGGTACATATGGGGAAGGGTAAGGCCAAATCATTAGTGGGAAGCTGGAAACAGAAACCTTAAAAGGCAGGTAGATGGTACCTCTGTGACTCTGGATGGTTAGCCTGGCCAAAGAATGACACCCGTGGTCTCAGGAAGCCTAGAGGAATAGGCTCAGCTCCCTGGGATGGGGGCAGGAAAGGGCCAGTCAGGTGAGACTGGAGCTCTGTGGCTAGAGTGCTAATTAGGAAACTAAGGCAAAACCCCAATGGAAAGAATGGGAGCCCTTTAGTAATGCTTAAGGGAAGATGTTTGCCCCAAATGTACTGGCTCCTGAATCTGTGGGCAAACATCTGAGCTCAGCATTGCTCCTACTGGTAAAATGGTGGGGCTTATATCTTCCTAGCCTGGTTAAGGCAGGCTCAGTAACTGGGTGGGGCTGAGTCTGTAAGAAAAGGAGGTGACTGTGCCCTACAGGGCTGAGGAAGGCAGGAATGACATGTTGGGCCATGTAAGAAATTCTTCCTGGCAGACTCCCAGACTACACGTGTCTCTGAGGCCAGAGGCTGAGCCACCATCAGCACCAGCTGACCTTCCTATCCCCCTAGTCAACAAGCTGCAAGAACAGGAGACTCCGGAAGCTCCCTCAGCTTTGGAGAAAGCTCTGCAAATAAAACTCAGTTTTTAGGGGTTAATCTGCAGCCGCAGGAGGAGGAGGCAGGCCTCCTCTGAAGGGCAGAGCCAGTGAGTGGGCTGAGACAAAAGAAAAGGCACAAGGCTGCCAGCCTGAGATTAGTTTGGCAGCAGCTCCAAAGAGCAGCCCTTCAATGACTCGGATTGTCTGAGCCCTCAAAAGCACTGGCTGCCTCCCACCAGCCCAGCTAATAGGGCTGAGCTCCGGAGGCCATGACCCCTGTCTCCCTGGATGGCAGTTTGCTGCTCTGAATCTCACTTCCCCAGCAACCAAGGCCCCCAAGGACTCTGCCTCCTCTGTGCCTTTGCATGTTGTCTGGGCACCTACTATGCACACAGAATCACACTTCCTCATTCTCCTGCCTCTAGCTACTCTCCCCAGGTTCCAGAGGGCATGATCAGGCAGCCCTTGTTGGGGGATGTGATAGGGTCAGGGAATGTGGTGTCCAGCAAGTGATTGGTAATAGGAGAGAAAAGAACAAGAAAGAGGCCATGGGCAGTGCTTTCCCCCAAGCCCTGAGTCCATAAGTCTGTCTCTACTACTCTGGAACAGAGGGAGCATTGAATCTGGGTGGTGCCCATCTAGGGGGGGGAAATCACACACACTCAAAGCTAAACCTCCCTCCCCTACACCCCCACACCCCCACACCCTGCCCCTCTGCGGTGAGCTCAGATTGAAATGCACGGTTTCCTAAAGAGCAGGACTGGGCCGGGTAGCTCTGGGTTCTGGATTTCTAGAAAGCTAAGGGTCTCCCTTGCCAGGTAGGGTTTCCATCCCTTCCCACCTCAGCCATGCCAGTCCTTCCCCATTGGGACCCCCTACAAACCTGCACAAGTCCTGGGAGACCTAGGAGAGTGATGTGCACACGGATCTGGCCGGGTGGTAGGGAGGTGGTGAGTGTGGGCATGCAGGTACAGGTGGGGGCTGCCTCAGTCCCGAAGCTGCCTGTGGACCTCACCAGGGAGAGGGAGAGACCTCTTAAAAAAGAAAGGGGAGAAGGAGCGCCAATGAGAACAGGGAGCTTGAGGCTGTTCAGTTTTTCCTGAATCAGCAGACTGCTGCACTGGCGCCTCTGACCCCTGGGGTAGCAGTTCCGCGGGCGGGCGCACGCCCTGCAACCACTCCCCCAGGCCTGTCTGCCCACCAACGCTCATCGCCACAGGTCTGATGGCTGGAGGGGGCTCTGTAGGTCCAGTGGTTTCGCGCGGCAATAAGCACTGAAAGAAGCGGCCGCCTCCTATCCCGGAGCCTTGGCCAGAGGAGAGAGAGGCGGGGAGAACCCTCTTCCCAGCCCTGGCCTGTGCTCCCAGCCCCCGGGGCTCTCCCGGCGCTGCAGCCGGCCTGTCCCAGCTCCCTCCAGGGGATCTTCTGGACCCTCCTTCAGCCTGGGAGGTGGAGCCCCGTGAGACTTCAGGCCTCTCCTTGGGGTCTGCCTCCCTCAATGAACACTCACAGATGCACACAGAAACCCTCTCTGTAGGAGCACGGAAGGGCCTGGAGCTCAGCAGAAGCCTGAGGGTCAGGCAGGAAGCGAGCTGGAGAAAGAAACTCGGGAGCTGGGATTGCAGACACCACACATACTTCAGGAGTGGGCAGGAGTTACCCCAGCCCACCACACAGACCATCAGGAACCCCATAATAGAAGGTCAAGCTCCCCTGCCTCCCCGGTCCATCCCAGGCTCCCAGCTTGCTCAGTTAGACCCCCAAGCCACTGGTAGGTAACTCCATGCCTTGGCTGTGGGCAGCCCCCTAACGTTTTCACCAAGGAAAACCACTCCCCAAATTGGAAGGGCTTGCCTCCTAACTGCTCAGAACTCCCAGCAGTTGGAGGTTTCTGGGCTAGGGGTGCTCAGCGACACTCTGGACAAGGACAGAAAGATATTCTCTCAGGACTGTATAGAACACAGCTTCTAAGAAAACACAGGACTCCCACCTTCCCACCTGATTGCCTGGCCTCATCTCCTGTGAAGATAAAGATACCAGCGTGAGAGCCATTAGCTAAGTCTCCCCTGCCCTTGAAGAAGGATCCAAGGCACCCTGTCTTTAACTCACTAGGCTATGTTGGAGGTTGATGTAGTCCAGCAACTTCTCCACCCCAAGGACTTACCTCATCACTCCAGTTCACACTGACTCTCCTCTCCACTGAACCTATGCATTTATTTGGCTTTGCTCTCCAATAGTTTCAAATGACTATATTTGACTTGCCTGAGGAAGATACAGTCATTACTTTGCTTGTTTGGATTCCCATGGAGCTGAGGTAAGACTGATGCAGCATAAGCACTCAATCAATGCCCATAAACTTGGCTACTGGATGGATAGACTTGCAGGGGACAGCACCTCATCATGAGAGAAAGGTGGACTTCCTTTTCTCTTTCCTGCCGAGAGGAACCCAAGGTCTTGTGTCCTGGAGGTATTTCAAAAATCAGCAGAGTCCAGCTCTGCCCTCATCCCTGCTTTTTCAGCCCCCTTGGACTCTGTGGGTTTGGGGGAACTGATGCTTGTGGCTCTTACCAACATCAATTTGCAGTCACCAGGATGCAACTTCACCCTATGCTGCGTTCATAAATTAATCTCCTGGGATTAGATTCTGTGTTTTAGTAACACCCCTGAGGCATTGTATTTACACATTAATAATAAAAAGGAAAAAGTGAGACAAGTTCTGACAACTTTCAATAACATTCAGAAATAAAGCGTGAGGCGAGGAAGTGTCCAGAGTTAATTAAGACCATTTGGTGCTGACGGGGGTGGGGAGTGGTGCCTGCTGTTCTCCCACAGGTGCTATTTCTGAAACCCAGTTTTCTTGTCTATAATGTACCTGATACCTGCAGAAAAGAAGATGCTGAAATAAGCTGAACTAGCAGCATGAGCTTGCATTTTCTCTTGTTTTGTTTTACAGTGCCATGGGCACTTGGCCAGAATTTGTGGAGGGTCCCTAGGGAAAAAGAGCCTGTTGGCCCTTCTCTGTGGTTAGCAGACAGTGGCCCGGACTGTTCACATTTGCTCCATGCAAGTGGGGTCCTGGAGCAAGTTATGGGGTGCCCTATTCTTTGGAGAGGGGCTGACAGCTCCCCTTTCCACTAAAAGCTGTAAGGGCCTTCCAGACATTTACCTGACTGAAACTTCATCCCAGAAGCAGAGGGAAAACAGCTCTAGGACCAAAAAAGAGGGACTCTAAGCAGACTTCATAGACAGGGTATGGAATGAAGCTGGGCTAATATAATTTATTGCATAAATACCTGTATTTTAAGCCACCGCATATGCTTCTGCATTTTTATATTTTCTTCATTTTCATTTTAGGTTCTCTCAGTTTTAGAATAGTTCCTTTAAAAACGCTAACATTTCTTCGAGGAATTGGAGAACGGGGAAGAAGGAAGTCTCTGTTTCTTCCTTGAGCCCAAATGGACCTCTGGGTGTTGGACATGATGGGATAAAAGGGGGAAGCTCAGGGGCACATTCCGGTACTACACATAGGACCCTCCAGACTGTACCTTCTCAGAACTCTTTCTTCACATCCCCCACACCAGTTTCCTGTGTTTTGTTTGTCAAAGGAAACTAATCCCTTCCTGCCCATGGGATTTCCCTTGATATTTATATTGGAGTTAGAAATGAAGTTGGCAGCACCAGGTTCTTCACCAGCAGCCACAACTGGATCTAATCTCAGCTCATCACTCTCTGTCTTTGATTGAGTCTCTTCATGTGAAAAAAGAGAAAAGGCCCAAGGACGAATGGAAATGGGAGTTTGAGAGGAGAATGACCATCCACATTCCCATCACAGCCTGAGATTTACAACAAATTAAGATTTCAGTGAGTGACTGTAGGTCTTGTTTTCTACTTCAGACCTCTTGCACTCGGCTCCTAAATTAGAGGGCTTCCAAAGAGCCAGGAAAATTTTGCCTCTCGTTTGAGGCACAATATTTCATGGAAAATACATATATCATGAGACAAATGAGGGTTGGATGTAGCTAGGTGCTTTCACCGCACCTCTTATTTCAACTCTGTAACCAGGAAACAAATTCAAACTAAAAAGGAACACCACATGCACAAAAGCCCTCACAGAATAATTGACTTGGTCCCTCAACATGACCTCATAGAAATTGACCCCCTCCCGAGTCTTATGTTCTTCATAATTGCATGTCTGTTTGCTCTAGATCAAAGGAAAGTCATCCGACCTTCAAATGAAGGTTAGACTGGGAGATGCTGTTCCGTGGCTAAATTGCTAGAGAAAGGATAAGTGTTCAGGAAATGGAGGGATGCGGTGCAAGGATAGATTTATCAGCTGAGTTAAACCAGGAGCCTATTTGCCCAGGGAGCTGGCCTGGGGAGGAAACCAACCAGAAAGAATTTTGTTTTTCTCTAGAATCAAGGTAAGTAAAATGATCGCCTAGCCTGCCTGGCGTGAACCTAGTTAGAACTGAGAAGACCGACCTGAATGTCAAGCCAGACAGAATCTTATGTTATAACTAAGTTTACAGCTCTGCACCTGTAGTTTTAACTGCACTAACTAGTTCATTCACTCACTCTAAGCAGCTACAATAAGTGTCAATATTCTGTGATTCACTACGGAGGGAGGCTTATGGAAAGAATAGAACAATTGCTACATGTCTAAGATTGTGATTTAAAGAAATCAATGCACCACACATCACCTTCTGCCTCTGGAGTAATACATCCTGATGCCATGGCCACATCTGTTTCTTGGGGACCGAAGAAGCTGCTGTTGGGAGTTCGGTAGTGGAAGCTGCCATGTACCAAGACATACTGTGAGATGTTGCCTGGGGAGCCCAGGTTTCATGGCCAGACTCACCTGCTGTCCTGCCACACTCATACAGCGTGGCTAGACCCTCCAGGCCTCACTCCTTAGACATCAGAATAACTATCCCTATCCCTGCAATACCCCCATCTTCACTATTCCTCACAAGAACTGCACATTTTCCTAGGAGGAAAGGAAGACACGGTTGATCTCGCTGGATTTGGTGGGTTTTTAAGCACTTCTAAATATCAGCCCTTAAGAACTTGTAGATTTTCTCATTACATTCAGGATGATACAGACATTAAGCATGAAGGTCTGGAAGAGATTGTCTAGATTTGACTCTTGGTTTGGAACACTTACTAGTTATATGACCTTGGGCAAGTTGCTTAACCTCTCAGCTGTGTGTCAGTTTCCTTACTTGTAAAGTGTGCTTAATTATAAATGACCTCCCGGAAGTATTGTGAGGTTATTGTGGTAATTAAATTAGTCAATTCATACAAAATATTAGAGGAGTGTCTGACATTATTATTAATAGAAAAAAGTGTAATTTAAGTCCTGCAGCTGATAAGGAGCCGCACTGAATGACTGCTAAAAGTTCTACTTCTTGGCCTTTTCTTTTCTGGATTAGATGACTCCAACTTTTTCTTTACTCCTGAAATAGTTATCCCAGCCTGGTAAGGAAAAAAAAACATGTGCATGCACAAGCACACATGTACACATGTACACACATACACGCACACACCTTTGCTCCTCCTCACAGAACTGATAGAGCTTCTAGAGCATCTAGCAAGTGACCTAAAAGAGAGAGGAAATGGTGTTTATCATAATTTATAGGATTATAGTCACAAAGCTCCTGATCTTATTATTGTGAGCCCTTGCCATCTCCAGTCCTTCCCACCTATTGCTACTAAAGACCTTCAACCTGCAGACTCAAACCTGCTCAGTTCCTGATCCTGACCAAGCCCACTTGTTTATTAGGGATCCACATTCACCTGAAGCTGAGGGTCTGTAACTCATCTACTTTCCTTTAGCTGGGTACCCAGTGGGCCCACAGCTAAACTTCATGAGGCCTGTAGAGGCCCACTGAGGTTAACCTTTCCTACCGGTGTTCACCTTGTCTTCAGAACTGAACAGAATCTGCACTCTAATCCTCTTTGGGGACTGTCACCCTCCCCTAAATCTCTCTATTTTAGCACCTCCCAACTTCTCTGTCCTATCCCAGTCCTTTTTCCAAATAAACAGAACTTTATCTTAATACCCAATCCATCCCTAGTCCTTGGCCTGGATCACAGCTGAAATGTCCAAACTGCTGCCACTACCTGCACCAGGAAAAGCAATGTGTTGCCACCAAGTTTACTCTGCCCATCACCTTCTCTGGAGTCACCCCACACTGAGCTGAATCTACTAGCTTACTCATCTTCTCTGGGACATTGATTTGGACCATAAGATATCTTCACTTGAGAGCCAGCCTTCCCACTGGTATGGACTCCACTCCACTAGTCCACACCCTGACTGTAGTTAGCTCTCTTTCCTATTGACCCATGGATTAAGTTGCCACACCCGCCTGGGAGTTATGACAACTAAAAGTCAGTATCATACATGCAATTTGTTTGAGCTCGCTGCCCACTTGATATCTCCACTCTTATGCCTGCAAGACACATCGAACTCAGTAGTCCAAGACCAAACTCATGATCTTCTGCCCAAAATAATACACCGTTACATTCTGATGCCCTTCTAATTGGTTTTCCACACTGCAACCAGAGTGATCTTTTCAAAATGCAAATCTTTTCATCACACACATTCACACTTAAAATCCTTCATTAGCCTCTCATTGTTCCTCGGATCAAGGCCCCATCCTTCACAAGGCCCTCAAACCCTCTGTGTCTGGCCCTAGCTGCCTTTCCTGCCTTACCTGGTCTCGATCCTCCTCCCTTGCTATGCACACCCCACGAGGGTCATGGCACTCAGGGTACTTTGGAGGTAATTAGATAAAGGTGCTTCTTTGGGGCAGCCCAACTGGAGAATGATACCCTTTCCTCTGGGCTGATGCAGATTCTCATTGGGGCTGTAGCTTGGCAAATGGAGCAGGGCTGGATTTCAGCTGCCTGCACACGCTTCCTCACCTCTATCCACAGTGCAGGCCATGCCAGTCATCCCTACTTTCTTTCAGTGCCCCCAAAATATGCAATGCTCCCTCCTACTGCTAGACTGTTGCACATACCCCTTGTTATGCTTGGGATTCTCCTGCCCTCTCTCTTACCCAGTGATCGCCTACATATCCCTCAGATCCCAGCTCAACAATTACCTCCTCAGAGAAGCCTCCCTGGTATCTCCATCTCTCCAATCCGTTAGGACAAGTTCCTTTGTGATAAACTCTCATCAGACAGTGCTCTCATTCCTCCTAATACTGATCTCATATTGTAAGCCTACACTCATTTGTCTAATTGTCTCATTGGATTAGGAGCTCCATTGATGGAGGGACCATGTCTTTTTTTAACCTGTCTTCTATGTTTCTCTAGAATTTAGCAGTGTGTCAGGCACAAAATAGCTGATTATTAAATATTTATTGAGGACCTACTGAGTGCAAGCTGCTACATGGTAGATGGCAGTGTCTGGATTTTATAACTGGAACAATCTGAACTTCCCAGAGGCATGATTAAGCACGTCAAAGAGGAAAATATTCTGTTCCATTTAATTATGCATTTTTATTTAAAAATAGAAGTCTTTATTAAAACAACAAAGCATAAATATTAAAGAATGTATTTAAATAACTTGTGCAACTTAATGCAAGCTTTAAAGGTGCATAAACACGGAAATGCAATTCAATGCCTTTTAAAGTCATTTTCCACCATTATCTCTACTTCATCTAATCTTGTCTCTTAACCTAGGTTGGAGAAGAACTAATTCATTCTGACTTAAAATTTTGTCTCAAAACCTGCTAAAGCTTATACACAATTCCAGCAGGTTTCTGGCCTCCCAGGTTTTAGATCAGATTGTAGCAAAAGCATTTATAGGTAGTTTGCATCCTTGGTCCATTGTAGAGGATCCTTTATAGTTATAAAGGGAAAAGGTCTTTGTCATAGAGTAAACACTTAGGATATATGTCACCTCTGTTCTTTGCCTGGCTCAGCTCATTCTGGTTCAGCAGAAAATGTCAGATCAGATGAGTCAAAAACACAAGAACATGGCTTTTATATCCACCTAGGGATGGTCACGTATCATGCTTTCTCCATACCTGGCTTCTGAACCTGCTTTAAAAAAGAAAAAGGGGGTGGGGGAAGCCTTTGTGAGCAACTCTGCTTCTCCATTGCCTGATGTCTGATCAATAGCTAGATCTAGACACCATTTAGATACCTTTCTAACAATTACAGCTCCCTAGAACTTAATGTTGCAAACAGAATTGAGCTAAGTCAGGGGTGTCTCAGAGTGGTGCCCTGTGCAGGGTGTGGCCACCTGCCAATCTGGGGTAAATGTCTCATGCCATCCAGGTGGGTCTGCTTCTGAGCTTAAACTTCCCTACAATATGTTCCCACAGCTGTATGTTTATAGCGCAGGAGAGGGAAGCCTACATGGAGGTGAGAGCTGGAAAATAAGTTCACCCATTGACGGGGTTGCAAAGAGACCATTAATGCTAAGCTTCAGCAGTGGTACACAGAAAATGACATTAAAGGATTTACTTTTCATGACCATAATTCACAGTTAATGTACATTTGATGTTTAATGTATGAACCAGAGGTGACTTCAAACTTGAAGGTCTTTTCTAAATAGTGTTTTAATCTAAGATTTTTATTTTTAAAGTAGAAGTTCATACACTCAGTCTGTCGGACAAGAAGGAGGGGAAAAAGGCAAAGCTGGGTGTGAGAATCCAGTGTGGGAGCTGGCTTTTGTTCGGTCCTCTATTGAGGTTTTACCTCTAATCTCTCCCTTTTAGATGCAATTTAAGATTAAGGAAATGAAAGGCAAGGCTGACTGAGAGTAGTTTTACAAACAGAACAGCCTAGGGGCCCTCAGAAGACAGTTTTGTCAGGGGCTTTGAGCTAAGATCCCTAGAAAAGACAGAGATGGGGGGATGGCAGCACCCCTGTGTGCTCTGGAATGTGGCACAGGAGGGCCTGTCTGTCCGCCTCAGAAATTCACCGTGGGTCCAAATAGGAGGCCATGGTGGTCACAGCCCAGCTCACCAGGAGCCAGAGTCAGGCTGCAAAGGCACAGCATTTTACTTCTATGGACCTCTTCCCCTCACCTCTACAGCAATATTTAGGCTAAATCGGAGATTTCAAATGGACTCTGCTGAAGCCCTATATGCAGGAGCGATGGCTGGCCCAAGTGGAGGGACCCTGGACCTCAGTGCCTCTTCAACAATAGCAGCGCCGCTTTTATCTTTTTTCATAAATAATGGTTCTATGTATGATTTCTCTTAAAGGTAGGTTTCCCACTTAAAGATAAAAACATTGAAAGGTACAAGAGCTCCAGATCCCCAAAATGCTTCCAGCCTGAGTCCAGAAGGGTACACATGCAGAAAAGTCACCCAAATGGATGTCCTCAGGAAAACAGCTCTCTAAAATGGACAACAGAAATAGAGCAGAACCTGACAGAACCTACAGATAGCAAAAGCCGCATTGCTGGGATCAGTGGGGGAAGAGTGAGTCAAAATGTCTCTTATGAGTTCAATTGATCTGTTTCAGGGGAGGAAGATGTTTCCTAGCAATGCTAAGCTGCTTCAGAGAAGATGCAATGTGACCAATAGGTGGGGTTTTCCAGAGGAGGGGGATGCAAAAAAGGAATTTGGGGGTGTTTGCAAGGAAATTGCTTTGCAGATCTGGGATATGGAAACAAAGGAAGTGAGGGAATTTAGTCGAGTGGGGATGGAGGAAGAAAGCCTTTTGAGTAAACTGTGAGTTACTTCTAAGGTTCTCTTCAGCAGCGATCATTTCCTGTTTCTGACTCCTATCTCTAAGCATGGCTGGACAAACAGAGTTTCACTACAGAAGGAGAAAGACAGGGGCAACTAAATAAGTAAGCAACACAAGCTTACAAATAGGCCAACGACAAAAACCCCAGAGCAAGCATTATTAGAGATTCATTAATTCTTTCTTTGTTCATTTACCCAACACATTTTTATCAAGTGCCTACTCAGTACTAGTTGCCTAGATTAGGATTATAAGAGAAAGAACTATGGACTCTGCTCTCAAAGCCTAGTGAGAAAATCAAAAGCTGAACACACAATTACATATGTGATTCATGTTGTAAGTATGGAAGTCCAGACCATTCTGGGGTGTAAACAGGGGCACTCAAAAGTTCAGGAAGCATAGGGCCTTCTGGAGAACTTGCCCTGTTCCAAGGTCATATGAAAAGGTTCAGAGTGATTCCTACATCAGGGGCACCCTGTGTTCTCAAACCCAGAGCTGCTCTTCTGCTTCTCTTCTCCTTTCCAATTCCAGCTCTGGTTTTCCTGGTCATTCAAGAGCAAGGGAGGGCCCCAAACACTGGTTTAGGGATACCTTCTATTCTTTCCCTGTGAAGTTCTCACCAGCCTGTTAGAACATTATGTTGTTCAGCGATCTCTTCACAGATTCATTCTTCAGAAGAGATTATAAGGTCTTCTGCCAACTACATCCCCCACCCACCCCTGTTTTTAAAAAGTTTCCATTTCTTAGGTTGCATTAATAAAATAGTATTTTCTGGAAGAGAGAAGGAGCTAGACCTGCTCTAATCTGTGGTAGTCAAACCAGACTTGAGAATTGTGTGCACTTGTCATATTTACAGGTATAAAAGAAGACTTGATCAAAGCAAGACAACTTGGTTGTCAAGCACACTTGGAACTGTAGTTCATGAAGAACATAGAAGTAGGAGATTTAGCCAGAAGGTGAAGGATAGGCATGGCTGTTCCAAAGCCTGTAAGACTGTCCCAGGGAAGAGGACAAATACAGACCTATGCCCAGAAAGAAGAACAAACGTTAATGGGCAAAAGTTATAAAACAGATGTTTTTATCTCAATTCTTTTTTAAGAAAAATACTTTTATAAAAGTGGCTAGCAGTGGAGTGGAGGCCTTAGGAGATTTTGAGGAATAAGAGGTATAAGCATGGTCATTTAGCAGGGATATTTTTAAGGGAATACAGAGCTGAGGTGTAGAGCTCATCCTAAGCTCTTGTATTTAATTTTTAATTATAGTTAACATGCAATAGTATATTAGTTTCAGGTACACAAGATAATTATTCAGCATCTATATACCTTACAAAGTGATCACCACAATAAATCTAGTAACCATCTGCCACCATACATAGTTATTACAATATTATTGATTTTATTTCCTGTGCTGTACAATACATCCCCATGACTTACTCTATAACTCGAATTTTGTACTTCTTAATCTCCTTCCCCTCTTCTGTCCATACCCCCAACCACCTTCCCTTGGGCGACTATCAGTTTGTTCTCTGTACCTATGAGTCATTTCTGTTTCATTTTGTTTGTTCATTTGTTTTGTTATTTAGATTCTACATATAAGTGAAATCATATGATATTTGTCTTTCTCTGTCCAAGTTATTTTACTTAACTTATTACCTTCTAGGTCCATCCACGTTGTCATGTTGTCTCAAATGGCAAGAATTTATTCTTTTTTGTTGTTGTGTAATATTCTATTGTGTATATACATGTGTGTGATGTATACTCATATACACTCATATGCGCGTGTATGCCATGGTTTCTTTATCCATTTATCTATCTATGGACATTTAGGTTGTTTCTATATCTTGGCTATTATAAATAATGCTACAGTGAACATATGGGTACATATATCTTTTTGAGTTAGTGTTTATTTTTTCCTTCAGATAAATACCCAGAAGTGGAATTCCTGGGTCATATAGTAGTTTTATTTTTAATTTTTTGAGAAATCTCCATATTCTTTTCATATTGGCTGTACCAATTTACAATCCCACCAGTAATAACAAGGGTTCCCTTTTCTCCACATCCTCCTCAGCACTTGTTCTTTGTTGTCTTTTTGATGATAGCCATTCTGACAGGTATGAAGTGATATCTCATTGCGGTTTTAATTTGCATTTCTCTGATGACTAGTGATGTTGAGCATCTTTTCATGTGTCTCTTGGCCATCTGTATGTCTTCTTTGGAGAAATGTCTGTTCAGGTCTTCTGCCAATTTTTTGTTGGATTACTTGGTTTTTTTTTTTTTATGTTGAGTTGGCCCAAGCTCTTTAAGACACTGCCTGAAAAGTGTGTGACTTTCTGTGCAGATCAGATTAACCTACCTTCTTTCCCTAGCATCAGTCCTTATCATTTCTCTCTCCTAGATTCTCTACAGAGTCACCCAGAGATCTCTCAAGACCCAGCAGGTGGAACACAGCCTCCTGGAGGAACTCAAAGCCTCCTTGAGCTCTAAGCCTCTATTCCATCCTCCACAGTATATGCCACTTGATGGTGCTCTGTCCTCCTCCAGGGAGAGCCACAACATCTCTTGCAGGCACTCAGGGCCATCTCCCACATTGCACTGTGAGACACTGTCATCTACAATAAGAAATAAATATATTTCTTAAGTGATTAGGGACACAGAGTTTCCATATTGGTAAACACATGGAGATTGGGAGAGGAGTGGTGCCCTCAGATAAGGCATGGGAGATCTGTACCCTTTCTCCATACCTTGCCCTGTGCATCTCTTCCATCTCTCTCTTCTTGAATTGCATCTTTTTATAATAAACTAGTAAACAAGTAAGTTAACTTCTGTGAGCTGCTCTAGCAAATTAATCCAAGCTAAGAAGGAGTCTCCAATCTGCAGCCAGAAGCACAGGTGACAACCTGGACTTTTGACAGCTGTTTGAAGTGGGCCAACGGAGGGTCATCTGTCTCTTAGGACTGGACCCTTAACCTGTGGGAGCTGATGCTGTTTGCAGGTAGGTAGTGTCAGAATTAAGTTCCTTGCTTGGTGGTGTGGGGCAACAGCCTAGTCCCAGCCCTACCCCACCCAAATTGGGTATCAGCACTTGTAGTCAGAACTGTAAGTGCGAAGAACAGGAAGAGCCTGGTCACCTCCTCCTTCTTCTCAGTAGTTTACATGGGAATCTGCTTTTTATTTCCTCTGAAACTTCAGCTCTCAAAGGTGTTGTATCCCAAAACCACTGACCTGCCTCTAGGTACACAAGTCCATCAGCCCTGGGAGTTAATCATTTGCCCAGACTAAAAAGAACTTATGTTTCTAGCCTACTGAAAGGTCCCTACTTCTATCATTTCAATCACAGACCCCTCACATGCCATAGAATGTGATACCTTTAAATGGCAAACTTTTCTAAAAAGGCAGAGAGCAAAATGGATACAATCCAGAAGAACTAATTCCCCCAAAATGAAAATCTTCCACACGGGGGTGATGATAAACAGATGCCTCTCATCTCAACAAATGAAAGGTCATGCAGAGACAGTGCAGAGTAATTATTAAATAACTTCCACCATTTGTTCAGGATCAGCAGCGACCTCATTACCTGGATCCAAAGACAAAATCTCTAAGTCCTAGGCATGAATCCAAAAAGGTCATTAATATCAGGAGAGTCCCAAATTTGCAGGAGAAGAAAGACAGTTCTAATTAAGGAAGCAAAGTATTCCAGACCAGCCCTTCACATCAACAGTTTGCCTAATAATAACAACAATTTGCATTTCTCAGGTGCCCACTTTTGCAGCCCCTTGACAAATAGTAGCCAGACTAACCAAGCCTTTCCTTAGTAAACTGGATCGGACTTTATATGTTTCAGGCAACATATCAAGTCAACTGGAGGGTGATTCTCTTATTGTCACTTCTTACAGCTTCAGACCAGAGGCCAAGGACTGGGTGCAGAGGTGCAGATTCCTGGTTCTTTGCCCAGACAATTGGACTTTTGGAAGAGCCATGAATAAGTGAGTCACTTTATGAAAAAGAACTACACTTAGTCCCTGCCTGGGTTCTCCAGGCGCCTACATTGAGAACAATTGTACCCTAAAGTTTGGCATTAGGAGGGCAACCCTTTTTCATCAACTGCTTTAAGTTAACCAGGCATCTTTGAAATGCTTCTTTGAGGCAATGTCCCTTACTTCCAACTAGGAGTCCCTCAGGTTCCAAAATGAGATTAAATTTTACTAGCTATCAGAGGAGAGCTCGGCCAGTGTTAAGGATCTTAGGTTCCCCAAGATAGAAATTGAGAGGAAACCCCAGAGAAATTTCCAGACAGATTTTATTAAGCTTATGCTTAAGCACAAGGGAGGCAGCACAGGGGAAAGGAAGGTTCTCTGAACTGGCTCTGGGGCTGGCTCTGCTTGGCTGATTTTATAAGCTGGGAACAAATAAGACTTGCATAACAAGGTGCACTTTTTGAAAAAGGCAGCTTGCAGAATTTTCTATTTCAGAGTTGGGTGACTTCCTTTTCTAGCTCCGCCTGCATTATGGGGGCAAGATAGCAGACTGCTCAGTACCGCCACCCTAAGAAGGTGGTATAGTGGTCAGTAGTTTAAGCAGGCAGTTACAGGGGAGACAAAATCAGTTACCTCTGTGTTCCTCTCATAGGGAGTGGAGGGATGGTGACATTTTGGGGGTCCAGTGTTCCTTCTGGCCATGATGTGTCTTGGGGATCCTGGGCCCAGGTCGCCATGCTATCTCAGAACCACAGCAATCTCCCCTTCTACCTCATTTCCCTGCCTTTCTTTTTCTCCTCCAGCCCAGAAACAGTATATAGCACAGCAGTAAAGTGTTCAGGCTCCATGCAGAGCTGGTATAAAACCAAATATTTCACTTACCAGCTGGGAGGACTTAGGCAAAGCAATAAGCCACAGCTCTCACCTACAAAATGGGTAAAATAATTTATGGTCCAAATAAGGACTCTATTGAGAATGAAAGGGGGTACTCTTAACAATTTCTCAGTACAACAGCCATACATCAGAATGATCTGGACAAACCATGATGCATGTTACCCTCATGACAAGGTTACTTCGAAGATCAAATAAAGAATACATGTGTAATAAAATGTTTATCATATTGCTTGAAACATAGCAACTATCAGAAGTCATCTTTTCATTATCATTGTTATTTCACCTTCCTGAACTCCCAGACTGCCAAACGGTAAAGAGTGGCCTGAGTGGATGGAGAAGTCTTGCATTTCCTTGAATCTACCCCATCTCCAGTAGGCCTGTCACTATCCTCACTCTAAAGCCAGTGGTGCTGGCTGGATGTGAGTTCCTGCAACACTTGGGGTACTTTCTATCAATGTGTACACAGACTCTCAAAAAGGAGAAAGAACTATTTGGGGTCATGGAATGTCCTTGGAAAATGGGCTGACATCCCCCAAGGTAAGTCTGACGGATCATCACACAGCCATCTCAGGGTCATTACAGTGAATGGATCTGATTAATCTAATTAAATCCTGAACATCCCATTTCCATCTCACTCAGCCCCATGCTCAGGGGGCACAGACTGCATCCAGGGTGGCCCTCAAATGTGTCTGATTATTAAAACAATTTCTGCCCTGGCTGATTGCTTTCTCCATTACTTTCTCCATTACTGACATTGCAAACAATAATTTTTTATTGAAGTTATTGTGGTAACATTGGCTAATAAAATTATATAGGTTTCTGGTGTACAATTCTATAATACATCATCTACATATTGTATTGTGTGTTCACCACCACAAGTCAAGTTTCTTCCTTCCATCACCATTTATCCCCCCCCCCCATTATCCTCTTCTACCTCCTCCCACCCCTCTTTCCCTCTGGTAGTCACCATACTGTTGTCTGTGTCTATGAGTATAAATAATTTAATAACCCAGGTTGAGTAGAATCTGGTTCCAAAACAAAGCGTTTTGATTCTCCAGTGTGCCTGCTTTCATCATTACTATAATTTCATTTCCCTTCACTTGCCTGGGTCTTTTGCTGCTTTTTAGGCTTCTTGTATCTCTCCCCAAGTTTTCCCCATGGGCTCTGACAGCTGCATTATAACAGGGCTGGGCAGCCAGCATGACATCACTCACCACTCAAGCCCAGGCAGCAGCAGCACAGAGGCTTGGACTCATTACCCTCACAGTCCGCCCTCCGTCTTGATGGCAATGGAAATCTGTCTGTGTGGTTGCAGGCAGGGCACCTGGGCCCTCACCTTGCCCCTGTGTTCTTCTCTTTCTCTTGCTCTGCCTCCTTGTCAGCTCTGGCTACCAGAAAGGACTGGGGGTGGGGATGGGGGGACACTAGAGTGGTGGCAGGGGAATAGCCTGTACCCTCTCTGCCAAGTATGATTCCTCATCATACTTCCCTTCTGGCTTTGAAGGAAAGATCTCCCTACCCCCAACTCCCAGAGAGGTTAAAGTTTGCTACCTTTCAAGGGAGAGCCAGAACCACAATGAACTCTGGCTCTGGGCAAAAAATTCTCCTTCCAGGTCCTCCCAGCCCCTGCACTGCCCACAACCTGAGTGGCCTCCTTTGGAGAAGGATCAACCCAGCAGCTGGAATCTGGTGTCCTTGCCTGAAGTCAGGGGCCAGGGAGCACCAGCTGCAGGAGAGGAGCAGGGGTAGTGGAAACGCACCAACGGAGCTTCCGTTTAAATACAGAGCAGGGGAGCATTGTGCTTCGCTGATTACAATTTTTTTCCTGACTGTTGTGACATTTGCAGGAAGGCTAATTTATTCAAGCATGGAAATCTTTAAAAACTTAATTAAGTTATTTTTGTGATTTTCCATGCCTTATTGTTTCAAGTTCACATTTACTTTCATCCTTGTTAATAATAATTTTTTTTTAAAGTGGAGAGGGAAGAAAATGAGAAAAATGATCTCACAGGACCTCCCAGGACTGTGGTTGAACTTCCCAGGCCTCCTGTAAGAGGCCTCAGAGAACAGACTGTACAGGGTAAAAAGGAGGAAGGAATATGTCCTCCCACATCAGGATCCAAGTCAGGGCCTCATCTCTATGAAGAATGATGCAGGATTAATGCAAATTTTTGCCTAATACTCCAGGCACTGTGGTACCTGTAGCAAAATTAGGTAAGTGTAAACTTGAACATGATTTTTGTATGAATCGCTGCTGACTGCATAACATCTGATGGCCTTCCTCCAAAGCAAACTTGATACTGCCGTTTTTAGGATATCATGGGGCGGCAGGATGAGAGGGTTAGGAGCAAGATTGGAGTTCAGATAGCCAAGCCCCATTTCTAGAGGCTGCTTAGAAATAAGAGTTTAGACTTCATCAAAGGCCCAGTTTTCTCCTGCACAGGCCCCAACTTTATACATGTCGTGTTCACTCCGTTCTTTTGCAGAGTAGCAAGGATGCTACCATATCTTCATTTAATTGTAGATTGGTGAATGACCCTCCCTGAGTCACTACTATGTGGGTGACTAAGGTGCTGGGACAGGGGTGGGACTCAGCAAGCAGGGCAGTGAGTCAAGAAACATAGAAGTGAAAAGTCCACTTAGAAAAATAGAGCCCGTGCTAGCAGGAAGGACATGGAGAAGCTATTCTGAAATTAACATTATTTTATACAAATACACAAATAATAGGACTCTATGGTTAAGTTGGTTCCCACAGGGGATAAGTACCTTGGTGGGTTGACTTGAGGGTGAGTGGGAAGGAGGGAGGCCCTGCATTTCATGGCAGGACTGGCATGGTTGGGGCAGCAACACCTCTAATACAGGAAGGCTGAGCAGGTGAGAGTTAAAGGGCTGTCTAAATAATAAAGGATATGTGATTTGATACGTGAACTTATTTATAGAGAAGGGAAAAAATAGTTGAAAGAGGGAAGCAGAGAAGACAGGATCCATAGGCTGGTCAGAGGCTTCTGAAGTAGATCCAAAGGAAGACAGGGACTATAGTTCCTCTGTGACTCAGTTTTGAGATTTAGGCTAAAGCACCAGACAATGGAACTGAAGAAGACCCTCACTGAGGGTTCTGGTTCCCATCTTCTCTGAGTTGGGCTCACCTGCAGGGAGGGTTCTAAGCCAGTAAACCCAGGGAGGGATTTTCCTTCTTTATAAATAAGTTCTTGTATCAAATCACCTATCCTTTATTATAAATAAGTTCACTTATTAAAAAGAAAAACTTTGGGTCATGTACCAGATGCTATGCATTCTGCCCCCACCCTTAAAGGAACTCTCTTTGTATAAGACATCAGACTCCTTCCCCTGCTGGGGCCACCACCCAGGTCATCTGTATTCTTTTTATTTATTTATTTATTTATTTATTTATTTATTTTAGTAGGCTTTATTGATTATGCTGTTACAGTTGTCCCAATTTCTTTTCCCTTTGTTCTCCTCCACCCAGTTACCCCCTCCCTTCAGTTGTCCCCCACCTTAGTCTATGCCCACTGGTTGTGCATATAGTTCTTCTCAACATCTTCCAGTCTACTCCACTCCCTTCTACTATGCTTCTTAATTCCAGTACCATCTCCCTCCCTTCCCCCCGCCCCCCTCCCCACTGATCTCTCCCTAAAATGTTCCCCATACCTATAATTCTTTTCCCACTCTCCTTGTATACTTAGTTTGCCTTCGTTTTGATTCCCTCGCTTCTGTTGCTTGTTGTGATAGAGTTTTCATTTTAATGTTCATAGTTTTGATCCTCTTTGTCCTAAACAAGTCCCTTTAACATTTTGTATAAAAGTGATTTGGATCTGATGAACTCCTTCAGTTTTACTTTGTCCTGGAAGCACTTTCTCTGCCCTTCTATTCTGAATGACAGCTTCTCTGGATAGGTTTTTGCTTTTCATTACTCTGAATATTTCTTGCCAGTCCCCTCTTTCCTGCAGAGTTTCTTTTGAGAAATCATCTGAGAGTCTTATTGGGAACCCTTTGTATGTAATTCTCTCTTGCTGCTTTTCAGATTCTCTCTTTATCCTTAATTTCTGACACTTTGATTATAATGTGTCTTGGTGTGGTTCTCCCTGGGTCCAGTTTTTTTGGAACTCTCTGTGACTCCTGGATCTGTAAGTCCGTTTCTTTCCCCAAATCAGGGAAGTTCTGCTTCATTATTTTTTCACATAATTTTTCAATTTCTAGTTCTTCTTCACCTTCTGGCAACCCTATGATTCAGATATTGACCCGCTTATACCTGTCCCATAGGTTTCTGAGCCTCTCCTCATTTTCCTCACTTTTTGTTTCCTCTTTCTGCACTGGTTGAATGTTTGTTCCTTCCCTGTGTTCTGATTTGTTGTTTTGACCCCTGGTTTTCTTTCCTTCACCACTAGTTTCATATGTGTTTTTGTTCATTTCAGCAGGACTAGCCTTCATTCCTTCCCTGTCTTGTTTAAGATCTGCTGATAGGTCTGTAAGCTTTTTTATAACCAAAGCTCTGAACTGAGCCTCAGAAAGATTTCCTATCTGCTGCTTCCTTAGATTAGATATTTGCTGTCTGGTCATCTGCATCGCCAGGATCTCTATCATGATTTGTGCCATCCTGACAGTTTTGTGTTTACCTTTGCTTCCTGGGTGGGGCTGTCACACCTCCTGTGCTATAGGGGGTGGAGCACTTGTCACAACCGAGCAACCTTTCTCACCACACTATGGCATTTTCTGTGGGGGTGAGGGTTCAAGATGGATTCCTGCTGTTCACTCTCTGCTGAGAGACCGGGAGCCTCCTCCTCTGTCCCCACCCCCTCTGGGCCTCACAGTCCAAGGCAATGGGTGTATGTCTTTTCTGGCATTGGAATCGCAAGCTGACAGGTCTGGTCTGCAGATGGGGGTGCTCCCCAGGCGCTTCTCGCCTCCCCTTAAATACGGGTGTCTGTGCTTACCGCTGTCCCGCTGCTGTTGTCACAGCTGCTGCCACCAGCACAGCTTGACCTTTCCACCCCAGCTTTGCCCCTCCTACCTGTTTGGACAAGCGCCACTTCTTTATAACTTCATACATTGAACTTCAATTTATTTTCTGGAACTTCTGGTTATTTCTGGCTTTGTGGTAGTTGTATTCCTTCTTCATTGTGGAGGGAGATGGAGCCTGTCAGTCTAGGCCTCTATCTTAACCGGACCTCCCAGGTCATCTGTATTCTGATGTCATTTGCACATATTATTTTATTTTTAAGTCATTAGTCTCTGCCTGATATTCTGAGTCAAGAACTTTAATAGGAGAAATTTATGGCTTGTCTCCTCCAATCAACATAATAATTCATGGTTGTGTTGCAATGGATATTGCTTTCAACTGGGTGTCGGGTTGTTTTTTTCCTCCTCAAATTCATTAGCTAGTTCCTCCTGTTCTATTAACAGGAGCAGCAGCTATTTCCCTCCACCCATGCTATCTGCTAATACAGTGGGTCTCCAAGTGTGGTCTTTAAGAGGCCTACCTCCAGGTGACCTGCCAGCAAATCCAAAAGGAAAGTCATACAAAAGTACTTTCCTTAAAGTACAATCTTCAGAGCAGATTTAAATCTATATTAAAGAGGCCCAAAATGAACAGTTTCAAAGCTATAAGCATAGTAATGGCTATTTACCTAGGTGAAGGTTTCCCTGGACCATTGTAAGGTTTTTGTAATAAGTGAGTACAGTGAGATAGCTGAATCCTGGGCCCTTCTCTTCTACTGCTGAGGTCTGGGGTGGTTGGGGAGCCCTCTTTGTGAAGGTTGTTGAAGCATCAGCCTTAAGTAAGGCAACCAAAATGTCAGGGTTCAGAGAGAAATGTCTCCAGCTGTCAGTCCATCCATCTCATTCTGCTATCAGGAGTGGACAAGGAAGTAAAATAAAAATAAAATAAAATAATCAATGAAGGTAGAAGAGACATTTATCAACCGGTTCTGTAGAAACAGAAATCTGGAAGGCTGAGGCCATCAGGGGACCTCTGTCCCCTGAACAGGCTTCTCCTGGTCCTGCCAGTACCAACACAAAGCCTGGGCCCTATGTCAAATGACACATCATTCTGTAAACAGTAACTGCAGTCACCCACATCCTGAGTTTTCAGAGCTTACCACATAAAGGAGGGAGCCTCAGAGCATCCCTTGGTGAGTGAAGAGGGAAAAAAGAGCAACATCCAAACAAAGGACTGCAGGGCATGTTAACCATTGGCTGAATTTCTACCATGGCAACAAGCGAAGGGGAGTGGAGACTACTCCTCAAGTCCACTGGAACTCTAGTTCTCTACAGTGCCTCTTCTGCTAGTGTTTTCTGCAAGCACACATGCTCTTCTATAAATCAGTGGAAACTGAAGCATGATATCTGGAGAGAACAGTTAGAGCTCTGGCATAGTTGAGACAATTCAATGGCCTTTTAAGTGCTTTGTTTCTGAGCTGGCCAGCAAGCCAGCCTTCTGATTGCATGCTCTTCCTTCTTCTGTGTCCCACCTTGTTTCAGCGATGACCAATCCCCATGCACTGTCCACTTTTTCCACTAGAACAAAACTGCTGTTCTCCCCACCCCCAACACTTGAACATGACTCTAAACCTCTGCACCCTCTTGATTTCACCTCCTTAGTTTCTTCATCTCTCTACACCAGTGTTTCTCAAACTTTAGTGTGCATCAAAAACACTGGGTGAGAGTTTCTAGTTCATAGCACCTGATATGAAGCCTGAAATCTGCATTTCTAACAAGTTCCCAAGTAATTCTGATGCTGCTGGTCCAGAAGCCACACCTTGAGAACCATCATTTTCCATCTGTGAGTCTGACTTATTCCTCTCCATGCAGCCTGGAGCATGAAAGAAGTAGGACTCTTTTATAATAGATACATCTTACTCTTGGGTTGTCTGCCCCCTCATTCTCTAGTCACAGAAACCAGTGGGGCTCACCTTTCCTTTTCCTCTGACTTTGCTGCAGCCCCACCACTTGTTGCTTCACAGTCTGGCCACCCCAAAGCTTCTCTCCATACGTGCATGTGGCTTTTTGCCATTTGCTTTTCTCTCACTCCCTGTGTTTCTTCACATCCATCCCTGTCTGCCAGATACTCACATCCAGGCTTCCTCTGGCATCCATCCATCGTCTTCATCCATCTAACTGTGCAGATATTTACATTTCTAAAGCCCACTGTGTTTTTATGATTCCTCCTGCTTCAGCCAAACAAGGATTTTTCTCTCAAATCTACTCACAGCTAGACTATGGGGAGGGGGAAGGGTGGACACTGTGCCGATTGGAGTAACCCCTCTAGAGGCTGTTTATTCATCAAGAACAAAGAGGGATTTCAGCAGGGATAGATAGCCAACAAACCAGTGCCATGTCTTGGGCCACCTGTCCCACTTGGGGATAGTTGAGAAAATGAACAGGCTGTTTGGCTGAGTCCTACAGATCCTTTTTAACCGCTTTGAACTGACTTGAAAGCCCCACCCAAAGGCCTTGTCATGGGTATTTATTTGCAATACTCAAGGACCAAGAGAAAAAAAATATGTCTTTTCTTTCATGAAGCAGAAACCCTTGATTCCTGGGAAGCAGAATAACTGTGTGTAATAGGCAAGAGTGTGTACTTTCGTCTGGGATTGCCTGGTTTGAATTCCAGCTCTGGCCCTGACTAAACATGATCATGAACAAACACCACACCTCTCTAAACTTCAGCGTCCCTGTCTTCAAAATGGGCAACATACCTACACTTAACACCTAGGGCTCACATGAGGGAGGACTCAGTAAATGCTGCTAACATGATTATCCTCTAGGTGCACTACATCTTGAAGCCTCATTATCAAGGTATAAAGGTTGAGCAAAACCATGAGTGGGTCATTTCTACCCAAGACTAATCCCACACTGGATTAGCAAACCCTGAGGTTTCTCAGACAATAGGCATTCCCCATTTTGCCCTGAGCAGCCAGTCTCCCAGCACTTAACTTAAAAGCTTTGTGCTTTTTTTTTTTTTTTTTTTGGTCTTGTTTTGTTTTGTAAATAGAAAAAAAAAAGTGCTATTTTTGTCTGTCCAGTACTTTTTTTTCCAGCAAAAGAGCAAGTCAGCACTAAAAATTGTGCTTTGTCAGCAAAATATATGTTGCAGTGGGAGAATTTAAGAGAGTTTGAGGAGGCCCTAATGAGAAGGGAATTTAGGGGTTGGCTGGGCACTAGCTAATTTTCCAGGTCTCCCAGAGATTCCCTAGGCATAATTTTTTTCTCTTTCCTTAGGCAAGTACTCCATTCCCTGCCACCCATAGAATCCATCTGTAGGACAAGCCAGAGGAGTCAAGAGAAGTCAGATTCAGGAACAGCAATTCTCCCAGACACAGCCTAGAGTCTGAGAATCAGAAAGTTTCAGCCCTCCCATGGACATCAGGACCATTCCTTTGAGGGCCTAGTTTCTGTGTGTGTGGCTTTCCACAGCAGGGACAGTGTATGTTATATCACTAGCCACTCACCCATCACCAAGGTGCTGTCTGGAATGTCCCACCCTGCACTTGGCTCACCAGCCACAGGAAAGGCATGCCAAGAACTGTTGGCCATTTATCACCCTAAGGTTGCCATTCTTATCTCTGCCATGTTGCCACTAGCAGTGTGTGGCAGACACCATAAGAAGCCTGTTGTCTCATATTAACCATGGCAGCCAGCTTTCAGAGTGGCTGTAAAGCCCTAGCCTTTCAGGCTGCTGAACTGCCAGATTCCCCTACCCCCATCTCCCCATCTGCACCTCTGGGAACCTGGAAACCAGGCCCTACCTGGGAGTGGCATGGAAAGAACATAGGCAGCAGACCAGAAAGGCCTAACTAAAGATCCAGCTTCTGCCACTCTGATAAATTAGGCAAGTCACTTAATCTCGTTATGCATCCCTATTGTCATCTGGGATATGGGGATAATGATTCATATGGCACAGTACTGTTCTAAAAATTAAATGTGTTCTGTGAAAGCAACTAGCAGGAGTATATAGTAGGCACTGAATACCCTACTGGGCTTACCCAATAAACTGTGGCTCTTGTGATTATTTAAAATAAATTGCAATACAAATAAGTTTTTCTGTCACTGAAGTTGGACAGAGATCAAGTTCAGCACCCTAAGTACATTCAGGTAAAACTGACCTAAGTGTGTTAGAAAGCAAGGCCAAAGTTATCTGCTGTTGCTCTTGTTTCCCCAGCTAACCTCTAGGTGCATTTGTATTCCTTTGCTGTGAACCAGCCTGTGCATATGGAATACATTTTCTTTGCATGTCTCACCATTAACGTTTTCAGTTCTGCTTAGAGTCAGAAAACACTGGCCTTCCAGAGCACTAAGCCTGCCTTTGTGTAGCTTTGCTTTGTTCTCTCATTTCCTGATCAGCCAAGAAATATTTCTGGGCAAAAGCTCTGGGAGGAGGGACTGTATATGGCAATTCAACAGAATTGAGTTTTAGAGAAAGATGAATCAAGCCCCACCTCACACACAGGTCTTCTCTCCCTCCCTAGCACCCACCTATGGTTGCCTGGGGCAAATGCAGGCTTCTTTCCTTCCCAGATTTTCTAACTCTGCCCATGTGTGGATTTGCTGCACTCTGCCAATCAATACAAAGTAGTTAGCAGCCGTATTCAATGTTCATGCTGTCAATAAGCTGAGCATGACTCTGGAAAGATGACCTTCTACTTAAAAGAATGTAATAACTCATAGTGTTGGCAAACAGCCAGTGAAATGGGCACTGTCATAGCCACTGATTAATGAAAGTGCAAATTGTTATAACATTTTAGGTGGAGGGTATTAAGGGCAATTAGCCAACATGTAACAAGAGCCTCTGAAGCACTGGTTCCACTTCTAAGAAAATGTCCTAAAAAATCATCAGAAATGTGGTCAAATATCACATTATTGTGATACAAAGATGTTCACTGCAGTAGTGTTTACAATGGTGCAAAATTTCATATAATCTAAATATCCAACAGTAGAATTTGATAGTGTGATTGTAAATGATCTACTTTATTCTGTAACTTTTCTGTATTTCCTACAACAAGCATGTATAATGTCAAAAAAGAATGACAATCATATAAACACAAGTGATGCTTTCTTCTCCAAGGTCCCTGACCATAGCAGGTAAGGCAGGCTTGCTCCCAGAATCATCTTCAAACTTGACCCCTTTGGGCATGGCATGGGAAATGCTGTCTCGTCCACAAAGGCCTGGTTCTACTCCCTGACAACCACATGATCAAATAGACCAAGCCCGGTTGTCTGAGTGGAGGTTGCTGGCCTGGCCATGATCTCCCACAGCCCTGCACATCCTGGGAGACTTTTCTTAGCCTCTTGTCAACAGGCTGTCTTCCTCTCCATTAGGTCACTGCAGATTGATTCATCTCACTTCACTCTGCTTTACAATTTACAGTTTTTGACCCTTACATTCTCACCTGGTGCTGGAGCCATGTTTCTGCAATACCAACAAACCAATGGCAGCAGGTGACCGATCTGCTACAAGTCTGAGTTCTCATGGCCTCCTGGCAAGCTCCTCACCCTCTCCATTTCTTTCATCCCCATCCAGCATCCACACACACAAGCTTCTTCCTTAAGGAGCCCTATGGTCCTAACCAAGATACATGGGAAAAGGAAGGGCAGGCTGAGACCTGGCCAATGGGAATTCAATTCTGTGCAGCGAAGTCTTTATGTCTGGGCAGGCTATAAAACAAGGGGTTCCATTTGCAAGAGTCCACAGGGTCTGTCTGGATTTTATGCCCTACCTTTCAGCAAGGAGCAGGGAGTTCCAAATTTCTGGCCCAGGTTATCATGCTAGGTGAACTCAACAAGCTGCAAACCCTGGACTTCTGACTTAAGGTGAGGTTTTGGTAGGACAATGTCAGCAGAAGAAACTCGTGGGAGCTAGTTAGCAGTTTATCCCTCTGTCTCTTGTTGCTGTTCATAAAGAACCCCCTAATTATGTCCACTCAATCTTTAAGGTCTTTGGCCACCTTGTCCCCCACAACTTTATATATGCAGTTTCTCACTTTTTTTAGTATGGAATGCTGTCCATAAAGTCCACAATCTCCCTTCCCTTCTCCTGACATGCTTTTCAGTTGGTCCTTTTTCGTCCCCTTCCAGCATGAATAAGAGCAATTAATATAAGAGAGAGAGGGAGCCTGAATTCTAATCCTGGCTCTCCCCTTCACCAATTTATAACCTCAGGCTAAACATTGGCCTCTCTGAGCCTCAGTTTACTGTCTGAAAATATACTGGTTGAACTAAAAAGTGAACCACACTTTTAGATCTCACATTCATTAGTGCCTCTCATAACCAACTCAGAGACCTTTCTGGAGTGCGCCTTGCCCCTGCTCTGATGACCACAGGCTCCCTCTAAAGTAGTATTCACAAGGTAGAGGGACTTATTCTACATCTCCCTTGTCACTTGCTCAAGGTTTATGTTTGTTTGTCTTCTCCTGTCTGAGGTAGAAAGTACCTTTGGAGCAATGGCTGTGTTTCTTCATGACCTCCTATGCCATGTGCAGAATGCAGGAAACAGTCAGGCGAGGCTGTTAGTTCTCTGACTAATGCCTACCCTTCAGGCAGACTTGAAAAGAGGCTCATTTAAATTTGGTTTCCCTGCCAGAATTGTCAGGCCTCAGTGGCCTTGGGAAATCACCGAGGAAAATCACCATTTATCCTAAAACCTCTGCAATCTGCACAGGCTGCCACCATCGCCAAACTCTGCCTGGTCCTCACATGGCAGCATGAATTGCCCATGGTCATGGTCAGTCCTGGATAAGTGTGGGCCTGTGCTCCCTGCTAGGATGGACCATTCCAAGGATTGTCAGACTCATTGAAATCCAGAGCCTGTATTCTCCAACACAGATGAGCTGGGGAGGTGCTGAACCTGGATGTGAGATGCATTATATTCTGAGAGCTGCAACTGTATCCACTGTGTGATACTGAGGAAGTCCTTTGACATCTCTGAGTCCCATACTACATTTCTCTGCAATAGACATTATAACACTTACCTTGCAGGGTTACCCTGAGACTAATATGTCATCAATTATGTGAGCATACTTTTAAAAATGTGAATATTTTATACTCTTCTTATGTTGCTTTACTGGTGTTCAGAAGCTTAATAGTACCCTTTTTCCATCCTACAAAACACCCCCTTTCCACAAGGCCACCTTCAGGTGAGCTGCATTCACAAGGAAGAAGCATTTGTCTTGACATACAGAATTGGAACTCATGATGTATTTCACCACTGAAATGCAGGCAGTGTGGCATTTGGGTGCTCGGGACAGAAGTGGACGTATTTTTAGTTATGTGTGAGTTAAGTAGATTTTCAAGGACTTCCCTGAAAACCTTCCCCTACATTTAGCATCTCTTCTATGGGAGAAAAACATTTCAAATTCATAGTAACTGACTTACAAGTAAATCTTTGGAATCCTGCCCAACTCTAGGTAGAGTCTACCTGTGTTAAATCACCTTCAGATGTAGCATTCTATGCCAGCCTGGTGGGCTAACGACACATTTGCAGACCCCCAGCACATCTGTAATATTACCAGCACAGATGCGGTCTCCTGCCTTCCCCTGCAAGGGAAGGGAGGCATGTGAGAGAAGAAACCACAGCACAGTAACTTCCTTGGCCCTCTTGCCCTGCAGTCAGTGAGCTTCCTGCATCGGACCTCCAGGGGCTGAGAGCTCTTTTCTGGTTAAGGAATGTCTGCAAAAGACAAATACATTTTAATAGTCTCAGGTGAAAGGTAATCTCAGAATAGGCACCTATTTCTTAGCCAGAAATAAAGAAGCAGACTCCCTTGCAAAAGGGAGACTTTAGGAGGCAAAAGGGAAGTGTACAGAAACCACAAAGCTGGCAGTGGATTACCCAGTGACTCTGGGTAAAACCAAGAGTCTTTAAAGAGGGATTTGCACTGCTTTGAAAGCTAGCAGGTTCTCAATGCCTCTCCTTGTCCAGGAAAGATGCCCCACAGGTGCGCCAACCCAGTTTTCTTCTTTTGCAGGGCTAAGACCAAAGATGAAACTTACCTAGTTGTATGCTGCAGGCTAAATTGTATCTCTCCAAAATTCGTATGTTGAAGTCCTAACCTCACAGTAGCGCAGAACGTGACTGTATTTGGAGATTTGGGTCTTTAAAGAGGTAATTAAGGTTAAATGAGGTCATTAGGATGGACACTAATCCAATATAACTGATGTCCTTATAAAAAGAGATTAGGAGACAAATTGGCACATGGAGAAGATCATATAAAGACACAGAGAGAAGATGGCCACCTACAACTTAAGGAGAGCAGCCTCAGAAGGAACCAACCCTGTAGACACCTTGATCTGGAACTTCTAACCTCCAGAACTGTGAGAAAATAAGTTGCTATTCTTTAAGCTACCCAGTCGGTGGTACTTTGTTAGGGCTATCCTAGTGTATATAGCAGAACAACACCAGAGGCAAACCAGAGAAAATAAGTTGCAGGCTCCAGAAGCCTGGCCTCCCAATCAAAATACCACCCAGAGTGAAACAGAGATGGTGAAAACAATTCTAGCTTTGAAACATCGATGGTGCTGCAGAGTTTGACCCTACCTCACATTCATGCTTCTCCTTCCTTCAACCTCGGTGGGCCTGCCCTGACCCCTGTGGCACCGGGCTCACTTAGTATAGCATCTGCCTGCATTCCTGCTCTCAGGAGCCATCCTCAAACCACAGAGGGAGTCAAGCCAGGGGAATGGGGAAGAGAAGGGAAAAAAGATGGTGCCGGGTAAACCATTGTCAAGGCCTCACTGTCTGATTCCTACATATTCACGTCATGTCCTGGCTGTGCACAACAGCTTGGGTTTTAGAATTTACTCCATGAGATAGATACCTCTCTTTCATTCTTCTGAGCCTGCAGGGCAAGCAGGTTCTAGTGTTTTATGGTCATGGAGAGCCTTGCTGAAAAGTGAAGGTGTTTGTTTGTTTGTTTGTTTCATTAAGACTATTTTTAGGGCAGTTGTATGTTCATAGCAAAATTTAAGGGAAAGTACAGAGGTTCCCCATATTCCCCCTGTCCCCACATGTGCATAGCCTCTCCCATTATCAATATCTCCCACTAGAGTGGGACATTTGTTACAATTGAAGTGTTTGTTTTTCAATCCAATTTTCTTCTAGTGGCTAAAACTCCATCAGCTTTTTCACTTCCTTCACTTGTCTACTGAATCTTGGTCCTCAGTTTACAGCGTTTTTAATCAAATACATTTCTCCACCAGTCACAGCACCTTTTTAAAAACAATTAGAAGCTAAGAAAACCCAATAATAGTACCATTTTTAGAATCCTACTAAGTCAAGCATTGTACTGGCTGGTCATTTTACTCACAGGACTTCTAATCCTTATAATCACCTTTGCTGGTGGAAAGACAACTCCCTTCTTAAAGATGAGAAAACTTATAAAGGCAGCTGATTGGCGGCAGAGCAAGGACAGGAAGCTAGTGTCATCAGACTCATTTGCTTTGCACTTTCCATTCTGCCATTCTAATGAGAAAATATACCTGTGAAAACTCACTTACCATGTCAAATGCTACCCAATAAAAAATGTTATTTTTTCTAATTCTTATTGTTAATAACTGGGAGACATTTAAAAAGAGAGAGAAAAGACTCTAACAAACATAGAAATCCCATGATATCTGAAGCCGAGACCTGATCTCCAACTTAAGAAACCTTCTATGTCTCTGTTTTGCCTGAAGAGAAATCTAAATTCCTTTGGAGGCTGGTGCTGCTCCCTAATGCACGCTGTGGTAGTACTTTACATCTTCCTTTTATACCACCTAGAACAATCTGAAGTTATATATTTGGGTGATTGATTAATGTCTGTCTCTCTGCACTAGACTGAAACTCTGTAGGTAGTATGACCATATAATTTATAGTGTAAACGGAAATATTTTTAAAAGTAAAAGGAGGTGCTAGTTATAATTATTTCAGAGCAAAAAGGAAACTGAGACACTGGTTTGCTTGCCATAACAGTCCCAGTGCCAGATTCCATATTTGGCACATAGTAGCTTCTCAACAAATAAGTGTCTTGAATGAGTTACCATACTTTTCAAAGTTTCTCACAATTTCATCACACTGTATCTCTCAGACCTTATCTCTGTAGCTTCTCACATACCCCAATCTTAGATACACAAGGGTCTCCATTTAACCCACCTTGAACACACCATATACTCTCCTTCTTCCAAGCTTTCATGAAACTGCACCTCCACTCACAGTGCCCTACCCAACACTCCCCATATCCAAACCCCCCATCCTTAATATCTCAGTTCAGACACTGCCTCTTCTCTAAGATCTTCCATTTCCCAGAATACTCGAATACACCCGTCTAATGATATACACCCCAATGCATCACAGTTATTTAAGTATCCTTTCCCCTCACTAGACAGTGAGTTCCTCCAGACTGGAGTACAAGTTTCAATCATCTCCCCATGGCTCATCCTGGTGGCAAAAACAGAGAAAGCATAGAATAAACGCTTGTTGAAAGAATCAGAAAAGATGGGGCATGTTTGAACATCAGCAGTCAAGAAAGATTAAAAAGAAGAGAACTTGCATTCTGAAACAATCATGTTTATGTTGCAAAAACTAGAAAATGGGTCACCTCCTTACATCACATGGTGCTGGCACATAGCAAGCATGTCATCAATTAACATTATTATTTTTATTATTATCATTATCTATCTTTTTTGTTGATGTGTCCCTTCATTCTTGTCTTTCTTGTCTTCTATATCTCTAATGCCAAGTCTCCACAATTTCTTCATTCTCAGTTTCCCACCAGCATTTCTTTTTCTGTTGGAACAAACCTTCTCCCCTGACTTCTGTCAGCCTGGATATTGGAGGGGTTCTTTCTGGATAGGCAAGGCTTCCTGGCACTTCGTCATGCCATTCCTCAAAACACCTCATGCAACGGCTGCTGTTGGCCTTCTTGGATTCTCCATCTTTCCCCTTAGCCAGGCTGTTTGTATTCTTTAAAAAGCTTTCACGTAATGCCTGTGCTAATATTTACATCCCTGCTTAACTAGGCTAGGGTGGCCTCTGCTGCCCTGGGCATTTCTTAGACTTCAGCAGGATGGAACTGCAGTTCTTCCAAGCTACTCAGTAGCCATTTCCCACTCACGGTACAAAGCATGCTAAGAGCTGGGAGTTGCTTTAGTATGCAGGCTGCTTGGGGGTGGGGTACATCCAGTAAAAGATCTGCCTAGTTGTGTAATAACTGTGGGCTTCGCAAACTTATAGTACTGGGCTTGGAGCAATGCTCAGCCACTTATTAGCTATGTGACCAGTCAATGACTTAATCTCTCCAGAGCCTTACTTTTCATATCTATAAAAAAGAAGTCATAATATTTCTTAGGGTTGGTATGAGGATTTAATATCATCATGAAAAGAGACAGGCACATAGTAATGGCTCACTAAGTAGTATCTATTATTATAAAAATCATCAAGAATGTATTGCACACCTGCTATATATAAGATATACATAGTGTCAAACTCTGGGATTGGAACAAGGGAGATATGATAAAGAAGACATAATCTCTACCCTCAATTTCAAAATCAGAACTCAAGGCAAGCCATGATGATAGCCGTAAAAGATACAGATAACAGCCATGGGCACAGAGTGAAGATGGTGGCACTAAACAAGGCAAAGTTGAGGTTTGGGCTGGGCCTGAAAAATTGCGCAAAGCCCTGGCTTGCAGCTATGATGAGAGAAACTTCGGCAGAAGCAATTATTCATGCAAAATCTCAGAAAGAGGATGGAGAGTAACAATAGCAATAACCAATATTTTAATTGATTGTTTCTGAGGTAGACACTGCAATTTGGTTGTATATCATCTCATGCAAGATGAGGTAGGTGCTACCATTATTCTCTTTCTATAAATAACTCTGAATCTCCAAAGGTAAGTGACTTGCTCAGGATTTCAGAACTCGTTAAAAGAGAGAGCAGGATTTGAATTTAGGTCTGTCTGTCACCAGGGCCAGAGTTCTTTATCCCACAATGTATGTGTCAGATGGGGACATATGGAGCTTGTGGGAAAGATCAGAGATCAGCGTGGTTGAAATGTAGGTAGCACATATATGTGTGTGTGTGTGCATGCACACACACATGTACGCAAGCATGTCACAGGCATACGCTGCAGGGGAAATATGAGAGAGAAGGCTTTTAGGAAAGAGATAGGAAAAGTACTGAAGAAGATTCTGGAGCCCAGACTGAGGCACTTAAGCTCTTTTTGAAACCAGCTTCAGTTCTTGCTGCACACTGAACCCCAATAGGCCCCAAGGGTTATTAATAATAGCAATGATCATGGTAATAATAGCAGTGGGGACAGCCCCAGAAAGGAGGGCAGCACACTAGGGCACGCAATGCACTCTACAGAAGGAAAAGTCTGCTCACTCCCACTTTGCAAGCTTCAGGGCCAGGGCCAGGCCTCTGAACTGACTTGCCTTTACAGGAGGGCTCAACACATCTTGCAAAAGCAAAATTCCTGGAGGAATATCTCTCCTTCTCTGGGGCTTTGGCGAACTTATTACCCCAATCAATATCTGAGTAATTACAATCCCCTATGATCAAAGTGGGAGGTGGGGGTTGTTTTTCCCTTTCTTTGGCCTCCTTACAGCCTCTCTTGTCTGGAAAAAGATTTCTTAATCTACTTTCTCTAAATGCCTGGAAGATCTGTATACCATAGAGACCACAGAACTCCCTGATTGCTTTTTGTTCCTTAGCTGCTACCTGACCAAGGCTCACAGGTAGCACTGCTAGGATAGGCCTTTCAGTTCAACCTCTCCCACTAGGCCCCCAAGGGCAAAGAGGTGGGGTGGGGGCTGGGTGTCTAGGGAACCAAGAACAGAGGTAGGTCGCACTACCCTCTCCATCTAAGAGGAAGTGGGGAAGTATTGGAGGGCAAGGTTGAGAAACGGGCAAGCCAGACTCTCCCGGTCCCTCCTACTGCTGACACTCTGCATCCCTCTCACCCTGCCAGGCTTTCAGCCACTCTCCGGGCCCAAATGCTGGTGAGGGTGAGCAAAGGGACTTTTTGGGAATTAGAAGGAAGTAGATTGGAAGTTTTCCTTTCAGCCTATGATGAGGAATCACAAGGCTAAAAGGAATTTTTGTTCAGTCATCCCAGCCACCCTTCTGCCACGATCCCTTTTCCCAGACAAAAATCATCTGTCTGGCTTGTAAGATCCACCTCACCCCCTGAAATGAGAATGAAGACAAGCTTCCTTTTTTGGCCTCTCTGTGCTTCTCAGTAACAGATGTGTGTGTGTGTGTGTGTGTGTGTGTGTGTGTGTGTGTGTGTGTGTGTGTGCTGGCGGGGGTGGGGCACGGGTGTCAGGATGGATCTCTGTGGAGGGATAGAGCTAATGCACCAACATGAAAGGAGGGGCTGCCACAGGGCCAATAGCAGAGGAGGGAGCCTTCAGGGCCCGGCCTGGCCTGATATATGATTTAGAGACCAGGTCCTCCCTGACTCTCAATGATTGAAGAGTTTTCTGCACTCCCGAAACCTAATTACCCCAAAGATTTCCATTAAGTCTTCTCAGCTTTGTTTCTAAAGAGGCCTTCCAAGTACACCACTGAGTAAGAGTCATTACACTGCCGACCACTTGCAGGGCCGTTTATTGTATTTTTATGAGGGAACCCTGCGCTGCCTAACACATTTCCCAGGAAAGACTCTGTAGAGCGGGCTCCCTGTGCCACAGCTGCTAACTGGAGAGGAGCGAAATCAACATCGACTGAAGTACACACACGTGTCTCCATACAAGGAGGGGGGACGTGTACCCAGTGAACACAAACACCAAAGCTAGGTCATGCACACTTTTGAGACAGACCAATTAGTCAGCTGAATACTCCCCACCTGGGACATTTTGATAAGCATTTCAGAAGCCATCCTGTCCAGCCTCCTGCCTCCGGGCAGATCTCTTCTAGTTTATCCCAGACAGCGTGGTCTCTGCATCTCTGAGGCAGGCAATCTCACCATCCCAAAGGTGAACTTTTCTAGTGCTTAACAGCCTGCCTTCCATAGAGCATTTCCCTCCTGGAATTAGCAATGTTCTTCCCGGAAGGGAATTTGGAAATCATACAGATGAAGTCTCTTGTTTTGGGAATGGCAGAATCCAAGGGTCTCCATTCCCAGAAAAATCACTCTGGACGTTCATAGTACAGACACTGATGACCTGAAAACTTCTTCAGCTCTGCTCAGAGCTGAGAAGGTGGTTCCCTGATCAAGCCCAGGACCTAGTTTAAGTGTATCAATTTTCATAACAGAATGACAACCCAACCCTCGATTGACAGATTTCAACTGTCTGCATGTTTGTAAGACATATGGGTCTGGATTTAACTGGCAACCCAATAGCTGCTTTTCAGGTATTTTGGCAGGAAATATGGTCTTGAACTCACTACAATGCAGGGTCCATCAAAAACCCAGGTGAGAGGATGAAAACAAATGAAAGATTGCCTGAAGGTATGCAGTTCACCTGTCCCTCTAGAAATCCACCAGGATAAAGTCTAGTCAGCAAAGAGCTGTTGACTGGACTACATCCCTCTGGTCCCTGTTTTTCTGAGTTGAAGTTTGTATTGAAGGATGATGCTGCAGAGGAACCTAAAGAAGTGAGGAGCCATGTCTACTGTGAGGATTTTGTCGAGGACATTTGTTCATTAGGTTACACAGAGCTCTCTTCAGAATGGCCCTCAAGATGGCCCCTTCTAGGTTCAGCAACCTTCTAGGTTTCTCCTAAACAATCTTCTTTCCTTCCTTCCATCTTCTCTTCTCTCCTACATCTTTCTCTCCCTCTCTCTTCCCCTCCCTTCCTTCTTTTCTTCTTTCTTCCCTCCTTCCTTTCTTCCTTCCTCCCTACCTTCCTTCCTTCCTTCCTTCCTTCCTTCCTTTGTTTCTTCCTTCCTTTCTTTTTTTTCTCCCCCATCTTACAGGCACTCCAAATTGTGAAACTGATAAAGTTACCTTGCCTAGGTTGGTTGCCAGAAACCCAAGATTCTAAATTTGGGGTTCCCAGTAAAAGGTGGTTAAGCCTTCAAACTCTACCTGCATTTATCAGCCTTATTCCTGATCCCTTGTGGCACTTTTTCTTTTGTTTTTCTATTTTCCTTTCCCATTTGCTTCTAATGTATGTTATTGAACTGAATTTTACATATCTGTATAAGCCACTGTAATTCCATTTTGGCACAAGACAGGTATAAGTAAGTTCATTAATGAATTAATTAATACAGCTCAGACTGTGCTGCACAAACAGATTATATTTACAAAAGAGTGCATTTACCATGCTGCTACCAGAAGGCCTTCCAGTCAGTATGGGCCTGAGCTGAGAGTCTTGAAAGATACAGAGAAGCAGAAAGCATTGGGAAAGAAGTCCCAGTCAAAATTCTGTTTCTTTTACTATAATCAAAAACTGTATTTTCTCAGTCTTCTCTCAGCACCCATGGAGCCTATCTCAGGTAACTTTACTTGACCTACTATCTCTTCATAAATTTGAAGACACAGGATTTTAAAAAAGGAAGAATTGAAAAATCATAGAAGGTAAGTACCAGAAAGAGTCTGAGAAATCATCTCATCTGAACCCTGAAATTAGCATGGACGAAATGAAGGCCTAGAGAGGGCAAGTCTAGTTCCTGGATCACTTGGCCACTTCCAGCAAGTCCCAGATTGAGAACCCAGTGTTCCCAACTTCCAGCAAGTCTGCCACATTTGCTGTATTTCATGAAGCTAAATATGATCATTGTAGTTGCCTTGGGAAGCCTGAACTTCATACTTACATTGGAAAGTATGTACATTACTACTTACATTCTCCATAAAATGGAGAAATGGTAATGGGACTTCCACCTACATAGTTTAATTCCTTTAGGAAGACATTAGTGGATGTATGACTTTGTGCACATTACTTAACCTCTCTGTGCCTTCACGTCGCCATCTGTAAAATGGAGATGATAAGACAATTTCCCTCAGGTTGTTGTGAGGATAGAATCAGAAAATGCACGTGAAGAACCTGACAAAGAGCAAGCACTCACAAAAATTACTTGTAGTGGAGGTGGCGGTAGTGGTGGTTATTCCCCAATTTTAGAAACGAGAAGCCACAGCCCAGGGGAATGCAGTAATTTAACCGAAGAAACATAGCAGAACCCCTAAGCTGCCAGGTCCAAAGTGGACACCTCCACTACTAAGAATTACTGAGGTATTAAAGAGCATTAGCACTTGGATTTCCCACTTCCCATTCAGTCCATCCCCCATATCCACCCTATCTCTGGTCTCTTCCTGATCCCACAGCCTTTCTCTGCCTACCAGCTAACTCTCTCTTCATACATACCATATGCTTAGATACCAATACCAATATCCAAATGCCTAAATTGAGGTGGACACTTGACAGAATAACCAAGGGAGGTTGCACCATCTCTTTTGGGCCTTTCTACCTGGGACAGCTTATGTGAGATCCTTATCAGAGGCAGGAGAATGGGGACAAAGTAATTTTCCAGGACTCCATTCAGGCTGAAGACTCCAATGATTCTATTTTCTTCTCGCCCAAGCTCAGGCATCCAAATCTTGTTTTAGTGCCTTGGGTAGAAACACGAACATTTGGAGTTCTTGCTGAGTTCATACTTCAAAGTTTTGGAGCTGTGCCTTGTACACCAGCCTGAACCACTCTTTCTTAATCTCTGCCTGCGCCAGATACTGACACAGAGGAAGGGAAAGGTGTGACCTAGTGAGATGGGTGGACAGAACAGAGGGGATAGTGGCACCACAGGCATTTTTCAGGTGCTATAAGATTGCCATTTGTCTTTACAGTCAGGGAACGGGAGCGTGGAAACTGGATACTAATGAGAGGCTCTTACTTTTGCTCCCATTGGCATGCATTTTCTCAGAGACCTGAATTGCATTCAGTTACCCTACCCTGTCTATTCACCACTCAGAACCTCAGCCTTGGTTGATTATCAGCTCTTTTCTGATGGTCATAACCAAGGACACCCCAGGATAACTGAATTGTCCTGCCCCAGACCAGTATACACTGTGACCATCCAACTGTTAAGGTATGATTCGTGAGTTATATATGAATAAGCTAGGCCCAGCATATCTTTTACTGAATGTATCCCAACCCCCAGGCAATATTCAAACACAGCAACTTCCAGTTCTTAGCATGCTTTCTGCTATGAGTGGGAAATGGCTACTGAGTAGCTTGGAATAGTTGCAACCCTATCCTGCTTGAGTCTAAGAAATATCCAAGGCAGCAAAGGCCAGTGTAATTAAGCAGGGATGTAAATATTAGCACAGGCACTACATGAAATGTCTTTAAAGAATATAAACATCCTGAACAAGGGGAAGATGGAGAATCCAAGAAGGCCAACAGCAACTATTGCATCTTAAGCCTCAACCTTACCTCACACCATATACAAAATGTGATCCAAAAGGAACATAGACCTAAAGCTACAAAACCTTTATAGAAAATATAAAAGAAAACTTTGCAACTCTAGATAGCATGAAAATCATGAGCCATAAAAGAAAAATTTGACAAAAATTTATCTTCAAAAGACTCTTGGAAGACTTAAAACACAAGCCACAGACACAAGGAAAATATTTCCAAAACACATATTTGACAAAGGGCTTGAATCTAGAATACATGAAGAACTTTAAAAAAAAAAAAAAGAAAACAAACCATTCATTTAAAAAACAACAACAACAGACATTTCACCAAAAGAGATACACAGATGGCAAATAATCACATGAAAAGATGCTCAATATTTTTACTCATTGGAGAAATAGGAATTAAAACTACAAAGAAATATCACTGGATATCTACTAGAATGGCTAAAACTAAAAATGAATAAATAAAGCTGGAATACCAAGTGCTGGGGAGGATATGGGACGACGGGACTCTCGCACTGTGGGTGAGAATGGGAAGTGACCTGGCCACTTTGGAGAACAGTTTGGCCATTTCTTATGAAGTGAAATATATACTTGTCATACAACCTAGCAATTCCAGTTTAAGTATTTACTATATGAAACAAATGAATATGCACACAAAACCTGTATGTGAATGTTTATAGAAATTTTATTCATGTTCACGCAAAACTGGAAACAATCCCAATCTCCTTCATCTAGTGACTGGATATGCAAACTGTAGTTTATATGCAGTGAAATCCTACTCAGCAATAAAAAAGAATGAACTACTGGCACACCCAACAACGTGAATGAATCTTAAATTTATTATGATAAGAGAAGACACTAGACTCGAAGGCTATAGATTATGTGATTATATTTATAAGATACACTGGGAAAGGCAAACAAACTATTGGAACAAAAATGCAAATCTGTTATAAATATTTTTTTTTCTTTAAACTATCTCTTTAATCTGTTTCATACCATCTCTCCCTTCCATCCTTCATCTTTAATTTTTGTTTATTCATTTATCTGTTTTGTTTAGCCTCCCTTTCACACTAAATATATAGCATATAACTACTATATAAACTTAATACTATGCACTACTAGTTTTTTACTTTATCCTGCACTCTTCCCTCTCTCTTTTTTTATTAATATACAATGTAAATATTACCTACTGTCTTGCATAGTCTTGACACTACTTGCTACTATTATTACTTTATCATCGCCCTCTCAAAAATCATCTTTTTCTGCATTTAAAACAACTCTTATCTATTTCTCCTATAGTATAATAGCCCTAACCTCTCTACATTTATATTAATACTGGATCATTTGCTGCCGATAATGGGATAGAGGGTGGGGAAATTTTTGAGGGTGTGAGTTTCTTGCCTGGGCTGTGTGTTTATGTTTTTAACAGCATCTCCACAAAAGAACTCAAGACAAGATGGGCAGAGTGACTCTCAATCAACTAGCCAGAGGGACGGTCCCACCAAAGAGCATCTGAAATATAACCAGACAGCATAAACAAACGACATAAAGGGTAACCCAAGAATGTCAGGCTCAGGAGATCAAAGAGACTGCACCACTGAAACCCCCAGATCTCCTATAAAGAATCTCATACCACAAAGTTGGGAAATCAAAGCAGACAAATCCAAAACACAAAAACAAACAAGAAGAATCCAACATGGGAAGACACAGAAACAACCTCCCAATGAAAGGAAGAGAGGAATCCCCAGAAAGAGAGGTAAATGGAATAGGCATAACCCAAATGTCAGACATGGAATTCAAAATAATGGTGATTAAGAAGCTCAATATACTTGACAACCTCAAAGATAACTATGACAATCTCCAAGGAAATTACCAACAGCTCCAAGAAAATTACAGGAAACTTACGGAGAACTACACCAGCATAAAAAAAGGACATAGAAACTATTAATAAGAACCAGAAAGAAAAGAACAATACAATCTCTGAACTAAAAAACACAGTACAATCAATCAAAAGCAGACTAAACAAAGCAGAGGATCGGATTAGTGAGTTACAGGACAATATAGAAAAAAATTCCCTGACAGTACAACAAAAGGAAAAAGATTGAAAAAGTATGAAGAAGGTCTAAGGGAATTACAGGACAACATGAGACAAAATAATATCCAAATCATAGGAATAAAAGAGGGAGAAGAAGAAGAACAAGGGATAGGAAAGCTGATAGGAAAAATAATGACAGAAAATTTTTCTAACCTGATGAGAGAAAAAGTCATGCAAATCCAAGAAGCACAGAAAGTCCCAATGAAGAGGAACCCCAAAAGGCCCACTCCAAGGCACATCATAATTAAAATGGCAACATTCAAAGACAGAGAGAATCCTAAAAGCAGAAAGAGAGAAGCAGCAAATAATATACAAAGGAGATCTGATAAAGCTATTGACTGATTTCTCAACAGAAAACCTACAAGCCAGACGGGAATGGTCAAAAATATTTCAAGCAATGAAAAACAAAGGTCTACAACCAAGATACTCCACCCAGCAAGGCTCTCATTCAAAATGGAAGGTGAAATAAGGAGTTTCTCAGACAAAGAAAGACTAAAAGAATACATCTCTAGCAAACCAGCATTGCAAGAGATGCTAAAAGGAATGACCTAAGAAAGAGAAGGTAAAAAAAGAAAAAAAAGAGGGTAAGGAACAAAGGTACAAAGGGAAATGAATAAATACATGTAAATAATAACCTTAAATGTAAATGGATTAAATGCTCCAATTAAAAGACATAGGGTAGCGGAATGGATATGAAAACAAGACCCACATATTTGATGTCTACAAGAAACACACCCCAAAACAAAAGACTTACACAGACTAAAAGTGAAGGGATGGAGAAAAATATTCCAAGCAAACAGACATCAAAAAAAATCTGGGGCAGCAATACTCATATCAGACAAAACGGATTTTGAAGCAAGGGCAATAAAAAGAGACAAAGAAGGATATTGCATAATACTTAAAAGAACAATACATCAAGAAGATATAACACTGATAAACATATATGCACCCAAAATAGGAGCATCCAAATACATAAAGAAAACACTAGAAGACCACAAGAAGAATATTAACAGCAACACACTCATAGTAGGGGACTTTAACAATCCATTATCAACAACAGGCAAATCTTTGAAGCAAAGAAACACCAAGGATATAGAGACATTGATTAACACACTAAAACAAATGGGCTTAACTGATATATATATAGAATTTTTCACCCCAAAGAAGCAAAACATACATTCTTTTCAATGCACATGGGACATTTTCAAAGATAGACCACATGATAGGACACAAAACAAGCCTCAACAAATTCAAGAAAATTGAAATCATATCAAGCATCTTTTCAGACCACAATGCCTTGAAACTAGAAATCAACCTCAGATAAAAAAATCAAAGACACCCAAACTCAAGGAGACTGAATAGCATACTATTAAATAATGAATGAACAATGACATCAAAGAAGAAATCAAGAAATTTCTGGAAACGAATGATAATGAACACATGACAACTCAAAACCTATGGGACACAGCAAAAGCAGTCCTAAGAGGGAAGTTCACAGCAATACAGGCATATCTGAAAAGGATAGAAGAATCTCAAATAAAAAATCTAACCCTACAGCTACAAGAACTAGAACAACAACAAACAAAGCCTAGGGCAAGAAGAAGGAAGGAAATCATCAAGATCAGAGCAGAATTAAATGACATAGAGACTAAACAAACAATTCAAAAGACCAACAAAACTAGGAGCTGGTTCTTTGAAAAAATAAACAAAATCGAAAAGCCTTTAGCCAGGCTGTTCAACAAAAAAAGAGAGAAGACCGAAATAAACAAAATCAGAAATGAAAGAGGAGAAATCATGACTGATACCACAGAAATACAAAGGATTGTAAGAAATTACAACAAACAACTGTATGGCAAGAAATTTGAAAACTTAAATGAAATGGACAAATTTCTAGAAACATATAACCTTCCAAAACTGAATCAAGAAGTAGAAAGTCTCAACAGACCAATAACAAAGAATGAAATTGAAACAGTAATCAAAAATCTCCCGGCACACAAAAGCCCTGGACCAGATGGCTTCACAGGTGAATTTTACAAACAATTTAGGGAAGAATTAACTCTTACCCTCCTCAAACTATTCCAAAAAATCAAACAAGAGGGAAAATCCCCAAACTCTCTCTATGAAGCCAGTATTACCCTAATTCCAAAACCAGGTCAAGACACAACAAAGAAAAAAACTACAGGCCAATATCACTGATGAACATAGATGCTAAAATCCTCAACAAAATATTGGCAAACAGGATCCAGCAACACATTAAAAAGGTCATACACCACGATCAAGTGGGATTCATCCCAGGGATGCAAGGATGATTTAATATTTGCAAATCAGGCCCTGGCTGCTGTGGCTCAGTGGATTGAATGTCGGCCTGCGAGCCAAGTGTCACTGGTTTGATTCCTAGTCAGGGCACATTACTAGGTTGCACATCAGGTCCCCAGTTGGGGACGCCAGTGAGAGGCAACCACACAATGATGTTTCTCTCCCTCTCTTTCTCCTTTCCGCTCTCTCTAAAAATAAAATAAACAAATAAATTATTTTAAAAAATATTTGCAAATCAATAATTATAATACATCACCTAAACAAAATGAAAGACAAAAATCACATGATCATATCAATAGATGCAGAAAAAGCATTTGAAAAGTAAAACCCCCATTTATGATGAAAACACTCAGAAAAATGGGAATAGAGGAAGCATACCTTAACATAATTAAGGCTATATACAAGAAACCTGAAGCCATCATCATACTCAATGGACAAAAACTGAAAGCCTTCCCCCTGAGATCAGAAACAAGACAAGGATGTCCACTCTTACCACGCTTATTCAACATAGTGTTGGAAGTCCTAGCCACAGCAATCAGACAAGAAAAAGAAATAAAAGGCATCCAAATTGGGAAAGAGGAAGTACAACTATCATTATATGCAAATGACATGATAGTATACATAGAAAGCCCTATAGACTCCACTAAAAAACTACTCGATATAATAAGCGAATTTGGCAAAATAGCAGGGTACAAAATAAATATACAGAAATCTAAGGCATTTCTGTACACCAACAATAAAATATCAGAGACAGAAACAAAAAAGAAAAATCCCATTTACTACAGCAACAAGAAAAATAAAGTACCTAGGAATAAACTTAACCAAAGAGATAAAATACCTATACTCTGAAAATTACGTAACACTGAAGAAACAAATTAAGGAAGATACAAATAAATGGAAGCAAATACCATGTTCTTCGATGGGAAGAATCAACATCATTAAAATAACCATACTGGAGGTAAGATGGCGGAGGAGTGAGGAGAGGTTGTGGTTTTAGGCTCCGGAGACCCGTCTGCAGTTTGGGCTAATTGCAGACAGAACATCTCAGTGAGCAGCTGGACATTGGTGGGAGTTGAGCCAAGGCACTGCTGGATTAGAGAAAATTTATCTGGGAACAACCTGTTTAGTGAGGATAGCGGAGAAAAAGGGGACGAAACGGGATTCCTGACTGGGGCGGCTGCCCGAGCTGTGGCGGGAAGCACACAAAGGATTTTTGGCGACCACAGGCTGCCCGGAGAGGAGTCAGGCGGAGAGCAGATCTCTGCTCGCTGGCAGAGACGGGACTCGACCAAGTGGCATTGGCGCTGAAGGACAGGAGACAGCGTGCTACTGGGCAAGTGAGAACATAATTCTCCTTTATATTTTTCTCTAGTGGACCGTGGAGAGGGGAGGAAAGTTTGGGGGTGGTAGGCCATTCTGGAGGAGCCCAGGCGCAGAGGCGCGCTCGTCCACTCCCCAACCCTACCCTTGGGTCGCGGGGGCGCACATAGGGAAGTGCTCTCACTCACTGGCCCAGGTGCGCGGTGCTGTGTGTCCAGGTGTCCCTCGGACACTCCCCAACGGACATAAGATCAGTGCCCCTACGGGCACAGGGAGGGCCCACTGAACAGGCAGAGAACCGTGCACAGACACCCCTAGACAGCTCCCGTGGGCGCAGGGCCCCAGGCCGGAAAGCAGACCACTAGCGCAGGCTCTGTTTGTGCCCACCCAGACGGGTGAGGGAAGGCGGGCGGCTGCAGCACAGGAACAGCGGGAGGAGGCGACCCACGGACGCTCGCTTCCACTGAGCACAAGTGTCCCCGGCCCTGCCCTAAGAGGCCAGAGACCAACTCCCGGAGCTTGGCTCAGCGGGACTGAGGGCACGGGGCAGCGCGCGAGCGCGAAAGCACCTCAGCCTGGGGTCAGTGGGCACCAATCCCGGTGAAAGCTCTAGGGCCGCCCGCGAGTGCAGGGACGCGCGCAGGGATTCCTTGGCGCGAACACGGAACTGCCGCAGCCCAGCGACAGCAGGAGCCAATCCCGGGGAAAGTGCTCGGGCCGCCCGCGTGGGCAGCATCGCGCGCAGGGACACCTCGGCGCGAACAGGGAACCACCGCGGCCCAGCAGCAGTGGGCTCCAACCGCGGGGCAAACTCTTGGGCCGCCTGAGCGCGCAGGGGCTCGCGCGCAAGGGCTCGAGCGCAAGGGCACCTCAACTGGCTCCAGCGGGCAGCAAGGGAGCGCGCCGTGCTGGCAACCGCGGGCGCGCACCATAGCAGCAACCGGGGGCGCACACCAGTCCTGCAAAAAACAAGAACCTCTGACCTGCCACACTCGACCAGCTGCGGACCCAGAAAAAGAAGGCAACACACCAAGGCTTAAACGGAGTAAAAACATCGCTTTTTTTTTTTTTTTCCAAATTTTTTCTCCCAAATTTTTTCTCCCTTGTTCTTTCTTTCTTCTTAATTATTTCTTTTCTTTCCTTCTTTCTTTATTCTTTTCCTGGGGTTTTTTGGGGAGGTTTTGGGGGGGTATATATATATATTTTTTCAATATTTTTTTCTCCCTCTTTTTTCTTTCTTTCTTCTTTATTCTTTCTTTTCTATCTTTCTTTGTTCCTTTCTTTCTTACCTTTTGGGGTTTTGGGGGGGTTTTTTGTGGTAAATTTTTCATTTTCTTCTCTTTCTCTCTTTCTTCTTTTCTTTCTTCTATTTTCTTGGGGATTTTTTGGGGGGGGGTGTTTTTCCTTCACCTCTTCCAATAATAACAAACTTTATCTCTAACGTGTCGCATATAACCTCTCCTTCTCATCCTTTCTCTTTAATCGTGGTTTATTCGTTTGTGTGTCTAGCTTAGCCCCCCTATCACTCTAAATAATATAATATAATTACTATATAAACCCAAATACAATACAATCCCACTTTCTTACTATATTATGTATTTTTCTATCCTTTTCTTCTATTTTTATTAACATACAATGTAAATATTACTAACTGGCTTGCACAGTCTAAAATATTATTAATCTATCACCCCCTCTATCAAAAATTATATTTTTCTTCCCCAAAAACAACTCTTATCTATTCTTCTTATAGTATAAAAGCTCAAATCTCTTTACATTTATATTAATAGGGGCTAGTTGGCTAACGATAGCAGGATAGAGTGGGGGATACTTTTTGAGGGTGTGGGTCTCCTGCCTGGGCTGTGTGTTTATGTCTTTAACAGCATATCCACAAAAGAACTCAAGACAAAGCGGATAGAGTGATTCTCAACCAACTAGCCAGAAGGAAGATCCTATCAAAGAACATCTGAAATATAACCGAACAGCATAAACAAACGACATAAAGGGTAACTCAAGAACATCAGGCTCAGGATATCAAAGAGACTGCACCACTGAAACTCCCAGACCTTCGATAAAGAATATTACACCACAAAGGAGGGAAGTCAAAGCAGACCACCCCCCCCCAATAAATAAATAAATAAATAAATAAATAAAGAAAGAAACCAACATGGTAAGATGCAAAAATAACCCCTCAATGAAAAGAAAAGAGGAATCCTCAGAAAGAGAGATAGATGAAATAGACATAGCCCAAATGTCAGACATGGAATTCAAAACAATGGTGGTAAAGAAGCTCAATATACTCGACATCCTTAAAATCAACTATGACAACCTTCAAGGAAGTTACCAACAGCTCCAAGAAAATTATAGGGAACTTGCAGAGAACTACACCAGCATAAAAAAAGACATAGAAATTGTTAACAAGAACCAGGAAGAACTTAAGAATACAATCTCTGAACTGAAAAACACAGTAGAATCAGTCAAAAGCAGACTAAACGAAGCAGAGGATCGGATTAGTGAGTTAGAAGATAATGTAGAGAAAAACTCCCAGACAATACAGCAAAATGAAAAACGATTGAAAAAATATGAAAAAGATGTAAGGGAATTACAGGATAGCATTAGGAAAAATAATTTAAGGATCATCGGAATACAAGAAGAAGAAGAAAAGGAACATGGAATTGAAAATCTGATAGGAGAAATAGTGACAGAAAATTTTCCGAACCTTATGAGAGAAAAAGCTATGCAAGTCCAAGAACCAATGAGAGTTCCAATCAAGAGGAACCCCCAAAAATCCACTCCAAGGCACATCATAGTTAAAATGGCAACATTCCAAGACAAAGAGAGAATCCTAAAAGCAGCAAGAGAAAAGCAGCAAATAACATACAAGGGAGCTCCGATAAGGCTATCAACTGATTTCTCAACAGAAACATTACAAGCCAGAAGGGAATGGTCAAAAATATTTCAAGCAATGAAAAACAAAGGCCTACAACCAAGAATACTCTACCCAGCAAGACTCTCATTCAAAATAGAAGGTGAAATAAGGAGTTTCTCAGACAAAGGAAGACTGAAAGAATACATCTCCACCAAACCAGCATTGCAAGAGATGCTAAAGGGAGTGTTCTAAGAAAAAAGAAGGAAAAAACAAGAGAGGAGAGGAACAGAGGTACAAAGGGAAATGAATAAATACACGTCAATAATAACCTTAAATGTAAATGGATTAAATGCTCCAATTAAAAGAGATAGGGTAACAGAATGGATAAGAAAACAGGATCCACATATTTGCTGTCTACAAGAAACACACCTGAAAACAAAAGATTTACACAGACTGAAAGTAAAGGGATATAAAAAAATATTCCAAGCAAACGGACCGGAAAAAAAAGCCGGGGTAGCAGTTCTCATATCAGACAAAATGGATTTCAAAGCAAGGACAATAAAAAGAGAGAAAGAAGGACATTTCATAATACTTAAAGGAACAATCCATCAAGAAGATATGACTTTGATAAACATATATGCACCCAACATAGGAGCACCCAAATACATAAAGCAAATACTAGAAGACCACAAAAAGGATATCAACAACAACACACTCATAGTAGGGGACTTCAACACTCCATTATCAACAATAGACAGATCATCAAAGCAAAGAAACACCAAGGATATACAGGCATTGAACAACACACTAAACCACATGGATCTAACTGATATATATAGAACTTTTCACCCCAAAGAAGCAAAATATACATTCTTTTCAAGTGCACATGGGACATTTTCAAAGATAGACCACATGATAGGTCACAAAACAAGCCTCAACAAATTCAAGAAAATTGAAATCATATCAAGCATCTTTTCAGATCACAATGCCTTGAAACTAGAAATCAACCTCAGAAAAAAAAAATCAAAGACACCCAAACTCATGGAGATTGAATAACATGCTATTAAATAATGAATGGGTTAACAATGACATCAAAGAAGAAATCAAGAAATTTCTAGAAACTAATGATAATGAGCACACAACAACCCAAAACCTGTGGGACACAGCAAAAGCAGTCCTGAGAGGGAAGTTTATAGCAATACAGGCATATCTGAAAAGGCTAGAAGAATCTCAAATAAAAAACCTAACCACAATGCTACAAGAACTAGAACAACAACAACAAACAAAGCCTAGGGCAAGAAGAAGGAATGAAATCATCAAGATCAGAGCAGAACTAAATGACATAGAGACTAAACAAACAATCCAAAAGATCAACAAAACTAGGAGCTGGTTCTTCGAAAAAATCAACAAAATCGACAAGCCTCTAGCCAGTCTAATCAAGAAAAAAAGAGAGAAGACACAAATAAACAAAATCAGAAATGAAAGAGGAGAAATCACGACTGATACCTCAGAAATACAAATGATAGTTAGAAATTACTTCAGACAACTGTATGACAAGAAATTTGACAATCTAGAAGAAATGGACAAATTTCTAGAAACATACAACCTTCCAAAACTGAATCAAGAAGAAGTGGAAAGTCTCAACAAACCAATAACAAAAAAGGAAATTGAAACAGTAATCCAAAATCTCCCGGCACACAAAAGCCCTGGTCCGGATGGCTTCACAGGCGAATTCTACAAAACATTCAGGGAAGAACGAACTCCTATCCTCCTCAAACTGTTCCAAAAAATCCAAGAAGAGGGGAAAATCCCAAACTCTTTCTATGAAGCCAGTATTATCCTAATCCCCAGACCAGGTCAAGACACAACAAAGAAAGAAAACTACAGGCCAATATCACTGATGAACATCGATGCTAAAATCCTCAATAAAATATTGGCAAACAGGATCCAGCAATACATCAAAAAGATCATACATCATGATCAAGTGGGCTTCATTCCAGGGATGCAAGGATGGTTTAATATTCACAAATCAATAAATATAATACATCACCTAAACAGAATGAAAGACAAAAATCACATGATCATTTCAATAGATGCAGAAAAAGCATTTGATAAAGTACAACACCCATTTATGATGAAAACACCCAAAAAAATGGGAATAAAGGGAGCATATCTTAACATAATTAAGGCTATATATGAGAAGCCTGAGGCCAACATCATACTCAATGGACAAAAACTGAAAGCATTCCCCCTGAACTCAGGAACTAGACAAGGTTGTCCACTCTCTCCACTCCTTTTCAACATAGTGTTGGAAGTCCTAACCACAGCAATCAGACAAGAAAAAGAAATAAAAGGCATCCAAATTGGGAAAGAGGAAGTAAAACTTTCATTATATGCAGATGACATGATAGTATACCTAGAAAATCCTATAAACTCCACTAAAAGACTACTCGATATAATAAGTGAATTTGGCAAAATCGCAGGGTACAAAATAAATATACAGAAATCTAAGACATTTCTGTACACCAACAATAAAATAGCAGAGACAGAGACAAAAAAGAAAATACCATTTACTATAGCAACAAGAAAAATAAAGTACCTAGGAGTAAACTTAACCAAAGATATAAAAGACCTGTATTCTGAAAATTACATTACATTGAAGAAAGAAATTAAGGAAGAAACAAATAAATGGAAGCAAATACCATGTTCTTGGATGGGAAGAATCAACATCATCAAAATGGCCATACTACCCAAAGCAATTTACAGATTCAATGCAATCCCTATTAAAATACCAATGACATATTTCACAGACCTAGAACAAATACTCCATAAATTCATATGGAACCAAAAAAGACCCCGAATAGCAAAAGCAATCTTGAGACAGAAGAACACAGCAGGAGGAATCACAACACCAGATATCAAACAATACTACAAAGCCACTGTAATCAAAACAGTATGGTACTGGCATAAGAACAGACATATAGATCAGTGGAACAGAATAGAGAGTCCATAAATAAACCCAGGCCTCTATGGTCAACTAATATTTGATAAAGGAGGAAGGAACATAAAATGGAGTGAGAAGAGCCTCTTTAACAAATGGTGCTGGGAGAACTGGATAGGGACCTGCAAAAAAATGAAACTAGACCACCAACTTACACCACACACGAGAATAAACTCAAGATGGATCAAAGACTTAAATGTAAGCCGTGACACCATAAAAGTCCTAGAGGAAAACATAGGCAAGAAAATATCAGATATCTCACGTAACAATCTCTTCACAGATACATCTCCTAAAGCAAGAGAAATAAAGGAAAAAATAAATAAATGGGATTACATCAAACTGAAGAGTTTCTGCTCAGCAAAAGAAAACATCAGCAAGATGAAAAGGAAACCAACCATATGGGAAAACATATTTGCCAATGACATCACAGACAGGGGACTGATTTCCAAAATATATAAAGAGCTGATACGACTAAACATCAAGAAAACAAACAACCCAATTAAAAAATGGGCAAGGGACCTGAACAAACACTTCTCCGAAGAGGACATACAGAAGGTCCATAGACACATGAAAAAATGCTCAACATCATTAGCCATCAGGGAGATGCAAATAAAAACCACAATGAGATACCATTTTACATCAGTCAGAATGGCCATCATCAACAAATCAACAAGCAACAAGTGCTGGCGAGGATGTGGAGAAACGGGAACCCTACTGCACTGTTGGTGGGAATGCAGACTGGTGCAGCCACTATGGAGAACAGTATGGAATTACCTCAAAAGATTAAAAATGGAACTGCCTTTTGAACCAGCGACTCCACTACTAGGATTATACCCGAAGAATCTTGAAACACCAATTCAAAAGAACTTATGCACTCCTATGTTCATTGCAGCACTGTTTACAATAGCTAAGTGCTGGAAACAACCTAAGTGCCCATCTGTAGATGAGTGGATCAAAAAACTGTGGTACATTTACACAATGGAATACTATGCAGCAGAAAGAAGGAAGGAACTCCTGCCATTTGCAACAACATGGATGGAACTAGAGAGAATTATGCTTAGTGAAATAAGCCAGGCAAAGAAAGAAAAATACCATATGATATCACCTAATACAGGAAACTAAAGAACAACACAAACAAAGGAACTAAATAGAACAAAGAGCAGAATAGCAGTCAATAGCGGGGAGGGGAGAGGGAGAGAAGGGGGATAAGTAAGGGAAGCGATTAGTCAAAGAACCCATATAAAAGACTCATGGACATGGACAACGGGGAGGGATATGATTGCGGGAGAGGGGGTGGGTTGGGTGGGGGAGAGAAATTAGGGGAAAAGAGGACAACTGTAATTGAAAAATCAAAATAAAATAAATAAATAAAATAACCATACTACCCAAAGCAATTTACAGATTTAATGCAATCCCTATTAAAATACCAATGACATATTTCACAGACCTAGAACAAATACTTCAAAAATTCATATGGAACCAAAAAAGACCCTGAATAGCAAAAGCAATCTTGAGACAGAAGAATAGAGCAGGAAGAATCACAATACCAGACATCAAACTATACTACAAAGCCACTGTGATCAAAACAGTCTGGTACTGGCATAAGAACAGAGATATAGATCAACGGAACAGCATAGAGTCCAGAAATAAACCCAGGCCTCTATGGTCAACTAATATTTGATAAAGGAGGAAAGAACATAAAATGGAGTGAGAAGAGCCTCTTTAACAAATGGTGCTGGGAGAACTGGATAGGGACCTGCAAAAAAATGAAACTAGACCACCAACTTACACCACACACGAGAATAAACTCAAGATGGATCAAAGACTTAAATTTAAGCCGTGACACCATAAAAGTCCTAGAGGAAAACATAGGCAAGAATATTTCAGATATCCCACATAACAATATCTTCACGGATACATCTCCTAAGACAAGAGAAATAAAGAAAAAAATAAACAAATGAAACTACATCAAACTAAAGAGTTTCTGCTCAGCAAAAGAAAATATCAGCAAGACGAAAAGGGAACCAACCATATGGGAAAACATAATTGCCAATGATACCTTAGACAAGGGACTGATCTCCAAAATATATAAAGAGCTTATATGACTCGACATCAAGAAAACAAACAACCCAATTAAAAAATGGGCAAAAGAACTGAGCAAACACTTCTCCAAAGAGGACATACAGAAGGTCTGTAGACACATGAAAAAATGCTCAACATCACTAGCCATCAGAGCGATGCAAACAAAAACCACAATGAGATACCACTTTACACCTGTCAGAATGATCATCATCAACAAATCAACAAATAACAAGTGCTGGCGAGGATGTGGAGAAATGGAAACCTTAGTGCACTGTTGGTGGGAATGCAGACTGGTGCAGCCACTATGGAAAACAGTTTGGAATTACCTCAAAAAACTAAAAATGGAACTGCCTTTTGAACCAGCGATACCACTGCTAGGATTATACCCCCAAACTCTAAAACCCTAATTCAAAAGAACTTATGCACCCCTATGTTCATAGCAGCACTGTTTACAATAGCTAAGTGCTGGAAACAGACTAAGTGCCCATCTGTAGATGAGTGGATCAAAAAACTGTGGTACATTTACACAATGGAATACTATGCAGCAGAGAGAAAGAAGGAACTCCTGCCATTTGCGACAACATGGATGGAACTAGAGAGAATTATGCTTAGTGAAATAAGCCAGGTAAAGAAAGAAAAATGCCATATGATATCACCTAATACAGGAAACTAAGGAACAACACAAATAAATCAACTAAATAGAACAAGGAACAGAATAACAGTTATTAGGGGGGAGGGAGGAGGGAGAGAAGGGGTATAAGTAAGGGAAGGGTTTTGCCAAAGAACGTGTATAAATGACTCATGGACATGGACAACGGCAGGGGGTGATATGATTGTGGGAGAAGGAGTGGGCTGGGTGGAGGGGAGCAATGGGGGAAAAATGGGACAACTGTAATTGAAAAAGAAAATTAAAATTCTATATATATAAAAAAAAATACAGATCTGTGGTTGCAAGGGGCTACTGGTGGGAGTGCAGTTGACTGAAAAGGGACACGAGGGAATTTAGGGGTGTGGTTCATGGAATTTTTTTTTTCTTTATTGTTGTAGTGATTATGTGACTTTATGAATTTGTCAAAACTCATAAAACTGCACACTAAAAAGGATTAATTACACTGCATGTAAATTATACCTCAATCAAGAAAGTATTAAAAGAACTCATTGTTCATGACAAACCTAAACTATATAATCTGTACTAAAAATTATTGTCCTAATCTTACAAATGAGAAAATGGAAAAATAAAGGGATTGATTAACTTGCCCAAAGTCACAGAGTTAGTAAGGGGTAGAGCTGTCATTGAAATCTGGACTCTAGAGCTCCAGAATGCATGCTTTTAGCAGCCAGACCATAGTGTCCCTCACATTTGGGACTTTTCTTTATTCTTGAGTAGATTTTGGCTCACCCATTGTATTTTAACCATCTTAAAGGTACAGTCTAAGTCATAAGCATCTATTTGTGTTTCAAATATATGAGAATTACTTGAATATATTATATTCTTAAAAACATTGAAACAATAAAAATGTACAAAGAGTTAAGAGTGAAGGACCCTCCATCGCTGCTGCCCCCACCCACAAACCCACACCAGGAGAGCTCTTGTTGACAGCTGTTGGATGGCCTTTCATCATGAAAATATATTTGACTTGGGTGGTCAACTCACAATACAAGATATAGGTGATGTATTATAGAATGTACACATGAAACCTATATAATTTTGTTAATCAGTGTAACTCCAATGAATTCAATAAACATGTTTTAGATAGAAAGTAAAATATTATATCATGACTACAGAAAGAAAACAAGGAAAGAAAAGAAAATATATACTTACATATGCACATCACGTGCATCGCCAATACCCTGCTCCATCTCCAGTCATGGAAGGTTACTTGAATTGGACCCAAAAGCCATAATAGGTGCACACTCTTGCTTTGTCATAGGCTAATTGACCCAACAGGAGCTAAGTCATCTCTATATACCAGTATTTTTAATTTCTAAAATACAAGTAATAATAACTAATGTTAATGAGGATACATTCCCTTATTACATAGTCAAGAGTTTAGTAAGTTTTGTTTAATCCAAATGTGTAGATGACTAATTTACAATAGATGGCAGTTAAGACCAGGAATCGTCGTCGTCGGCAGCCGTCCGTCTCGAGAGACGATGGCGTAGCTTCCTGAGAGTCTATCTGCACCGCCGAGAATGGCTGTGCAGTCCGATTCGGGAGTGACAATCCCTGCCGCACTTGGTACAGGTGAAGGCAGATGGCCGTTGTTGCTGCTGTTGACGCTGCTTCCGCCTCGATCTTTTCTGGACCGCCTCCTCGTTGCGCGCAGCCTCTGCCCCTGACGTACCTTGCCTGACCGCGAGCCTCCAGGCTAGGCGGTCGTCTGCTTGAACTTCCCATGTGTTGAGATTGATGGAGCATTGTGTCATGTCCTTTTTGCAGATGTCTTTGAACCGCAGTTTTGGGCGCCCTGTCATCCTCTTGCCTTCTGCTAGCTCGCCGTAGAGGAGGTCTTTGGGGATACGGCCTGCATCCATTCTTTTGACATGGCCGAGCCACCTGAGGCGTCTCTCGCTAAGAACTGCATGCAAACTGCTCATATTGGCTCGCTTCAGCACCTCGGTGTTGGGGACCTTATCCTGCCAGGCGACATGCAGGACGCGTCGCAGGCACCTCATGTGGAAGCTGTTGAGTTTCCTTTCGTGCCTTGCGTAGGTGGTCCACGTCTCGCTGCCATAGAGGAGAGTGCTGAGTACGCAGGCTTGGTAGATGCGCAGTCTGGTTTTCTCAGTGAGGCTGGAATTGTTCCACGCTCGCCGGTTCAGTCTGGCCATAACTGTGGCTGCCCTGGCGATTCTCCGGTTGACCTCCAAGTCGACTGACAGAGAGCTCGAGATGGTGGACCCGAGGTAAGTGAAGTCGTTGACAACCTCCAGGGTGTACCCGTCGATGGTGATGCATGGGGGAGTCCCCGTGCCTTGAGCCATAACATTCGTCTTCATCAGGCTGATGGCTAGTCCGAACTCCTTGCATGCGTGGGAAAGGCAAGTGACTAGCTGCTGGAGTCCCTCTTCGGAGTGTGATGTCAAAGCTGCGTCGTCGGCGAAGAGCATCTCACGGATGAGCACCTCTTTGACTTTGGTCTTGGCTCGTAGACGGGCCAGGTTGTAGAGCTTGCCATCGGATCTGGTGTGAATGAAGACACCCTCGCTGCAGTCCTTAAAGGCGTATTGGAGGAGCATGGAGAAGAAGATTCCGAACAGCGTAGGCGCGAGGACGCAGCCCTGCTTTACTCCGCTGCTGACTGGGAAGGCCTCAGAGGTTGCGCCGTTGTAGGACACCGTGCTGTGCATGTTGTCGTGAAAGGACATGACCACAGCAAGCAGATGTGGTGGACAGCCAATCTTCCGTAGCAAGCTGAAGAGTCCGCTTCGACTGACCAGATCAAACGCCTTCGTGAGGTCAATAAAGGCGAGGTAGAGTGGTTTATGCTGCTCGTGACACTTCTCCTGCAGCTGGCGTAGGGAGAAGATCATGTCCACTGTTGAGCGGCCAGCTCTGAAGCCACACTGGGACTCTGGGTAGACGCGGGAAGCAAGGGTCTGCAGGCGGGCAAGAGCGACCCGGGCGAATACTTTGCCGACGACGCTGAGGAGAGAGATGCCCCGGTAGTTGTTGCAGTCGCTGCGGTCTCCTTTGTTCTTGTACATGGTGATAATGTTGGCGTCTCTCATATCCTGGGGGATGTAACCCTCCTTCCAGCAGAGACAGAGTAGATGGTGGAGCGGCTGTAGCAGGACTGGTTTCCCGCTCTTTAGGATTTCTGGAGGGATTCCGTCGCTTCCTGGTGCTTTCCCGCAAGCAAGGCGGTCGATGGCTTTGCCGAGCTCTGCCGCAGTAGGTGGGGTGTCTAGCTCCTCCATGACTGGTAGGTCTGGGATGGCTTTAAGAGCAGTGTCTGTTACGGTGTTCTTCGTTGCGTACAGCTCGAGGTAGTGCTCGGTCCACCGCCGCATTTGCTGTTCCTGGTCAGTGATGACCTCACCTGTCTTGGACTTAAGGGGGGCGATCTTGGAGGGGATTGGGCCTGTTGCCTTCTTGATACCCTCATACATTCCTCGTGCGTTGCCTATATCGGCGGCTTCCTGAATGCTTCTGCACAGGTTTAGCCAATAGGTGTTGGCACAGTGGCGGGTGGTCTTCTGGACTTTGTTCCTGGCAGCCCGTAGAGCTTGAAGTGTACTGGGAGTGGGCGTGACCTTGTAAGCCAGTAGGGCCTTCCTCTTAGCCTCGATCACGGGTTCCATTTCTTCCCAGTGAGCCTCGTACCAGTCAGCGTTCTTCCGCTCTTTCTTCCCATAAGCAATAATGGCGGAGTTGTATATGGCGTCGCGGAGACGTGGCCAATTGGATTCGATAATGTCATCTGCCGCCACTCCCTCGCCGAGTGCATCTTCCATCTTGTTGATGAATTGCTGGGTCTTAACTGGGTTGCTGGCACAACTGGTGTTGATGCGTGGGCGACCCTTCATCTTGGAGTGGTGCAACCTCTTCGGCATTATGCGCACCTTGCTTACCACGAGGGCATGGTCCGTGTCGCAGTCTGCACTGTGGTAGCTGCGGGTGAGGAGGGTGCTGCCAATATCCGTTCTTCTGGTGATGACGAGGTCAAGCTGGTGCCAATGGCGGGAGCGGGGGTGCCTCCATGACACCTGGTGGATCTCTTTGCACTTGAAGAATGTGTTTGTCACGCACAGGCCGTGGTGACACAAAAGCTCAAGCAGTCGCTGACCATTCTCATTGATCTTTCCTCTCCCAAAGTTTCCAAGGCAGGTGGGCCAGGCCATGTGGTCGGCTCCTACTCTTGCGTTGAAGTCTCCAAGGAGATAGAGAGCGTTACTTCTGGGGATCTTGGATAACGCTTCGTCCAGTGCATGGTAGAACTGTTCTTTCTCTTCGGTGGTGGCGCAGAGGGTTGGGGCATATGCGCTAAGAATGCTGACTGGGCCGAAAGTTGTTGACAATCGGAGGGTAAGTAATCTCTCTGTGCCTCCTGTGGGTGGCTCTATGGAGTTAACAAGCGTGTTCTTCACAGCGAACCCAACATCGTGCTGTCTTGGTTGGTCCGGAGACTTCCCTTGCCAGTAGAAGGTGTAGTTGGTTTCTCTGATAGTTCCGTTGTCGGCCAACCGGGTCTCCTGTAGAGCCGCAATGTCGATGTTTAGTCGTGCCAGTTCCCTATCGATGACAGCGGTTTTCCTGGCACCCTTGATCCACGGAAGGTCTGCAGTAAGTCCGGGGCACATGGTCCTGATGTTCCAGCTAGCGAGGCGAAGAGCCGGAGGCTTCTTTCTTGTTGTTTGCTTGGAATTAACTGGTGCGGGTGTTTTGTGGCCCACTTTTCGAGAGGCGCCTCTCTGATCCCCACGCACCCAGTGGGGCAGGCGAGCCATGGCGAGACGGTAGCTGTCCAGTGAGGTGCGATGACCTCTCCCACCGTCAGAGGAGACCCCTGGCGCTCATTTCCTTCGCCAATCGGATGAGCTTATAACCGGTATCTGTCTCCTCCCGTGTTGAGTCGACATCTTGCGATGACGCTGGAGTGTCCTCTCAAGTGAAACTGAAGCTACAGAGCCTGGGCAGGGTGATATGGAGGGTCTGCTGTTGCCCATGCAGCAGACCCCCCCTCTCTTCGCAGCTGAAGGGTCCAAGGGAAAGACAAAGTCAATACAGCTTGGCTTCAGGTGCGCCGCAGGAGTTGCCGGTGTTGACTACAATGTCAAACCGCCTTAGGGACTCCGGCTCCGGATTTTCTGTCGGGGTTTACTCCCTTAGCCTTTCCCCTGAAGAGGTATGCCGCAAGGCAGCGGAGGTTTTTTGGAGTCAGAGTTTTCCTTCTCTGATTTTAGAGATGTCCTTCCTCTTTCCTCCTTTACAGTCTTGAGGGCAGCATTTACAGGCTAAAATAGAAAACTGGCAGTGTAACCTTCTAAGCAGATACTACCAATACCCTGCTTGGGTATACTCACCCAACAATAAACATCTCTTAAATGTCCTCCAAGTGCCATGCCTCGAATTAGTAAATGGCAGTGCAATGGCAGCCAAACATTTGGATCAGTTTCACTAAGTAAACCACCAACACAAGTAGGTTTTTAAAACAATAGAATAGTGTCTCATTTTATTAAAAATAATAACTATTTTTAAGCAACTTACCAGCAACACTGAATAAAAACCTGGCTGTGTTTCCCACTGTTTCAACTGCTCCTCAGCTGGCTTTAACACAGCAGTATCCTGACTGGTGGCCTGAGTTAAGACTTGAAGAACAACAGTGCTGGCACTATTGAGATCCATGGAAACCAATTGGCTCAGTCCGAATAGCCCGGCTCTCCAGCTTCCACTGTCCAACACGAAGTGGCGCCGGTTGGTCCCGCGCCCCACGCTTGCAAGTCCACGCGCCGCCGCCCACTGATGCCGAAAGCGGCTTCTAGGAACGCGCCATGTTCTGAGTCGCAGCTCTAAACGATGCGGACGCTAGAATATCGCGTCACAGACATCCACAGCAATAAAAAAGATCAAAATACTGATACACAAAACAACACAAATGAATCTCAAAAAGCATTATGCTAAGTGAAAGAAGCAAAGCATAAAAGTCTACATGAAGTTCTAGAAAATGCAAAATTATAGAGACAGAAAGTAGATCACTGGTTGCCTTGGGCTATGGGACTAGAGGAAAGGATGATACAACAAGACACAGGATAATTTTTAGGGAGATGGATAAGACCAGGAATACCATGTCTCTATTCAGTCTACCCCACTAGATGAGGGTGACTCAAACAGGACTGTCTGCATTCAGCACCTATTTTTTTTAACCATTTCCTACCCTAACACACTGTGGGTCTTCTGTCCCTTAAACTATGACTAGGAATTGAGGGAATGAAAAATACTAGGCTAGAGAAGCAAAGACTTTTGGGGAATGTGAGCATTGGTTTAAAATATTGGTAGAGCTGTCATATTAAAAGAGAAGACAGATTTGTTCTCCGTTTTGCTCCAGGGCAGAACTGGAATTAATCTAGATGCAGATTTTGTCTTATGGAACAAAATTGCCCAACAACTACTATTAGCCATCAAAGAAGGACCTGAACATGAGACAGTGGGCTTCCCACCACTTTCAGGTAATCAAGCTGAAACTGTGTGGTCATTCATCAGGAAAGCTGAAGAAAAGCTCCAGCAAGCAGATGTCAGGATGCCATTCTTCTCAGTACAGAGGAGCACATCCCCAGAACATGTGTAGGTATATATGAATACTGAAGGAAGCCAGTGTGCCCCATTCATCTTTTCATCCTCCCCATTGGTTAAGAGACCAATAAAAGGCCTAAGTGGAATTTCATGTACACAGGAACCACAATATGCAGATAGGTGGTTTTATCAGCTGGTCTTTCATTTAAGAAGAGGAGCAAAGAAGAGAATGCCCTGCCCTCCAAAAATGCAGACCTATTTGGATCCTAGCTGGGGTCCCTTGGCAGCTGACACACATGCCCATCTGCCATGATGGCACAGTGCCCCCAGTAAGGGTAGCTCTGCTTCCTGCTGGTGGGTGTAAGTGCCAGGTGGTTGCATATGCCTGCTGGATGGGGTTAAGGGAGATTTGTCCCAAATAGCACAGGGTATTTGAAATTCCCATGCTTACTCTCTGCCTCAATAAGCTCTCACCATCCCCACCAAGGGCATGGAGGTGCCCTGAAGCTGCAGAGAGTGGGAACAGAGAACCTGGGCACTGGAGGGGTTGTGCTGCCAAATGAACAGCTTTGCCACATCAAGCGTATTGTGGAGCCAAGACCACCCAAGGAACAACCAAATGGACATTTGGAAGGAAAGGCCAAGGTGCAAACAATACGAACTCAAAGGGCATCACAGGGGTTGGGGCCCTTGAGAGCTGTATGAGATATTATATGATGCCCCTGGCTCTGTCATTCTCCAAGAATGAGGAGGAAGAACTCTGAAGGAAGGATACACATGTTTTCTACATCTGACCTTGGTAGAGAAGTCCTTACTTCTCTGTTGTCAGATGGGAGTGTCTGAGCCTGTGGTCATCTCTGCCTGTAAGAGTGTGCCCACCACACTGGCTGTGTGTGCATGCCCACGTTCCTCTGAAGGTGCAGCAACTGCATACTTGCTGATGCTGCAAAAGCATAGAAAGACTGGGCTGCTAATTCAATCATTCATGCTTCTCTTGTTCTGACTCTTGGATCTGATAGATAAAAATACCCAGGCAAATGACCAGTTTCATGGACTGTTTCCTCTTTTGTCAATACAAGGGATTGTGAGCTGTCATCTTGTCCCTCCTCTCCAGAGAGAGAACTCAAATATTTATGACCAGCTTTTATAACACTAATTGTATTTCTAATTGTTTTTCCCTCTCAGCAGCATTGCTTCCCTCACCCCGGTGACAATGAGCAGTTCTGGGGTTTATGAAGAGTGGTTTGTCACAAATGAAATTCAGAAGAGGTTTTGAATGAGACAGCCACATTTCCTGCTTAGTGGTTTTCCTCTGTTCTGAAGCACAGGCTCTGGCTGGATGCCAAAGGCTATGTGTGGGCCAGGCCCTGCAGAAAGAAGGAGATTGGATCTCGCCTTTCTCTCCCCAGAGACCAGAAGTCAGTGAAGCATCAAGGACAGTTCCTTGTACTGGGTGTCCTTCACCAAGGTGCAAAGCAAGTCCCTGCCTCAATTTCTCTGCCTAGAAAATCTCTCTGCTCTTCCCTCCTCCCAAGCTGCTTCTTGTGTTTCCACTCAGCAAAAGGCCTATTGGTGTTTTATTTTTAAGGTCTGAAAACGGATTTTCAGATTTTCAGATCAATGAAAGTGCACGAATGTGAGTGGTGTAATGAGAGGCATATTTGACTAGGAATTGGGAAAGCTGATACCTAGGCATTCAATTATTCATTCATTCATTTATACATCAAACACTTGTGGGGTCTCACTATGGGAGATGCATTGCCCTACATCCTGGGAATACAGAGATCAGTGCCTCCTGTTGCGCCCCTGACACTTTTCACCTTGCAAACTGTATCTGTTTCTTTATAAAATGGAGTTGGACCGCTGGGACACCAGAGTCCCCAAGCATATTGCATCCCAAGATTCACCTTTACACTATTTCAAAGGAAAGCTTGAGGAACAACTCTGATGAGGAGAAAATATCTGGACTAGGAGTTGGGAGGCCTCTGCTCTGCTTCTTTCTAGTTCATGACCTTGGACAAATCACTTGGACTTTCTAAGTTACAGTTTCTTCATCTAAAGGACCAGAATAAAAGTAACCTTATACCTCACATTGACCTTGAGGATTAGATGAGGTAATGTGGGCAAACACTGTCTGCAAACTATATGTGAAACAATCTATATAAACAGGATATTACTGTTAATAATCAGAATGCTCTAACTAACTTTTCCAGTCACCCTGGGCAAGGTAAAAAATATGGACATTAGGAGATGATGTTGGGGAAGGAGGTCCTTATTGGCTGCCTCCCCCCCTTTTCAAAGTGGGGAGAGAAATCTTGTCTCAAGTAAGGCTTAAAGTGACTCCTCTGAGACTTGGCTCCAACTAACCACCACTCCATAGATAAGACATCCATGCCCAGTAATAACTAAAATAATAAAAATCAAACAGTTTAATTCTGTGGTGAACTCACCCTGGGGAGCAGTCTGACTACTGGTGAGATGTGTAACCCTGGCCTTGGGGAGCTAATAAACCTCACAGAAACCTGAATCTGTTGCCCAGTGATGGTCTCAGGGAGCTGGTAGGTGAGCTCCATGGACAACCTAGAGAAACAGTCGTAGGAATGGCTGCTCCTTGAAGGATTGTCCCCCAGAGCAGAAGGGGATATTTCTGAGCCAGGAAGGGCAGAAGTGGGGGAGCAGAAAAACATGATTAAGTGTGCCTGCTCTCAGCACCACCCCTAGCCCCAACCTCTTGATGTTTCCTTCCCCCTGTTCTTTCATCTAGAAACACTGGGTTTTCATTTGTGACCATGATGGTATGGAAGAAAAGATTTCCCTGAGAAGGTGAGGTTGGAAAAGACAATTAAAGTTTCTCGGTGTGTTTTACATAGAAAAGACATCAGACATCAGCTATTCCAAATCCCTGCCTTTTACAGGAATAGTGATCTGAACAAGAAAATGTATGGACTATTGGAACCTGGACAATCTATATGACTTGGGACCAGTCCCTTACTTCTTGATTGGTAAGCTGGTAGTAACAATAGTAATAAGTTCATGGGGTTAGATGGATCACATGAGGTCATACCACGTAAAGTCCTTCAAGAAATTGTAAGCCCTAGAGGATAGCATATAGGAGAGGGAACCTGGATTTAAGACCTTATTGTTCTAGCTGCCTTTGTGGTCTCAATGAAGTCATGTGATTTCTCTGAGCCACATTTTCTTTGTGAAATAAAAATCGTGATAGCGATGTCCACCTCGTAGGGTGAGTATCAAGTGAGATCATGAAAGTCTTTAATGAGCTGTAGAGTGCATTTCAACATTAATGATTACTTTTCTGATGAAGAGACTGAGGGCCAGGAGGGTCATCTGACTTGCCCTAGGCCCACAGCCACAGTGGAACCTGAGCCAGATTCAGCATCCAGCCAGGCCCTGACCCAGGAGGTCCTCTGTCCTCTGCTGCCCACCAGGGAGGAGTCTGGCTGCCCCTGACAGCCCACACTTGCTGCATGGCCTGCCGGCAGCCACGCTGACCTAATGCAGGGGGTTGGGATAGGCTTTTACAGCAATTTGAATGCTGCTGTTTTTATTGCCCTCCCTCAGGAGTTAACTAGAGTCCTTCCAGCATTGATTAGTTCTATCTGGTTTCCTACCGGAGTAAACACAGGGCCCCTTGGATCTCTACTAGAACTTAACAAACATACCCTTTACAACACCCAAATTGGTCACAGGACACAGCATTTACATGCACAGACCACTTCTGCCTGAAGTCCCAGCTGGAAATGCTCTGTGACTTCCCCTTGAGCAGGGCTGCAGCAGCTTTGAGCAGAACTCTTGAATCATTGGGACTGTTTATAGTTTTTCCTTTTTAAATTTGAGACAGGAGTGATTAATTTGAGCCTCACTGAGGCAGAGGAAAAATATGTGTTGATAATGTCAAGGCCTAAGGGGGCTGAGCTCCTGCCAGCTCTGGGCCTCCCAGATCTTCTCTTAACTGGTTGGGCCCCCAGAGGTCCTCTCCCCAGCCCATCCCAGGGACCTCAGGAGCAGAGATCTCACAGTCCCTTCCAGGCAGCCACCTGGACCTGGTACTGAGCTCTTCACCCTAACCTACACCTGAAGTGGAGTCTCCCCCTCTGCAGGTTAGCCTGGAACCCTCTCTCCCAGCCTTCCTTGCCTGCTGCCTTCCACTCATGCCTGCAATTGTCCTGGGCCTCGCCAGCACAGTCCTGGCCTGCCTTTCAGCTGCTGGCTCCAACAGTGCCTCCCGACCTCAGCTCTGCTCTCCCTTGAGGGGAGAAACCCTGGGGCAGGTTTGAGGGAACTGAAGGCCACGATCTGCCAGTGATGGGGGTGGCCTCCTCTGTGGGATGCCCAGCTTTCATCTGCCCCAAAGGGAAATTTCAGGTTAGGTCCTGGGCCTGTGCTCTGACCCCCACAGTTTTCTGAAACCAATCTTTTTTTTCATTATACCTTTGAGTTGTTGGGGTGTGTGTGTTTTCCCTCTCAGAATAACAATAAAATAAATCAAGAAAAAAAGCCCTGAAGTCCAGTAACAGTGAATTGGGAAGAACCTCTGGCTTGACTCATTAATGAAGTGAGGCTGGTTTGAGAGAGAGAATTCCTGCTTTTTTGAGGAGCAGCACCTTGCACCTATCTGCTCCAAGCCAAGACCCTTCCAGGGTGTCCTCACCTCTTTGGAGCAGAGATCCAGAGCCAAGCTTCTCAGCATTCCTGAGGGTGTACAGGTGCCCACGGCATCCTTCTGAAGAGAGGCAGAGCTGGGAGGACAAGGGGAGGGAGGCACCTACCTCTCTGCCTGCCCCAGCGCAGCAGCGGTCCCCTGTGCCTGCTGCAGTTCCACAGTTCCAGGTTCCCAAGAACTAATCCACCCCCATGGCTTCCTAAGGAGCTACACAATAGCTTTATCGAGTGGAGCTATAGATCTCAGCAAGCTGACCCTGGGAATTGGCAATTACCTTCTGAGGAGACTCCCTCTGTACTGATGGCTTCCAACACAAGAGGGTCTTAATTCATTACCACTCAGTGCTGGACCACAGATTGGTGATACCATGCAGTGGTGGGTGCTGAGCACACCCCTTGCCTCCTTATCTCCCCCCTTCCCCACCCCCACCCCAAGATGTAGCATCAGGAAGGCGGCAGTCACAGGAACAAACACTGGTGCTTGGACGTGGGCTATATGGAAGGCTGCTGTTTTGTTCTGTCAAGTTTTTGCCTCAGCCAACACCGAGAGAGGAATGGAGAAGAATAAATAAATATATGTTGCAGGACTTTTTAAAGTTATAGCACACCAGGAAAAGTAGAAAGGGGAGGGGAAGAGAAGAAGAGGGCAGGGCAAAAGGACCTTTACTGGGGGTGGGGGTGGGGGAGCTACATTTTCTAATAACAAGTAACTAGAAAACAGCTGAACCTGAAAACTTCAAAATTCAATCAAAGTCACTCTTACAGAGGAGTAGCTGGTTTGCAAAGGCTAGGAAATTTTTTTTTTTAAAGAACAGTTGGTCTGGAATTAATCAAGATATTAATATTAGAAAAGGTAGCAGAGTAAACAGATTGTATCCAGGTTGCTGGGGTGTGAAGAGCCCAGAGCACTAGGCCCGGCTCTGTTCTTGGGCACGTAGACTCTATACTTCCCTTAGAAACTCTCATATGTGAGGAACAAGATCTTGAATGGGGAGAGCTCGGAGCAGTGTTGAAGTCTCCCTTCCCTGTAGCCAGCCACCCTGGCCTCACTCCCACCCATGCCTTTTCTCCGCAGTGACAGGTCAGCATTGTGGGTGGGGACATCTGTCTGCAGGGGCAGGTACCCATGGGGCAGCGCTGATATACAACTCCAAGCTACAAAGGGACTTGTTTGTGGGAAACAGATGCTTGGGCTCCCCTTGGCTGTCAAGCCATTCCCTAGCTCTCAACTCATTTAAGCTAAAACCCAAGTATATTTATTTCCTAGTAGACCTGATACACTCCAGTGCTCCTGCCAACTTGCTTTGCAACTTTGTACACAGCAGATCAATGTGTGCAATTTAGAAGCAGAGAAATGAAGACTTCTGTGAGGATGGGCTAGGGTGGGGGCAGGCAGACAGGGGCCTTGGCTCCTGCTCACTGTTTCCCATCCCTTCCTCCTAACACTCTCACTTTCCCCTCACCCATCCGTAGCACCCACTAACCTCTGAACCTTTAAAAGGGGGTCTTTAAGGCATGGATGAGGATGCAAGGCATGTAACTGGCACCTCTTTTTTCATGTGCCTCATGTGTGGAACATGAGCATGATCTTAAGTTCATGAGGAACCCTGTCTTCATGTCCTTCCCTGAAGGGCTCTACCTACAGCTCCTGATGCCGCTCCCCCTCCCACCCCAAGGAGATCCCAGGTCTTCAGCAGACATAAGGAAAATTGGGGACAGGTGACATAATGTTGGACAAATACAGATGCTATTTACCTTCCATCCATTCTTCTGACTATTCTTAGAGGACTAGAAAAGTTTAACTCAATTCTGTTGTAAACAGAGGTGGCAGAATCCGCTGTGTTTAAGAGTCAGTGATTCTAGCAGGTTTCAGAGGTTTCTTCTCCACATTCCCACCATTCCTATCAAGGACTCAACTCTGCCAGTTGGCATTAAAACAACAAACCTGAAATTCACTTCCATTAGGCTGGCCTGTAAACTCCTTCAACATCAAAGTAAGGCCTTTCGTCCACTGTCACATACATCCTCTGGCTGAGCAGTGCTCCTCCTCCCACCATCTTGCCCTTGTTGTTCACTTTCATCTGAATTTACTAGAATAGTGGGACCTAGGGGAGGGCATGGTGAATTCTGCTTTGAGTTCCATGCACACACCTGCTGGAGAAGCACGGGTGCTTAGCAGGGTTTAGATGAGACCAAAGGTGCTCTGCCTCTGCTGAGTGCAGGGTTGGGCTGAGTGCTTTTGTGGCTACCACAGTCCGCTCCACCCCTGCCAAAATTCCCCAAGCCACAGGTGATTTACCCCAGGTCATACAACACGTGAGTGACAGTGCTAGGATTCAAAACCAGACCTTCTGAATGCTAGTGGTCTTTCCTTGGAGGGGCCATGATGTGCGGGAAAGAGGGTATGCTTGGGACTCAGACAAACCCGGGTTTGAATTCTACTTTAAATCGGGTTCCCACATTTGCTAATAGTGTGGCCTTGGACGATTCCACTTTCTCAGTCTCAATTCTCTCATCCATAAAATGTAGGACTTCAAACCTACCTCAGAGGAGAGTTGGGGGGGGGGGGGGGGTAGGGTTATATGAGTGGATGTCTGTAAACTATGGCATAATAGCAGGCCTGAGCAAGCAGTCACAGATGTTACTTCCCTTTCTCCTCATTTTCCTCCATTTTATAAGAGAAAAAAATTGAAGATATTTTATTGTAGTTTAACATAAATGTACAATCAATGAGTTTTCACCAAATGTGTACATCCATATGCCCTGGAACCAGACCATAAAACAAAATATTTCTAACTTCCTCCTTCCTCTCAGAGCAGCACCCTCCTATCACTTCCCAGTCACTATCCCCCTTCAAGGGTGACCACTATCCTGACCTCTAACATGACAAGTTAGTTTTACCTGTTCCTGACTTTCTTATAAATATGACCCTGTAATATGTTCTTTGTTGTTTCTGTTTTCTTTCATTCACCATTGTACCTGCAAGATTTATTCTTGTTGCATTGGTTACGGTTCCTTCTCTCTTTTCTATATAATATCCCTGAGTGTGCATGTACTCAACCTATTAATCCATTCTATTGTTGTTTCCAGTATTTAGCTTTTACTAAAATGCTGCTCTGAACATTTTTGTGTGTGTCTTTTCATAAGTATATCTATGCTTCTCTGTTAGCTATGAGGTATATGTATAGTCAGCATTAGTAGACTCTGCCAGACTGTTTTCCAAAGTGGTTGTTCTAATTCACACTCCTACCAGTAGTGTCTGAGAGTCCTGATTGTTCCGCATCATCCCCAATACTTGGTATTGTCTGTCTTTTTTATTTTAACCATTCTGCTGAAAATGTAGTTCTATTTCACTGTGGTTTTAATTTACATATTTCTGATTACCAAAAGTGCTGAGCACATTTTCATGTGTTTATTGGTCACCTGCAGATCCTTTTTAGCAAAAAGCCAGTTCAAGTCTTTTGCCCGTTTTTCTGTTGAATTGGCTGCCTTTTTCTTATTGATTTGTAGCATCTTTACAAATTCTGGACATACTGTAAGTCCTTTGATAGGCATGTGTTTTGTAAATCTTCTCCAACTCTTTGACTTGCCTTTTTGCTTTCTTAGTTGTATTTTTTGATTAATTGAAGTTATTAATTTTAATGTAGTTTAATTAATCATGTTTCCCCTTATGATTAAGCTTTTCACATTCTGTTGAAGAAATCTTATCTAGCCTGAGTACTGAAGATATCCTCCTATTTTTTTTATAAAGCTTTTAGCACTTTGCCATTCTCATTTAGAACTATAATGTATCTTTTTGATGTGAGGTAAAAATTAAAAATATTTTTTCCCAATAAGAATATCCAGAGGACTTAGCACCATTTCTTGGAAAAGGCCATCCTTTCTCTGATGGCATTGCAAGTCAGCTTTACTATAAATGAGGTAACTACACATGTGTGGAGATCTGAGCCTAGACTGTACTATGTTCATTGGTCTACATGTCTATTCTCTCATCTGTAGAACACTATCTTCATTATTGTAGCTTTATGTGAGTCTTGAAGATACTTTTGAAAAAACAAACACCAGTATCATCCCAATCCAGGAATTGTGAAAATGTGAGCCTACTTCCTTGTCCCAGGTGGAATGTGCTGGTGGAGACCATATGTCCAGTTAGTTGGGTGGGAACAGGGGAAGAATTAGAGAGTAGAAAAAAATGTCATGAAAGTTTCATTTTTAGACAAAGAGATTATATTCTTCATGGCAGGAAGAACCCAAAGATATAAAAAAGCTCACAGAGCAATGGAAAAAGCCTGAGCTCAAGAATCAGAATTCCTTAATTCTAGGCTCAGTCATGTCACTTACTAGCTATGTGACCTTCACCGGCGTGGTTCTTCTCCCTGGGCCTCTTTCCCTTATGTAAAAAGAGGGGATTGAACTAGATATTCTCCAATATCTTGTCTATGTCTGAGAGTCTGTAACTGTGACTCTTAGCCAAGAAAAGGAGTAATTAATTGGTTTAGAAAATGACTCTCCAATATATAAAGGTATTTTCTACTAGAAGTTGCAGAACACTTCCTTATTCTTATTCATTTCCTGTGCAATATCTGTCAGATGGTGTGAATTCTGTGAACTAGAAATTGCCTTTGCATTCAGGATGAGTTGTTAACACCTTCCTCTTGGCTTGGATTTGGTCTAAAGGGGAAGATGTGTAGTTTTGGTGTCAGAAAGACATGAGTTCAGATTTTGATTGTGCAACTGGCTTGCTGTGTGACTTTGGCATAATGACTCCACCTCTCTCAACCTCAGTTGCTTCCTATGTGAAATGGGGGCTAAGAATATTTACCTCCTCATCTACTTTTATCAGCCTAGAAAATCTCCCTGAGGGCAAGCTACAGTTTACATACCACACAGTGTTGCCAAAGTATTGACACTCATTGTCAGGTGTCTTTTCACCCCTTACCTGTTCAGTTGCTTTACTGTTTTTCATCCCCACCTTCCATGAGCCAGCAATAAAGTTATCAGTAAATTAATAATTCACCTGGAGCCAGCCCAAGGTAATACACACCTGCTCAAAGATTACCTGGTCTTTCTATAAGCATAGCGAGATGCTTCAATCCTGGCAAATGTGGTGAGGAGTGTTTGCAAGGTCAAAGCACAAGAGTATGTCAACATTCAGAGTGAAGAGGGATCAAATGTGATCAAATGTGACTATGTTCACAAAGTATTTAGCACAGTGTCTGGCACATGGCAAAGATTCAATAATGATACCTGCTGCTATTTCTATTATTCTTATGACACCGAACAGCTGTTCTGTTCTTCATCTTAGGTGGAGCATACTCTAAGGTGGCAAACCTTTTTTCATGGCTCGAAAATCCACAGGATTGAACCCCCCAAGCCAACTCAGTTCTTGATCTAAATGAAACCATTGCAAGTTATTTCTTGGCAGGAAGTGGAGGAGAAAAACAACAGATGGAATGGTAGATAAGATGCGTTTTCACCTCTGCCTGGTGGCTCTAGGGAGCCCTTCCTCCCCTTTCCCTACAGAAAACAGGGTTCTCCTTTAGCCAGGCTCCCCACACCTAAACTGCGAAAAGCCCTGTGGCCGCAGAGCAGGCTCTGGCCACTGGCCCCATAGCTTCTGCTGGTCAGAAAAGGGCCACTTTATCTTTCCACTCTTTCATTGTGCCCTACAGACGTGACCGTTTCTTGCTTCATGATCTCTCTGTGCTAGAATTGCCCCCAAACACTGCCGGCTGCAGTGTGGGCCCTGTCATCTATTTCAGAGAGGTCTTCCCTCTTCTGCTTCGCTCCTCCTGTGCTGGAGAGGAGCAGCTGGGCGCGCAGGTCCTCAGCAGGATGTATTGTAATAGCAGATCTGCGCATGCATGCAGTTCACAGCACATGTGTTTGATCCGTGTCCAGGTTCTCTCAGACTTTTGCTTCTAAGCTGACAGCTGAACATAAAAGCAGTCCCAAGTGGCTGCTTTCAGGTCTTCAACACTGGTTAGCCACAGTTGGGAAATCTTCTCTTTTCCAGTGCTCCTAAGTGAATTATCACACGTTATGAAGTCAGAGCTTCAGGGTGGCCAAGCCTGGCTTCGCTGCTCCTCCTCTGATGATCCATCACATGCTGAGTGGGCTATTAAGATGTTCTCTGCCTGGGAGTGTGCATCAATCTGCGGTTCTGCCATCCTTCCAAGGGGGCACCCGGCATTTCTGTCCCTGGATGTTTGAACCCCACACTCTGCACCACACTCTTGACCCACTGAGAGATCCTATATCAAATCATCAATCCAGCCTCCAGTTCATATTTACTCCTTCCCACCATGGCTCCTGCACCCTCCAAGCCATCTCAGGGACAAATTTTTCCAATGTCAGCTCTCCCAGTACATTGGCCCAGTTCAACCCCACAACGCTCCTGCTCAGGACAGACCCTCCAGCCTCTCCTCACCCCTCTCCAAGCAGGTCATCCCTGCTGCCCTCTGCCTCTGGGCCATGTGGAGGGTTAGATTGCATATGAATAAGCAATATTCACTTGGCTCTGAAAGCCTAGAGTAAATCCCCAGAGCAGCTGTCCAGGAGCAGTGTGCAATATTTCCCGTCTCCTTCTCCCTACACTGCCTCCCCCAGCTCCTATTTCATTTGAAGGCCTTTTTTTTTTTTCCCCTGGGATGTACTTGCAGGTGGGTGACTATATTAAAACAACACCATCAAAATACAGCATTTCGAGCAGAAAAGTGGATCCATAGGAGCAGTTCCTTGATTAACAACAAGGAAAGGTGCTTCAGCGGTGCATCCCCATTCTGCCTCTCCTTGTGCTGAGAGGAGAAAGGTCAGTCCTTTGCTTCCCACACAAGCTCCCTGCCCTGCTGGTCACCATCCCCATCTTCAACAAAGAAAACCTCCCAGAGACTTCATGGGAGCTACCTGCTTGAAGAGACTGTCCTTCAGGAAGATTCAGAGAGGTGAGACACCCCTAAAGTAGGATGTCCTAGTCAGCTCAGTCTGCTTTAACAAAACACCACAGACCCAGTGGCTTAAACAACAGATATTCATTCCTCATAATTGTGAAGACTGGGAAGTCCAAGATCACAGTGCAGGGATAATCAATTCTTGCTACAGGCCCACTTTCTGGCTTGCAGATGGCTGCCTTCTCTCTCTCTATGCTCACAAGACCCTTCTTTGGTTTGTACACGTGGAGAATGAGATCCCTCTGTTTACTCCTAAGGACAGTAATCCCATCATGAGGGTCTCAACCTACTGATGTCATCTAATGCTAATCACCTCCTAAAGGCCTCACCTCCCAATACTATCACACTGCTGGTTAGGACTTTGACACAAATGGGGAGGGGCGCAAAAATCAGTCAATAGAAGGTGATTGTCAGTGGAATATTTAACACAGTCTGTAGATATAATCTTACCCACCACCTACCAGTAGTATTTCTTCAGGTAACTTACTTACTTTCTCTTTCTCTCTCTTTCTCTCTCTCTCTCTGCCTCATTTTCCTCACCTGTCAAATGGGAAATAAGTTCTTAAGTGAGATGCCGCTGGTCACAAATGCTTAGAACTGTTCCCCAGCCATACTAATTCCTTAAGAAACACAAGCCATTTTACTTTCATTTAATCCTGCCACCTCCACTCCCCACTCCAGGCTAAATTGCAACAGTTATAGCAGGTATGGCAAAAGGGAATGTATAAGAGAGAACATTTATTTTGTTGTCTTGAGGAAGTACCTGCTACTCTTTTTAATGGTTCTTCCTTAGGCCTGGGAAATGTATGCTTAACCTATTTGTTTCTAGCACATGATAGATGCTCAATTAATCTATTTCAGGAGAAGAAAGGGACAGAAAAATGAAGGAAAAGAAAAAGAAGAATAAGAGAAAGAGGAGAGAGGAGGAGGCGCAAGGAAGAAGAGACAATGGAAGAGATTACCACAGGCTTAGTCTGTACAAAATTGAGCTCATTATCTCTCTCTGCTCACCCTGATACCAGCATGCTTTCTTTCCTGACTTCCCTATTTCTATCAGTGCTATTATCATTTTCCATTTTCTGAAACTTAAAAGCAGGGTCAGATTCAACACTTCCCCTTTTCTTGTTCCTCTTATGCATCCAGCCACTGACTCAGTGCCTCTTCATAAGGTTTCTCAGACATATTTTTTTCTTTTTCTAGCTATTCATTCTCTAGTACATTGATTCATCATCTCTCCTCCCCATGTGATCTTCCTGCCTCTAATCTGTGTCCCCACAATCCATTCTGTTCAATGCATCCAGACAAATCTTCTTAAAGTACCATCCACTTTATATTACTCTCTGTTTCAAAAATTGGCAATGATTTCCCTTTCCCATAGTCCCTGCCCACATCATCCCAGCCTCGTTCTCCACTGCTGTTCTGTTCAGATACCCTCCTCTAGCCTGATTTGTCTTCTCTCTGTTCAGGACATGTTAACTGCGTTTGCATCATAAAGAATTTCACTTAGATGCTACACCTCCACTGTCCAAAGTAGTATTCACTAGCTACATGTGGCTATTGAGCACTTAAAATGTGGCTAGTGCTACTAAGGAATGGAATTTTTATTTTATTTAATTTAAATTAAATAGCAGAAACAATGTAAAATGTTTTTGCATTAGACATGCTTTATTGTTTTAATAGAACCACAGTTCACTTTAACCATTGCAGACCATAAGGTATTGTTATACTGTAGTACGTGTGTTGGGAACATGTCATTTCTAGTATGACTGGTAATGTCATTGTCAATGGATTTATTCCATTTAAATGATTTCTCTTTTCTATGCACCAATGCACTGCTGTAATGTGATTATTTAAATATTTTATATGGACAGCAAGAATTCAGTAATACTTGTTTCTTTTTGTTGTTTTTTAAATTTTTATTTACTGAGTTGAGAGAGAGAGAGAGAGGAAGAGAAAGAGGAAAAACAGAAACATTGATTTGTTTCTTCCACTCATTTATGCATTTATTGGTTGATTCTTGTTATGTGCTCTGATGGGTGATTGAACCCACAACATTGGAATATTGGAATGACACTTAACCAACTGAGCTACCCAGCCAGGGCTTTTGAAAATTATTTTAACATATCTACTAAATTATGTAAAATATAGATGTGGCATGCATTATATTTCCATTGGATTGCTCAGCATTAGCTCTAGGTGATGACACATTGGAACTTAATAATAAGGGAAGCATGAAGTGGGCTTCCCTGGAGATGGTTATGACAACCTCCATACTGAGCTAGTCCTGCTAGTGGCATCTAGAAACTAGCAACTCTAAGTGCACAGTAGACCTTTAGTAAACATTGCTAAGAAGGTGACAGAACATGGTGAGTTGGAGGGTAGGCTTGGGAATCAAATTGATAGGGAAACTCAATAGTTAAATATTTTAGCTGTAGTTATAGTTGATAGGCTTAAGTGATTAATGCATGTCAAAAGCTGTTATTCCAGGAACTGGAATACATGACCTACATGACTCCAGGAGGTCAATAAGCAATTCAACCTTTGTGCCCCAGGGGGTCTACAAGCCAATGAGATGGTATCTGAGCCATTGTGTCCCAGGGAGGAAATATCTCTGATGCAGATAACAAATTGTTGATTAGCAGATAGAAAATACTAGACAAATTTAAAAAATCATCACCCTCCCAGATGCAACTCTTATCTGGTTAACTTTTTTCCAAACCCTTTACCTATCTTTTTCTTCTCCTTGTGAAAATTTAAGCTTGAGATGAGATGTTGAGATGGTTTTTGAGGGTACATAACCTGCTGTCTTGGCAGATCACTGGCATCTGAATAAAGTGCCCATAAAGATTCAATCCTTGCCTCTACTTACTGGTTCCTGGTAGTGACAGACAACATGAATGCAGACTTTTCCAGTTTCAGAACTAGCACTGAATTAAATCTCAAGTCTGTAAACTTGATGGACAACTTTGGGCTTCAGTTTTTTCATCTGCTAAACTCGAATGTTAGCATTACCAAACTCAGAAGGTAGTTAAGATGATTACCTGATACCCTTAAGATGTTACTTACCGATAATAAGTGTTCAATAAATATTAGTTATTAGGCAATTGGATTTAATGAAATAGAGGCAAGAGGTATATAAAATTACTTCTGGAAGCCCACGACTTCTCTTTTCTCTGATTCTCAATCACATGATTGCTACAAAGGATGACCTTCTGACTCACAGAGATGAAGTTTACTGCAGCAATAAAATCAGCTCATTGGGAAGTATTTTTTACCCATAGACTCAGCACAAAATGCATTCTCAAATGTCCATCAACTAACCGCAATGACCTGCCCTTGCAAATCCCATGATCATCTCCACCTCCAGGTTTCCTGGGATCAGGGATGGGGGTGGGGTAAAGTGGGCTGTTTCTATGCAGTTACTGGGTTTACCAAAACATTATTTTTTGGATGGCTAGCCCTTTTCCCAAACCCATCTTCAAGATCTCTCAAGGTCAACTGAATCCCTAAGCTAGATATCACCAGAGGTGTGGTGTAACTGACTATCCAGAGTCCAGAAAAATGCCAAGGAAAGCCTTTCCCCCTCATCCCACCTTGCTCTCTGCTGGTCCCTGGCACTACCCAAGCAGACAGACTGATGACTGGAAGACCTATTCTGGGGCCCTGCCAGGCAGGAGAAGAGGAAGCAATTTTACAGCTTGAGTCACTGGAGCTCAAGTTCTCTCCCAGCACTTCTGAACGGAAAAGAAAAACAACAGTGATTTCAGACAACATTGGAAGAAATGAGAAAGCAGGAACCAACTCCAAATTTTCTGCAGAGTTCCAGAACCTGTAGCCAAGAAGAGAGCTTGAGTCTTGGATTTGACACCTGAAGAAGCAAAGAGAAGCTCAAAAAACGAAGAGCAAAGCAAAGGACAACTTAACGGCACAGGCGCCCATCCTCCAGTTAAAATAACAAGACACTATGAGCAAGTTGATGTCTCTAAAAATGATTGCTGAATACCAGTGAATTCCTCCATTTCCCAAGTCCAGTGCCAGCAATATCAGGACTGTTATGGTTGTAAGTGGCTGACACTTTTCGTAATGAAAGGAAGGAATTTGTTAAAAGTATCCTGAGTGTTCCCTATAATCAGAGGTAAGATTGAGTAACCAAACTTCGAAAAAATGCAGAGATAATACAATAGTCCAGCTTCATCCATGTGGCAGAATTACTCCAAGAGATTACCAGTATCTGAGTCCAATAGGCTGTCTTCCTTTCCTCCTTAGGGATGGCAATGGTTCCCACCTGCAAGACTACATTTCCCAGCTTTCTTTACAGCTAAGTTTGGCCATTATGACTAAGTTCTAGTCAGTAAGATGTAATCAAAAGACTTAGGGCTTCTTAAAAGGGAGGGACAAATTATTTTTCCCCCGTTTGTTCTTCTAAGTACCTGGAAAGCAAATAAGATCACTGAAGTTCCTGCACCCTTATCGAAACATGAAATGACTTGGAGGCTGGAAACTGACTGAGGATGGAAAAGCAGAAAGACAAGACCCTGATCTTGGACCTCTCTGGCTGTCCCTGCACTGCCTACCTCTGAACTTCTTTTACTTAGAAGCAACATATGTATCTATTTTATTTAAGCACTATTTTTTTGTTTAGTTTCTTCTTGTTGTGGCATGGGTCGGGGACAGGGGTTTCAGTTAAATGCAGCAAAACCCAATCATAACTGACCTACTACAGTTAGGGTGTTTCTTTTTATTTATTTATTTATTTATTTATTTATTTATTTATTTTGGTTTTTCAATTACAGTTGTCCCATTTTTCCCCCATTTCTCTCCCCCACCCAGCCAACCCCTTCTCCCACAATCATATCCCTCCCCATTGTCCATGTCCATGAGTCATTTATACACATTCTTTGACTAGACCCTTCTCTTACTTATCCCCCTTCTCTCCCTCCCCCTCCCCCATATTGACTTTTATTCTGCTCCTTGTCCTATTTAGTTCGTTTGTTTGTGTTGTTCTTTAGTTTCCTGTATTAGGTGATATCATATGGTATTTTGCTTTCTTTCCTGGCTTATTTCACTAAGCATAATTCTCTCTAGTTCCATCCATGTTGTCGCAAATGGCAGGAGTTCCTTCTTTCTTTCTGCTGCATAGTATTCCGTTGTGTAAATGTACCACAGTTTTTCGATCCACTCATCTACAGATGGGCATTTAGGCTGTTTCCAGCACTTAACTATTGTAAACAGTGCTGCTATGAACATAGGGGTGCCTAAGTTCTTTTCTTTTGAATTAGTGTTTTAGGATTTTGGGGGTATAATCCTAGTAGTAGAATCACTGATTCAAAAGGCAGTTCCATTTTTAGTTTTTTGAGGTAATTCCAAACTGTTTTCCATAGTGGCTGCACCAGTCTGCATTCCCACCAACAGTGCAGTAGGGTTCCTGTTTCTCCATATCCTCGCCAGCACTTGTTGTTTGTTGATTTGTTGATGATGGCCATTCTTACTGATGTAAAGTGGTATCTCATTGTGGTTTTTGTTTGCATCTCTCTGATAGCTAGTGAAATTGAGCATTTTTTCATGTGTCTATGGACCTTCTGTATGTCCTCTTTGGAGAAGTGTTTGTTCAGGTCCTTTGCCCATTTTTTAATAGGGTTGTTTGTTTTCTTGATGTTGAGTTGTATAAGCTCTTTATATATTTTGGAAATCAGTCCCCTGTCTGCGATGTCATTGGCAAATATGTTTTCCCATATGGTTGGTTTCCTTTTCATCTTGCTGATGTTTTCTTTTGCTGAGCAGAAACTCTTTAGTTTGATGTAATCCTATTTGTTTATTTTTTCCTTTATTTCTCTTGCCTTAGGAGATGTATCTGTGAAGATATTGTTATGTGATATATCTGAAATTTTCCTGCGTATGTTTTCCTCTAGGACTTTTATGGTGTCATGGCTTACATTTAAGTCTTTGATCCATCTTGAGTTTATTCTCATGTGTGGTGTAAGTTGGTGGTCTAGTTTCATTTGTTTGCAACTCCCTATCCAGTTCTCCCAGCACCATTTGTTAAAGAGGTCTTCTCACTCCATTTTATGTTCCTTCCTCCTTTATCAAATATTAGTTGACCATAGAGGCCTGGGTTTATTTATGGACTCTCTATTCTCTTCCACTGATCTATATGTCTGTTTTTATGCCAGTACCAGACTGTTCTGATCACAGTGGCTTTGTAGTATTGTTTGATATCTGGTGTTGTGATTCCTCCTGCTGTGTTCTTCTGTCTCAAGATTGCTTTTGCTATTCAGGGTCTTTTTTGGTTCCATATGAATTTTTGAAGTATTTGTTCTAGGTCTGTGAAATATGTTGTTGGTATTTTAATAGGGATTGCATTGAATCTGTAAATTGCTTTAAGTAGTATGGCCATTTTGATGATGTTGATTCTTCCCATCCAAGAACATGGTATTTGCTTCCATTTATTTGTATCTTCCTTAATTTCTTTCTTCAATGTTGCGTAATTTTCGGAGTATAGGTCTTTTATCTCTTTGGTTAAGTTTATTACAAGTACTTTATTTTTCTTGTTGCTATAGTAAATGGTATTTTCTTTTTTGTCTCTGTCTCTGATATTTTATTGTTGGTGTACAGAAATGCCTTAGAGTTTTGTATATTTATTTTGTACCCTACTATTTTACCAAATTCACTTATTATATCGAGTAGTCTTTCAGTTGAGTTTATAGGGTTTTCTATGTATACTATCATGTCATCTGCATATAATGATTGTTTTACTTCTTCTTTCCCAATTTTGATGCCTTTTATTTCTTTTTCTTGTCTGATTGCTGTGGCTAGGACTTCCAACACTACGTTGAATAGGAGTGGAGAGAGTGGACAACCTTGTCTAGTTCCTGATTAAGGGGGAATGCTTTCAGTTTTTGTCCATTGAGTATGATGTTGGCTTCAGGCTTCTCATATATAGCCTTAATTATGTTAAGGTATGCTCCCTCTATTCCCATTTTGCTAAGTGTTTTCATTATAAATGGGTGTTGTACTTTATTAAATGCTTTTTCTGCATCTATTGATATGATCATGTGATTTTTGTCTTTCATTCTGTTTAGGTGATGTATTATATTTATTGATTTGTGAATATTAAACCATCCTTGCATCCCTGGAATGAATCCCACTTGATCGTGGTGTATGTTCTTCTTGATGTATTGCTGGATCTTGTTTGCCAATATTTATTGAGGATTTTAGCATCTATGTTCATCAGTGATATTGGCCTGTAGCTTTCTTTCTTTGTTGTGTCCTGACCTGGTTTTTGAGTTAGGGTAATTCTGGCTTCATAGAAAGAGTTTGGGACTTTTCCTTCTTTTTGAATTTTTTTGAATAGTTCGAGGAGGGTAGGAGTTAGTTCTTCCTTAAATGTTTTGTAAAATTCGCCTGTGAAGCCATCCGGTCCAGCGCTTTTGTGTGCCAGGTGTTTTTTGATTACTGTTTCAATTTCCTTCTTTGTTATTGATTTGTTGAGACTTTCTGCTTCCTCTTGATTCACTTTTGGAAGGTTATATGTTTCTAGAAATTTGTCCATTTCTTCTAGGTTGCCAAATTTCTTGCCATACAGTTGTCTGTAGTAATTTCTTACTATCGTTTGTATTTCTGTGGTATCAGTCGTGATTTCTTCTCTTTCATTTCTGATTTTGTTTATTTGGGTCTTCTCCGTTTTTTTCTTGATAAGCTTGGCTAGAGGCTTGTCGATTTTGTTTATTTTTTCAAAGAACCAGCTCCTAGTTTCGTTGATCTTTTGAATTGTTTGTTTAGTCTCTATGTCATTTAATTCTGCTCTGATCTTGATGATTTCCTTCCTTCTTCTTGCCCTAGGCTTTGTTTGTTGTTGTTCTAGTTCTTGTAGCTGTAGGGTTAGATTTTTTATTTGAGATTCTTCTATCTTTTTCAGATATGCCTGTATTGCTATTAACTTCCCTCTTAGGACTGCTTTTGCTGTGTCCCATAGGTTTTGGGTTGTTCTGTGTTCATTATCATTAGTTTCCAGAAATTTCTTGATTTCTTCTTTGATGTCATTGTTAACCCATTCATTATTTAATAGCATGTTATTCATTCTCCATGAGTTTGGGTGTCTTTGATTTTTTTTCTCTGAGGTTGATTTCTAGTTTCAAGGCATTGTAGTCTGAAAGGATGCTTGATATAATTTCAATTTTCTTGAATTTTTTGAGGCTTGTTTTGTGTTCTATCATGTGGTCTATCTTTGAAAATGTCCCATGTGCATCTGAAAAGAATGTATATTTAGCTTCTTTGGGGTGAAAAATTCTATATATATCAGTTAAGTCCACGTGGTTTAGTGTATTGTTCAATGCCTGTATATCCTTGGTGTTTCTTTGCTTTGATGATCTGTCTATTGTTGATAATGGAGTGTTGAAATCCCCTACTATGAGGGTGTTGTTGTTGATATCCTTCTTGTGGTCTTCTAGTATTTGCTTTATGTATTTGGGTGCTCCTATGTTGGGTGCATATATGTTTATCAGTGTTATATCTTCTTGATGGATTGTTCCTTTAAGTATTATGAAATGTCCTTCTTTGTCTCTTTTTATTGGCCTTGCTTCAAAATCCGTTTTGTCTGATATGAGGACTGCTACCCTGGCTTTTTTTTCTGGTCCGTTTGCTTGGATACTTTTTTATATCCCTTTACTTTCAGTCTATGTAAATCTTTTGTTTTGAGGTATGTTTCTTGTAGACAGCAAATGTGTGGATCCTGTTTTCTTATTCATTTCGTTACCCTATGTCTTTTAATTGGAGCATTTAATCCATTTACATTTAAGGTTATTATTGACGTATGTTTATTCATTTCCCTTTGTACCTCTGTTCCTCTCCTCTCTTTTTTTTCTTCTTCTTTTTTCTTAGAACATTCCCTTTAGCATCTCTTGCAATGCTGGTTTGTTGGAGATGTATTCTTTTAGTCATCCTTTGTCTGAGAAACTCCTTATTTCACCTTCCATTTTGAATGAGAGCCTTGCTGGGTAGAGTATTCTTGGTTATAGGCCTTTGTTTTTCATTGCTTGAAATATTTTTGACCATTCCCTTCTGGCTTCTAGTGTTTCTGTTGAGAAATCGGTCAATAGCCTTATTGGAGCTCCCTTGTATGTTATTTGCTGTTTTTCTCTTGCTGCTTTTAGGTTCCTCTCTTTGTCTTGGAATGTTGCCATTTTAATTATGATGTGCCTTGGAGTGGGTTTTTATGGGTTCTTCTTCATTGGAACTCTCTGTGCTTCCTGAACTTGTATAACTTTTTCTCTCATCAGGTTGGGAAAATTTTCTGTCACTATTTCTCTTATCAGTTTTTCAATTCCATACTCCTTTTCTTCTCCCTCTCTTATTCTGATGATCCTGATATTATTTCTTCTCATGCTATTCTGTAATTCCCTTACATCTTGCTTATATTTTTTCAATCTTTTTTTATTTTGCTGTATTGTCTGGGAGTTTTTCTCTACATTATCTTCTAACTCACTATTCTGATCCTCTGCTTCGTTTAGTCTGCTTTTGACTGATTCTACTGTGTTTTTCAGTTCAGGGATTGAATTCTTAATTTCTTCCTGGTTCTTGTTAATAGTTTCTATGTCTTTTTTTTTGTGCTGGTGTAGTTTTCTGCAAGTTCCCTGTAATTTTCTTGGAGCTGCTGATAAGTTCCTTGGAGGTTGTCATAGTTGTTTTTAAGGTTGTCAAGTATGTTGAACTTCTTCACCACCATTGTTTTGAATTACGTGTCTGACATTTGGGCTATGTCTATTTCATCTACCTCTCTTTCTGGGGATTCCTCTTTTCTTTTCATTGAGAGGTTATTTCTGCATCTTACCATGTTGGATTCTTCTTGTTTGTTTTTATTTTGGGGGGGGGGTTGTCTGCTTTGACTTTCCACCTTTGTGGTATGAGATTCTTTATAGGAGATCTGGGGGTTTCAGTGGTGCAGTCTCTTTGATATCCTGAGCCTGATGTTCTTGGGTTACCCTTTATGTCCTTTGTTTATGCTGTCTGGTTATATTTCAGATGCTCTTTGGTAGGATCTTCCTTCTGACTAGTTGATTGAGAGTCACTCTATCCACTTTATCTTGAGTTCTTTTGTGGAGATGCTGTTAAAAACATAAACACACAGGCCAGGCAGGAGACCCACACCCTCAAAAATATCCCCCATCCTGCTATCGTCAGCCAAGAAGCCAGTATTATATAAATATAGAGAGATTAGAGCTTTTATACTATAGGAAGAATAGATAAGAGTTGTTTTTAGGGAAGAAAAATGATTTTTGAGAGAGGGGATGATAGACTAATAGTAGTTGAGACTATGCAAGCCAGTAGGTAATATTTACATTGTATGTTAATAAAAATAGAAGAAAAGGATGGAAAATGCAGGATATAGTAAGAAAGTGGGATTGTATAGTATTGGATTTATATAGTAATTATATTCTATTTATTTAGAGTGAAAGGGAGGTTAAACTAGACACACAAACAAATAAATAACGATTAAAGAGGAAGGATGAGAAGGAGAGATTATATGAAACGAATTAGAGATATAGTTTTTTTTTCTTTTCTTTTTTTCCCCCCTTCCTCTCTTCTCTTCTTCCTTCCCTTTTTAAAGAAAGGGGGGGAAAAAGAAAGAAAAAAATAAAAAAGAATGTTTTTACTCAGTTCAGCCTTCTTGTGTCGTCTTCTTTTTCTGCGTCCCCAGCTGGTCTAATGTGGCGGGTCAGAGGTTCTTGTTCCTTGTAGCAGTGGTGTGCACCCTCAGTGGCCAGCACGGCACGCTCCCTTGGCGCCCACTGGAGCCAGCTGAGGTGACTTTGCGCGCGTGCCCCTGTGCACGCAGGGTGGCCTGTGAGCTTGCCTTGGGCCTTTTGAGCCGAGCTCTGGGAGCTGGTCTCTCACCTCCCAGGGCAGGGTCCCAGACACTTAGGTACAGTGGAAGTGAGCGATTGGCGCCTATTGAAGCTGGGCTCAGGTGCTTCTGCACTCGCGTGCCCGCGCACGCAAGGTGGCCCGAGAGCTAGCCTTAGTCCCGATGAGCCGCGCTCCGGGAGTTGGTCTCTTGCCTCTTAGGTCGGGGCCCCGGACACTTGTGCTCAGTGGAAGTGAGCGTCTGTGAGTCGCTGCCGCCCGCCTTCCCTCACCCGTCTGGGTGGGCACGAGCAGAGCCTAAGCAAGTGGTCTGCGTTCTGGCCTGGGGCCCGGCGTCCACAGTTGCTGACCAGGGGTGTCTGTGCATGGTCTTCTGCGTGTTCAGTGGGCCCTCCCTGTGCCCATTGGGGCACTGATCTTATTTTGTTGGGGCGTGTCTGAGAGGCACCTGGACTCACGGCCGCGCACCTGGGCCAGTGAATGAGGGCACTTCCCTATGCGCACCCACGAGACCCAAGGGAAGGGTTGGGGAGTGGACAAGTGCACCTCTGCACCTGCGCTCCTCAAGAATGGCCTACCACCCCCAAATTTTCCACGCCTCTCTGCAGTTCACAAGAGAAAAATATAAAGGAGAATTATGTTCTCACTTGCCCAGTAGCACGCTGTCTCCTGTCCTTCAGCGCCAATGCCACTTGGTCGAGTCCCGTCTCTGCCAGCGGGCAGAGATCCACTCTCCTCCCGACTCCTCTCCGGGGTAGCCTGTGGTCGCCAAAAAGCCTTTGTGTCCTTCCAGCCGCAGCTCGGGCAGCCGCCCCAGTCAGGAATCCCATTTCGTCCCTTTTTCCTCCGCTATCCTCACTAAACAGGTCATTCCCAGATGATTTTTCTCTGATCCAGCAGTGCCAAGGCTTGACTCCTGCCAGTGTCCAGCTGCTCACTGAGATGTTCTGTCTGCAATTAGCCCAAACTGCAGACGGGTCTCGGGAGCCTGAGAGCGCAGCCTCCCCTCACTCCTCCGCCATCTTCTCTCGGGTGTTTCTTATTTTCAGCATCTTTAAGCAGAGAGGGTCTGACTGGCTTTCTCAGTTGTTGCTTTTAAAATCTCGGGGAAGTTCTCAGACTGGCCCAACCTGTGTCAGGTACTATTCCTGGACCAAGCAGCTGTGGTCATGGGAGCATATTCTGAGAAAGGCCAGGAGCTCAGGAGAGACAAGATAGCTAACTCCCAGACCGGCACAGCCTGCAGAAGGACGGGTAGCAGGTCCTAGGTGTAAAGAGAGAGATGAGTAGACAATGCTCAGAAGCCTATTATAAGGAAGGCTGGGTTTAAAGTGCCTTAATTCCCCCATTTTAGCACATATATTATTTTATGTTTATATAAGACTTTACACTTGTGTGGCAAATTACAACATACAATCTGTTTTCACAGTTATTACCTCACTGGATTTTCACAAGAATCTTGTAAGGTAGTTACAAAACATCTCCATTTTTCAGAAACAAGTAAGACAGATTGGTGAAGAAACGTGTCCCCAGTCTCACAGTTGGGGCATATCAGAGCTGGATACATATCAGGGTTCAATTTCTACCATAGCAACTAACATATTAATTAAGTGGGGGGTTTTTTAGTGGTTTTTTATTGTTGTTCTTTTACAGTTGTCCCAATTTTCCCCCTGTTGTTCCCCCTTGTCTCCCTACTCCCCACTTCCCCACCCTGTTGTCCATGACCATGGGTCATTTATACACGTTCCTTGACTATTAAACTTCCCTTACAGAGAACTGAATTTGAGATATTATACCCCTTCTCCCTTCCCTACCTCCACCCACTAAAAAAGATACAGCTTTGCAGTCCTGACACTTAGAATATTACTGGGGAGTTGGGTGGGTGTACAACAGTGGAGCTATTTAAAATTACAAAGCAGAAAACTAACCATAAGTTAAAAAACATCTCCCGGAGGGACGAATGTGCAAGGACCGGCTGCGGGTGACGTTAGCAGTGGTCACAGATGACTGCAGACCTTCAGGGAAGTCAGCTGTGGAGCCGGTGTCAGCCCAGAAACTGAACCTGGCTTGCTGCTGTGACAGCAACATCCTCACTGGAACTTGATAAAAAAAAAAATAGCTTTCGACTAGCCTGAAACATTAGTGTAAGTTATTTTCTCAGCTCCAGTAAATATTTAATTATCAAAAATAATGGTGTCTTTTTAAATTTTTTTTACCTTTTTGAATCTAAATCACAGTGAGAATTTTATTAAGGCTCTCTTGGCAGTGAATGGCATCCTAGTGTGGCATCTTTTAACTGACACCCCTATAATTAGAAGAAATTGTCTTTTCATACCACAAATTTGAACTGGCTAATTACTCAATGAATATTTAGCTTCTTATGTAAGTAAATATTATGTGAACAGAGGGATTTATTGAATAAGTATTAGATTCAGAAAACTTCCCAGGAGCCAGCTGTGGTCCATTCTCTTTAAGGTCTTCTCCACCGTCCCTCCTATCACCCCCCACTTTTGCCATTTCAGACTCTCACTGGGATGTACACACACACATACATACACACACACCACACTCACACACCACACATTCTGGCACTCTGGGGAAAGCCAATGAGTCCTTAGTTGTTGCTGTTTAAATTTTTATATTTTTATTTCTTAAAATATTTCAACCATTAAAAAACTTTAAAATATAATATGATAAATATCTTTCTGCCCTCCTCCCAGCATAATAAACAAAACATGACCAATATAGTTGGATTTCCATGTACTACATCCCCTCCTGGCCCTTAGTCTCACTGTTGAATCTGACCATCTTGAATTTATATTCATATGTATTATTTGTAAATAGTACATAGCATGGTTTTGTATAGTTTACAGCTCTTAGAGATATCACAGTGTATATATTCTTCTACAACTTACTTTTTTGGCTCCACGATGTGCTTGTAGGATCATCCATGTTGATACGGTAACTCTACTTCATTCATTTTTATTATGGAAAGAATTCCATTGAATGGATACACCATAACTTTTTTATTCTCTTGTTGATGGAAGTTTAAGTTGTTTGTTTCTTTATTTGTTTGCTTGCTATTACAGTGATTCTGCCATGATTCCTCTGGTATATGCCTCCTTATGCATGTATATGAGTTTCTTTAGAGAATATGCCTATGGTAGGGTTGCTGGATTGTAAGGAATGTATCTTCATCTTTATTCAATGTTGCTACACTTTGGCTGCTCAATGAACAACAGATAAAGCACTCAAGAAAGAATAATGTTATTAGCCTAAAGAACTGTGTCAGAATTCCTTTCCAATACTCTCCCATGGCTCCAGGAACTTTCCAGAGCCCTCTTCTGTGTTTCCTCCCCAAAAGATGCAGTTCTCAGTTACCTGACAATCAAAGGCCCAAAGCCACCCCGCAATGGGAAGACTGAGAAGTTTCACATGTTCTATTTTCAAGCTGGTCTCCTCTGAGCTCTCAGAGATGGACATAGGCCCTGAGCATGAAGAGCAACTCTACCCAAAACCCACTGCTACCATGAATCCTGAGAACCTGTTAATTGTACCTCAACTGCCCTGGGACTAAGAAGAAACTGCGAGGTCCTTGGGAAACTCAAGAACGGGTTCTACTTTCCCAAGGAGAGAGCAGAGAAGTCTTAAGAATTTACCCTATCCAGGACTACTTACATTGTAATAGGAGATTTAGAGTGTGAAAAGACTTCCAGGTCAAAGGAATGAATGAATCTCTTCTGAAAAATGCACAAGCACTGTAGAAGATGGGAATGGGTGAAGATTTAGGTCTCACAAGTCTGTCCGGCTCCCCAGGAATCACCTTTGCTATGAAGCTGCTGAGTCAGTCCTTCATCGGCTTCTGAAATGTGGGAAAATGAGTCTCCTGAGCCTGAGAGCTGACCACTGGTCTCATCCAGGGCAGGCTGGGCCAGGCATCCAGGAGGCCTTCTGGCAACATCACCACCAGCCCCCTCCAAAAGTCCCCTTGATCCCAGACCTAACCAGCCACTTCTGGGAGGATCAGTTCCTTGCCCCTGCCAGGTCCAATCTAGCAGAGAATGTGGTCAGGCCCTAGCTATAAAAAACTGAGAGCCAACTCTGAAGAAACCTGCACTCTTGGCAGCACCCCAGGCCAAGTAGAAAATGCTCAGGGCTGACTGCAGCTGAACCCAAGGACCTGCCCACATGAGGGCTCCAGGGAATTTTGCAGTCCTAAGATCCTCCCCACATGTCTGCCAGCAGTCCATGGGACCTACCTCCTTATCCTGCAATTGGGGAGTGTCTCTTTATGGGCCTAGTGGTCTCACATGTAGCTGCTTCTTTGTAAACCTGGTAAGGCCCAGTTACATCCTAAGTAACTGAGTATTTACTTCTCCCCTGAGTTTTTTCCTTCATCCTCCCAACCCACGGGGGCTAGAACTCTCCTCTCTGACAGGCCTAGTGAGGCTCAAAACAAAAGCCAGTTCCCAAACAACTTAGCCAATAGCAGAGTTGGAATTTGACATTGAAGCCTCAATTAAAGAGAGAGAAAGGTGCCAAAATGCTGGGAGTGAAACCTCAGGGGGACAGGGGGAGCCTTATCTCTGCCCCACCTCTGTGCAGCCCTCCAACCCTCACTCAGCTCTTGCAACAATGCCTGAACTAATTTCAACCAATTCCACTTTAAAAAAGAAAACCCAGGAAATAATTACTTCAGTCAGACATTATTTACTTAAGTAATTCTTTACTCAAATGTCTTTAGGCTTTATTTTACTAATACTACATAATTACATAATTGTGTAATTAGGGAAAAAATTAAATGACAAATGTTTGCTGAGAACAAATGGAAAAAAATAGATCTTTTATTTTCCTGAGTGCTCTCAGCTCAGTACATTACATCTTCTTCTCTATCCTCCCTTTTCTCTCCTAGTCTACCCGTCACCAGCCTCCTCCCAGAGGAGATCTAGCTGGTGGAGTACATGGGCAAGTAGCAGCAAATATGGGCACCCTGAGCCTGAGACAGAAAGCAAATGCCTGTTAGAACTACCTGAGTGCCTCTGTACACATCCTGACCTCCCTCCTAGGTTGGAGGCAGGAGTCAAGGCTCTGGTTTCCCATTATGTACCATCTCTAAGCCCAGGAGGTCCAGCTTCCCTGGCAGAAGAAGAATGAAGAATCCACTAGGAGGGGAGGTGGGATCACATCTTCCTTACCTCCTTTACAGGGACTCACAGTGACTGCCTTAAAAACCTATCCAAGAAAGAGGCATGTCATGAAACCCAGGACTGAGGTGTCCATTAGGGGGAAGGGAACCCACTGACATGAACCACTATACCTCCTTTCCTCCTTCCCTTGTCCAACCTCAGCAGCTGTGGGAACCAGTGGAGCTTCCTGCAGGTAAAAAAATTCAATCAATCAACCACCCACCCAACACCCTTAGAACATGTCTTTTGTTCAAGACTGAAGGGGACACAAAAGAGCAGGCAGGCCACCATATACTTATTAATACATCAGCTGCTTGGAACTTGGCATGTAGAACAGTACTTTTCACAGTAGAAAGTTTCCTAGGCCAGCCTTCCAAATAAAAACTAAGAGTGGGGAGTTGAAGATGGGAACTCAGGTTGCAAAGGTTCACTGTCTCCAACACTTATAAATTATTTTCCTAGACAAGTTAATAGTCTTGCTTTGCCTTCACTTGCTCATCAGGAAATGGGAACAAAGCATACCTTGCCAGATCATCATTAGGTTTAATGAACGGATGGCAATAAGGCACTCAGAGTAGCCCAAATATTCAATAAGCAATAGCTACAGTTGTCAAAGTGGAACTACAAAAGCAACCAGATGGAGCGGAGGCTGTTGTGGGAAAGCCCCAGTTCTGGTGGCCTCTCCCCATCTCCTCACCCTCACCAACTCTAAGCTATTTATGACTCATTAGCTCAAAGAAGAGCCAGCAAGGCAAGAGGCTGGAAAAAGATGAGGAAAGTAATAAGAAACCAGGCTTTTAGCTATTTCAGGCTAGAGATGAGACTGAAGGGAGTTGAGGGGGCTTCATAGATGTGGGTTGGGCACCCTAGTCCTAGACAACAAGGGAAGGAGGAGACCAGGAAGTTTGCCTCCCTGCTTTCTAGTCCTCACTGGAGTAGAAAGAGTGTGCAGAGGAAATTCAAGATTGTGGCAGAGTAGGTGGAAGCTACACTCACTGCCTCCAGAACAAAACTGGAATTACAACTAAATTATACAACAATCATCCTGAATAGCCAACTGAAGACTAGCTGGAGAAGTGTTATAATCAAGTATTTACGGAGGACTCCACATCAAGACTAGTAGGAAGGGCAAAGATGTGAAAAGGGTTGGCCCTGCCCCTGCAGGCACTAGCTAAGGTTCCAGAGGGATATCTCAGCTGCAGAGGGGGTTCCCCTTGAGAAACATGGGGTCTAAACCCCAAGCTGGGCTCCCCAGCCCAGAGCACCAGAGCTGGGAAAAGGCAACTGTGTAACACCTAGCTGTGAAAAGCAGTAGGGTTTCTGTCCACCAGGGAGCAACAGAGTCCTCTAGAGACACAGGCACCGTCTAAAAGGGCCAATGCACAAAATTTTCTTTGTAGCCACTTACTCAGAGCTCTGGTGGAGGGAAAACGAAGCAGACTACAGTTGCATGGAGAGAGACTGGGGTTTGTGGCTCCAGGGAGAGAACTAATGGAACAACTACCAGGATACCTCTGCCAAGTCCCTCTCCTCATCCCAGATGCCATCTTTCTTGGGTGGAGCACTCCCCTCTGAGTGACATCAGCCTGGGGGAAAGCAATAGTCTCACGCTCTGGACTCTATCTTACCCCACCCAGTGGAGCTTATGCCCTCTTGAAGAGTGAGCTGCCTTGGCCTGAGTGTAGAGGTCTGAGCAGTGACTAAGTTGTGTGGCTTTGGGGTGGGGAGCATTTCCCCACTTTCCCATGAACCTGACTGGCACATCCCCTTCATGGGAGATCCACTAGAACCATCCTCCAGGCTTCTGACAGCTGTACCATGCTGAGCTCTGTCTCCTCCCATAAATATCTGGAACAGACTGAGCTGTGTAGCTCTAGAACAGGGGCCATTTTCCCCTCATGCTTGACTAGAGCAGAGCTCTCCCTTTGCACAGTCACATCTTGATCTGTTTGGACCTGATAAACACTGCTGGCCTAACCCGAATGTCTCCCTGAGACTCTGCCCCAACACAAAGGTGTGACAATACCCAGCAGGTGGCACCTAGACTTGATACACCTGGGGACATTTGCTGAGTGGCCCAAGACCCAGTACTGGCACAAGGTTTGAACCTGTATCAGTCTGATGAACACCACTCGCTTCTGGTGACTAACTGTGACTCTACCTCAGGCAATTTGAGTACAGCCAGAGGTTCTTTCAGTGACTGAACCTAACAGGCAGCTAGTAGGCAGACACAGGCAGAGGCAGGTCTCAGGGTGCTTTAGGGCTTTTGCTGAACTGCCCTTGGGCCAAGTGCTGGTAAAAGCTAGCTTTAGTGCACAGCTTGGTCCTTTGAATGTGCACCTAGGCCCAGCAGAGGCAGCCATAAACTGGATCACTTGTAGCTCCAAACAAGTTGCCAAGGGCCAGTTACAGGCAATGTCTTACATTGGCCTGCACCAGAGTTCCTCCCAAAAGGCCCAAAGCCAACATACCCAGTGGCCAGCTTCAGACAACATCAGATCAAATTCCAATAAGCTTCACAAGTGGTATATTCAAAGGGAGATCTTAGCAAACATCAAACCCTGCTGAGGCGAATTTCACTTCATGTGGTCAGTATCTGCACAGCAACTTGCACACTGTGGTTGAGCTTCACACTCAGCCAGGGTGAAGGTTGATTCCACACACATATGGGGCAATAGAAATTAAGACTCAACTACAACAGGAGGGCCCACATAAACCACACAAGGAAAATTCCTGGAACACTCAGGTCAGGTGATCAAAGAGACTGCACCACTGAACCCCAAAGGACACCTACTACATAAAGCCACCCCTTGAGGCTGGGAGTCATAGAAGACATATCTAATACATAGAAACAAACACAAAGTAGCAGCCAAAATGGGGAGACAAAGAAACATGTCCCAAATTAAAGAACAAAAATACTTTCCAGAAAAGGAGCTAAATAAAATAAAGACATGCAATTTATCAAACATAGAGTTCAAAGTAATGGCTATCAGGATGCTCAAAAGCATGTTAAAAGGCATAGAAACAATAAAAAATGACCAGTCCAAAATGAAGAATACAATATCTGAAATGAAGACTACACTGGAAGGGATAAAGAGTAGATTAGCTGAAGCAGAGGACTGAATCAATGCTATGGAAGACAAAGTATAAAATAATACCCATCCAGAGCAGGAAAGAGAAAAAGAATTTTTAAAAATGAGATTAGCTTAAGAGATATTTGGTACAACATGGAGCATAACAACATCCGCGTCATAGAGGTACCAGAAGGAGAAGAGAGAGAGCAAGGGATCTAGAACCTATTTAAAGAAGTAATGACCAAAAAATAAAACACTCAAAATCAAGACTTTCAGCCAAGATGGAGACCTAGATAGACACACTGCATCTCCCTCTAAAATGAAGATGAAATACAACTACTTCAAAACTAGAGACAACCAAGTTCCAGAAAGTTAAGCTGCATGGAAATCCAACAAACCAAGATATAAAGAAGAAATGCTCATCCAGACAGATAGGACAGGACAGGAGCCAGGCAGAGAGGATGCAATATGGTGGTGGCAGCAGCAGTGGCGGCAGCAGGCCAGCAGAAAGCACAGTCACACGTTTTAAAAAGTTGGGAGGGACACATGGGGAGTGCTCACAGCAACAGACTAGACAGAGCAACTCATGCTCCCAGCGCTGGGGAAAATAAAGCCTCGTTGCTTTTGACTGTGCAAACCAGTGGAGGTTGGGGCAGAGGAAGAAACTGCTGGTCTCTCAGCAGAGTCTGCTTGTTTAAAGGGCCCCCACGGTCCTGGAACATCCGCAGACTCACCCACTCTGGGGACAACAGCCAGGACAACAGCTAGAGAGGCACCAGTTCCATACAAAAGTGGGAGAAGTGCCTAGAACAGGGGCGAGTGCTGAGCAAGCAGCATTGTTCCCTTTCAGACCCCTCCCCCATACACAGCACAAAAACGTGGTGAAATGAGTCACCCTGTACTGAGGAATACCTAAGGCTCCACCCCTTACAACATAACAGGAGCAACAGCTCTAACTAAGACACAGAGGCAAACAAACACAGGAGCCTGTCAAGATGAGGAGACAGAGAAGTATGGCCCAAAGGGGGCAATGGATTAAAGTTCCAGTCAGAGAACTAAGTGATGAGGAGATAGCCAACCTACCAAATGAGGAGATAGCCAACTTGACAGACACAGAGTTCAAAACACTGGTGATGAAGATGCTCACCGGCTTCACAGATATGCTTAAGTACAGCAAACGCATAAGGGAAGAAGCGAAGACTATCCTAAATGAAACGAAGAAAAATCCACACAAATGTAATGGTGAAGAGAAGGAAACTGGGGTTCAGATCAATGATTTGGAGCACAGAGAAGAAAAAGAACAGTCAACCAGTACATAAAGAGGAAATAAAAATTGAAAAAAATGAAGAGAGGCATAGGAACCTCTGGGAATACTTTAAACATGCCAACATCCAAACCACAGGAGTTCCAGAAGGAGAAGAGGAAGAGCAAAAAATTGAAAACTTATGTGAGAATTTGGTGAAGGAAATAGACATACAAATCCGAGAAGCACTGAGAGTACCAAACAAGCTAGATCCAAAAAGGACCACACCAAGACACATCATAATTAAAATGTCAAAGGTTAAAGACAATGAGAGAATCTTAAAAGCAGCAAGAGAAAAGCAGCGAGTTTCCTACAAAGGGGTGCCTATAAAACTATCAGCGATTTCTCAAAAGGAACTTTGCAGGCTAGAAGGGACTGGAAAGAAGTATTCAAGGTGATGAAAAGAAAGGAGTTGCAACCAAGATTACTCTATCCAGCAAACCTATCATTTAGAATAGAAGGGCAGGTGAAGTTCTTCCCAGACAAGATAAAGCTAAATGAGTTCATCATCACCAAGCCATTATTATATGAAATGTCAAAGGGACTTACTTAAGAAAAAGATCAAAATTATGAACATTAAAATGACAACAAACTCACAACCATCAACAACTGAATCTAAAAAATAAAAACAGAATCCAACTAAGCAAACCAGAATAGGAACAGAATCATAGGTATGGGGATCATTTGGAGAGTTATCAGCAGGGAGGGGGAAGGGGAGGAAATGCGGAAATGGTGCAGGAAATAAGGAGCTTAATTCCTGCACCATTTGGTGCAAAATAGACAGGGGAAAGTTAAAAATAATATAGGAAAGGTTAAAGCCATAGAACTTATATGCACAACCCATGGACATGAACTAAAGCGGGTGGGATTGCTGAAGGGAAGGGGGGTACTGGGAAGAGGGGAGCAAAGAGAAAAAATTGGGACTACTGTAACAACATAATTAATAAATATATACTTAAAAAAAAAAAAAAGAAAGAAAGAATGACCAAAAACTTCCCTAACCTGGTGAAGGAAAAAGACACACAAGTTCAGGAAGTGCAAGGTCCGTAACAAGCTGAACCCGAAGAGGCTCATACCAAGACACATCATAATTAGAATGGCAAAGATGAAAGACAAAGAGACAATCTTAAAAGCTGCAAGAGAAAAGCAGTTAGTTACCTACAAGGGAGCTTCTATAAGAATATCGGCTGATTTCTCAACAGAAATTTTGCAGGCTAGAAGTGATTGGTAAGAAATAGTCAAAGTGATGAAAAGCAAGGATGTACAACCAAGACTAGTTGGCCCTGCAAGGCTATCATTAAAACTGAAGGAGAAATTAAAACTGAAGGAGAAATGAAGAGCTTCCCAGACAAGAAAAAGCTAAAGGAGTTTATTTCCAACAAATCAGTATTAGAAGAAATGTTAAAGGGTCCACTTTGAGAAGAAGTAGAAGGAGGGGGAGGAGGTAAAGGAGGAGTTAAAAGAAGAGGAAGGGGAAGAAGAAGATAAGGAGAAAAAAATAGAGGAACATACTTAAAGAATAAAATGGCAATAAATACATATCTACCAATAATCACTTCAAATATAATGACTTAAATGTGCCAATCAAAAGAAATAGGGTAGCTGAATGAATAAGAAAACAAGACATATATATGCTGTCTACAAGAGACTCACCTCAGAATGAAAGATATACACAGACTAAAAGTAAAGGGATGGAAAAAAAGCTATTTCATGTAAAAGGAAAGGGAAAAAGCTGGAGGAGCAATACTTATATCTGACAAAATAGACTTCAAAACAAAGGTTATAGTTAGAAAAAGAAAGACACTATAGAATGATAAAGGGAGCAATCAAACAAGAGGTGGGAAGACTCCCAAACTTATTATATAATGCCACTATTTTCTTAATTCTAAAACCTGATAAAAATACTACAAAGAAGGAAAATGATAGGCCAATATTCCTGATGAATGTAGATGCTAAAATCCTCAACAAAATGTTAGCTAACCGAATCCAGCAATACATGGAAAAGATCATACACCATGATCAACTGGGATCTATTCTGGGGGTGCAAAGTTGGTATAATATTTGGAAATCAATAAATGTGATACACCACATAAATAAAATGAAGGATAAAAACCACATGATCCTATCAATAGATGTAGAAAAAGCATTTGATAAAATCCAGCACCCACTTAGGATAAAAACTCTCACTAAAGTGTGAATAGAGGGAACATACCTCACCATAATAAAGGCCATCCAATATGATGAACCCAGAGCCAGCATCATACTCAATGGGCAAAAATGATAAGCATTTTCCCTTAAGATCAGGACCAAGACAGGGATATCTGCTTTCACCTCTTTTATTCAAATAGTACTGGAAGTCCTAGCCACAGCAATGAGACATGAAGAAGAAATAAAAGGCATCCAAATTGGAAAAGAAGAAGTAAAACTGTTCTTATTTGAAGATGACAGGAACTGTATATAGAGAACCCTAAAGATTCTACCAAAAAGCTACTAGAACTGATAAATGAACTCAATAAACTAGCAGGATACAAAATAAATATCCAGAAATCAGTTGTATATTTATACATCAATAATAAACTACCAGAAAGAAAAAATATGGAAAAAATCTCATTCACAATTGCTTCAGAAAAATACCTAGGAATAAATCTAACCAAGGATGTAAAATACCTGTAGTCAGAAAATTATAAGACACTGAAGAAAGAAATGGAAGAAGATACAAGTAAGTGGAAGCATATATTGTGTTCATGGAGAAAAAAAAATTAACATCATTAAAATGCCCATACTTCCCAGAACAACCTATAAATTCAACACAATTTCTATCAAGATACCAATGGTTTATTTTACATGACTAGAACAAATATTTCAAAATTTTATATGGAACCACAAAAGACCTCAGGTAGCCACATAAAGAGTGTGCCACTTCAGAGCTTCAATTCCAACTCAGTGACTTGCTATCTGAGTGCCTTGGGCAAGTTGTGCAACCTCTCCAAACTTCAGTTTCCTCATTTCTAAATCAGGTCTTATAGTGATTAAATGATCTTTCATGAGATCGCTAGAAGGATTACATAAAATAATGCATCTTAAAGCACTTAGCACAGGACCGTGGCACATATTAAAAGCCTACTAAATCATCATTCATTATTATTATTATCATTATTTATTGGAACCACTCCTAGCCCTGTTACCATAGATCAGATCTTAGAGAGGATGTCAGGTATGGGAGCCTAGGGAAGCAGCAGGTTTCAGGCAAACACAAATGAGGTCTGCAGAGGAGAGGGGAAGATTGACTAGTGGGAAAGAGGATTAAAGAAAATTATGAGCAATTGCAGAAGATGGGGCAGTTCAGAGTCCCATGTGTGGTTCATGGCCAACCAGCCGGTGTCCCCATGCACTGGCCAGATATGAGACAATTAGATTGGGAGGTCTCTGCAAGAGACAAACTTCAATAAGTAGAAACCACAATAGGCAAAGTGAAACTACAAAAGCCAACCTATATGGAGTGAAGGGTGCTGTGGGAAAGCCCCCACCTTTCCAATAGGCAGGAAATTCTAACCCCCTTTTCTCTAGCATCCTCCATAAAGCTTCTTGTTTCCAGGAGCCCCTTTGAGGCCTTAAATTACAATCCAGTGGGTTAAGACTTACTCGTTCTCTACTGGAGGTTAGCCTCAGAGAACTGCATTTTAAAAGATTTTCCTGTATTGATAACCAGTAACCATCACTGCCCATACCACATCTTCCTCCTCATCTAACCTTAACATCTCCCTGCTTGATCCTTTGGGCTCCTGCCCTTGGGGCTTGGCCTCGGTGTGTTCTGTGTGATGCTAACCAGGGGTCTTGATCTGGCTATGATCCAGTCCTGCATTTGCTTGAAGGCTCAGTTGGGTGTCCTGTCCATGCTCTACCAGCCCCTGGCTCCCAGCCTGGCTCTGTTTTTGCCTTTGTTGTCTTCCCTCATAGTAGACCAGATGGCTCCCAGAGACCTCACCCACCCTATAGCTGAGGTAGGTCCTTCCAACTCACTCTGTTCTCCTCCTTTCCAGCCAGCTCTAGGGCCCAGCTGCATAGGAGCCCAAGAAGACAGAGTAAGAACAGCCACACCTCTTCTATCTAGGTCCAAGATATTTATAGAGCAGTTAACATAGGAAGGCTCAGAACCAAGTGTGTGTGTGTGTGTGTGTGTGTGTGTGTGTGTGTGTGTGTGTGTGTGTTTGGGGGGGGGGTTCCTCTCATACGATAGATGGAGAGTCATTTTTCTTGACTACTCTCTTATCTACCAAAAAAATAAAATTCAGGACTACTCTGAATGTTCTATAAAACATACTGCAGTCAGTCAATATTGACAGACAGATTAGCTGAGTTTCTGAATCCCAGAGTTTTCTCACAAGTTGGGTCCCCAGGGTCTGGAGGAATCCCAATACCACCAGCCCTTGGCTGCTCAGAGTCACCTCACTAAGCTTTGGCTTTGCCTCCTGTGGCCTGTTGATTGAGAGCTGGTAGTAATCACTATAAGTCTGCAAGTCATAAGGTCTTCCTCCTCATCTAACCTTAACAAGGACAGAGACAGCCAGGCACAGCCTGCCCTTGCCTCCTCCTCCTCTGTGTTGTTTGTGAGCCTTGCAGATTATTATTAGAGGCACCGCAGAGCTAATCACCTCCCTGGTGGACTCCCAGCTTCGCTCTGGCTCCTGCTCCTACATCATCTGCATTTGACCTGACTTTCAAGGGCTCCCAAGCTGCCTGCTGGCAGATCCTGGAGAGCAGCAGAGGTGAGCCCACCTGGGCAGGACTGGGGGATCATCTCCCCCAGGAAGGTGACCTCTGCCCTGAGCCCCCAAGGTAGAGGTAGAGGGCTGGGAAGGAGAGGGAAGAAGGAATGAGAGGGAAGAAGAATTTGGAAGAAGTGCTAAAAGCTAAAGCTGCTTTGGTGCTTTTTCTACTCTAGTTAAGCCCTTATTAGTAACATCTAGAGAGTTGCACACAGAGAAAGGAAGGAAGAGCAGGTGATGGAGGAGCTCCCCTCTCACAAATCAATGCCGGGTAATGGAGGAAAGTCATTAGCATTCTCTCCGTCCCTCCAAAAAACTGCAGAAGGAAAAACAAACCTCAATTCCAGCAGAAGGAATTTAAGTAGCCCAGGGGAAGAACTTCCTTGGGTAATTTCCATGCATCCTTCTGCAGCTTAGGTAGTTCTCACCAGTTTCTACCTTACACTCTCCCAATGAAACCCTCTCAGTGGCCTCCACTGGGCGGGTGAAGTCCAAATACAGAGGCCTAAAGTTCAATCCCTGCTCTGCCCACTTCAGGAAGCTCTCTTGGCCTAACTAAGCCCTACCCTTCCTGCAAAGCCAGCCTGGGACACTCAGCCATAAGTGCTCCCTCTTCCTCTGGCCTCACATTTACCTGGCTGCCAGCCTTGTTCCAGGGATACGGCCCACACCTTACAGAACTCTAGAGTCTCCTTTCTCCTAGTGTAGTATCTCACATAGAGAAGGTGCTCAAAAGATACTATGTGCTTAACACAAGGGATAACGTTAAGTCCCAGTGTTCTTGTTGTTTATAGGATATTGTGATCAGAGTTTTAGAATAATAAGAAAGAAGAGCAAAATAATAATAATAATCAGTTACAGAAGCTATTTCCTCATTTCTTCCTTGTGACCACCTCATTGGATAGGCATTAAAATTCCCATTTTATGTATTTGCAAATTGAGGCTTAGAGAAACAATTTGCTGAGGGCCACATAGCCAATGAGCAGTGGAGCTCTGGGATGTGAATTGAGGTCTAACCTCAAATCCTAAATTCCTTTCACTGTGAGATATTCTCTTGGCCAAAACTCCTTTAGATGTGACATCAATTTCACCAAGTTCTTCTGATAAAGAACTTGCACAGGATCTGTAAAAAGGTGCATTAAGTGGGATATCACATTTCATATCATACCAATATTCCCCTTTGGATGGATTCATTTCATTTAGTGACAGCTGGAGTGAAAGATATTTATTACTTCAACAAGTATTTTAGGTGCCAGGAATACAACAGTGAACAAAACAGATAAAATGTCCTACCTTCCCAACAATAGGAAAAAACAACCTGATTAAGAAATGGGCAAAAACTTAAATAGAAATTTTTTTCAGAGAGGATATACAAATGTCCAATAAGCACGTGAAAAGATGCTTAGTGTCACTAATCATTCAGGCAATGAAAATCAAAACCACAATAATATGTCACTTTACACTCATTAGAATGGCTATTATTAAAAACAAACAGAGAAGAGGGGAGGGAAGGGGAAGGAAGAGGAAAGAAGAAGTGTTGGAGAGGATGTGGAGAACCTGAAACTCTTGTGCCGTGGTGGTGGGAATGTAAAATGATTCAGCCCCTATAGAAAATAGTATGGTAGTTCCTCAAAAATTAAAGACAAAATTACCATGTGATCTAGAAATTTCAGTTCTGAGTATGTATCCAAAAGAACTGAAAGCAAAACATTGAAGAGATACTCGCACATGTATGCTCATAGCAACATTATTCATCATAGCAACCTGTGTCCATCCATCTACAGATAAAAGGATAAACTAAATGTGACATATACATGCAATGCAATATTATTCAAACTAAAAAAGAATGAAAATTCTGATCCATGTTACAACATGGATGAACCTTAAGAACATTATGCTAAGTGGAATAAGCCAGTCACAAAAAAGTCACAAATGGTATGATTATACTTAGTGAGATGCCTAGAGTGGTCAGCATCATAGAGCCTGAAACTATAAGGTGGTTGCTAGGGGCTGAGGAAGGGGTAAGTGGGGAGCTGTGGTTTAATAGACATAGGTGTCAATTTGGCAAGAGGAAGAAGTCTAGAGGTTGATTGCACAACAATGTGAATATACTTAGCACTTAGAAATGTCTAGGATGGTAAACTTTGTCTTATGTTATTTAAAGGAAATCCTCTGCTCTTGTGGCACTTATTTTTCTGCACTCTGAAATGCTCACTGGCTTATGTCCTGTCCTGTTGGCTTCTTCTGGCCTCCCTCCCCCTTCCATTGTTTGGGGCCAAGGAAGAGGTCAAGGAGCCATCAGGGTTCATTCCATTGACCTGCACACTCAAGCCTGCCACCCCTGCATTTCTTTGCACACCTCCTCAAGCTGGGAGAGCCAGGCCAGCTCCTCTCCTGACCAGCTGTCTCTTGCCTCGCTCTCACTGGCACTCCCTGAAGGAAAGTCATGAAGACAGTCATGACAGCCCTGCTGGAGGCTCCATGAAGGCACAATCAGGTTTCACCCCAGGGAAACCAGAAGCTTTGTTCTCTTTCACCTCCCCCAGACCCTACTGGGAAAGGAGTCTGTTGGCTTGTTACAGATCTCCTGAAGGGTGCACGTGTGTGTGTGTGTGCGTGTGCGTGCACATGGGGTGAGGGTAGGAAGATGGAAGTGGAACCAATAAATTTAGTCAGTTGCCTGGAGGCCAGCACACAAGCAGGCCTCTCCCCAGAGAACCCACCTGGAGCTAATTGTTTGTTGTTCTGCTGCAAATGCAGCTTCTCCACCAAAGTCCTCTCTGTCCAGATGTTGTCATCAGCCAACCCCATCAGGTGGGGCTGGTCTGGGGTCTGGCTCTCACCTGTCAGTCCTGACATCTTCAGTGGATAACGGAATGCAAGGATGTGAGAGGCAGAGCAGGTGCATGTTAATGAGGAGATCGATTTTAATTATGATTTTAATTAAACACCCAATCCAGTAGGAAATATGACAAGAACTAGGCTAGGATTATGCAACCTGAAAGAAAGGAGGGGCATGCATCCATGAGGGACAGAGCCTCTAGACCTCCTCAGGATTTGAAAGAAGTAAAGGGCAGCACCATTGGGAAACTGGGAAAAAGCTGTTCAACTTGAAATTTGCACATAGTAAGCCTTTTCTTTTAAAGAGCTCTCAGACATCTAGACTTTAGAAAGAGAGGATCTTAGCAACAACATGGACAGGCTTTGACTTTCATTCACATGGGAAAATTGAGGCCTAGAGGGAAATGTGACTTTATCTCTTCTGTCCCCCATAACATACTCTCCATGCCTCTAATAAAGTGCTTATCATGCTACATAATCATTAACTCTTCACAGCCTCCCTATCTGGTTATATAAATTGTTTACAAAGTCAGAGAGTTGTTTGAGTAATGCAAGTCCTTCTAGCACAAAGCTGCCTCTGCAGCTCTATTTGCACAACTAGTGAGTAGATACTGAGATGATTGTTTGTGCTTACAGTAGTGATTCCCCTCTACTGTGAAGGCATTATACATGATAAAAGATTTTCCAAACTCCACACCTCCCTCTTGCCTGAACAATACCTGACATATAGTAGGCATTCAGGAAATGTATGTACCACAAATAATTACAGAGTCCATAAACTTTAATGAGGAGTCATGAGCAACACTCAGTCAGTTGTTCTTTGGCCAACCTATCATATTTCTCAACCCTGCCCTGATAGAAAAAAGCAATGGGCATTTGCTGTGTGTGTGTATGTGTACACGTGAGTGTATTGCTATGCATGTTGTGTGCTGTGTATATGGTTGCAGATGATAGCAGCTGGTAGGAGAAGAAAACTCAAGGGGGCAAAGGAACTGATTTTACATATAACAGACAAGTACAGAATAATGCAATGGCAGAATTGCAAGAGAGTATTGATGAGCACTGTCCAATAGAACTTTTATGATTATAGAAATGTTCTATAGCTACACTGATACAGCAGCTACTAGCCACGTGTGGCTATTGAGCATTTGAAATGTGAGTAACATGACTGAGGAATTAAATTTTTAATGTAGCTACCATATTAGACAGTATAGGTGTGACCATCTAATCCAATTCTCTCTTTGTTCAGAAGAGGAAACTGACACTCAGAGAAGTAGCCCTTGGACATCACCTAAGCTCATACATTGGCCTTCACTAGCAGCACATTCAGACTTAATCCTACTATGGATTTCTTGTGCATAAACAGAATGTTTGTGAAGGGGTTCCACTTCCAGGAATGTTAATAAAGTCCCTCTATAAGGCCCAAGGACAAAGGCCAAAAAGATTCTCCCCAGCTCCTCATATAAGCTTGGACCAGAAAGGTTTAGATGCCAGAGCAAGCCTTGAGCAATAACTTAGGTACCGCTTCTGCCTTGTCTCCAACACCACCACCAATACCCCAGCAGACAGGGCCCATCTGGTCCTTCCCACCTAGGTTATGTGAGGTCTTTCCAGCCTGTTCACCTGTAGCTAAAGTCTTGTCACCTGCCTGAACAGAGAAGCTAAGTTTGGAGATGGTGGCAAAAGCTAACTGGGATTAGATGCACATGTTCCATGGTTAAGAAATGCTCAGATGCTCTAGAAGCACTTCTTAAACCAGATAATTTCTACTCTCCCCTCCTGCCTTTCTGTTTCCTCCTTACCCTACCCTTAGCAATCCACCGCTCCCAAGTGTCCCAGAGAGGTATTGACTGGGCTGTTTCTCCTTCTTGCATGTATGACTCACTATCAGTTAAACCTTTTCTGTAATGACTGAGGAATGGAGAAAACAGGGACTCCCACCTTCACTCTGACATACCAAGATCCCCTCCTTTCCTTCTCCCTCATGTCTCCTTTGCTGTCTGCTTCAATCTTTGGGCTGCCAATGCAAGAGGCAAAGTCAGAGTGCCCACCAATCACCCCTTATAGTCAGAACACAAAGAATACCCCTTGTCAAAACACATCTCAGGCTCCCAGATTGACAGAGACTGAAAATCAGGAAAAAGCATGGGCTATCGAATTCTTCCCACCATACCCCAAGGCTGGGCATTGAATTTTAAGCTTCAGATGAATTATGGGTCTCAGATTCTGAGAGCCAGTTCACCAGGAGCACCCTCTTAGAAAAGATGAGTTCAGAATTGTCTGTTTCTTTTGAGGAAGTGAGGGATTGAGGCCAGAAACAGCAGCAATTTCCACCTGTGATTCAAAAAGCACTTTCCTCCAAACCCCAAATCTCAGCAGGTTTCATATCAACCTCACCTCAGGGTATGGTCACATGCCCCCAAATCCAACTCTGATTTGTGCACTCAGGACTGTCCAAGGAGGACAGAGGTAGCCTCACTGTGGACACTATAGTCTTCCTAGCAAGGGAAAGAGCCAGCCTGTCAGAGACCTGTTAGCTGAAACAGACAAAAATGTAAGAGACAGTTTGCTCACCTACTGGGGCACAGCAAGAAGGCAGCTGCATTGTGAGGCAGGCTACCTATGAAGCCTCGCTGATGGCTTCATCAGCAAGGGAATGAGCCAGTGACAGACAGAGCGGGCCCTTCTCACCCTAAGTGGGGCCTCAGTTAGGGAAAGAAAGCACCTCTTTGAAAGAACTGATAGAGTGGTGTTGCAACTCCTAATAAGCTTTTTTTTTTTTACCCCTTTCTTAAGGAACTCATAGTGAGCAGCCCAGAACTACTCAAGTTGGAGCCCATCTCTTGTGCCATCTTCAATTTATTTCAACAAAGTCATTGAACACCTACTCTGTGCTTTATTCTTTCTCCTTATAACTGAGAATCTCTTCTCTTGCTAGAACAATGCCTATTTCTCTAAGATTTCACCTTTGGAGAACAATGGGTCTAGATAGTGAAGGAGGTGGAAGGAGGCAAAGCAGGAGCAGAAATGGAAGCAAAAGAAAGGAGTGATGGACACCATGTCCCTTCACTAGTATTCAGAGTCTTGCCTGGCTCTGTTTTTCTTCAGCATTAGCCTGTTCCCTAGAGTGCTGCTTGCATTGGATGACCTTGAGTGTCCCTGAAGCTGAGGGCTTAGCCATGGAAAAGCTGGACAGCTCCCCCAGCTCTCTTGCATCTACTTAATCAACTGGATATGGTTCCAGGTCCAAACAAGCTCTAGTTGGGCAAGTTGCTATATACCCCCAGGGCACTGCATTCAAAGCTGAAGAAACCCAAAACCCTGTGTTATTTTAAACTGCATACCCACACAGCGCTGCTAGGAGCATCTACATGGTAAATGATCAGAGAAGCAAATATTTCAGCCTGACAACCAGTAAGACCCACATCTTGCTCTGACTTTGTACAAACACGTTTCTTCTACTGCCTCGTACTGCCTGCTCATTACACTGGGAACACAATTTTCATTGAGTTAGATCTGACACTGGTTTTTGACTAACTTTTGGCATCTGAATCCAAAAATGACCCCAGTTTTTCTCTATCACATCAACTTTTTAAGGTACATGGTACCCTCCCTTTGTCCCCAAAATCATACAAAATGTACATACAAAGGAAAATAAAGAAAAAGTTACCTGAATATACTGTTTATTTAGAGTTCTTTTATTCATATAAAGGCTATATATTGTTACTGTAAGTCAAATTGTGTACAAGTAGTAAAGTTCTGCTACCAAACATACATATTAAGGTATTTTATCTTTTCAAATGACAGGCTAGGAAATGCCAAAATGAGATACTTGAAACAGTCTCCTACTGTTGGCAAAGCTTTCACAGATTGCTTCATGAGACCCAGTTTTATGTGCAGAGGTGGGAATAAAATGTACTTTCTGTTAACAAGTGGCTCATGTAGAATGTTTGGATCACCAGGTTTGAGGTCAGATCTTGGAAGTCAATTCGACTCCACCCAATGCTTCTCATAAGTTCTGCTGTCCCGCACACACAGAAAACAGGGATACTTGGTGTATCCGCATTACTGACCAAGAAGGAAGCAGACCATTTGAAGGTCAACACTGATGATCCAATTGTGCTTGTGATATTGCAACAGATCAATGACTCTCTTTATGTCTTCATATTCTTCACAAAAACAAACTGAATGGCCAATTGGGACTGCACCAAATAAATTGCAATTGTGGAGGAGGACACACTTCAAGCTCTGCTTTGAGCTATCGATGAACAGTTGCCATTCAGCTGCATTATAGATTAGAATTCCCAATTCCTCCATTAAACCATGTATGTTATGGCGATACACAAAGCCACCGTCACTTCAAAAGTACTGTAGAAATGCACTTTCTCTTGATCGAAAGTAGGATACCTTCGCTCCTTTTTCAAGCAAGTTTTTCTCATGCAGTCTTGATGCTAGGAGTTCTGAAGCCTTTTTGGATAGTCCTAAATCTCGTGCCAAATCATTCAACTCATGCTGATCAAATCCCTTATAAACTGAGTCATCTTCAATTTCAAAATCTTCATCATTGCTGTCACTTAGTTCTTCACCATACTCCTGTTTATCGAAAGAGGGTAGTTCAACGAAAACTGGCACTGGGATTTCAGCTGAATGAGGCACTGGGCATATAGCTGATCGTAGACTAGGATACTCTATTTTACATAGATTTTTCTTGTTATATCCTGATGTTTTCACTACACAAAAATAACAGTCACTGAATGATCTCTGAGTTCTAGCCAAACCATAGGTATACCAAATGGCAATTGATCACGTGTTCCCTTCATCCACATCCATAAACTCTCAACACACTGCTTGCACACCTTGTGAGGGGCCCAAGACTTACCTCAATCACCAAGTTTTACTTTAAAATATGGAAAATAGGCTTACCTGACAAATGCGCTGATGTTTGTCCTTTGACTGGGAATGGTGAAACGGTCACAGATATAACAAAACAAATCAGGGTTGTTTAGGCACTTAAGATGACAAATAGCAGAGGCAGACATGATCTGAAGGAAAGGAAATAAGTATGTATGTAAATAAAAAAATAAATTCTTCTAACTCCTTGTATACAGACTAGAACTCAGACTACACTTCGGAATACAATTCACTATATAGAGCAGCACACAACCTCTCACCACACTGTCTCATGTGTAAATGAATAGCCTAGGCAAGTATGAACCTGTCGCTGATCTCCAAGGTTGTCCCCCACCCCTCCACACTTGAGGGAGGTTTGCCCTCAGCCGATTGGAGAGCACTAGTGCTTCCCTCAATCCAGGCTCGATCCAGCCTAGAGTGGTTGCGTTAAGATAAGGTGTACAGAAAAACTTGACGTGGTAGAAGAAAACTAACTGCAGTTTTGAAATCGGCATGTCTATTTAAGTCTAAAACAGCTGAAAAATCGAACTCAACAGGAGTTATATTAAATTTTTTTCCCCTGTAGTTATCATTCTTTTCTAGTAACTAGCAAGCTCTGACCAACATACAAGGACTTTATTAATACCGATAACATCTCCCTTCATTTCAGGCCTTTCTATTCAAGTCACCATGCAACCTGTAGGCAAGAATCCTCTCAGGTAGAAGAGGTGTGGGTGAAGTTGCTTCTCTTTCACACTGAATATCTTGCTACCTAGGCACAGAACTTAAAGAAAACACTGCTAGTTAGAGAACAAATCCAGGTGGAGCCTTGGCATGCTCTTCTTTGATTTTTCTCATACCTACTGACCTTAGCAAATCCATCAACCAGTGTTTAGTGGGCGCCTGTTATGAATGAGGTATCACGGCAGTCTCGGGGATGTATAAGACAAGGTTCTGTCCTCATTTGAAGAAATCTGTGGTGTTTTGAGGACGTATATCCAGGACTGCTGAAGTGTAAACTAAAGAACTGTGGGAGTTCATTCATATGGAGCACAGAGGCCCTGGAGATGATGCCCAAACTGTGTTATTCACAACAAGAGGAGGTATATGCCGATAACTGTAAGAAGTGGGGGTGCTGTGGGGTGCAGTGATGGAGAGGCTTCTCTGAAGTCCTGGGGCTTGAGTTTAACTGAGAAGGATGGCTTGGATTTAGCATAAAGAAGATGGGTGCAGAAGGCATTAAAACCAAAACCTTGACCCCACACCCACCTTGAACTACCACCCTATTTCTGTATTCACTCTCTTTCCAACCAAGCTGCCCCAAAAGGCTCATGTACAGAAGCTTTCTCCATTTTCTTACTTCAGTCCACTCCAACGTGTCAGCCCCCTGCCCATCCTCACCCCTATATACAACTGGTAGTTCTTTGCTCAGACCACCAGTGACTTTCAGTTTACTCAATATCATGCACATTCTTTGAAGTTTCTATTCTCCTGTCTCTTCAATAGTATCTATCTGACTAGTTGCCCATCTCTCCTTTAGGAGGTACTTTCCTTTCAGTTCCTGTCATGTCTCATTTTTCCTTGTTGCCCTCCCAACTCTCTTACTGTGCTTTTCTGTAACCACCTCTTTCTTAAGCAAACATTATTGATTCCTTATTATTTGTACAATTCGAAGTATTCTGTATTTTAACTACGTTATATTTTAACTACTTTAATCCTCAAAGCAATCCTATGACATAGATGCTATTGTTCCCATTGCCTAGATAAGAAAACTAAGACACATACGGAAACTTTTCTAGAAATCTTAGCAAGATATTGCAAAAGGCAAGATTTGAACAGACAGTTTGAGTCGATGTTATACTGTTTCTTTACCTGATTATATTAGTAAAGATAGAATAAAATAGGCTGTGATATTAAACAACCTCAAGATCCCAGTAGCTTACTATAGCAAGGGTTTATTTTTATCTCATGCTATATATCCAAGACCCAGCTGCTGAGAATCTGCTCTACAGAGTCACTCAGAGACCCAGGTGATAAATGTTCTATCTTGTACTATAGGTAGGAAAGACAAAGGTTGGAAAATCACATATGGGTTTTTTCTTGTCGTTTCCACTCATATTTCTTTGATTAGAATCAGTCATATGACCCTACCTAATTACAACTGGTCACATGACACCACTTAACTGCCAGAATAAAAATATTGAAGAGCAAATGAAATATTTGGTGAGATAACTGTATGTACAATTGTAAACTTTAAATGTTGGAGTTTCTCCAGCCTTAGTGTTAGGCTATCATTTTTTCTCACTCCTTTCTTTTTTTTTTTTTTTTTTTTTTTTTTTTAGAGAGAGAGAGAAGGGGTGGGGAAGGGAATAAAAAGGAGAGGGAGAGAAACATCAATGAGAGAGAGAAATACTGATCCGTTGCTTCTAGCATGCACCCCAACCAGGGATGGAACCCACAAACGGGCATGTGCCCTGACCGGAAATTGAACTGGAGACGTTTAGCTTTGTGGGATGACATCCAACCCGCTGTGTCACACCAGTCAGGGCTTTTTCTCACTCTTTACACATCCATTCTTGTACCTATATACTGAGACTTCCAAAATTTAATCTTCAACTCCAATCTCAGCCTCATTTCTGAGCTCCAGTTTTGTCCATTTAACTGCTTACTTGACATCTTTAAAAGAGTATCTAGAAAGCTTCTTAAATTAAACATATTCAGAACAAAACCATTGGAGTACTCCCTCATCAAAATTTCTCTCTTTCTCAACCTGTCTCATTCAATAAATGACACCTCCATCCATTTAGTCATTTCTCCCAGAAATCTGGAAATTATTCCCACCCACTTCCTTTACTTCTCATATTTGAACTATCACCAATTCTGAATGAATCTACCTTCAAAATAATATTAAATATACCCAGTTTTACCAGCACTGTCACACTTGTCTAACACACCATCATGTCTTGCCTAGACTGCTGCCATAGCCTCCTCCCTGTTTTCCCCCATTTCCTCTCTTTTCTCCTTGTAGAACATTCTCCACACCACAGCCAGCATGTTCTTTATAAAGCAAAAATCAGATCATGCCACTCAGTTGTTCATATTTTTTAGGATTGTGTCCAAGGTCCTACCACACCCCTACAATCTAGACTCTGCTTACCTCTCCAGCAACATCTGTTCCACTCTTCCCTTTATGCACCACTTCCCTGTCTCACTGGACTTCTCTGATTTTTTTTTAATGTGGGCTTTTCAACAATCTGCTCCCATTCCTTGGAAGGCTCTTTTTACACTCTTTATTCCATAAAGTCCTTTTTATGCACAGGTCTTAATCTAAATATCATCTCTCAAAAGACCTTCCATGAAAGTGTAATATAAATGAGAACCTCATGATATATATCTCATCACACTCCTGTTTTGCTTTATAGCATGTGCTACAATTTGTAATTACATATTTAACTTGATTTCTTTTGTTTAATATCTAATTTCTATTGAAATTCCATTCTCCATGACAGCTATGGACTACCTCTCCTACGAGTATCTGGCCTATAATGTCACCAATCAATAATTGTTAAATAAATAATTCAATGAAAAAATAACCAATTGCCCTGAAATATACCTTCAATGATAAGCAGACTTGGCATGCAATAAAATTGGTTTACCATCTCCCCATCCCCCTACTTCCTGTTGATGTGGTTATGGCCAAATAACAGTGATCTGTTTTTGAGTTCTCCAGAAACATGAAGATCTCGATGGTCTAGAATGGTCTGGCTGATTCTGGCTCCTGAGGGGATTTGGTTAGCATACCCTAAGGCTAAACCACTCTGAGTCACAGGCAGACTCAGCAGAATTGTGATCTCTTTGTTGATTTTTAAAAATTGATTGACTAATAACTCATTAGTCCAGCGCAAGGTCTTTCTTGAGCTGACTCATTCTGCTTTCCAGCTGTATTGCTACTACAACTAGTTGCTACAAACATAGTGGCTCAAAACAACACTAACTTGTTATCTCATAGTTTTGAAGTTCAGAAGTCCAGAATTGGCCTCACTGGGCTTAAATGAAGATGTTGGCAGAGCTGCATTCCTTTCTGGAGGTTTTGGGGAAGAATCTATTTCCTTTCCTTTTCCAGCTTCTAGAGATGCATGCATTCCTTCTTCCACCTTCAAAACCAGCAACATCAGGTTGAGTCCTTTCCACACTGCCTTCTCTCCGCTTCCCTCTCTTCTGCCTCACTTTTCCACTTATAAGGACCCCTAAGGTTTCACTGAGCTCTTCTGGACAAGCCAAGTACTCTCCCATCTCAAGGTCAACTGATTAAAAATCTTAATTCTATCTGCAGGCCCTTTGCCATGTAACCTAGCACACTCTCAGGAGACTGTCATTCTGCCTGCCACCAACCGGACTTCCTTTTACCTCTCATCTCAAACTCTATTTTTAACTACAAATAACCTGACGCTTAGAACCATTGTTCTGAAAAGTCAGGGTAGTAAGAATGAGTATCTACAAGAAACCACACAAGTCACCTCTAAATGTTTCCCTAGTATGTCCTACCGCTTGTACCTCTTTATTCACAGATCACCACCTCACACTCCAAATGTTCTAATCTAAAAATGAGGATAAAGGATGCCTGTTTCACTGGGCTGTTGTGCGAATTAAGTGTGTTTTTGTATGTGCAATATACATTTGTACACTGCTTAGGAAGTAAGGCTAGTAGATGAAAAAGAGCTTGTGGCTTGGCTTCTGAAGTCTGGATTCAAATCTTAATTTTCAACACTTATGACTTCTATGGCTCCAGCAGAGTATTTAATTTCTATCAATTCCCTCAAAATCTTTATTTCTCCACTGTAAAAAGGGAGGTATATCAATAACAGCTATCTTACAGGGTTGCTGTGAGCATCAAATGAGATAAGTTATGCAAAGTGTTCTGGTATATAGTAATTGCTCTATAAGATTAGATACTATGATTATTGTACTAGAATCCCTAATAAATTGTAGCTATTCTTTGTTGTTATGGTGCTTTATTTCATTTCTTTATCGGACAAACTCTTCACTCTTAGGTGAAGTACTACATCTTTAGGAAAGCTTTCTCTTCTCTCTCTGCCAGAAGTGGTTAGTTCTTTCCCCTTGTGCGCTCCTATAACACACAGCCCACATTTCTATTACCGCATCAATAGAATGTATTAACTTAAGTGTCTGTGTACACCCCGCCATCACTACCACACACAGGAAACTGTGAGCTACTTAAGAGTAGGGTCCATGTCCCATTCATTTAAGTCACTTCACAGTTAAGCAATATAATGTTTAAGTCATTTCTGTTGATTGAACAGACATAAGATTCTAAGTTACTACTTAGAAATTACCATAATATAGAGTGTGTGTTCATTCAGTCGTTTAAACATACATAACGTCACTCTGTTCTCAGTGTTCTGGTTGGTGCCCTGTATGTTCTTTGTTCCCTGAAAGCGGCATTCCTTGAGGTTCAAGCACAACTGGACCCCGGGAGAGCTACAGTCAGGAAATAGACTCCACCTAGTACAGGCCCCCTCTTAGAGGCATCCTGTGTCCCTCAGATTACTACTCCCCACTTGCCCCTGGGGGGCCCTTGTTCACAGCTTTAGCAACTAGGCCCTGCAGAAAAAGTCAGCCCCAAGCAGAACAGGGCTGAAAATCATATTTTCATGGGATGTCAAACCTCTTCTCCTACCCTGAATGAAAGGTGTTATTTCTGAGAGGAGAATGTCACACTACTACCGAAATTCTGCTTCCTCGGCAAAACCCCTGAGAGTTTCTCCACACGGCTGGCAGCTCTCCACCCAAGGCCAATGCCAGGGAATTCACCAGGCCCAAAGCAGATCACGGGAGCACAAGCTCCTCTGTGATTAAAACTCAGGGAAGCAAACTCGGGGAGCATTCACTTTACAGAAATGAGGCCAGGATAGGAGATATGGTCCAGACACCCCACCCCAGGACCCACAGAAAGTGTTAACTCGCCTCAGGAAATTCACTCATCACTTTGCCAAATCCATAAATTATCCCCAGTTCAGCAACCTCTGGGCCTTTCCTGTAACAGCTGATATCCTTTCAGCTTCATCTTTAGTATATATAAAAATATACCCTTCTCACCTGCCAACAAGCGATCAGTCCCTCATCTCTAAGCAATTCATGCTGGAGACTGAGACCTCTTTCTGATTCACCCACACCGAATCTGCCCTGGGATAAAAAAGCTTTGTACAGAGCTGGGAGGGTGGAAAAGATGTCAGGCAGTGACTAGATTCAAATAAATGGGAAACTGTCTATATTTTTTAATGAGTGAGAAGGCACTAGGGAGAACAGATCAGAAGTGGCATTTTGTCCCTTGAGGTTCACGTGTAAACTTCTGTGTGTGTGTCCTGGGGGCTGATCATGCCCTAAGTCCCCAAGAATCCAAAAGCACTAACTGCTTACCTCTCTGCAAGCTCTAAATATGGACACATGGCCACCATGACCATATTTTCCTAGGTCTGGAGAATCTGGCCCTACTTGTTCCCTTCAGTCACTCCCAGAGGCTCCTGCTTTCTGACAAAGATGTGAGTCAGCTCTAAGCAAAACCCATATGACTAACTCAGGTCTTCCGGATGCCCTGTGGCTGGACTCAGGTGCTGACCTGTTCTATTCTAGCACTCTCTGTGTCAAAGATCCAGCTATTCTGATTCCAGGAGGCTAAATGTTTTTCCAAGATAGTCAGGTACACAGGTAGTGACCTTTGTGTGGCTTGCAAGCTGTCTTAGCAAGGTGCCTCCTGTCCAGATGATCCCCTATACAAGACTTGGGCTGATAAGGTACACCATACTCTCATGGAAATAGTGGCACATCTCCTCTGGAAAACTCCCAGTGACTACAAGTGTCCTCCTTACCAAGGACTCTACTCAGAAATCTCCAGTCTGCTCCTCAGGCACCTCACTCCATTGCATGACAGGGCTGTATGCAAACATTTGCTTTGATTTGTAAAATGATCCCTATAATTAGGGAAAAGAGTTAAATAAAGAGACTGATTTCAGAGAGCAGGATCCTAATGACACTAATACCTGACAAAAGGGGTCATTATGATGGGCTAATGGGCCTTGCCTGGCGTTCAGCTCTCTCAGGAGCAATCCAACACACTCAATTATCTGCTAATCAGGGCCATTTTGTCAGAGGTTATTGCCCTGAAGTATCAATTATAGGAACATTATTAATACTTTGTAGAGAAACCACTTGCATTGAAGTGTTAAACTCATGGAGTGAGCCCCTTCACCCTCTCTTCCCCACACAGACCCATAATATGCTTTCTCTTTTTGCCCCCACTTAATTCCCCAACTGGGGCTTTTCATGACCCATTGGGTCTATTGGGAAGGAGCCAGGACCATCAAGATGTTCCCAATCCTGTCACCTGTGACTAAACTGACACTCTCAATTCTTAATGCCACCAGCTAGCAACAGTAACTTAGCCCAAAGCCAAGGCATTACTGACTCAAGATGCAGGAGGGAAGCTGGGGACCACAGAACAGGAACTGCAGAAACAAAAAGTCTGTGTGCGTGCTTGAGTGTGTGTGTGTTTCTTTCTCTCACCCTCCCTTCCTCCTCCTCCTTCTTTATTTCTTTCTATGTCTTCCTCTCTATCTCTTTGTTTACCTCTCTCTGTCTCTCTTTTTCCCTTTTTCTCCCTTCCCTCTTCCTCCTTCCGTTTATTCCTCCTCCTTCTCCTCTCCTTCTTCTCCCCCTCCTCCTTCTCCTCCTCCTCTTTCTTCTTCTTCTTTCTACTCTCTCCAATGTGGTCCTTTCAAAGAAATGGAAAAGAAAAGGACAGGAGGTCCTCACTTCAGGAAGTAACCTCCTCACGGTACAGTCTATACTCTCCCTAGAACTCACTTCTCCTCCATGCTGAACACATGGATTGTTTTTACCACTAAGGAGGCAGCGTCCCATGCAGAAACTGGAAGAATAACTCTTTTAAAATGCTGTGATATGGAGAACAAAATAGGAAAAGGACTTTAGAATAAGCTCAATGAGAATTCAGATCTCTGTCACCACTCACTGGCAGTGGGATCTCAGGCAAAGTCATTTAACCTCTCTAAGCTGTACTTTTTAAATCTCCTGGGAGATGCTATGGCTTAGAACACTGGCTGTGCCACTTACTAGCTGTGCAAACTGAGCAGTTATTTCACCTTTCTGAACCACAGTTTTTCACCTCTAGGATAGAGATAGTTATATATCCACATGCTGAAGCTATGGTAAAGGTTAGCTGAGCATATGTACATAAACTGACATTCCATTCACAGGAGCATGATACTTATTTGACAGTGGGGCTCTGGGATCGAAACATTTGCTCTTAAATGAATAATAAACATAAATGCTCAATAGTAGTCAGTTTTATTGTTCCTGTACCCCTAAATAATTAGATAACTGCCAGGAAAGCAAGGGTTAACTGATTTTTCCAGTTAGCAAAGAGAGCAGTGACCCCTGGAAACTCCTTTCGGTGTTCTGGCATCATGGGGAGGTGCCCAGCCTGCTTCAGAGGAGCTGTTTCAGGGGCATGGATAGAACTCTCCATTTCCAAGGCCCAGCAGGTCTAGACCTGCCCCTCACAATCGGGACTAACTTGTTTGGCATCTGACCAACAGAAGAGATTTAATGCCACATGGGAATTTTCTATAATCTGGCTTAGAGGCAGATTCAGTCTCATGAGAAAGGGTAAGAAAAGGAAATGGGAGTTTTTGCTTTGGCCCTTAATGGTGTCTCTCATCCCAGTCAATTCAACTCTCTGGTTTAGAAAAAAAGAAATTAAAAAACATGGTTGTGTTTGTGCATTTGCCAGTAGTTGCTAAGGCTCTACTAGGAGTTGGGCAGTGTGAACCCAGTCTGAAAAGGGGAGGACAACTCAAGGACAGATTGGTTCTACTAAAATTTAATCTATGATCTAATATAATGATCTATCTATGTATGTCTATAGCTTCCTATAATTCCTGGTCGAGCTGTTGGACTATGAGTTATTCCATCTGGGGAAGCAAAGCTCAAGAATGGGAGCACATAAAAATGCTCGTGTTAGAGAATTGTAAAAAATTGGTGATCATCCCCGGCACAACTGAGTACAAACAAACATCAAAGAAATGAATTTCATTCATAACTAGGATGTTTTAGGTCAAGAGCGTTAATTTAAAAGTATGTAGTTTAAAACACAGGAACAATCTCTGCCACCTCCTTCCTAGAGACCAGAGAGCTGTCACGACTTTTGGTCGATTCAGGGAGAACCCAGTCCAGTGGAGTAAGATGGCCAACAGGGCACTCTGTATCAGCCAGATGTGGCTGGAAAAGAGGAACAGACATTCATACGCAAAAGGCCTTCACATCATCCTTGAGGAAGCCTCACCCAGGCTCAGTGGTGAGAAGTGCTGGTTGAAGGTGCTGAGAATCCAGATCATGGCGTATAAATGTGCTGCTGTTTGGTGGGCCTGAGTAATTAGCATTTGCATTAAGTAGTGACAGGGTTAAGTGCTAGCAGGGGTTTGATCTGGACTGACAGAGTCTAAGCTACAGAGTGGGGTGGTTGCCTGGCAACAACACCTGTAGCACATTAAGCAGCCAGTCAGCTTTGTCAACTTCTAGCTGGGCTTTGTAGAGCATAAGGTAGGGGTAGAGGAAGGATCAGGGGGCACAGAAATGGAAAGCTGGACACTGGGTCTCAAGATGGAAGAGAGGGGGAAAATCACGTGTTACTTATGAGTCCCCCAAAACAGCTTTATGTCTATTTTACTCAAGCAGGAAGCAGGCAAGCAGCTCCAGCTATGAATCCTTGGTAACTATCTTCAGTATGACTCTTGTCTCTCCCTGAAGCTCTCACACCAGCAGCTGAGTGATGTAGAAACTCTCTTCCTCAACCCAAGTCCTCTCTCAGATAAGGATTTGCTGATCTAGACAAAGGGTTGTGAAAAGGGGGGTGGGGGTGCTTTGTGGTTTTGTTTTCAGATTCAGGGGGAATGGGGCCTCTTTCCACTGACCAGTCTTTAAGGAAGCAGTCATAGAGAACAAAAGCAAAGACCCTGAAAGTGTAAAATCTTTCTCACCACCTTCTTCACACCTTCCCACGTATCCCTCTGGACTTCATCTCATGCACCCTTGAGATATGACTGGAAAAAAACAATTTGGAGAAGGGCAGAGAGCTTAATATTGTTGCTGCTGTCTTTATAGAAGGCATGATCTAGCTAGCCCCTTGATTTCCCCAAAATTCCCAAGCTGCCTTTGAGGAGGGTATGGAAGTATGAAGAGTCGTATCCCTAATAGAAAGAGGTTATTCAAAATGTAGCACTAGCAATGAGAAGACTTGGGGTCAGCTCCATTTCTGTCACTTGAAGCCATCTAGCCTTTGGCCTATACCTGTGCTGAGACTCAAATGGGGAGTAATTATATCTGCCCTACTTATATTAAGAGAATCAAAGTAGGCAGCTGAAGTAGAAGCTTATTAAAATGCTATAAAACTTCTTATGCATATAAGGTATTCATTCACTCTGCCAACATGATGCCAATATATCTGCCCTTCTAGAACAGCCTGAACTATTTGCTGTTTGGCCCAAAGCAGAGGAGAGAGAAGCAGCCACGTGGCCATGCCGCCCAGTGATCCAGTTGTAGAATATCTCTGAGAGGGGCCTATTCAGCTATTCTATTCTAGGTTCACTGGTCCAGATCCAACCCTAGGCCAACAATTACTTTAATCACTGGGTTTGGAATTCAGAGAGCCTGACTCTCAGAAGACCTTTTGCTTATCTGTTACCCACTGAATTTCCACCATACACGTACGCATGCGGTTACAAGAGAAACCCCTAGGAGGACAGAGAACCTGGTTCATGGTCCCAAACATACATTTGCCTACCCTCCCCTTCCAAAAATCAAACTTCTCTGTCTAGATTATGTTAAAAGTCAGCCCAGTGACTGAGGTGCACATGTTGTTTGCCCTCTAGCTTAAAAATAGCATCAGCAGGCTAAATCATAGATGAGCATCCCACTCCTACATGATCCCCCTTCAAGTCTGAGAAAGCAGCAAGTCTCCTTTTCCACAACACAGTTAAGAGGGTTCCTCCACCACATCTGGCTAGTAAAAAGGAGAATACATGCAGAAATCAGCAGATTGGATGTTCACCCAGGCTAAAGGAGCTGCTCACAAGCCTGGTAGGTACCACAACCTCTGTGTGTTTTTGTGGGCTTTCTGTCTGAGCGGTTGTGGGGTCTGTGAACACCACGCCACACCCAGGGTGACACTGTGGCTGTGTGAAAGCTGCTCACTCCATGGCTCCTCCAATCCCTGTTCTGTGCTGTTATTTTCATGCTCTGGGTTATATTTAACTCAAGTCATAATATTTGGGGGGTTGGAAGCGGCCGTTTCACCAAGAAAGGCATTTGAATATTCTCAGTTCTAGAGAATTCCAGGGGCTCTAGGAAGAGAGTGAGGCATTTGCCCCAGATTTGTCTGACACATTGTGGTCATGTGGACTCCATTAGTGAATGACTGAGGTGTCTAGCAGACAGCCTAGAGGAATGTTGTAGCAACAATGAAGAGGAGCCAGTGAGTGATGTCAGCAGGAGGCTGATGCCTCTGGGAGTCCCCGGGCACTCGCCCCACGCATGCCCACAGGAAGGAAAACTCTAATTGCCAATACTGCCTACCTTGTCACCACCTCAACTAGAGGAGCATGTGACCTGAGAAGCATAGCAATTCAGCTGACCCCTGACCAAGACTCTCATGCCTGATGCCTCTGATAAGAAAAGGAAGCCCCCAAAGAGAGCCTCATCCTATACTGGCAGTCAGTGTTTCCCTCCAAATCCCAGACAAGATTGGCACAGGGCAAAGTATAGGTTGCCCATTAAATATGGAAATGTGAATGACACTCTTTTATTCCTTACAGTATGAAGATATCCTTGAGGACATAGGTAGATTCACATGTTTCCAGGATTTTTGGCACTGTACATACTTTCTATTTTATATTCTGCAATAAATGTCTCTGGGAAACTCAGACTTATTCCTTTTGCACTACTTCCCTGAGCCATGAAGGGAAGTTAGGGCAGAACCCCAAGTACAGTACACTGAGGTGGAGTCTGTGAGTAGTTGGAGAGTGAGGACAGGTGGGGTTGCTACATGTTATTATGGTGTTTAAACACAGGCAGGTCCCAAAGTTCCAGGAGAGCAGGAGGAGTGGTGGGTCCCAGGGCACAAAACACTTTCCGGTCTAAACAGATTCTGGTCTCCTCACCAGCGAGAGCAGCTGGCACAAGACCTATGAAGTATTCCATGAGAGCAGGTTCTGCTAATGCTTGGAAGGATCTTGCCCTGTAAAGGGGTCCAGGAGCCAGGCACTCAGGGAGGGACATTAAGAAGACCTTTCCAGTCAAGGACTACCCTGGTCCCCAGCTATGGAGACCACTGTTTCATCTCCAGCCTGAACTAAAACACTAAAACTAGCATTTGCTTCACATTCATGGGAACTGACATATGGTATAATTTTTTTTTTAATCTTCCAAGTTCCCTAGGCAGCTTTGACGTGAATATTAATACTAACATAATTTCATGATGATTAGAGAACACAATTAGGGGCTATTAATAATGACACAAATAATGACATTTAAGGCCTCATTTTAATTTGAGTAATACTCTGTCTGGTGATATTTAAACAGCTCTGTCTAGCACAATTAGTATAGTGCTGGGGTGCAGTCACTGTTCACATACCGTCAGTCCCACGTCACCAACCTGCCTCCACAGCAAGGGAGATGGGTCAGAGACACTGCCCCAAAATCTAAGATGCACACAGGAAGAGCTATGGCCTGGCCATCAGGGACAGGTCCCTTGGACAGAGGGCCTTATGAATGGATTACAGGAGTCTAAATTGAAAAGATAATTGGAGGCTAGGTTGTACTCCACTAAGCAATCAGTTGCTTCCATCCTTCGATACCACTCCTCTCCCAGAAGTCAGAGGGACAGATTAGGTTTCCAGGTTTCCGGCTTCTCTCAGAATATGTCTTCCTGTTTAGGCTAAGAACCCCCTCCAATCCATCTTCTTTAGTTGCATTATTTTCCTTCTGTCACAGCCTTTAGTGAATTGCATTATAATTATGTTTACTGATCCACCTCCCCCTCAGACTGCCCAATTGTTGAGGGGTTGGGCCATGTCTTATTTGCCTTTAAACCCTCAGCTCCCAGGCACATAGTAAACTCTCAGTAAGTGTGTATTGAGTGACTTAATAATGAAATGACTGAGGGTTCTGCTTTTCATCCACTGGGCACATGTTTAAAACTGACTGCCATCATGGCCTTTTACTTGCAGAGCTCTAAACTGCACCTCTGTGTGTTTCTGACCAAAAATGAACATTTTGGACTGGTTGAGAGGGTACACAGAAAGGAAATGTCTGTGAAATACAGACCTTCAGTGATTAAATAGGGAAGGCAAATGGCCCTTACGCCTTAAAATAACCCAAAGTCCTTGACCTGTCCATTAACCAATTGGGGGAAATGTACCCTAATTGCATGATATATTTTGAAGTTGTAGACTAAATTTTGTGTGAAAAGAATTGGTAGATAAGCTTAGAAGTGAGGTGTTTCTCCCAATTCAGGTTTCTATAGCAGAGAGGAGGAGTCAAAACAATAAACTTCTTGGTAAGTGAGGATTTAGAAAGAGTGACTAGAAGGAGGAGGAAAGAAAGAAGATGAGAAGAAGGAGGATTCAGGGAAAGAGGGAAGGGTAGCTTGTGCCAAACATCCACTATCTTCTTCATTCCTCATAGTAACCCTATGAGATATATATTATTATTTTCATATAACAGATGTGAAACTGAAGTTTAAAGAAGTTAAATTAATGTGCCAGGTCACACAGCAGTATGTGGCTGTTCCAGGCTCAAACCCACATTTATCTGACTCCAGAGCTCAGGTAGTAACTACCCACTGTACTAGGACAGGTGACTAAGGAGGATGAGGACCAGGTGGCTCTTAAGAGAGCAGAAGGCCATCTTCCAGGTGAACATGAGAGATGAGGCAGCTTCTTGGTGTCCCGCCCACCTAATGATCCTGTGAGGTCTGCAGGGGCAGGAAATGGGAACCCACTGGCCAACGGCCAGAGCGGGCAGCTCTAGAGCTGATGAGGGCAGGAGACAAGGCCCCTGGAACTGGTGGCACCAGACATGTCCTTGGATGGGGTTGGCAGGCCCCAGTGCAGGCTGTTGGTGCTCTGGCCAAGGCCAGCAAAACTGCAGAGGCCAGGGTAAGGTCCTTAAACAGCAGGGGAGGTTAAATGGAACTTTTCTGGGTAATTGACTCTGTCTGCCCATAGGACCCCCTGCCATGCTCAGGCAGGCCTGGCCTGATATGCTGCAAACTGTCTGAAGTCAGTTCTGAGGAGGCAGAGAGGCTGATTGACAGTAGGCTGATGATTTTGTTATAAGACCCCCACTTTCAGTATAGGCCGTCTTCTGTCTGGATCCCTGATGCACAACTCAGGGAACCATCTGAAGCTACGGCAAAGGTGGTAGCAGCAGCAATGTGACCTACAGGTAGGCTGAGATCAAATGGCTCATGGGGGCTAGGGCTCCAGGCTGAGCACCCACACTCACCAGAGGCCATCCAGCCTCCCTCTGTGTCCCTTGCAGGCAGAGAGCTGGTACCCACCCCCTCCCCCCACTATGTCATACGCATACCATCAGACAGGCCTGGGGAGTTCAGAAGGGCACTGGGCCCACATTCAGTGTTTCTCGTGGCAGTAGGAAGCCCTTGAAAGCCCCAAAGCTAATCACTCATTAGTTTTCTCCTCCCAAAGCACAACACTTGTTTTCTACTGCTCCCTGCCACCCTGACCCAAATGATTCCTCTTCCTCCTAGTCCACTTATCCCTCTGCCGCCCCCCCCCCCACCAGTGTTAGAGCACTATCCAGCCTGGCTAGCTTTGTTTTCAGTGTACCATCTATCTGCCTGCTTATACCCCTTCCTGCTCATCCCCCACCCTAGCCTAAAACCAGTATTTATGCTTTTTGAATTCATCTTAGGAAAGCAAATTATTATAGTGGCAATTGCATTGGCCTAGAAAATGCTGGGTTAACATGCTCACTCTTGTTATTTGCTCTGCCACCTTGAGAAAATAAACTCGCCTCTCTGAGCATCAGTTTCCTTGTCTATAAAAAGGGAGTGATGATAGTAGTACTTATTTTCATGAGTTGTTATAATGATTAAAAGAAGTATTTTGGGAAGAGTCCCTGGGACTGTAATCAAGGGTGCCTTTCTTCCCCTCAGCTTCCTGCCTTCACAGCAAGCAAGTACCGTGTCTCCCTGACATTGTAGCTGTTCGGGTCCTCAGGAAACTATAATTTACCTAAAGGCACGTATTACGTGTCAGTCTCTTAATTCCCCTACACACCTTGCTAAGTGCCAGACAATGTTGGTCCTCAGGAAACTATAATTTACCTAAAGGCACGTATTACGTGTCAGTCTCTTAATTCCCCTACACACCTTGCTAAGTGCCAGACAATGTTGGTGCTCAATAAATGTATGACTAAATGTATGAATCAATTTAAAAGCTAGACCAGTGTCAGGATATTATAGTGGGGATTCACCTAACAAAGAGGGTAGACTCTAATGATTTCTGACTTCCTTTCAAACTTGAGAGTCTAGAACCCAAACAATCTGCTTCCTAGAGAGAACTTGTGCAGAACACAGAATTCTTTCCCTGTCTTACACTCACTGCTACCAACGATATCAGCTTGAGGTCACATTGACTCTTCAATTCTGCGTCTAGCCCACTCACATTTTTCTCCTCCAGATGATTTTTTTCCAGAGGTCTGGCATTTCCAGTCCACACCTGGAAGCTCAACTTCTCTGGCAGCCCCAAAGCATGGGTGCCACTGGTGGAAAAGTCAAACTAGCAAATAGAAATGTCACTCAATCATTTCTTGGTGCTTTCCTCCCACTGGCCTCCCCCACCATATATAATGAGAAATTCTCTTTGCCCAAATATTGTTTGAATTTCAAATACACAATTTCCCTGGGGGTGACTAGATGAAAAAAGAAATCTGATTTGTGACATAAGACCTCTATGTGGAAGTTGCATTGAGCGAACACCAAAACTAAATTTCTATTGAGCTCCTTGAAATGACAAGCACATCAAGGCAACCGGGCTCACTCCTCGCTGTGGTGTGTTTAAATTATTTTAAGTTAACACCAAGGAACCACCCTCTCAAGGGGTGAGGAAAAAGGAAAGGATTTTAAACAGAGTGGGCAAAATGACAAATCTGCTCTTGGTGTCTAACCCATTCCTGCAGTGGCCCCAGCATGTGCCTTCCTATGAGCTTCTCCGTGCAGGCACAGGCTGTCCACAGCTGGGGTTCTTAATCTTGAGGGCATGTCTAAGAGGGCCTGGGGCAATGATTCTTAATCCTGGTTGCATCAGAATCTCCTAGAATCTTTTAGAAAAAAGCACCAATGCCCAGACCCACTATGGACTGATTAAATCAGAGACTCTGCATATTAAGGCCCAGGCCTCTGGAATTTTATAGAAGCCCTCAGATGATTCAAATGTGCAGTCAAGGTGAGATGTACACATAGAACTCCTTGAAATGGCAGGTAAATTTTTGTATGTCATAACTTTCAGACAATTCTTTAAAATATCTGCAACTCCAAACAGGTTTTAATAATAGGTCTACAGCTTGATGTCTCAGGTTCCTTCCAGCTAGAAAATGATACGCACTTAAGACATTGTTGTTAAAGGTTAGTCACTAATGGGCAATCAAAAGGCAGGTCTCTGGTTCCTTGATGAATATCCCCATTGATCAAGATCTTACAGGGTAAGAGCTGTCAGTGAGGGGCCCAGGACATTGATGGGGGAGGCGGGTAAAAGACCCACTGAATAATGGAGATATTCTTGCAGGAAAAACCTGGGCATTCAGTGCAACTTATTACTTAAGCAGCCCTGTGTATGGCTCAGCTGGCAGATGTGCCCAGCTTGGACTCTGAATCTGGACATCAGAAGGTAAGTCCATAGAGAAAGACAAATGCCCAGAACCTGACAGATCAGGGTACTCCATAAAACTGTCCTGAGAACCAGCTTGTAGGTGTGTGTTGGGGGCTGGAGGGAGGCAGATGGGGGTGGTGTCAATAAAGAGAAGGATCCAAGCCCCTGAATAGCGTTCACAAGACTAAAGAGGCCCCTTGGAGCCTTCAGCACCATCAGAACGTGATTTCAATAAATCCAGGGAGTGGAGGGTTAGGGCTTTTACAATTATCTAAATAGGGCTGCAAAGGAGAGTGGGACAAGGAGGGCAAGTGCTGTGTTCACCAGCTTCCTGGAAGCCCTCCTCCAGGCACTGGAGCCCATTCTGTTATGAACATCACTTGCCACTACTCCTCCTGCCCCTCAGGGTCTGGTTGGATCTCAGAGTTTGAGTTCTGCCAGGGATAGCCAGGCCTGCTTGTAGCAGTAAGATTGCCAAAAGGCAAGAGGTTTGGCCTTGGGGCTTCCAACCCCTAAGTTAGCTGCCTAAGTGCTCAGCCCTACTCATGAAAGGACCCCCTCCTCTCTTTTCAGCCCTGCACTCTAATTTATCCACCCCTTTGATAACGAACTCCAAACATGTTCAGCCTAGGCCCAGCCATCAGTGCACAAAGGCCTGTGCTCTCAGGGCTGTATGCAGCACTTCACTCTTGGGGGGATTTCTTTAGAAGGCAAAAACCACCAAACAAGCTATTACACCTAAATCAGACAATGCCCAAGGTGATGGTGAGGAAACCAGCATTAATGACTCAGCTAGCAGTGGACTCCTCTATTTTGAAGCTCTACTACAGCATGAGACAGCAACTTGCTGCCCTTCCCAGCCTCTGGGCCATATCCCTCTCCTCCTGCTCCCAGACTGGAAAGTTGACCCTCTGTGTCTGCTGCTTCTCTCAAGCCTGAGGGTTGGTTTCCCTAAATCTACAGGGACTGACTCTTGACTCTATCCTTGCCTAGGAAAAAGAACTGAGAAATTAAATCTGGCCTGTCCCCTTCTCTCTCCTGTTCTAACAATGAGGAAACCATGGTAATTATTAAAAGTCACATAATCAACGAGCAGCAGAGCTAGGATGAGAATCTCTGTCTCTGACCTCATTCAAGTCATATAAGAACTACTATAAACTTGCCCTGGCCAGGTGGCTCCAGTTGATTGGAGCATCATCCCTACACCAAAAGGTTGCATGTTCAATTCCTGGTCAGGGCACATACCTAGGTTGTGGGTTGGATCCCTGATTGGGGCGCATACGGGAGGCAACCCATCAATGTCCCTCGCTCACATCAATGTTTCTCTCTTCCTCTCTCTCTCTCTCTATCTCTAGAATCAATAAATATATCCCTGGGTAAGGATTTTTAAAAAAGAAAGAGAGAACTGCTATATATACAATGATGTACATAAAGCACTGGGCCCTGGCTGGTTTAGCTCAGTGGATTGAGCGTCGGCCTGCGAGCTAAGTGTCGCTGGTTCGATCTTCCAGTCAGGGTACATCAGAGAAGGAAAACTCTGACTCCAAAAAACCTCCGCTGCCTTGCGGCATACCTCTTCAGGGGAAAGGCTAAGGGAGTAAACCCCGACAGAAAATCCGGAGCCGGAGTCCCTAAGGCGGTTTGATGTTGTAGTCAACACCGGCAACTCCTGCGGCGCACCTGAACCCAAGCTGTATTGACTCCGTCTTTCCCTTGGACCCTTCAGCTGCGAAGAGAGGGGGGGTCTGCTGCATGGGCAACAGCAGACCCTCCATATCACCCTGCCCAGGCTCTGTAGCTTCAGCGTCATCGCAAGATGTCAATTCAACATGGGAGGAGACAGATACGATGTCACTCCCGAGTCGGACTGCACAGCCATTCTCGGCGGTGCAGATAGACTCTTAAGAAGCTACACCATCGTCTCTCGAGACGGACGGCTGCCGACGACATAAAGCACTGAGCATAGTTTCTGGCACATAAAAGCACTCTCTAAAGATCAGCTGCTGTTATTTTATGGCTGTAGCATCATTTTTCTAGGTCAACCAACTACTCATGGAGTACCTGTCATAAGCTAGGCAATCTTCAGGGTGCTGGGTATAAAACAGTCAACATAATATGACCCTGTCCACTTGGAGCTTACATTCTAATGGAAGATTCAAATTGGTCAATAGGCAACTGCAATACAGAGTGGTAAGGGATAGCACAGGGGAAGTGAAGGGTGACACAGGAATCCACAGGAGGAGTTCCTCATCCAGACTGTGGGGCTCTGAGAAGAGAAACTTTGTCTCGGGTGAAACAGAAGATATCCAGGTGAAGGGAGGTGGGAATGAGGGGGACAGGATGGGGTAGAGAGACTTCTAGGAGGATTTATAATTGAATGTGCAAAGATAATTGAGGAATGCAAAGGTGAATGAGGACAAGATGCATTTAAGGAAATGAAGAAAATATCAGCATGTCAGGAAAACTGGGGATAATGGGGTGAAGATAAAGTGGTATGAAGAGAAAGACAAATGGTTGTGAGACATGAGGCTGGAGAAATAGTCACAAGTCATAGCGTGAATCACATGGTGAGCCACAAAAAAAAGAGCCTGGACTGTATCCTGAGAAGTAAGGGAATGGGGTGATCCATGAGCATGATAGAGATCGCAGGATATATTGAGGGAAATGGATTAGAGGGCAGCAAGATGGGCAGCAGGGAGACAGTTGGCAGGTCAACACTGGACTAACATTTGTTCCATGTTCCATTTGAACATACTGCATGGTCTAATCTTGAGTCAGCAAATAGGGCCCACTGTTAAGAGAACTCATGGAAGGGGGGATAAGCTGAATAAGCTGCAAAAGAGAGCTGTGGCCCCCAGGAGGAGAGAAATCAAACAACGGGCCTTTTGGATCATTACCCAACAAGCCTGGAGTACAGTATAGTGGGAACAAGTTCTTCCCCAGCAACCAGATGTGTGACCTTGGGCAACCTCCATTTCCCCATCTGTACAGGGAGGACATTTACTAAGTAAATGGTAAACTGCCTTGCAGACCTCCCAGTATATGGTTCTATTACTTGAAATACATATCATACATTTCTATCCTAAGATGCCTTCCTTGCTTTGCACTTTGATGTTTAAAAAACAAAGCAAAATGGTTTGCCTTTCATAATAGGGAAAATACAGTTTATCAAAATCAAGTGTCTTGCACAACAATCACATACATTTCCTCCTCTGGGTTTCTCATCAAGAAAGGCCCAGCTTTGACACTGGCCAGAAAAAGTTGGTTGGAAACAGGGGTCCTGAGCTCTCCTGGCCATTCCTAGTAGCCTGTGCACAGACATATGGCCTTCAAGAAACCCTCTTTCCTGGGCCTTTTGCCCTCAGGAGTGAGGTTCTACAGGAAGCTGCAACACTCTCTCTTTGTGCAATAGCTCTGGCAGCTGTTAAGGTAGAGACCAAAGCTCCAAGGACTTGGGGTAAATGAACAACAACAACCAAAAAAAAAAAAAAAAAATCTCAGGCTGGGGTGGGAGAAGAAAAAGCCACCTCAGAGCTGTTTTTGGCTGCAAAGTGCTCCCCATCTTGTAGCTTTAGGACATAAGCAGCATAACATCCAGAGGCCCCCAGCTGCATGGAACAATTCAAAAATTGCTTTGTTGGACTACAACGTGCCAATTTTTCAAATCTAAAGCTATTTTCACTATTACAGTCTATGCAGCCTAAGCTGGGAGAATTTTCTTCTGGGAGGGAAAATTGATTCCAAGGTTACCATTAAACCCCATTAGCACAGCACACCCCATTCCAGAACTGTTCTTGGGAACCGAGATGGCCATAGGAAGCCATGGAGGCCCATGGTGAGGTTGGTGTCCAACATCACAGGTGCTAACAGCCAAAGTCCATTAGCCCACGTTTCAGAAGGGCAAGGGAGTGAATGAGGTGTAGAACAGCAGGGAGAAAAGGGAAATGCAAGTATTGGACACATGTTTCCCAGGAATTCTTAGGCTTTGGAGGTTGCCTGCACTCCTCACTTCATTTGTGTGAATTGGAAAATTGCATAAGGTGAATAGCAGGAACTACAGATCATGCTGCATAAACCCTTTTTATTTTGACCTGCAGCCCTCACCTGTGACTGTCCTCTCTAATAAGGGTTGGAGCCTGATAGAGGAGTATTCTCCAGAAGCTGGCTTGGAAGTGCTCATTCCCATCCCCGCTTCTGGTACCCAGCTGCTCAAGGCCCAGGTCTTTACAGACACACTTCTTTGAGATAGCTGGCTTTGCCTGCCAGAGGTGCTCTATGTGGAAAATCACTCCAAGCTGTTCTAACCACAGTCGTGAGCCGCAGCCTTGATCCTGGGGTGTGCTGTGATCTCCATATTCCCAAACATAGAGCAAAGACCCACCAGCCCAGCAGAGAAGACAGTGGTGACAGTGGCTGCTGCAAAACAAGGAAAGACAATCATGTGAACAAAGGAGAACAGCAGGCAATGAGAAGAGCAGCACATCCATTGATGTCTCAAGCATTTTTTTTTACATGCTGATGAAGCGGTAGGCACTGGTCTCTGCATCCAGCAAGCCTAAGTCTGAATTCTAGCTCTACCACTTAACCTTGGATAAGTTACTTACCCTTTCTGAGCCTCTGTTTCTTCTACAGCCTAAAAGTAAAAATAACCATCTGGCAAAGTTGATGTCAACATTAAATGAGACAATATAGGAAATAAATGCAGGGTTGGGCAAAAGTAGGTTATATCTGTGAGTACATGAAACAGAGTTTATTCTTGTATTATTATTTATTAATTATTGCATTATTTTCCATACAAACAACTGTAACCCTACCTTTGCCCCACCCTGTATATGTATATGTGCATATACAACAAATATATACATATATATAATCAGCTGAGAAAACCCACCACCCATTCTAAAATGTGTTTCTTTTGTTCATAGAAGGACACAGCTTCATTTTTCTTGCAAGAGTTTGCTTCAGTGTCTGAGTACTGTGGCTGTGTGTGGTTTACTAACTCTGAGTTTCAAAGTTCCTTTCTCTGCATCCCTGTCCCTCCTCCAGCATCACCATCCTTCCTCCACCATTGCTCTTCAGGGATGCCATCGACTCACATGGCTGTCCTGATCTCTTTGGATAGCCGGGGAGAGCATTGCAAAGGAAGGCCTCCTCCTCGTGCTGTTACTGGAGAGAGGAAAACACTCCAATATAGCTTGTCTTCCTTCATTCCAGAAACGTTTAGAACATCTGCCATGTGCTGGGCCCTGTCCTGGTCGCTGGGATAAAAGATGAGCGAGGCCCAGTTGGGTCCTGGCCCTCTAGGGGTACCAGAGAACCGAGGCACCAGACCCATAGGCTGGTGGCGGTTACAACCATACCAGGAGGAGGCCAAAAGGGGCAGGGGTCAGAGGCTCGGGGGTTCGGGTGGGGGGACGTGTCTCGCGCCAGAGGCCAAAGGAGGGTGCCCCCAGAGGTGGGCAAGGACTGTGACTGCTTCTATTCCCTGCAGACCCTGGGAAGTTGACCTCTCTTAGTCACCATGTTATTTGTGAGGGAGGGGAGGAGGAGTGCGGAGTAAGTGCTGACAGGACGTCCCTGTCAACACAATGTTCCGCCTGGCTGGGCCTTCATATATAAAGATATTTAATGAATTAGTTAATTAATGAGAGGAGTTAGATTGATAGATCATATGGCGCTCGCAGCAGGGTGAGTCTGACCCTCCATATCGCAGCCTCAGCTACAGTGGGTCCCCCTCATTGGTCGGGAGAGCGTGGTCGCTCCAGCAATTTGCATGCATTTTATGTAGCTCTTTAATAGGATGTAATGTTAGCGGAAGCCAAAAGCGCAGCAGCTGTAACTTAAAAGACAGCCCCATTACTGCAAGCCTTATAATTAGGGTAAGAGGGAGACTTGGTCTGCCATATGTTAAACTCTTTTGAGGTTAATAGCTCTGTAAGATTTTTGCAATTTAAAAAAATTACACTTGAAGGATGATGACAAGGCTCATCAATGAGGCGCCTCTCCACCGGAGGAAATGGACAGGAGGAACCCCTGTCCCCTAAGGCCCTCTTCCCCGGCGGCATGGCGAAGTGGCCCCTCTCCAGCCACAAGTCGCTCCAGGCCCCACCGGTTTTCCCTTCCCACCGGTCCCATTAGCGCGTCGCTGCTGTCTCAGCAGCACGATGCTGAAGCTCGCCCCACCTGGCCTGGCGCATCGCCCCGCAGCCGCTCCGCACCCTCCCCAGCTCCCTAGGATCAGGATATGAACGCGGCTCACCCGGAGGCGGGGAGGAGCACTTGGTGTGCTTACCTTGCGAGGTCCCGGCCCGCTCAGAACAATTACGGGCCCCTGCAGGTTATCTAGCGCTGACTGCACAACCGGGCCGTATCCCGGAACACGTAGCAGGCTCTGCCCGGGGTAGAAGAAGAAATAGCCGGGAATTTTCACAATGCCTTGGGGATATTTGCCCCCTCGGTGCCACAGCCCACGTGCCAGGGAATGCGGGGCGGGGCCGAGTGCGGGGCCCAGCCCTGACCCTAGGCCCGGGGAGACCGAGCGCTGCCCCTGCACCCTAGTGGCTAAGTCCCGCGTGAACCAAGCTGCACCCTTCCAGTCTCTGGTGTCTTTCCGAGTGTCTCTTCCTAGCGCCCCGGCTACCGAGGGGGGAGGGGGGGGGCAGTCAGGGGGAGTTGGCCACAGAGACCAGAGACAGTCTCTGGAGAACTAAGTGTCCTCATCCCGAGCGCTGCCTCCCGCCGTCTATGTTGGGCAGGAGCTGAGGAGAACTTGGCAGATTCCCTTCCCCAGGAGTCCTGCCTCCAGCACTTCCCCACCGCCCTCGCTTCTTCAAGAAGCATGCGGGTGTGGGACCAAATTTCTAATGACAGACACTCCAGACAAAACAACAAGAAGGGGTGAGGGCGGGGAGAAGACAAAACCACGCTTATTTTACAGGAGGAAATTGCAGGAGCGATAAAATTACTGCTAATTGCACAATTATCTGATTATCTCTGGTATCCAAAATACATGAGATCCTTTCCCCCTCCCACTGGCTTAAAAAAATTCTCAGGGGCATCTCTTTCAAGGGTAAGAAATAGACCTCTCTGGCCAAAACCTGGAAAGAATATGAAGAAAGGGGTGTTTGTGTGGCTCAAGGTAGTAAGGAGAAGATTCAGGGAGGCAAATGTAGGTCCACAGAAAGATGAAAAAGTTTAGGACAGGATGGGGAAGAAATGGAGGAGAGAAGTGCAGACGATAACAAGAATGCAGAGAGTCCTGTGGCTTCTATGTGAGAGCTAACAAGGCTTAAGAGAGGTTAAGTCATTTATTTGTACAAGGTCTTAGGAGATGGAAGGTGTTGGGGGGATGAGTATAGGCCGGTGTTGGGAGGAGACCGGGGTGCTCTTCAAACCCCCTAAGGCTCCTTGCCTTCTGCGGCAGAGATTATGGTGGCTCCTGTGAGGAAGGCAGAAAAACCTTGTTTGTATTATAAATCTTGATTTGAAATGCTACTTATTGGCAGCTGCTAAAAGTGAACAAAACTGTTACAGCTAACTTTTGTTAGTGCTTTATGGTTTATAAAGCATTTTCACATCTGCTTTCTCACATAATTCTCTCACCTTCCCTGTTCTGTTGGAATTCCTATTTTCGAATACGCTAACCAAGACTCAGAGGATGTAAAGAATTCCTCAGAGGTCTCACAGGTTGTCACTGGAACACCTAGGGCTCCAGGCCCAGCATCTTCACATTGTATCTCCCAGCCTGTTTCAGGGCTTGAGTGATTTCTCTGCATAGGACTGAAGACATATAAGTAAGGTGCTGAAACTAGTTCTTATTATCTTCTTTACACTCTTTTTTTTTTTTTTTTTTTTTCAAGTCAACAGCTCAGGCACTCTCTGCTTGGATGTGACCCAGTCATCTGGAGCTATTTTCCCGCAGGAAGGGACTTCACTTGGCACACCAGCCTGAAATGTCACTTTGAAGTCACCAGCAGTGCCTCAGCTTCTTGATAGGAAAAGACACTGGCAGGTCCTGGATGAAGAGTCCACTTTCTGATTCCCTTCCCTCCAGCCTTGTCAACAGTCAGGACAAGAAGTGAAGCCCCCCATCTTATTCTTCATCCTCTCTGCTGCCACCGCTAAGGAGCAAGGAGGTTCAGAGGATCTACTCCCAAGAAACCTGGCAGTGCCATGCAGAGTTGACAGCCAATACAGCTTCACAGAGACTCTTTGGCAGTCAAAGCCATTCCTCCATAATCGCCGCTATATCCCCACCACTGGCCGCTGGTTCCCCAACAGAGCACCGATGGCTGCTTCAGAACTACCATGCAGATCAATACCAGGGCAATTACAGGTCTTGTAAGCAGCCAGCAGGGCCTCACTCTGGAGCAGTGTGGGGATGCATGCAGGAACATAGGTTCCCTTCATTAGGGCAGCCAGCATCCATGTGAGACCAGAGTGAGCAAGTCTGGAGACCCCCAGGACTGAGGGCTGGGATGCCCATGGATGCATGGCTTTAAACTGAAGATGAGTAAGGGAAAGAGAGGCTGACCCAGGCCTATCTACCCATCCATCCAGCTCCCAGAATCCTCTCCCCCTACATGCAGCCCACTTGAGAGAAGTTAATGAAAAGTAAACAAAGTGATTTTTCCCATACCTTGATAGAGGGTCCCATAGGCTAAAAGGGTCACTCCTCAGTGGAGCAAGTTATCTAAGGTCAGAACAGGCAAAGGGCTCATTCTTAAGTTGCCTCATAATACAGGCCCACCTTACAGAGGCCCCAGGCTGTAGGGAAGGCCCTTTTCCTAAGATCAAGCCCTTCATTTATTCATTGAACATGGTCCCTGTGATACAGATGCTGAGAATTCATGATGAGTCAGACATGCTTCTAGGAGTTTACAGTCTTGTGGGAAAGATGGACATAGGCCCTCTGGACTTGAAGAATTTTACATATCTCAAAGTTCAACACCCCCAAGTTATAGAGAAGAGGAAATGGAGGTCGAGAGTGGAATGCCTTGAGCAAGGTTTCCCAGCGTGCTGCTGGCATGATCAATGTTAGAACCAGGTGTCCTGACTCCCAGGCCAGTGCCTTTCCCAACACCAGGCAGAATTAGTAGAAGCTGGCTCTGTCACCTAGCGCTTCTTGCTTTCCTCAGCCCTGGCCACCTTCTTCACCTGCTTCTTTCTTTCAGAGTAAGATGCTCTTCAATCCTCCCTGCCCAACCAAAGGTCTTGTGTCTTGTTTTTACCCAACGGAGTAATTGATAACATTTAAATTATTCGATATAAAAGGAAACTTCCTTAACACCATCTATTCTTAGGCAAGACAGCATTGGCCAGGACAGGACATAGGGAAACTGGGGACAGGAGAACAGGGGTACATAGGTCAGGAAGAGGGATGATGGACCACAGCTGGAGTGTTTCCCTGGTCAACTGAGGGAGATACATTTCATATTCCAGTCTCTTTTTCTGTGAGGATAGGGTTGGGTAGTCCTTGCTATTCTTTTTTCATGTCAAATAAGCTCCTGCCTCAGGGCCCTTTGATGGCTATTCTCTCTCTCTGGATTTCCCTAGATATCAGTATTGCTGACTCACTTCTTCACCTCCTTTGACCCAACAGCACCATATTGGTGGAGACCTACCCTGACCTGAGCTCCCTACTTAAAACTGTAATACTTTTCTCCCAATACTCATCATCCCCTCACCCTGCTTTCCGGTTCTCCATAAAATGTAACAACATCTAGCTTATTCTATAACTTATTTATCCAACATTTCTTGTGTGTTTCACTTCTGTCACCACTAGAAAGCAAGTGTCAAGAAGGCAAGGGTTTTGTGCATTCTGATCACAGTAAATAGAACGCTGCTTAGCAGGAATAGATACTCAACAAATAATAAGTAAAGAAATAAATTAAGTAATAAATCAAGAAGCTTCCGATATGAGAGTAGGGAGAGACTGTGAAGGTAAAATAATCCCAAATTCTCAATTTGTAGGTAAGGGAAAGAGAGGCTAAGAGAAGGTTACATGAAGGAGGTGACTTGAGCTAGGATTTCTTTCTCTTTTCTTCTTCTTGAACTATTTCACTTCATGCATTTGTTTATTCATATTCACCTATTCATTCAGAAGACATTTATTGGACACTTACCGACTTACTAAACACTATGCAAAAATAATAACACTATGCAAAAATAATAGTATTTAATGTATATTGAAGACATCTTACTAAGCATTTTACCTCCATTATTTTATTTGAACAATGCTCTAAGTTTAGTACTATAATTATCCCCATTTTACAGGTGACAAAATTAAGGCTCAGGAGGTGGAGGAGGTGAGAGGTCTGTTTGATGCCAAACTTTTGTATTGCACAAATATACCTCTTTCTCCCCTCTCTTTCTCTTTTTCCTTCCTGTCTCTTGGGCCAGACCATATGGCCCAACTAACAAAAGTGGCAGGACAGTCAGACAAGGTCACCCAAAGCTGGAGCCCTTTTGAGGCAGCGTAATCCTGCTGCTCCAAATACCCCCATGAAGCCGCCTCTTCCATCCCATCTGCTCTCCTTCGCTGTGCCCACATTCAGAGCCCCACATATAGACACTGGTATGATTCACAGCACCAAGATCAGTCTCTGGGAAGGACAGAGGGCTCATAAAACCTTACAACAGTTTTATAACATATTTTTAGCTTTTATAGGCAAACTGGGCAGCGAAGGCTGGCAAACTGCAAAGTGTCTTGGACGGATGGGCGGGCCCCAGGACCCAGAATTGGTGAGAACAGCTCTGATGTTTTTGTGAAGACAGCACCATATTTTAGCTGTGTGAATAGGAAGGGCAGTGCAAGAACCAAACACTTCTTCAGATTTCTATAGTTGAAACAGCACTTTCACATTTAATGCCCACCAGGTAAAGTAGGTATCATTTCAAATTGACAGATGAGGAGCCCTGCACAGAGGGGTTGTGTAGACCAAGGGTTGGCAGAGCCAGGGTTTGGACTCCAACTTTCCTTCTGAATTCTGATCTGATGCTCTGTTCCCAGGGTTTCCTGACATGGCACCAACTTTCAATGACCTCTGCTACTTTGACCCAGAGAGACAGGTCCCAGGCAGAGTCACCCCTCATGAGGTCTCAGTCCAGACTCCATCATCAGGATATCTCAGAGTAAATTCCTGCTACCAACACTTAAAGGTTGGGGATTTCTCAGCCATATCTGTGCCCCTGAAGACCTACCACAACTCTCACCTCCCTTCATACTTTTCTCTCTTCTACTCAACAAATACCCTATCCTGTAATTTGCAGGGCATAGTTCATGTCAGCATCAGACCAGGGGACTAAGAGCAATGACAATGCTTCGCAGACATAATCACCTACACTCTCTTGTTCATTTGTGTCATTCCTAAATTTCTAATGAAAAATAAGCAAAATGGGTCTTGTCATGCCTATTTTATAGATGAGAAAATGGGTTCAGCGACGTCAAGCAATTTCCCCCAGGTCACACAACTGGTGACAGAGAAAACCAGAATCTGGATCAGCTGTCCTGACTCAAGTTCCAGTCTCCTTTCCTTTCCAGAGGAAAGTTGCAGAGTCCCAGGTTTCTCCCAACTGTTCAGTCAGGCAATGTTTCAGATTCAGTGGGTATACTGCTTTCCCTCTAACTGGAAGCTAAAGCTGACTCTCTTAGCTACAATAGTTCAGCCCAAAGTGTCTGGACATTTTTGAGCTTGTGGTTTTTCAAGCATAGCTGGGTAGTACCCCTTAGTTATCAAATGCCAGCACCAGCCCCCACTGAACACAGCTGGTACCTCTAACATCTTCTCACATGGGCTCAAGTTAGAGACACAGTTATTCTCCTTAGGCCAAGGATCCTGGGCCTTGGATCACTGAGGGGAAGAGGTGTAATAACCTTAAAAATCATTTTTGTCTGACACCCTGCCTCCTGAAATAGCCTACCAACCCATGCAGGAGAAGATCTAACATGTTTTTGATTCTTCTTACCTGAAAGTTTCCAGTGAGACTTTTCTGGGCTTGTCTCCTTTACAACAGCTTACGCCCTTTTGTATGGTAAACAAGACCCCATTCTAATCTGGCCCCCTCCTGACCCTGAAGCCTCATCTCTCTGTGACTTCCCCTTGACCACCTCCATGCCCCAGTCACTGGCACTGCCTGTACTCAATGCTGTCCCCCACCCCACTGTCATCTATGCCATGCTGTTCCCCCATACCTGTGCTGCTCCCCCCACTTAAAATGCCCTCCCAGTCTTGTTCGCCTGCCAATCACTTACTGATCTGTCATGAGACAGTTCAAAAAAAATGTTGCCTCCTCTGTGAAGCCTTTCCTGATACACACCCCTGTCTCTCCCACCAAAGAAATCAACTTCCTCTCCCCTACAAGCCCTCACTGTGTCCTAATCAAAGCACTAGCTACCTGACAGGTCTGTGAACACTGGAAGAGCAGGGACACTGTTCAACTTCTTTCATCATTGAACAGACTTATGAAGATCCTGGTACACTGTAAATGTTCCACATGTGCATCCTGGCTACATAACATGTACATGGATGTGTGACTGGCTGCATGCATGTGGAAAGAGAAAAAAACTACATGACCTTAGCTAAAAGGCCAATAAGTGATCCTTATGGAGCTTAAAACCTCCCTGTGTGTCTATCAACAACAGGTGAATAGAGAAATAAAATATGGTCTATACACACAATGGAATATAATTCAACCTTTAAAAGGACGGAAATTCTGACAGATGACTCTTGAAGACATTATGCTAAGTGAAATAAGGACAAATACTGTATGATTCTGCTTGCATGAGGTGCTTAGAGTAGTCAAATTCAGAGACGAAAAGTAGAATGGTGGCTGCCAGGGGCTGAGAGTCGGGGAGGAGTGATCAGGGAGACTCCCTGGAAGGGACAACAGCAGCGAGGAGGCCTCGGGTATTCCGTAAAAGCCCTCTTTGGTAGTGTCTTCCCCTCCCCAACAACTACAGATCCTGGGGTCTAAGTTACTGCATGCCTGAGTGGGATTAAGCCCCACCCTGCCCACCAGTCCTCAGTACAACCAGTGAAAATTTGCATCTGGCTTCTGTCTCACATAACAGTTTTTGAGAGATACACATGTACACTCACATTTTTGTTCCTTGATTTGCACAACTTGCAAGCTTTGCATTTTTGAAGGGCTATCTTGCTTTGCAGAACTCACAAACTTTGGCCCCCAAGAATGCTGGGAAACCAAAGTGGCAGCTGTTTCCTTGGCCTGAACCTGTGAATTCTTATCAGGACCTCCTCATTTTAACCTCTGTAACCATATGCAGTGGAGGCCAAGGTGCTGGCAGTTGGCGTAGTAGGAACCAGGTGAGCCTTCTATCCAGGAACACCAGGGGGAGAGCTGGCATGAAATCTGTCTTTTCCAGCACAGGTCTTGAGTAGGAAGGACATTTAAGGATGAAACCTCAAATGCGGGCTGCTCATAAACTATGTTTCACACATGGAGCTCTTGCAAGTAAGTTTGACCTTGAAAATTCCAGTCAGTGTGGTACTGGAGGACTCATTATTATCATTTGCACACTCTTGACAATATCCTTCCAGGTGTGCTGCAATGCCTACAGTCTAGTAGGGCAGATGCCAAAGACTCAACTGACTGTAATACAGGTCAGATACAGTATCATGTGATGCATCTCAAATACTGTAAGCCTTCAAAGGGCAAACAAGAGCTCAAATCTTGGTGATGTGTCCAGCCAAACCAACCTACAAACGCTAATAGTCTTGGGGGTTGCATTTCCAGGAGAGCTGAAATCAGACTGAATCAGTAGCAGGAGCCATTATTCTTCTGGAATAAAGGAGGCTTTGACCATAGACTGACTACTTCTCCCCAGGCATTCAGCTGGGGCTGTCCCAAGCCTTGGAATGGAAAGGAAGAAAGATACTGATGCCCCCAAGTCACTCTGAAAAATGAGTTGTATGGGCTTGGCAGAAACAAAGTCAGATTTCAGGGTCAGATATGCCTGAGTTCAATCTTGGCTCTTTCACTGTGTAGCCTTGGGAAAGTTATTTAACCTCTCTGAGCTTTAGGTTCTCCATCAGAAATACAAGGATTACAACTCTTCCATCACAAATTGTTATAAAGATGAAATAGAGAGGTATATGGAAAGCCTCTAGCACAAACCCAGGACAGAGTAAGCACTCAGTTGATGATAGTTGATATTATTATTAGTGTGCCTAGCTAAGATTTACTTGGATGCTCCTTTTGGGCCACTGATTGATTTATTCAGTATCCAGATAGGCCCTGTAAGCCTAGAAGTGTCCCAGAGCTGTTGGAAGATGACTTATTTCTGAGCTTGGGATATTGGTGAAGATGTCCTGTGGTCCAGTGTTGTTATCAGTACTTGATACAGTGTTGTCATGAGGATGAAATGAGCTACCATATGTAAAGAGCATCTAGCAGTGCCCGGCACAGAATAAGTGAGAGTGTGATATGCAAATGAAAAATACAGACCCTAAGTGAACCCTGGAGTTTGAACATCAGCATCAGTAGTTTCTATTGGTGTGACCCTGATTAAGTTTTTTAAGCTCTCTGTTACTTAGTTTCTTCAGCTGTGAACTGAGGAGAATAATAATAGTGTTCATCTCATAGAGTTACAGGAATTCAATGAGATAACAGATGCAGTACAGTAGTCCGTCTCTATATTGCAGTTCACTTATCGCGCGCGGCCTCACTGTATTGAGGGATTTTTTTAAATATTATATTTAATTATTTATTGTGGATTTTTCACTATATTGCGGGATTTTGCAGTACTGTATATGTATGTTGTTAAAGTTATGTAGGTTTAAGAGTGTAGAATATGTTTAAGAACGTAAGTAGTGTTTATAAAAGTGTGGAAAAGGTTAATAAGGGTGTGGGAAAGGTTAATAAGGGACTGGGAATAGTTTACAAGTGTGTGGGAAGGGTTTATAAAGCCTTAAAATATATATAACTACTAAAATAAACGTAAGGTTCCTACTTCGCAGATTTTCACCTATCGTGGGGGGGGTGTGTCTAGAATGTAATACCCATGATAAGTATGGGAATACTGTACATGTAGAGAAGTCCAGGCACTTGGTAAAGGCTATGTGAACGTTTGCTATCATTATTATGAAGTCTAGTATTTGCTGTTGTTGTTATTTTTGCAAGAACACTGGATTTGAATTCAGAAAACCCAGGTTTGAGTTCGGACTCCAACAATAAACATATCTAACAGTAAGTAGGCAACCAACCTAACCTCCCTGAATCTGATAACCGGGACAGTAATGCCTATTCCAGTTACCAACGGGTTAATGTGAATGAAAGTACTTTGTAAACTGTAAAGACTACTAAAATTATAATAGACAAATGAAAAAATAAAGTCAAAACATAGTGTTAAAGTGATTTTTTTTTTTTTTAATTTGAGAAAAGTCTACATAAACATACAGGCTTGTGCAGCCATGGGGAAATTTCTCAAAGGATAATTAGTGGGACATAGGAGATGAAAGAGTGGGCTTGTGACTTTTTACTTTAACCCCTTATGTAGGATTTAAATAATTTTTTAAACAAGCATGTTTTCCATGCATAACTTAAAACCAAAGCAGTATTTTCCTGAACATTATGGATTATTAGTAGATTGCATAGAACTTCAGCCAATTTGGACTCCTCTCCTGGCTCTAAAATAGAAATGAACAAAGCAAGGTGGCTCCCTTTTCAAGGGGCCTGATAGTGCTCCCCTTCAAGAGAGTAGCAACTTAACATAAAATCTGACATGCCTCAGGTTTTCAGGAGAGCAGGGGATGAGTAATTTCCTTTGCCTTCCTTTGGCAGCCTACATGTAATAATAATAATAAAATAGAAATGAATGGGTCCCAGGCTACTTCACTTGTGGCATCAGTTTACCCATGTATAAAATGGGCTGGCCATTCCCTTTCCACCACCCAGCTTTACAAAATAAAAAGAAAGAGAAACACAAAACCTCTTTTGCAACTAATTTATTACCTCAAACTTAAAATATATGAGCTTCTTGGCCTGTCTCAGACATAGGCACAGTCTAAGGGAAGGGAAAAAAAGACTATTATTTTTGCCCTGCGGCTCTCCATTGGTGTTCACAGGGTGTTTGACCCTGCACAGCGACTGAGCCAGCTGGTCTCTACCCTCCCATCCAGACTATCAGAAGAACCGACCCCATAAACATAGACCAGGAGTTCCAGGACCCAGATTTGAGGACTGTTAAAGGAGCAAGCCCCAGAAGACTGTTTACATCTCTTCCCACCTAAACAGGACATCCCTGCTGCTCCAGGAAACCATATTGATAAACTTACCTGAGCCCTCAAACCTCAGCATCCTCCCCCAACCTTTGCTCCATTTCTTCTCTCTCTTGCTCAATGATTCCCAGAAGCTGCCATGTTCTCAGAAGCCTCGCCTCTCTGTCCCTCTTCTTTTCCATGAGCAGTGGCTGCTTGGTATTCACACCATGTCATCCTTTCCTGTCTCCATTTGGAAAAGTCTCTTTTTGACCTCTCTGTCTCTCTCAGTTGCCTTTGTGGGGGAAGGGAGTAAAGGGGAAGGGAGAGAGAGATCGTCTCAGCATTTACCCAATTAGTAGTAATTACAAGGCAAGGCCTGGGTACTCTCCTCACAGCTGCTCCGAAGGACAGAGCCGGCTGGAGAGTAGCCAGTAAATGCGCGTTAGACACACTCTTAGAGAGCTCTGACCAGCCTACTCCTGTAGCACACATCCTCGTTTCCCTCCCCATGCAGTGATGCTGCTCATCTCTCTCTCCACAGCTGCTTCTCCTAGGACTTATTTCTTGGGTTTGCCCTTGGTTCTCAGCCTTGGGCTGTCAATGAGGTCCTACCTAGATGGAGCCCTGCTGGAGGTCTGGTTCCCATGGTAACCAGAGCCTTGGGGTGGAGAGAGAGCCAGAAGAGTGCTGCTCTCAATAATAGGCATGGTGCCTTCACAGGGCACCCATTGCTTTGGTTCCCAGTTACCCTTGAAGCACTGTGGTCTGACACAGACACTCCTACAAGGCAGGCAGCTGGGTCCTAACTACATGTTCTTCAGTTGGGTTATAATTTCTCCTCTTCCACTCACTTGACCTTAGACAGCAGGTCTAGAACTGCATTAGAACCTCAAATCTGATGGCATCTCAAGAGGCCAACACACCTCTCTCTCTGCAGCAGCTGGTCACTGTAGGTGGAGTGGAATTGAAAAGCCATTTTTATTAGGAGCATGACCTGCCCTGACCTCAACATTAGGTACCAACTGTTTGGTATTGTCCATCTTGTCAATGGTTATTAATGATTCTGATTAACCTCTACAGCAATCCATTATCTCTATGCCAGAGAATATGCCATCAATTCCCATCTGTGCCGGATTACTTACAGTTAGTGGTTGGTACTTTTCCATGGTCTCACAACACATTTTAATCAGATGGTAAGTGGGTTTAATTAGCCAAAGTATAGGTTTTATTTTTTTATTTCTACAACTAGTTAATCTAATGGAAGCCTATTATCTGTGGCTTTTTTCTCAGGTATAATTGTTGCTGTTTTTAATTGATGATGCATCATGGGTTGCAGCTACAATATGGCAGCTGGAACACAAAGTTGCCTTTCCCCAGAATGAAGGTTGAGAAAATGAGTTGTCAGTGAGGCCTCAGATTTCTTGTTTTCAGAGAGATGCGAGCTCCCATGTGGAGTTGCTGGCTCCTGTCAACAGAAAGGAAATGTGGTTCTCAGCTGGGCCACCCCTGGGCTTCACGGCTGCAAAACGCCCTTCGGGAGCCCTGGGGCTGGATCCAAATCAGGAGCAGCTGGGAAAGAGAGCTATTTGTCAACCCAACTAGATCATAAGCAACCCCAGGGCAGGCAGGTCTTTTTCTTGTTCCGCTGCCTCCATTTTACAGGCCCTGGGATAGGCCATGATGCCCCCTGTGTGCTCTTCTATGTATGCAGTGAATTGAACTCAGAGCTGAGACGGTGCAGAAAATCTGGACTCTTGCAGAGCAAGTCATTTGTCTTGAATGTGAAGATGAACCTGAAGTTCTTCCTACAGTCCAAATTCCTACTTTCAAATATGGACAGGACTCTCAGCCAATCTATAGAACATCCTGTCTGTTCCTATTTAGAAATAAGACCCTAATCTTTAGTAGGGTGAGTTGCTGAAGTCCTAGTACCATTTGGGACAGATCTCCAATAACAAAAAAATGTGTCTCATTAACCCATATTGTAGGAGAGAGAAACAAAAAGGCAGAATGATATCTGGCCAGAAGTAGGAATCCATCCATTTTCTAGAGCCCTTGGGTTTCCTCAAAGTAAACTGTCTAGAGGGCTTTGTAGAAAACCTGGCAGTCAGTTAGCAAAGCTCCCAGATGACCCAGAATGGAAGGATCCCAAGGGCTTTGGTCAATGTTAAGAGTACCCTGGACTGAGCAGGGCAGGGGGCCCCATTCACTGCAGAGAAGCTGAGATAATCACAATCTTGCTTTCCCTCACATGCACACCCCGATCTCCTTGCCTCCAGCTCTCTCCAGACCTGTTAGCTGCAGTCAAAGGAAATCTGCAGAGCTGGGTTCAAAGACTTATTTCCCCCCCTGCTTGTCTCTTCCTGTTAAATAAAGAGACACAGAGAGGAGACCATGGCAAGCAAAGTTGCTGGGGCTTTCTGGTTGACTTGTCTTCCCAGAAGAGTCTGAGTTACTGGTGCAGAAGGCACAGACTTTCTCTCCCAGCCCACAGCCATGGTGGGTTATTGTTGGTGGTGGCATTGTGTTTATTCCTTCCTTCCCATTTTTCAAAAATGTTTGTACAGAGACTTCTGTGTCTGACCCATAGTCAGCAGCCGACAGGAGCCACAGATTCCTCCTGCAACGTTTTACAGGGTGACGGATCAGATAATGTACACTTAGCGAGTGCACAAATAATGTGAATCAGGGTTGGCATAGTGCAGTGAGGTGTAAAAAAAGCAATTTGAATTGTTCTAGGGAAACATCAGAGCCGCTCTGACATGCTTGCTTGCCAGAACGCTGCCCTGTTCCCCTCGAGAGGGCTGAGCTCCAGGCTCTGGCCGGAATGGCAACAAGGCTGTTCAGCACAGCTGGCCTGAAGAGGAGCTCCCCCAGAGATGGGAGAAGTCCTGCATTCACTCACAAAAGGGAGAGGGCATGAGTGACAGCCTAAAACAGAGCTCCAGTTCAGACTGGGGAGTGGTTGGAACTAGTGATCTGCTAAAACTTCATGATAAGAAGGAAGAGAAAGAGAGAGATGAAACTTTCTGTCTGTGGGTATGGCCACTCATAAGCAGACAAGTTGATACTGTACGTAATCTACTTGGGAAGCTCTATCCTTAGTCTTCTTGGACTGCCAGAAGTCATTTAGTCCATCCCCCTGCCTCTAGATAGAACTCTACCTCCTCTCCTACACAACAAATGGGTTTTAAATTTGTTTCAAAGGCTCTCCAAGGGAAGGATATTTCACATCCTCTCTTAGTCACCTGTTCTAGTGTCTCACAATGCCCACCCTCTGGAAGTTTCTAAATCAAATCCTTCAGGCTTACACATTTTCATGAGGGTGTGGCCATGCTTGGTAAGTTAATGGCACGTCAATCTGGGTGTACCTAAGCAAAGACCTGGCCTAGTGTCATGTCCTTGCTCTCCTGGTAAGAAGTGCATACATGAGCAGGTAGCCAGCTCATCCCCCAGCCCAGCCCCCTCTCCCTCTCACTGTCCTTTCCAACCCTGCCTGCCCTGAGCCTGTTTTGCCAGGCTTGTCTTGCTCTCTGACTCTGCAAAGCCATCCTAGCTTTTGACACTGCAAGTTGATGGCTAATGCTCTTCTCATGTTGGCCCTGTCCACCTCTACCCTAACAGCCCTCTCTCCCACCACGCTGCTTCCATGAGGTTTCCTGTCCAGAAGAGAGACAGACCGTTTATCACTGTGACATCTGCTGGGCAGCCTTACCTTACAAAGCCACAGAGTCTCTGCAATCCACCCTCAGCTCTAATCGTAGTGTCCCAGTTCTTGCAGGAACTAAGGCTATGCATACAGAAGATGGTCAATAAAATGGCTTGGATTTATTTTTCAATAACAAGCAGACATTGCCAGCCTCTTCTATTAAGTTCCTTAGTCAAGCCAAGCCCCAAACCCAAAACTCATGAGACCTAGTCACAGGGAAAAGTAGTAGGAAATCTCTGAATTGCTTCAAATGAAAGCCGATTATTGGGAGTGAGGGAGTTTTCTGGTGGCTCAGGAAACTGAAAGGTTTTGGGATAATAGATAGCCGAGCTGCCAGCTGCCTACCTGCATTACTGACCCCAGAGTGGTCAGGCAGAGAGCCCAGCGTAGTTTAAGAAACCAAACAAAAGGAATGATAGAACAGGCCTGGGGACAGGCAGCCTACTGAGGGACTGGCTGAGGCCTCCATATTTTTTTCCCGTGAAATCTGGGGACACATTTCCATGTTGTCTTTGCATAAATTTGTGCACTGATTTGCATAGATTTGCATTTTTGCCTTCAAAACACCCCAACTCCCAGAATATAAAATAAAATGCAATTAATTAATTAATTGGTATGATGGATGGCAAATGCAGCCACACTAAAAATACAGGATCCATGGGGGACCCTGATCAAGGGACAGATTTTCCAGCTTGTCCCCTTAAGCCAGGATGGATCTGGGGATATGGTGTAACTTCTTCTGGAACTGTCTCTCTCCTCCACTAACAGTAGGCTCTTGGGAAGGGGCACGTACAGAACTCTTTGATCCCTATATCCCTGGGCTCCAGCAAAGAGTTTGCCACATGTGAACCTATTAACAAGTGTTTGTAGAATATGTGAACCAGTGGCTAAGTGAATGAATGACTCCCTTGTAAACTTATGAGCATCAGAAAGAACTGACATTCAGCCCTCCTAGGAAGCAACGAAACAAGGTTCAGAGGCCTGGGGAGGGAACTTGAAAAAAGAATTTTCCACAGGCCTGCTGCCCAAGGACCTGGTTCCAGGCAAACACTTTGGGAGTAAGTCTAGAGTAAGCTGAGATGTGAAATTGTCCCAGAGCACAGGCAGAGGCTCTTGGACCTGAGCAGATATGGGTAGAAATCTGGACAACGTGATGGCAGGAGCAAGAGGATGAAGTAAAGGCTATAGTGTCTGCTGTCAGTCTGCCCAAACTATGAGGCTGTATGTCCTTTTGAATTTGAAGAACAAAAGGAGGGAGGATACCCTGCCCAAACTTGCTCGGTGCCCAGCACAGGGCCTTGCACAGAAGAGTCTCAGCAAATTCTTATTAAAATATCGATTAATCCATTCATTGACTGGTTGATTCACTACCTCTTCTTCTCAGAGACACAGAGTTTTTGCAGACCCAAGAGAGCCACTATTTTGCACCACTGTACAATAGTGTACCCCATATGTACAATAGTGATGGCTCTGCTATTAATTTTTTGAAACAGATAATTCTACCTCGTCAGGTAGAATTTTACTTACTACAATGAAAGACTGCTCTTTTTTTTACCCCAAATTTATAAAGCATCAAGAATAATTGCTTTTAGCCTTGGTTGGGTGGCTCAGTTGGTTGGGGCATTGCCCCATGCACTAAAAGGTTGCAGATTTGATTCCTGGTCAGGTCATATTCGTAGGTTGTGTGGTTCAATCCCCAGTTGGAGCATGTACAGGAGGCAACCAATTGATGTTTCTCACACTGATTTTCTTTTTCTCTCTCTCTCTCTCTCTTCCTCTCTCTAAAATCAATTTTTAAAAAATACATAGCCTCAGGTGCATTTTTTAAATGCTTTAAGTTAAAAAGAAAAGAGAGAGAATAACTGCTCTTCATACTCCTCACATCTTCCATGTGTTGATCCACAGTGACAGAAAGTCAACAGAATGGAGTTGGAAGCTCGCTGCTTAGGTTAGAATCCTGGCTCTACTCTTGCTAGCTGGACTAGTTAATTTCTTTCTTTCATCTGTAACATGGGAACAACAATGATAGCTACTCCATAGGGTTGTCATGGGGAGTAAATAAGATGATATACATAAAGTGTTTAGAGTAGTGCTTGGCACATAGTCAATGCTCTTTGAGGGTTAGCTACTCTTATTATTTTACAATGTAATCCCTTGCCCTTACTTCAGCAAAAGAGAGAAAACAAGTGACTGACTGAAAGTGATGAGATAGAAGGAGAATTTCTCAGAAGGGATTCATCAGCATGCAGAGTGGAGACTTAATAATTTTCTTCTCACTATTTATCTCTCAAAATATAAACTCTGAATCTAATGCCTGGAGAGAAGCCAGGATGCTGTTTAGAGGAAGAGGCTGATTCAAACACCTTCAGCAGGCTGAGACAGGTGGCCTATTAGAGACACCAGTGGAGCCAGGGGTTTGGGGACCAGGCTGATATGAGGCCTGGAAGAGAGGCTGCAGAGGAAGCGAGCCTACCTGGAGATTAGCAGGCAGGGCATCCTCAGGCTTTCGGTGCTGGGGAAGGTAGATGAGAAGAGCCCTCAGTTAGAGGATGCCAGAAAACACCAGGGGAGCATTGGTGCTCCTCCCCGTGCCCTGCCTCTAAATGCAGCTTGGACATATGACTGAGAAAGAGCAGAATTTGAAGAAGCAACAGCTTATTCAGAAATTCAAAGGAAAACACCAAGTAGGAACTCCAGAGGCTTAAAGTTTTCCCGAATCGAAGTAGAAGGCATCAAGAGAGAGTCAGGACTAGTTTGGTGTATCTCATTGACGTCCTACTGTAGGGCCAGGTGCTTTTTTGCTGACTGTTTAACTTATTCTTTGTAACAACTCTGAGACTCAGGTATCACTGCTCCCATTTTATAGATGAGAGTAAGAAAGAGTTCAGATTTGCTGAAGCTCAAGATAGATAAACAGAGGATGTTAGAGTGCAGATCTACCCAGCTCTAAAACCTGTGCCCTTCCTACTACTTTGGAGGAAGAAGAGCACAAATTGAGAGGAAAGAGGAAATACGGGGGCAGAGGTGTTGAGAAAGGAAGGAGATGAAGGAGCTTGGTGGGGATTGGGGAGGAGAATAAGCAGGAGCTAGGAAGTTGTATGCATATGCCATTAAGTAAATAGTATGCAGATGAAATGCAAAACCACATGCAAATGAGTTGGTAGAGTTTTTTTTAGCTAACCACTCAATTCCATTTGGTACAATTATAGTACAAGGCATACCTGCCCAAGGCTAGTAGTGTCCATGCTTCAAGCAGAAGTAGTGCCTAGGGTAGAGGTACCCCTTTCTCCTCTTGCTGAAGTCCCCTTCTTCCATCTGTTGCTCTTGTCTTTCACTCTGCTTTCTCATCCTTAGATGAAGGCCAATCACACATGCCTCCCTCCCTCCAGACTCTCTAGAAAACATCTGGCCTTGACAGCCTCCTAATGGAGTGATCCCTCACCTCTTGATCTATTTCCACTTCTGTTTACCTTCACTGGGAGCCTTTCTGGCCACCTGGGATCAACAACTGCCATTTTCCCGACCCCATTTGTCAACTGAGCCTCCCAGCCCAGTGCCTTCCTTTACCAAATGGCAGCAGAACGTACCCTTTTAAGGGACTGCCTCTGACCCCGACCGCACTCAGCAGCTTCCTAAGTTAATCATGGCAGCTGCTTCTCAGCCTTGTCTCTGGAGAATCTGGAAGAAATCTTACAAGGTGATCTTACGATGTTCCTGAATTAGGCAGACAGTATAGCAGATTCCCAAATAATGTTTTTTCATTCAGTGTCTTTATAAAGTTGGTGAGATGCCATAGGAACTTAACTCTTGTTTATATCAATTACCCTGTGGTAAAATTGGCTTCCTTATACATCATTTCCCTGAAAGTCGCAGAACCTATAAACAACGATGGTAGGTGAGGACTTACTATAGTTGGTAGCCTCTCCCATTCTTGAAGATGCCTGAAAAGAAAATCTAGGACTGACCCTGGCTATCCAGTCTAATTTTAATTGTTTCTTTTCTCTTTGGAAGTTCTTGCCAATGTCTATCTTACAGTCTCAACTTTGTAGTGTCAGACTATTCTCTATTATTTTATCCTGGTGAAAATCTCTACCCTATCACCTTTTGATATAAGATAGGAAAAGGTATTAGAATTAGCTGAGCAATACAGACCTGAGACACTTATTGACAAAATACTGGGCTTTTATTTTCTCCTGTCTGTTCAGAAACCATAGCTCATGCCCAGGGCTCAGTGGCAGTGGCCCATGAGATCTCTTGGCTCTTGGCATGAGCAAATCCTGGAATCTGAGGAAGGCAGTGATCTCGTTGCACTACATTTTGTGTTTCCAAAGGGGGCTCAGGATAATTGTTTCATCGTTAAAGTCAGTATCAGAGGAGCCATTGCAAGGTGAGCTATACATGAGGAAGATGGTTGAAAGGCAGCATCTTATTGGTCAAATATTCTTAAGAGTTTACATAGTGTAGCTTAGAGGCCACCTTCTTTGTTAACCTTCCTCCCCTCTCTCAGGTTCAGACTCAGATTCCAGCAACAACTACTAAGTGGTTATTATGTACCAACCACTGCGCTAGGTGCCTTCATATATATATTATCCCTTAAAATCCCATCATGAAAAGTGCTTGCAAGATAGGTATTCAACTTCAATTTAGCCAAAGAGACCAAATGTCATGGCTAATTTAATAACCCCTTCATCTTTTGGGGGACTTTAATAGTCAGGAAGTTCTAACAGAAGTATACCTAAATGCTTTCTTATTTCAGTTATGGAAACCAAATGATTGGTGAGCTTGAACTACCAATCCCATTTCTTATCACCACCACCACACCTCATACCTATCCCCTCCCACCAACCACTACCACCATTCAATCCATGCCTCCACACTGATGGGAGGAAGTCAGCTCCCCAGAAAATTTGAGTAGTGGTGGAAAGACCCTAGAGGATGATCACGGGCCAAGTGGCAATCCCTCGCACTCTCTGGCTTCCCTCTAGAATGACTAACAGCTCCAGCTTCAGGCATTCTCTCTTTCATTTGATGTTACCATTCCTGGTGAGTTCAACAAGCGGGCTGGGAAAGCAGGCTAAACCATTAAGGGGACATATGTAAGCTGGTGACTGCACCAAATGCTGTAACTCTGGCATCTAAATGGGCTGCTGTTTGGATAAATAGCATTTTCATTGCCCAAACCCCTTAGTCATTGGTCTTCTGTTGATCTATTGCTAGGCTGAACTGTGTATGAAATGACTGATACAGACATGGTTTTGCTCTCTGAGAGCTGAGTCTGACCCCTCCTCAAGGTGTGTGACCTCCATCAGTTGAGCCAAATGATGCCATGCAACTTAAAAAGAAAGAAATCTAATATATGAAATTTGGGCAAGGAAGAAACTACAAGGTTAAGCACAACAGGTAGGCCACTAGAAAAATCCCCAGTTTCCCCTGAACATTGTCCTACCAATTCTTCTTTAATCACAGGGGTCTCAGGAGCTAGAATAGTGTAGGGCATCAAGTAGACAATGAATATGTGTCAGATGGATGGTGAAATGAATGGATATTAGATGCCTGGATAAATAAAACTGGATCAAGAGACTGTGGAGAAAGACTTCTCTAATCCCCTAAAACTCTTGGGCCAAACAACCCTGTCTTATTGTCTTACCCCTATCCACACTCTGCCTACACCAGTCCCTAAGGAGTTTGGATGTGCCTTTCTCATGTCTCTGCAGAAAGGTACTTTAGACACCTCATTCTACCCAGGAAGTTTCTCTCTAAGCCCAGGGACAGCTGGATTATGCCTAGCCCAAGTTCTTTATAAGGAAGCTTTAAACAATGGAGGCCAAGCTCCTAGGAAGCCAAAAAGTTTTGTTAAAAAGACAGCTAGTTAGAGTGGACAGTATTTTTAAATGCATGAGTGTGCTGAATGATTAAGAAAAACTTTTGTTTTTGTAGAAAAAAATTCTCCAAATGCTGCATCTAACAGGGTACTGAATTTTCCACAGGCAGTTGTTGGCAAGATAGTGAGACTGTATTTTTTTCAGTCCAGGGAAAGGGAATTCAAATCAGACCTTCAAGCTATGGCTCTCAGTTCAAACAGAGCCCATTCTTTCTAATGCAGAATGGTCACTCTGGGTAAACCAAACAAGATCTTTCAAAGGTCCGTTAAGCCCTTCCCCTGTCTCCATACTGGAATCACTCATGCTCTTCCCACTGCCTAGATTTTCATGGGATCATAAAATTTCAGAGCAACCAGTGTGATCCCCCGTTTTACAGAGGAAAACATTGCGGACCAGAGTGGTTAAGAGATTTGCCATAAGTCCCACAGCAAGTAGATGGCAGAGTTAATTATCTAAAATGCTCATTTCTTACCCTTTATTATCTTTTCTGCTAACCCAAATGCAATTCATCCTTTAACATCCTGCCCAAGTTTCCCCTCCCCCTCAAATACTTTTTCTAATCTGCCACCCTATAAAGATCTCTCTCTCTCTCTCTCTCTCTCTGAATTCTTAAAACATTTACTTCTTAGAATATTTACCCCCTCTTTATTGTTACTTAACTATCATTTATCAATATCTTCTTGATAAACAGATTCAAAGCTCTGGGAGGATGGAAACTCTCTCTTGCATGCTTTTGTATCTCCCTCAGGATATAGCATATTAAGTGATACTGGATAAATACTTGTTAAAAATGTAGATCAATGGATAGATGGGTGGACGGACTGGTTGATGAATGATAGTGTTTAATGGGTACTTACTGAATAAGGATAAATACAATGATAAATTAATAAATTTATCCCAAGTACAATAATTTAGTGTCAGTATCTGCTTAAACAGGCAACAGCGGCTTAGCACAAACACACACACATACAGTGTGCAAGCATAGCAGTTCTCAGACCACTAAACTTCATATTCATTAAAAAGATGATAATACTGAGGCACAGAGAAAAGAAAAGAAACCAATCACTTTCTCATGGCCAGAAAAAGACTCAGAAGGAATTAGAGGCCCAGCTGAAGATACACAGTGTAGTCAACCTTGATGAATTTTTGTTCCTTTGATAAGCGAAGAATTGGAATAACCCAGGACACCTTGCAGTGTGTACTCTTAGGCCCCAGAGGACTGAGAGAAAACAATTCTGCCCTTTCAAAAAAAGAAAGAAAAAAGACTTCCGGCCAAGATGGAGGCTTAGACGGACACGCTAGGTCTCCCTCTACAACTAGAGAGGAATACAACTACTTCAAAACAAAGGATAACTAGAAATTCCAGAAAATAAAACTACACGGAAGCCCAACATATGAAGTTATAAACCAGCGGTGCCATTTGGGCAGGTAAGAGTTAAAGAGGGCAGCGCTGTTTGCGGTCGCACCTGGAGCGGCGGGGCAGCGAGGAATCCAGGCTGCGGTCAAGCCCCTGGCGGTGCGCGACCCGGCGCTGGGGAGAGCGGCCGCCGCATTGCCTTGAACAGTGAGGCCCAGGGGGGCGGGAGGACGGATCCCGGTCTCCTAGCTGAATAACTGTGTGAATCCACCTTGGACCCCCGCCCCCAAAGAAAGCACCACAGGGCTGCAAAATAGGTCGCGGACAGGCGCCGGTTGCTGAACTGTGACGCGTACACAGGCACTGCCCACTACAGCCGGCCCAAGAAAACAAAACGCATCTGTCAAAATGAGGCGGACAACTATAGAAATCCCGGTGACACAGCTCACCAGGAAACAGATAGAGAACCTGACAGATGAACAGATAAGAAACCTGTCAGAGGCTCAGTTCTGGGTCATTGTTATCAGGTGGCTTACAGAATTCACAAAAGAGCAGGAAAAAGATATGAAAGAAGCGAAAAACATTCATAACGAAAGGAACAAAACCACATACGAGACAGATGGTGAGGAAAAAAAATCCAGAGTTCATTTCAACAAACTGGAATATGGAGAAGGAACAAGCAGTCAACCAATGCAGAGAGAGGAAATGGGAAGCAACAATGAGAGGATCAGAAACCTCTGGGACAGCTATAAAAGGCCCAACATAAGAATCATTGGGTTGCCAGAGAGTGAGGAAGATGAACTAGAACTTGAAAAATAGAGTGAAAATATAATAAAGGAGAACTTCCCAGACTTGGGGAAGGGAATAGACTTGCAGGTCCAGGAAGCAAGGAGAGTTCCCAAGAGACTGGACCCAGGGAGAACCACTCCAAGACACATTATAATCAAAATGTCAAAAATTAAAGATAAAGAAAGAATCTTAAAAGCAGCAAGAGAGAAGAAAAGAATCATGTACAAAGGGGTCCCAATTAGACTATCAGCTGACTTCTCAAGGGAGACCCTACAAGCAAGAAGGGACTGGCAAGAAATATTCAAAGTAATGAAAATCCAAAACCTACAACCACGAATACTCTATCCAGCGAAACTGTCATTCAGAATAGAAGGACAGAGAAAGTGTTTCCAGGACAAAATAAAACTGAAAGAGTTCATTAGATCCAAACCACTGTTATATGAGATGTTAAAGGGACTGGTTTAAAAAACAGAAGCTAGGGAGATGAAACAAAGGCAAACTAAACAGGCAACGAGAGTGGAAAAGGAACTGTGGGTACGGGAAGCATATTGGGGGGAGGTCAACAGGGAGGGGGAGTGGGGAGAGGGAGGGAGATGATATAGGAATTGGGGATCATGGTAGGAGGGAATGAAATAGATGGAGAGAGGTTGGGAGGAACTGTATGCACAACTAATGGACATAATCTAAAAGGGGGGGACAACTGGAGGGAGGGGGGCCACCGGGTGGAGGGGAGCAGAGGGAAGGGAAATTGGCACAAATGTAATATTTTAATCAATAAAACACATTAAATCTGAAAAAAAAAAAAGAAAGAAAAAAAAACACATAGTTAATGTTTCTCCTTCTTCATACACAAAATTACAGGTGTGACTGGTGGGTAATTAATTACAAAACTGCCTTATTAAGCTGCAATGAAGGCATTGGTATTTTCTTATTTATCTAAGTCCTTGTAGCAAATTTTAGCATTAAAAATTATTTGGGTCAAAATTATTTACCAGTATGATAATTCTTTCCCAGACAACTCTAGACTTGAAGTCTTTTCTTTACCAGCACCACTTGATAGAGTAATTGGCTGCAATTAGCACTGACTTTGTCATTCCTCTCAGGATCTGCCTTCAGCATCCATGAAATATACAGATCTTATTCTTCTTCCCAATAAGGACTCAGAGCTTTTGCAGATCTTAGCCTCCATTTAGAAAAGAAAAAGGAAGGTATTCCCCAACAACATGGCATCACAGAGGCAAGGGGGACTGCCATCACTTAACCCAGAGTTCTTCCGAGGGGAGCGCAAAAGGTAATTTTAGGTGATACATAAATGAGCCTCAAAGAAAATTGACAGTTATGTTTACTTTAATATATATTAGAAAAATATAACATGCACACCAAACCCATATATTATGGTTAGTATGTTTAGAGTAACAACAAATTTTAAAAGTAAGTCAATTGAAAGAAAAATAATTGACAATCTAACAAAATTCATAAATATAGTACTAGAATAAATTGAAGTTTGTGCAATGCTGATAGGCATACACCCTCATTTTGTGGCACCAGAAACTGAAGTTCAGGCAAGCATTTCTGAGACCAAGGCCAGTGCTGGTAGCTCCCACACCATGTGTCCTTTCCTCTAGACCATGCAGCACCTTCCTTCAGCCCAGAGCCACTGTCAGGAACAAGGTGAGAATGGCAGCTTCTTTGGCATTTAGGAAGCCTCATTGCAGGATTGTCCCTCCGTTCCTCAAGCCTTCTCCCATTCCTCCCACCTCCAAGGTCCTAAACCCCCAGGGAGGTAATTGATGCTCAGATCATTCAAAACCCACCTTTCCCATCACTAGCAACTCATATACCCACCAAACCATATTTGTCCTGGAACCCCATTTCTCATGGCCCCAGTTCAAATCAGTCATACTGGCAGTTTCATATGCTTCTCTTTGTTAGTTACGTATGTCTATTTTTAGAGGTACTTCCTAGGAACAAGAGAAGAGCTCCAATGGTAGGTAATTTCATGGGACAAGGAGACAGGAAGGCCGCGTATCACCTTTTAAGCATCAGCTAGAAGATGTTATCTCAACTGGCTTATTTGAGTTCAGGTGACCCATTCTAAAGAACAGTTATTCGATTAACACTGCTTTGGAAATAGTCTTCAGCTATGGGACCTCTGTGGTGATGTTACCTTTCTGCCCTCTGACCTGAACTGCACAAAGATTGTATTGATAGTATTTTGTAAGGTTTCTGGGCAACCAGGTCACTGGTACCCTAGGATTTTCCAGTAAGCCGGAAGGAAGACAGCACTGCTTGGTCAGCCCTGGCTATTAATGACACTGGGCCCTGCTCTTAGCCACTAACCAAAATGGGCCCCACTCTTAGGAGTCAAGGTTGGTTGTCAGAGTTTGGTTGTCTCAGAATGCTGGCTTCATGATTGCTCCTTCTTTATCCATTGGCTTACGGCCATTGCTGGCCTCCTGAAGCCCCTAGTCTGGCTCTTACAGAGGGAGGTGCCAATTCCCTGGCTTCTCTCAGCTGGTCTCTTACATGGCTTCATATATTCCTCTGGAAGATGAAGTGGAGCCCCCTGGGGTTGTAGCTAGATCAGTGTGTTTTAGTTGCTGAAACAAGTGAAAGCAATGCTTAGACCAGCCCCTTCCCAGGCCTCAGTTTCCTTGACTGTAAAGTCAAGGGATTTGATTTAGAGACAGTCCAAGGTGCCCATCCAGCAAGCCTTGACCTCTCCCTAGCACCATGCTTTCAGACATTTTTCCCTTATGTCTCACAACCTGCATTCCCTAGGAATGATAAAGGAAATCAGAGTTCAACAGTTAGGTACTTTCACAAAAGAGCCCTTCAGAGTTCCTTCTTGGTCTGGACAAAGACTTTAAAGCTGGAGGAGTGATAGTAATGTTTTTCTCTTGAAAGCTGAGGTGAGATGGAGAGAATGAGGGGCATGAAGGAGGACTCACAAGTTGGGAGGACAGGCTGTGGAATTAGGCAGACCTGAGTTCTAAGCCTGGCTGTACCATTATGGACTGAGGACCATGAGCCAGTTAGTCTTTCTAAGACTCCATTTCCTCATGGGTAAAATAGAGAAACAATAGCACCTAGGTTACAAGGTGGTTGTGGGCAATAAATGAGATCACTTTTGTGGCTGGCCTGCAGAAGGTACTTAGCAAGAACCAACTATTGGTTTTGAACAACTCTTTGCTGGGAACTAAACTGATCCCCTTAAGACCCTATTTCCATTGATGACTTTCTCCCAAACTCCAGATTTAAACTGTGTGTTGAGTTTTATCTCAAAATAAAAAGAAGGAGGTAAAAGACTGGATCAGGTACAAAACAACCAAAAATAATAGTCGATGTTGCCCCGCCCTAAATGGCAAAGAACGGAGAAGGTCCCCAGAAGTCTGTGTCCCTGGTTTCAGAGGTGCTACTTAAACCGGAACCCTTATGTCCACCACTATCGTCCTATCCCTTTTCATACCTTCTCTTTTCAATCAAACACTTCAAAGAGATACCTAGAGAAGAGAACTGTGAATTCTCTGCTCACTAGTTTTCATGAGAGGAAACCAAAGAATGTTTCTTTTTGAGACTGCGTCTGCTCATCCAAACTGATTTTATTAGCTGGGGGGACTTGAGCTCAAAGGAGGCTTAGGGGCTGATGAAATTCAGATATGAGGCTGCAGAAAGACTGCAGCACCAACCAAAAAAATGAGAGGAGCCAGCCTGGCTGGCAAGGGTTGGGACAGCAGGAGAGGGGAAAGGAGAGGGAGAGAGGCACCCAGGCAGAGGTAGATAAGAAGAGAAGGGGGGGGGGGGTGAGGAAGGCTGAAAGAGAAAAGAGAGATGATACAAAGCCCAAGAAAACATTTTATTTTATTTTTTCTTTAAAGAACAAAAAATAAACACTCTGTTTCAACTGATGGGAAATGTTCATCTGCTGAAGACATTATTAAGACAAGAGATAAGGAAGCCACAGAGATACAAAATTTTGTATCTGTCTTTATAAATGAAAATGAAGGGCATTAACTTAAAATGGGATTTAGATTTTCAGAGACAGAAGGGAATGGATTAAAAAATATTTCGATAACATAGGAAATGTTTATTAAAAGATTGGGGTGTGGGGGGTGGCCCTTGAAACTGACAAGTCTTCCTGGGCCAGATAAAAATCTGCTAAACTACAGAGCAGACCAGGAATGCCAGAGCTGCCAGGTCTGGGGACATAACTTGTGAGAGATAACTCAGCTCAAGACAGAAGATGAATGGAAAATGTGACTGACCCCTTGTCCCTACTTGGCAGTGGATGGCCTAACTCAACAGGTGCAAGTCAGGCAACTGTGCCGAGAACAAAACAGATGAGGGAAGAGGCCTCTTAGGCTAGACTCAGCCCTCAAGAGGATTCCTCATCCCCACTTCTAGTCTCCCCCAGTTCTTGGGAGGGGTGGAGCATGAAGAAATTGTGTGGAAAGGGAGATAGGGAGTGAGCCATCAGTGAGAAAGCCAGGCTCACAGCCACCAAGAATCCCCACACGCTTCCAAGGTTCACAAACCCACAAAGTCCTCTCCCACAGCTCACTGTCTCCTGGGTGTGTGTCCAGCCCAGTCTTACCTCTTCCCAGGGAGGCAGCTGGGAAGCACAAGCCATGTCGTAGGCTTCCATGGCTTTTTTGAGGACAACGACTTCGTGTTCGTGATGTTGAAGCTCTGCCGCTGGAGATCTCTCCTGGAGCTCCACAAACGGAGGAAAGCATTGACAGAGCCGGAGGCCCGCTACTATCTGCGTCAGATCGTCCTTGGCTACCAGTACCTGCACTGAAACTGGGTCATTCACCGGGACCTCAAGCTAGGCAACCTCTTCCTGAATGAGGATCTGGAGGTTGGCTCCATCCTTTACTTGCCACTAACCTTGGGTAGTTTATTTAACTTATCTGAACCTCAGCTTCCTCAGCTATTAAATATAAATCTAATGATCATACTTCTCTCATAGGGTACTTGAAAGGATTAAATGATATACAAAAGTTCTTAGAACAGTAAATATTGTAAATAATAAGAGGTAGTTATTACAATACAGTTATTAGAGGCATCTGGGCTTACCTTCAAAACCAAGTAAGTTCTTTACAGCTAAGTTTAGTCCTTCCTGCTGCCATTTGAGCCTCTTCTGATGGGAAAAAAAATAGCTTTTCTTGGCCACCTGAACATCTTCCTGCCTTCGACCTTGAGTTCTGTCACAGAAATGGTTCTTCCTCACTTCCTCCTACCCAGCCATTCACCATTTCCTTCAACAGCCCCCAGTAAATCTGCAGGGGAAAAAGTGCAATAGCAGAAACCAATATCTGACTTCATATATGTTAAAGGTTCTCACAGAACAGAGAATCTGTGGCTCAAGTTCAGGAGGAGGGAAGGCACCTAATCTCTCAGAGTCTGTCACCTAATCTCTCAGAACCCTGTAGCAACATGAGGCTTGGAAAACATTTCAGCGCTGAATGGATACAGTAAGCACCTAGGACGATTTCTAGGGGCAGCACTCCACACAAGAACCCCTCTGCAGGTGTCCAAGCTTAGTGTTTCCCTGAGGAAATCTGGGGACTAGCTCTTTAGGCTCCTTGAAAGCTCTCTGCTGATAGAATCAGATATCAGCTAATACCTGGCCCTGCTGTGTCCTGAGCCTTGGGATGGAAACATAACAATGTCATCAGGCCTGCCTTCCAAGAGCCTTAGCCAGTTTACTGCCTCTTTGAGTGAGTCTGCTCTGGGTCATTATTTCAAACTCATGCATGTGAGGAGAGGAAGGCTAAATGTCGTGTCACTGTAATCTTCTGGAAAAATCTGTCAATGGTTCCATCAAAGTGATTGCATGTATGGTCTGTTTTCTTCCCTACATTTAGCTCTCCTGAAGTTCTGTGCTTGCTTATGGACACAGTGGCTTACTCCTGCCCATGGAGTAGCTCCTATAGAAGTGTTCCAAAGAAAAATGGGTAAAAGTTTGGCCCTGGATCCACAAAGGGTGGGAAGGTGGTACACATCCAAAATCCAAAATGCCTTTGTTCCAGGAACCCCAAGCTAGAGTCAACCCTTCACAGCTACTAGTCCACTCATTCAGGTCAATGGAAAACTGGGACAAATGGAGGACCAGAGTCCCAGGATATGTAATTGTCTCCAGTCTAGGGACATTCTTGAAGGGGAAAAGTATTTGATGTGGTGGTAAATCAATATTTGTGTTTGTGTGCAAAGCTAAGAGAGTAAACTGCTTCTCAGTCTGGAAGGGGTACTACAAATAGTAGGGAAGAGTGAGACTTGATGATGATGTTGATGATGATGATGATGATGATGATGATAGCAATAATAACAAGCTGTTATAGTAATGGTAAGAGTAGAGGCAATGGAGACAGACATGGGTTGCAATCCCAGCTGTGTCATTCATGAGCTGTGGGCTTTCCTTAATCTCTCTAAGCCTCCTCAGTGTCCTCATCTGTAAGCAAAAGACTAATAATGCTGTTAAACTTACAGGGATTTTTGTGAGGATTAAATGAGCAAGTGCACATAACACAATGGCCAGCACATCACGAATGCTCAATACATTTCAGCCTTTCTTCTTTTTTCCAAAACTTTATGTATTGATTTTAGACAGAGGAAGGGAGGTGAGACAGAGAGTGAGAGAGAGAGAGAGAGACAGCAATTTGTTGTTCCATTTATATTTACAGTCATTGGTTGATTGTTGTATGTGCCCTGACTGCGGATTGAACACACAACCTTGGCATATTGGAGACAATACTTTAACCGGCTGAGCTACTGACCAGGGCCATTTAGCCTTTCTTAACTGATTTTATATTAATTCAGCATTTTGCAGTTTACAACACCCTTTTACATGTGCAAAGTAATGCAGTTCTCACAGACAGCATCCCAGTAAGGAAGTCATTATGAGCTCCAAGTTTCAGATATGGAATATGATTTGCCCATGTTCAATAACTCTCACTTTAAAACAATCAAACAGAGGCCAGTAGCTTGTTTAGAATTTTGAGCATTTGGTTCAGGTATTGAGTTCCTGACACGAAACGAGAATCATTCCCTACTACCTGAAGTGTCTTGCCAGAAGAGTGTGACTGAAGTTTGATGCTTACCTGGCCTACAGCTGTACCTGAGCCAGATTAGACCACTGTACTGTCTCGGATATTTGCAGGCTTGTGAGTAGGTCAGTGTCATGGTGTGAAGTATTTCAAAGACAGGAAGATTTAGGGCTATGTTGTAACTTGGTGGAGTGTGTAGAAGGGGTGACAATGCGGCACATGAATAATGCATAGAGGGTGCTCAGCTTCAGTTTCAGCAAGAGCCAAATGCTCATTTCATCTTTGATTTTCCCTTCGAGCTGTGCCATTCCCTACAGCCAACAATCCCGAGGACTTCGCTGGAGCTTTATGGCCACCCGCTAAATTGGCTGTTCTTGATGGTGAATAGAAAGAGGAGGGGGGCTGTGGGGAGAGAAAAAGAAAGATAAGTCGAGGGGAGGGGATTCAGGAAGATGAAAGAGGGAGATGAGAGAAGGAAGATCTTTCACTGGACTACTCTTACAGAGACCGCCACAGACCCCGAGAACTTGGTGAGTTTTGTTCCAGCAGAACTTTCCTAGTCTTCTCACTGTGTGTCTGTCACAGACTGAACTCTCTTCTCCCCAAGAAGTGGGAGTGGTGGAGAGTGGGCCCCTGCTTGAGAGAGAGACCAGCAGAGGGGCCTGTCATAGTTTGCAGGAAAAGGAGAGGAGAAACTGGGCGGGAGTCCCTCAGCGTGAGTCGAAGGCCAGACTGGGAGCTGAGCATAAATATAGGCATGGAAGCTCAGGTTTTGGAATGTAATGCTGGCCACTTATAAACCAGCTGTGAGTCTGGAAACAAATGAGGACTACAAAGCCCAGTGTTGGGTTTAGTGAGAAGGCAGGCACCAAACAGTAAATGTCACCCTCGCCACCACCGGAGCAGTTCAGACTCCCAATAGGCCTGGGAATGTTAGGAGGCTTCTGTGGGGTCACAGGGTCAGAAGATCAGAGCCTGCAGTTACATCAAGGGGGTGGAGGACAAAGAAAGACTGTGAGTCAGCAACTTGCTCCTTTTTGGGTAAGGGAGAGGGTCTTCTTTAAGGGTGTGCTCTAAATTAAAATCCAAGGAAGACAGGCTTTCACAGCCACAACTAAAGATATATCCCCTTCTTAAAAGTCAGTAGGTAGGCAACTCCAGAATAAGCTGCCAAATAGCTTTGTTTTCTTTGGGGCAGCCAGCCGAAGCAGCTGCAGCTGATTTTAATGAGACGTAATAATATTCTCTCAGTTCCGTGAGCTATAGACTAACCCCACCGAGGGAATCTTCTCAACCCCCAAAATGATCAGACTTGTCAAAATACAATCATTTTGTTCCTTATTATAAATGAAAAGAAGATATGATTTAAATGTCATCCTCTGGGCGTGTGAGCCCGATTCCTATAAATCAATCATCCAAAATAAACTCTTTGGAGTGATTTCAATACAAATATGCTGGAAACAATTTCTTTAAACAAAGCATAAAAGTATTACTGTATCTCTCCAACATCAAAATGGCTTTAGACATGCATTACTGGGTATTTTTTCCTTAAAATATGTTATTTATGCATATAAATTTTTGCTCCTGACAGGTGAAGTCCATGCCTCTTGTCTGCCAGAAACCTCCTGCTTGCTCTCATGTCAGACCCCACTGAGATGATGGGAAGAGGAGGGTGCCAGGGCTAGGGAGAGGTCTAAGAGCCAGGCTGAGGTCCTTAGCATTTACCAATGTGACATGTGAAATTTCTAGAGTGGGTCCCATTGTACTAAAGAGTACAAGCACAGAGCGTCAAACTGTAGCCTGCTTAGACAGGATTCTGGGTGTGTCACTTAATATCCATGAGATTTGGGCAACTCTTTCCTTTAGTTTTGTTTCTTAAAAATGGGGACAATGGTGACAACCACAGCATCCAAGTTATGCAGTTGTTGTGAGGAACCAAGAGGCATTCGTATGGTAAAGTACTTAGGACAGGGTCAGCCAGACAGTATCACCAGAAATGTTAGCTATGATTGCATGATGTTATCATCAGAAAGCCAGGAGTGTCCTGTCCCGAGGAAGCACCACAGAACAAACCTCTGCTGTGCCTCTCTAGACTCTGCTGTGTGTCTTAACATCGATGCTTCGCTTACTCCTTACCGAGAAGTAAACTTGCAGAGGACAATGAGCGGCCCGATGCCCTATGATTTTGAACCCCCATCCTGCCCTGGGGTACCTGCATCATTCATGTGAGAAAGAGCAGTACTGGGAAGGGGGAAAGGTACTCAGATGTTTTCCACAAAGCAGGATGTGTCTACTAAGCCCCCCTGTCTCCCTCTTTCCTGCCTCTCTCCTGCCTCTCTCCACTCGCCTGCCACACTTGGTAGTGCTCGAATCTGTCCACATTTTAACAGCCTTCTACCTCAGTTGAGATGGAGTCTGAAAAGTTTAATATTGTGTCAAATGAGGGAGCCAATAAAACTTGACATTATTAATATGATGTGAAGTTTTTTTTTCCAACTGCTTAGGGAAAAACATTGTGTCCCATTAAGTATAGCTCCTTGCACTGAGAAATATTAAGTGACTTTTCCATGGCTACCAGCTGGAGCTATTAGTTTTTCTTCATAAGCATTGATGCCATGCCATCGATTCTGAGAGGCCAGTTGAGAACTTTTTATGAAGATTCTGAGCCTGTGCAATCAGAAAAGCTTTTAGTTTTCCTGGGATCTCTCTTTAAGTACAGTTGTGTATGGAAATGGGATATGAATTATTAAACCACTTAAATACACTTGGCTGAGTGAGCATGAGCTTTCGTACTCCCTTTCTATTTATCCCCAAAGTTACAGTGGCATCTCAGGACGATAGGGTGTGGGCTTCAAAACAAGGCCAGAGCCCCAGAGAGAGGGAAAAGCAGGGCCTGCTGCCCTGCCCCGCTGCCCCTTCCCTGCCTTCAGTATCCTCTCAGTGGGCACAGGGCTGCTGGTGCTACGTGCCCCACTAATCCTGCCCAGATGAGGAAGGCAGGTGGCAGCACTGACAGCTGTTCCTGCCTCTGCTCACACTGGGAAGCACATTGTCAGGGCGCTGTGGGGTCCTTTGTTTCCCTTGGCCCAGGTTCATGGTCACTTTCCAGCACGTGCCTTTCCATGCCAGATTCCCTTCCAGGGAAGAGATCAGCCCTAAAAGAAGTGGGTGTGACTCATGTCTGAGTTGGACGATGCTTCCCACAAGTGCTGGCTTTTTAGGAATGTGCAGCTAGAGCAGCTGAAAGAATGCTCCAGAGCCTCAGACCTGGGCTTCCAAAGAGTCTGCTCAAACCCAGCTAAAGTTCTTTAATCTGTTCCCAACTTTAGGCTGCTTGGAGACCAGCACTCTCCTAAGCCACCCTGTCCTCAGAGAAGCAGATGCTGTATCATTTACCCCCATTTCCCACTCTACCCCACACCATTCCAATGCTCAGTCTATAGTCTCACCACCTTCACTGAGGGATATGGTGGCACCTTTAGTTCCTAGTCATGACACCTTTTTAGGGAATATACCTGAGTTTTTATTCTTAAGAATCCTGATGACTGGCTAAAGAGGTGGTTGAAGACTTGTGCTTATTTATATAAGGCTGGGGTGTTTATTGTAGGTTTACATTCCTTTCAGATCAAAAGAAAGGCATGAACAGCAAACAGAACAGTGGTTATTTATAATCATCTGATGTTCTAGTTGACATACTTCCCTTTGCCCTTTGCCTGCACCATCCTGCACCTGACCCCTGGACCTGGCAGATGGAAGGCAACTTGTGCTTCCTAAGTTTTACCAAACACTTGGGAGACCCCTGGGGAGAAAGTCCTTGGGAAGACCTTCATAGCATCTTGAGCACTCACCCCCATCTGGGGCTGCCAGTAGAGGTGATGAGGAAACTCCCTGTCCATAGACTGCTCTCTTCCACTTGCAAGCCCAGGATTGGGGGATTCAGCAAGAGGCAACGAAGGATGAATGAGAAATTTGTCTCTCACAGCATAAATGAGAGTTGCGGTTCCTATCTGTTCCCATTGATCTCAGGACAAGAGAAAAGAAAGTTACTATACTTGTGGAAGAACTTAGTCCAAATGTTGAAAAGAATCTCTCTTGGTGAAGCTGTGAACTCTCTGAGTGCAATGGGTCTCTTTGCTCTGAGCTCATACCTTCACCAAGCTCCTATCTAAAGTGAGATATGATCTAAGAGGTTCAAGTAGCTGACTTGAGACTCTAAGGTAATAACTACAAGAAGATAGGAGAGAGGTAAGTAAATCTTGGATAAGGAATAAAATATATACCAGTCTGCACACCTGGGTTATTGTGAAAGCAGGTGGTACATATTGTAGCAAGGATAGGAGACTGGAGAAGAGAGCCTCCACACAATGAGTGAGGAGCAAATTCAACTCAACCCGCTGGGCTTTGGTTTCACCTTCGTTGGAATGCAGAAAACAACACCTGCCTGGACCTACATTAGAATTGTTATGAACAAGTGAGATAATGGATACAAACATTTTGGGAAGTATGTAAATTACTTTTAAAATATGAAGAATTACTACTCTTGTCAGCCCACCTTCCCACTCAGAGGTGACAGTGAGGTTGTCCTTCAAGCCTGGGAGGTAGAGGCAGGTGATATTGAAGATCCTTTCCAGTCTAAGAGTCTATGTTATGATTTTATCTTTCCTCCAATAAAGTTTACTCAATCTACTCTTAGTTTGAGGCAAGGCAAAGAAGCAGAGTATATGAACTGGCAACTCTCAGTATATTTAGAATAAAAGTTGATTTCAGAGACACATGTCACAACATGAATGTACCTTGAAGACATTATGCTAAGTAAGTTAGGCTCATCACATAAGGGAAATACTGTATGATTTCACTTATGTAAGGTACCCAGAGTACTCAAATCTATAGAGACAGTAGAATGATGGTTTCCAGGGGCTGGGAGGAGGTGGGGATAGGGAGTTAATGTTCAATGGGTACAGAGTTTCAGTTTGGGAACATGAGGAAATTCTGAAGATAGATGATGGTAGCACTACAATGTGAATGTACTTAATGCGACTGAACTGTGTACTTAAAGTAGTAAAATTTATGTTATGTGTATTTTACAATAGTAAAAACAAAAATGACAGCTGACATCAGGACAAACAGCTGTTCAGTAATAGATTCCCATTCAAACCTAAGACTAAGCTTTAGCCACTAAACATACTATTTCTCTTAAGGAATTGCCACGGTTCCTCTATGAGTTGGGCAGGCTGAGCGAGGGCAGCAAGGCAGGGTTCAGCATTGGTGTATTGTGCATTCCACAAAACCTGGGGCTCCGAGAAAGCCCTGCGGCTGCACCGTGACAGCTGGGATAGCCCAAAACCATCTTGGGCCCAGCAATTGGAGTCTTTCTCCATGGTTAATGGAGGGGAATTGTTTCTCACTCTCTCTTGCTGCAGCCCAAACTTCCTTCACCTTCCTGCTTTAATGTCTTAATCAAGTGGCAGATGAGAGGAACTGATCCATGCAAAGGACAGAAGGTTTGACAAGATGTTTGGAACCCAGTGCTGCTCTCATCCCCGCCCCAGAGTTGCTGCCCCACCAAAGAGAAAGACGGGGGAGACAGAAAAAGAAAGAGAAAAAGGCAAGAGAGATTTTGTACCCTTAAGCCTCCACTGCCGCAGTTCAAAAGACCAATCTTTACTGAAAATAAATTTAAAGGAGAATTTTTGATGTACATTATGGTCTCTGGTGGTAGACAAGAGCGCTGCCGGCAGTATATAGAGTTATGCAAAGCCAAAGTGGGATTACTTAAAAGTGTCTGTAGTGCTTTGATTAACTGGTGTGTATTTTATTTTTTATATGACAAAATCACAGGCCTATATTGATAATATCTTGCTATTATTGCTTGACGCTTGAATCTCTCTTTTTCTTATGACTTAGAAGTAGGCTTTGTTCAGTCTAGGACAAGGGGCAAAGGATCAGGATGATTCCAAAAGGGGTAAGAGGGATAAGTGCCCACAACAAACTTCTTTTTAATGCAATGTATAAAGACCCTAGGACCTGTCCTAGAAAGCTAAAAAATGGGAGATCAGACAAGGTGACTCAAGGAGCCAGCCAAGTGCATGTGCTGTAAAAAACCCAACTGACCTTCTAAAGTTCCTTATGTCTGGAAAATATTCCCCCATCAAAACGTCTTCTGGGAAAAAAAAACTATCTTCTGGGAATAAGGCTCCACGCCGGATATTAAGTTTCAAACCCACCTTTCTCTGTTCTGCTTTGAGAAGTTAGTCTGAGACTGCGAATTACATTTCTCCTTGGCTATCTGGCTCCTGATTCGTTGTGCCAATAGGGGGCGCTAGAGGGAGACTGGAAAGCTGGAGGAGGGGAGAAAGGATTTGTCCCTTCCTATTCACTTGCTGTTTGTGCCAGTGTGGTCTCAGCCAAGAATCCGCTTGTCCAGTGCCTGCAGTTGGTTCCCGGCTCCAGCTTCATTTGCTCTCTTAGTACCAGCCTCATCGCAACCCCCTCCCCCTCAGAGGTCGCAGCACCAACCGGGCAGTCTGAGTCCTTGAGACTCTGAACTCCTGACTACCAGTGGCAGTGGGGTCCACAATTGCCCAGAGGTTTGAGCTTGGGTCTCCTCCCTCAAGTTCCAGGTATATCAACAGCATTGCCTTTTTAAGGTCTGGATCCCAACTCTTCAGGGTCCCTCCTAGGACCTTCTAGGTTCTTGTCTTTGTTCATCCAGACCTAGGTAATAACTGCTTGCTTCCATTGGACCAATCCCCTGTGTAAACTCATTTCTGAAGAACTGCCTAGCATGGTTCCTGTCTTCCTTACTGGACTCCCAAAAGATAGAGTATGCTCCTTGAAACAAAGTTGTGCTGTGCATGAGGAAAGAGGATGCAGGCAAAGAGAATACAGACCAGGGCTTGGAGTGGCTCACATTCCTAAGGCTCACAGAACCCAAAGAGTCCCAGGGATCCACATCAGAGAATAACTGGTGGCTGAGAGAACTGCAGAATCCTTACCACCCAACTTGGAAGGAAAAGATAGAACGACTGTACCTTTAAGATGTGGCAGTTCTTTGCTTTTGGAGCCCTTTCTGACAATGAAATGGAACACTGGAATGTATCTTCTTTGCTTGTAGAGTGGGCAGAGCAGCTATTTTCCTTACTGGCTTTCTCCAGCTGAGTCTCCTGCCAACCCTGTGTGACACTCACAAGGACAAACTCAGAGACATTTTCTTTCTAGTATCCAGAGAGGTCTCTGAAATACCTGTCTGACTCTCCCCCATGCTAGTTCTTTATATCCCTGCTTTATACGCTCATGAGCTCATGCACTATAGCACAGGGTCTTGTCTGTAGCTTGGGCAGAGAACCTCATCATTCTCATGCACTGGTGTATAAAAGTGGAGCAAAATCTCCATTATCACTGTGCTACTGGGGTGTGTACTGGAAGGCACGAACATCACACTCCTGTGCTTACAGCCATGACCTTCTGCCTCCCCAGCGACCCTGGCCTGTTGTTGGGGCCCTAGTGAGTCATTTCATTCCTCATTCCCACCCCAAGCCAGATTCTGTCTAAACTTCAACCAGACATAGTGAGGAGTCCTCTATTCTTGAAACACACCTGTGAAATTTCTTTAACACTGAGCTATGTTGTCTTCCCGTTCACTCAGGTAGGTCTCATCACTCAGGTGGATAGATCTTCTTAGCATAGTGAAGTCAGAAGACTGGCCTCTCACTAGCTGTGTGACTTTTGGCAAATTGGTAACTTTCTCTGAGTACCAGCTTTCTCCCTTGAAAATACAGGTGAAGACTGTCTATTTCACAAGATTGTTGTGCAGGTCAAATACCATAATGTATGTGTAAGCAATTTTGCACAGTACAGTCCTGTATAAATGAGAGGTAATATTATGGCATCAGTTGCTGCCCAAGCCACTCACTATATTATTATTATCTAAGTCCTCCTCCAGTGCTTTAAATTCCTTTCTTTTTGCTCTTTCTGTTTGGGTAATGGTTGTAGATTTCTCCCTGGGACTTCAGCTGCAAAGATAGAAAGAAGCTAAGGCAACCCTGTGTCTCCAGTCTATTCTCAGAACCCCAGCAGGGCTCAGGCCTTCCCAGCTCTCCAGAGAGAGGCTTGGGCTGCCTCTGAGAGGCCGTATTTTCAGGCCTATCCAGCTCCAACTATGGAGCCTCTTCAGGCCAGGCTGGCAGGGGTTCAATGAGCATATGCATGAATCACAACTGCTTATGGCCCATTATGCAGTTCAGGGTGTCAGTTGGAGGAGGCCAGGACCCTGACCTCAAAGGTCCCTGATTTATTTATTGCCTTTGGCTTCATGGGCTAATTTTGGCCTTGGCCCAGCCCTGGGGAAATGGCTTCATTCCTGCCCCCAACCCCATCTTCCCTAAAGATTGGGTGAATTCCACTCTTTATTTTCTACCTCATAGGAATAAATGATGGGGAGGGAGAAAAAAAATCAAGCACTGTTCTATACTATGTCTTATCCTAAATTCTGCAGCGAAAAATCAACAATAGATTGAAAGGGGTTTCCAACCTTCAAGGACAATGACAATCCTCACCTATGGGAAAAATGCTAGACCCTTACGATCACAGTCCAGCACATGTGCTAAAACAGTACCAAGAAGAGGGGCTATCTGATTTGGGGACAATTAAGACAGGTAATAAAAATCAAATTATTCTGGGTGTATTATTTTATAAACTACTTTTTTCACTTAATTTCCTATGTCAAATATATATATATATTCATTATTTTTAATGAATAGTAAGTATTTTATTGTATGAATATAAAAGAGAATGTGCACTTTTACTTTTTTCTTTTTCTTTGTTTCTTTTTTTGTTTGTTTGTTTACTGGTCCTCTGTCATTGGACATTCCAGACATTTCCAGCTTTGTCACCTTAAACATTGCTGTAGTGAACATCCTGGCACTCACCTTTTCATGTACATGTGTGATTGTTTCTTTAACATAAATCCCTAGAAATAAAATTACCAAGTATAAGAATTAACATATTTCTAAGGCACTTATTATGCTCTGTCAAATTTCCCCTTAAATTTTTCACCAAAGTACACTCATTACTAACAGAAGAAGTATCAAATTTTAAATTGTGCTTTGAAAGTAGAGAGGGATGTGGTTGAACAACAGGCATGGAGACAAGTTTTGCATGGGGAAAGTAAGTACGAGGCATAGAGATGAAGTCAAGCAAGTCATTCCTTTACTCAGCAAACATATGTTTAACCTTGGAGGGGCCAGGCACTGTGCTTAGCTCTGAGGTATAAAGGCAACAAGATCTTTGAAAAACTCAAAGAAATAGAAATTAGAAGGAATATGGCTTTTGGATTAAGTAGAATATCTGTGTTAGGAGAATGGAAGCTATTGGAGAAGTCCCTACCAGTGATGGGTTTCGAAGATCTGGCTAACTGGAAGGAGGAGAGCCTGGTTCTGAGAGCCCATGGAGTGACACTCAGAGGTTAATAATGAGTCATTGCATCACAGATGCCTGGATTGCAATCCTGGTTTAGCCACTGTCTAGCCTTAGGGTCCAAACAAGTCATTTTACTTTTATAGACTCATTTCTTCAACTATAATATGGGAAATATAATTGCTACTTCATTTGGCTGCTGTGAAGATAAAATAAGCTCAAGTGTGTTAAGGGCTTAGCATGAAGTAAATGCTCAGTAACCATTAGTCATCATTCTTATGTTGAAAAGAGGTGAAGAGCAGGTTGATGCAGGTTTACAAAGATGCTTTAAGTACTCCCTCATACCTTTGGCCCAATGGCAGGCTGTGTTCAGGCCAATCCACACTCTCTATACAGCCTACTGGCCCCATTCATGGGGACTTCATAAGGGATGATGTGGGGTGGTCCAGTTGGCCCTCAGAAAGGCAAAAGAGAAAAATACATACATATATAGATAAATACATCTGAGAAAAATTAAAAACACCCCCACTCTAAATGACCTATGAGGGCCGAAGAAGGGTCACTATGGTTTCATCCCAACATCGCTCATGCTCAGTGGTCACAATGTTGAACAAGCTCTGTGAAAGCCTCTTCAGAGGCTCACCTTGAGTCTCCCATGCAATAGTGGCCTCCAGGCATCTCTGTGGTTGACTTATTTGTCCAGTGACTACCTGTCAATCTCCCTCAGTGTCACTTCCAATAAACAGCCTGGAGAGAGTGACACCTTGATACATCAATCCCATCTGAGATTCCCCTGACAGACCACCCAGCTCCTGAATCACCAGAAATGATTCATGACCAGATAAGTACTGATGGACCCTTCCTCCCTGGCTGAGTTTTGGGTCAGCCTCATGCTGTCAAAGCAGACTCCAGGCTTCCCCTTAGGCCAGGCTAGTGTCACCGTCTCTTGACCAGTTCCAAAGGATGAGGGTGGTTCATTTGTTCATCTATCAACCCATTCATTTAGCAAATGTACCTAGGTCAAATCCAGTGTTAGCAAGAGACACAGAATGGGAGGAAGAGCTCTGAAGTCAGTGTCCCAAGACCTAGAACACAGAACTGGCTCTCCGCTAGTTTTCCTGTGGTTCTTATAAAGTCACTTGATCTCTTTTAGATAGTATAACTGCAAACATCTCTGTTCCACAGGTAAGAAAATACATTTAACAATCATAGAATGTTAACCTAAAAGGAGAGATCCTTAAGATCAACAAGTTTAACTGTATTTATATTCATCCATTCAACAAATATTTATTGAATGTCCATTACGTGCCAGGTACCATTCCAGTGCTGGGAATATATCAGTGAGCAAATAGACAAAAAACAAACAACAACAACAAAAAACTATACTCATGAGGCTTACAGACTAATGGAAAGAGACAGATAGTAAACAAAATAAATAAGCACAATATATAGCATATTAGGTAGTGATAAATGCTGGGGAGAAAAATAAAGCCGAAAAAAAAAGGAATGGAGAGTATTTGGATTTCATTTTAAATTGTGTAGACAGAGATGGCCTCATGCAGAAGGTGATATTTGAATGAAGTGAGACAGCAAGCCTAGAGGTTCTCTGGGGAAGTGCTTTCCAAGCAGAGGAAACAGGTGAGAAGATCCTGAGCTAGGAGTGGCCTAGTGTGTGCCAGGACGTACAAGTTCCATGTGCCTGGAACAGAATATAAATGGGACAGGTATTGGAGATCAACTTGCACAGCTCCTTGTAGGAAAGCACTTGGGATTTTCTCCCAAGGGAAACAATGGAAGTTTCTGAACGGAGGAGTGACATGGTCTGATTTATATTTTAACAGGATCATTCTGGCGCTGTAGTAAGAATAATATCAACAATAGCAACTTACGCTTATGATGTGCCAGACACCACTTTAAGTTCTTTATGCATCTAAATTAGTATTCATAACAACCTTATGAATCTTAAGCAGAATCTATTATTGTTTCCATTTTACAGATGAAAAAACAAAGGCACAGAGACATAAGTAACTCACCTAATTCACACAGCTGTTAAAATGACAGAGCCAGGTTTTTAATGGAGGCAGTTTGGATCCAGATTCTGTAATTTCTTTACCCTCCTGTGCTGCCACATCAGCATGAGGGTAAAGGCAGTTCTCAATAATACCAGCTGTCTGCAGATAGGCATGAGGTGGTGTTGGTTTGGAGAACGGATCCAATTCTGGCCGTAGGTGAAGGTGGAACCGAGGGTTTTGTTGTCAGATGAGGTATGGGGTGGAAGCAAAATAGAGAAGTCATGTTTTTGTTTTTGTTTTTGTTTTTGTTTTAACTTGAGAAACTGGACAGATGGAGTTGGTTTTAACTGGGGCAGAGAAACGAGAGGAAGGAGGGAGAACAGGAGTTTGGGTCATACTGTATGTAATTCCTATCAGACATCTAAATTGTAGTAGAGGTGATCCTGGAAGAAACTGAGGACCTGAGTCACAAGTATTTGCTCAATGGCATAGAGCTAATTAGAGAAAGGGGGCTAAACCGTTCAAGTATGAGCTTTTCCCCCTCTGTACATCTCAGCACATTTCCAATCACAAGGCGGGGTGGGAGGGAGCAAGACGACTGTTACATATCATTTGTGTATATATCAGAGTGGCAATCAGGTGCTAAAGTAACCTTCTCCTACCTCCTCTTCCCATGGTGGGGGTGACATATTCTGGTCTGGAGAAGGTGAAATGCCAGAGGGAGCTGGTGACCCAGGTAACCCTCCCACATGATGAAGGAGAGGTGGCTTTAAATGTTTACAGAATTCTGCCATTTCTCCCTCCTTGGAGGGAAGGACCCCTGGGAGCTGCTAGAGCTGGGCTGTTTGGCCTGCACAGAAGTCCATCCTGTGTTGACAGAGAGACGGGTGATCACAGGGGATGCCGAGCTGCCTTGTCTGTGGAGCTGGATGGAGCTGCCGATGTTTGTTTGGATGGAGAGCTGTTATTTAAAATAAGGTTTAGTTTCTGAAAACGAGACACCTGGAGCTACATTTGGTGGATAAAGACATTTTGTTGAACTTTCAAAATGGGGCATTATTTTCCATTTACACTTATTTCACGGAGAATTGTAAGAAGATGAGATTGCAGACACGTCTGTGATATGCAATAATGAGTGATGGATCTTTGAAGGTAAAGATAGCTCTAGGATGTTCTTTTTCTTTTTTTTCTCTCCTCTTTCTCTCTTTCAGGCCTTAGGTTGTGTGGGCTTAGGTTTCCTTTTCTTTTTTCTTTTTTTTAATATCGAAATGGAGAGTGTCTCTAGTGGGAGTTAGACTGTTCTCTGCTCAATGTTTGTCTTAATAAAGGTTAAAAGAAATGAAATAAAATTAAAAAGGATCTCAGGAGACAGAAGCATCAGAAATTTTTAACTTCCTAAATTATTGTGAAAGAAGGCAGGATAAGATACCAGGTCTGAGGAACATACAGGGCACACTGACCAGCTGATGTCACCAGGCCACCCATCCCATGGCTGAAAACCTCAGGGAACAAAAAGAAACAAAAGAAGACCAAGAGGACTGGAGACAAAAGAAGACCAAGAGGACAAAAAAAAAAAAAAAGAGAGAAAGTCAGATTCCAAGAAGATGCTGCCATCTCTCTCCGTTCAAGGCCATCTTCTCTAGGGACCAGCATTGTGAATAGTATGCATCCCAAAGGAGTCAAACTTGACATCTTTCCTCCTTGGTGCTCTCTACCTCTTCGTAATTGCTTTGGAAGGAAACCAAGAAGAGAGAAACTAAAAGGAAGAAAAACATTCAGCTTGATTTTCTTGACTATGAACTTAGATAAGGAAATCCATTGGTGTTTATTGAATAAATAAATGAATTAATCATTAGTCTGTCAGCCACTATATCAAAATACCTATACTTGAATCAAGGAATGATTTAGGGAATCAGTTAATTTGGCATAAACACTCAGATTCCTTAACCTCCTGCTCCTAAACACAAATCTCTTTATCTTTGTCTATTGACAAGGTTGATTAAAAACAAACAACAACAACAACCTTAAAAAACACCTATGAAATTTACCAGCATCAAATGCCTTTCCCATGGAAGGCTTGCACCAAGCTATGTCCTCATAAAAATACTAAGAAGACCTTTACCTTTGTGCGTAAGTACTAGGTAATAGAAACACAATTTTTAAAAGAAGGGAAGAAAATATTTTCCAATGTACTGAGTAAAACCAGGCATTGCATACCTATAACCTAACTCAGCCAAAGGGCACAGTTAAATTTTAGTGTTCAACTTTTGAAGGTTCTTTCAACTGTACTTTCTCCTTAGCATGTTTCAGGTACAACTACCTTCCAACCTACCATTACTGATGTGATGGGGTATGCCCTTCTTCAAGGTAAGCTCCTCTGGGGACAGGTCTATGTCTTCTTCCTCTTGGTATCTCCCAACGTCAGTGCCCAGCACCATGGCAGAAGCATGGTGGCCATCAGTAGATAACTTTTGAATTGAATTCAATGTAGTCATGTCCAGAGTGCCAGCTTTTCTCCCAAAGACCATGTTTCCTTAGGCTATGGCAGATGTCAATCCATGGTAATTTGTAAATAGCAACTTTGTTGTTTAAGAACAAATACTCTGGAGTTATCTTTGACTTCTCATGGGATGTAACTCATAAATCCTACTGGCACTGGTGAATGAGCATAAAAGACACAGCAACTTGCCAATTAACTCTTCCTAATAACTTGAGGTAGCTAAGAACTCTGGTACATAAGATTCATTAAGACAGTGACCTGCATTTTGATCTGAGAGCGATAAGATCATAAGGAGCAAGAAAGGTAGGAATATTCACCTCTGAGAGCATAATTTATATTCAGTAAGTTGAGAAGGGCCACCTGGGGGTCAAACATGGAGTAGGAAGCCAAAAGAAATTCTCTAGCCTGGGAATAAAGGACCACATGAAAACAGAAAATGAGCCAGAGGTCCGAAGAGCCCAGAATAGATCATTTTTGTGGGCTTTAATGGGCAGATTCTACCTCTGTCTAATTGGGAAGTGGGGTGGAGACTGAATGGAAGAAAAGGGTGGGAGAGAGGCTACAAGCTACATAGGTGAGAGTGAGCCCTAGGAAGGCCCAATTCCTCTTCCTTACCTAGAAGAAAAAGTGACCTTTCCTGATGTCAGGCCATGTGGGGTATAGACATTTGGTCTGAAGACTAGAGAATCCCTGAGTGTCAGAGGGAGGGGATCTGAGACATCCTCTCCCCCAGTCCCTCGTCCTTACAGAGGAGGAGACTCCTAATCAGAGAGAGGGAGCGAACTGCTTTGCCTGAAATCCCCTCCTCTTCTATAGCATTCCATAATGCCTACCTACCCCCCTATCTTCCCCACAAAGGAGTAGACTGATGTTCCAGAATTTGAAAATAAAATCTCCAGCTTTGAAAATTTGAAAACTGGAAGAATGAGGGTTGGAGAAAGGACTGGGAGGCCTCGTGAAGTAAAGGATTGTCCCCTCCCACTTAGAAAGTTAGAAGGACAGTAAGCCTGTTCCAGCGTTCCCAAATGCCAGTCACCTAAAGAGCACTTGGAGAGCCTCTTAAAAATACAGATAACTTGCCCCACACCTGAAAACTTTGACTCCATACCTTTGGTATGGGACCCTGTGTTTTTCTCTAACACATCAGGTGGTGTCTCTCCACTAGGTTTGAAACTCTGTCCTGAAGAAGAGCACCCAACGAAACCAGGGAAGTTCACCTCCCACTTGGTACAGGATGTATAGGGCTGCTTTTTTCTCATACAATGGGAAGGAGTCCCCACTCACAGCTTCTACCCAACCCAGGGAGTCAGTGAAGATAAACAAGATCTATGGATCAGAAAGGCATTGGGTTTCTCTGAAGACACTCTGTAAGGAGTAATGATTGATTCATATTTGAATTATTACACTGGGGAACACAATTTTCATTGAGTTAGATCTGACACTTTTTTTTTTTACAGTAGCCCATATGATGGATTTTTTTATATGTTTTATTGATTATGCTGTTATAGTTGTCCCAATTTCTTTTCCCTTTCTTCCCCTTCACCCTGTGACGTCCCCCTTCAATAGTCCCCCCCTTTAGTCCATGCACATTGGTTGTGCATACAGTTCTTCTCAACATCTTCCTATCTACTCCACTCCCTCCTACTATGCTTCTTGATTCCTGCATCATCTTCCTCCCTTTCCCCCTTTCCCCTTCCCTGCTGACCTCCCCCCAATATGTTCCCCATACCTATAATTCTTTTTCCACTCTCATTGCCTACTTAGTTTGCTTTTGTTTCAATTCCCTAGCTTCTGTTGTTGGTTGTTGTGATGCAGTTTTCATTTTAATGTTCATAGTTTTGATCCTCTTTCTCTTAAACAAGTCCCTTTAACATCTCATGTAACAGTGGTTTGGATCTGATGAACTCCTTCAGTTTTACTTTGTCCTGGAAGCACTTCCTTTGCCCTTCTCTTCTGAATGACAGCCTCACTGGATAGAGTAATGGTGGTTGTAGGTTTTTGCTTTTCATTACTTTGAATATTTCTTGCCAGTCCCTTCTTGCTTGCAGAGTTTCTTTTGAGAAATCAGGTGATAGTCTTAGTGGGACCCTTTTGTACATAATTCTCTTCTTCTCTCTTGCTGCTTTTAAGATTCTCTCTTTATCCTTAATTTTTGACATTTTGATTATAATGTGTCTTGGTGCGGTTGTCCCTGGGTCCGGTTTTTTTAGAACTCTCTGTGCTCCATGGACCTGTAAGTCTATTTCCTTCCCCAAGTTAGGGAAGTTCTGCCTCATTATTTTTTCACACGATTTTTCAATTTCTAGTTCTTCTTCTTCACCTTCTGGCAGCCCTATGATTCAGATGTTGGCCCCCTTATGGCTGTCCCATAGGTTTCTGAGTCTCTCCTCATTTTCCTCACTTCTTGTTTCCTCTTTCTGCACTGGTTGACAGTTTGTTCCTTCCCTATGTTCCGATTTGTTGATTTGATCCCTGGTTTTCTTTCCTTCACCAGTAGTTTTGTATTCTGTTTTTGTTCATTTCAGCAGGACCAGCCTTCATTCCTTCCCCGTCTTGTTTAAGATCTGCTGTTAGGTCTGTAAGCATTCATATAACCAAAGTTCTGAACTGTGCCTCAGAAAGATTTTTCTATCTGCTGCTTTGTTGGATTAGATATTTGCTGTCACCAGGATCTCTATCATGATCTGTGCCACCCTGACAGCTTTGTGTTTACCTTTGTTCCTGGGACGGGGCTGTCACACCTCCTATGCTATAGGGGACAGAGCCCTGTGCACTTGTCACAACCGGTGACCCTTCTCACCACACTGTGGTGTTTTGCATGGGGGCAGGGGTCCAAGGTGGATTCCTGCCGTTCACTCTCTGCTGAGAGACCAGGAGCCTCCTCCTCCATTCCCACCCCCTCTGGCCTCACAGTCCAAGGCAATGGGGGTCTGCCTTTCCCAGCATTAAGATCGCAAACTGATGGGTCTTGTCTGCAGCCTGGAGTGTTCCCCAGGCGCTTCTCACCTCTCCTTAAATATGGGTGTCTGTGCTTACCGCCATCCTGCCTCTGTCACTGCTGCCGCCGCCACCAGCACAGCTTAACCTTTCCACCCCAGCTTTGCCTCTCCTACCTGTCTGGATAAGCACCACTTCTTTATAACTTCATTTGTTGGACTTCTGTTTATTTTTTGGAACTTCTGGTTATTTCTGATTTTGCGGTAGTTGTATTCCTTCTTAGTTGTGGAGGGAGACAGAGCATCTCAGTTTAGGCCTCCATCTTGGCTGGAAGTCTTGACACTGGTTTTTGGCTAACTTTTGGCATCTGAATCTAAAAATGACCCCAGTTTTTCTCTATCACATCAACTTTTTAAGGTACAGGATACCTTCTCTTTGTCCCAAAAAATCATACAAAATGTTCATAAAAGGAAAACAAAGAAAAAATTACCTGAATATCCTGTTTACTTAGAGTTCTTTTATTCATATAAAGGCTATATATTGTTACTGTAGGTCAAATTGTGTACAACGAGTAAAATTCTACTACCAAATATACATATTAAGGTGTTTTATCTTTTCAAATGACAGGCTAGGAAATGCCAAAATGAGATACTTGAAACAGTCTCCTTTCGTTGGCAAAGCTTTAAAAAATTGCTTCATGAGACCCAGTTTTATGTGCAGAGGTGAGAATATAATATTCTTTCTGTCAACAAGTGGCTTGTGTAGAATGTTTGGATCACCAGGTTTGAGGTCAGATCTTGGAGGCCCATTTGATTCCACCCAATGCTTCTCATGAGTTCTGCTGTCCCACATACACAGAAAACAGGGATACTTGGTGTATCCGCATTGCTGACCAAGAAGGAAGCAGACCATTTGAAGGTCAGCACAGATGATCTAACTGTGCTTGTGATATTGCAACACATCAATGACTCTCTTTATGTCTTCATATCCTTTTTTTTAAAATATTTTTTTACAATGTTATTTTATTTTATTTTATTCATCTGTTTTTAGAGAGAGGGGAAAGGAGAAAGAGAGGGAGAGAAACATCAATGTGCGGTTGCCTCTCATGCACCCCCAACTGGGGACCTGGCGTGAAACCCAGTCGTGTGCCCTGACTGGGAATTGAACCAGTGACACTTGGTTCACAGGCCAACGCTCAATCTACTGAGCCACAGAAGCCAGGGCTATGTCTTTATATTCTCACAAAAACAAACTGAATGGCCAATTGGGACTGCACCAAATAAATTGCCATTGTGGAGGAGGACACACTTCAAGCTCTGCTTTGAGCTGTCGATGACAGTTGCCATTCAGTTGCATTCTAGATTGAAATTTCCAATTCCTCCATTAAACCATGTATGTTATGGCAATACACAAAGCCACCGTCACTTCAAAAGTACTGCAGAAATGCACTTTCTCTTAATCAAAAGTAGGATGTCTTTGCTCCTTTTTCAAGCAAGTTTTTCTCATGCAGTCTTGATGCTAGGAGTTCTGAAGCTTTTTTGGATAGTCCCAAATCTTGTGCCAAATCATTTAACTCATGCTGATCAAATCCCTTATGAACTGAGTCATCTTCAATATCAAAATCTTCATTGATGCTGTCACTTAGTTCTTCACCATACTCCAGTTTTTTGAAAGAGAGTAATTCAATGAAAACTGGCACTGGGATTTCAGCTTAATGAGGCACTGGGTGTATGGCTGATGGTAGACTAGGATACTCTATTTTACATTTATTTTTTTTGTTACATCCTGACGTTTCCACTATACAAAAGTAACAGTCACTTGAGTCATCTCTGGGCTCTCACCAAACCATAGGTATACCAAATGGCAATTGATCACGTGTTCCCTTCATCCACATCCATAAACTCTCGACACACTGCTCACACACCTTGTGAGGGGCCCAAGACTTATCTTGATCACCAAGTTTTACTTTAAAATATGCAAAATAAACTTGCCTGACAAAAGCCCTCATGTTTGTCCTTGGGAATGGTGAAACCGCCACAGATATAACAAAACGAATCTGGGTTGTTTAGGCACTTACGATGAGAAATAGCAGAGGCAGACATGATCTGAAGAAAAGAAATAAGTACGTATGTAAATAAAAATATAAATTCTGCTAACTCCTTGTATACAGGCTAGAACTCAGACTACACTTCGGAATATGATTCACTACATAGAGCAGCACACAACCTCTCACCACACTGTCTCATGTGTAACTGAACAGCCTAGACAAGTATGAACCTGTCACTGGTCTCCAAGGTCGTCCCCCACACCTCCCCACTCAAGGTAGGTTTGCTCTAAGCCAATAGGAGAGCACTAGTGCTTCCCTTGATCCAGGCTCAATCCAGCCTAGAGTGGTCACATTAAGATAAGCTGTAGAGTAAAACTTAACATGGTAGAAGAAAACTAACTGCAGTTTTGAAATCAGCATGCCTGCTTAAGTCTAAAACAGCTGAAAAAAAATCGGACTTAATAGGAATTATGTTAAAAATTGTTTCCCTATGTTTTCAGTTCTACCATTCAGTCTTTGGAGGAAGGTTGATCTGAAGCACCGTGCATGCCCAAGTGACTCTTCACCTCTTGTTCACCTTTGGCCAGCCCACTTGGGACATGCACTTCAGCAGCAGACCCTCATTCTGCACTAGTCCTTGATTTAAGGCCACAGGAGGGTAATTAAAGATATTTGAGGCTGTAGCTTCTAAATGAAGATGTATTGCCACCCAGGACATAATCCCCTTTTCTGTCCCATTTCTTCCTTCCCCCAATCAGTGTTTGGTTAAGACCAAACTGGGCCTTTGTATCCATATTCACAGGCAGACTTTCATTCCCCCTCCAGACCATCTCATGGTTGACAGTCTGTAATTACTACCACAGCTCATTCATAGTTCTACTACCTACTTATTCTATATTGCTCCCCACTTAGCACTCTTTAAAAAAATCTTCACCTAAGGACATGTTTCACTGAGTTTAGAGAAAGAGGAAGGGAGAGAAACATTTATGAGAGAAAAACATCAATCAGTTGCCTTCCATATGTGCCCCAACTGGGGATTGAACTGCAACATTTTGGTGTACAAGACAACCCTCCAACAGACTGAGCCACCTATCCAGGGCAACAGTTTTTTGATGTGCACTGAGGCCAGCGGAAGCCCCCTCCCAAAGCTAATGATCATTTCACTTCCCTAAGCCTACTATGGAATATTCCAAATGACATAAAGAAGAGCAATGCTCCCCAACTGGTAAATGTTAACCATCTAGGTTTTCTGCACAAGCTCTAGGTTTTACATGCCCCACACTATTCTAAGCTGATAACACAGATAACCCATATGGTCTTGATTGACCTTCCATCCCAGGGTGGGCAAGGGATTATAGCTGCTTTAATGCTGGGGGACTCAGTTTGTAGAGAACCTGGTGCTCTGAACAGGGGGACAATTACGTAAGTCCACAGAGCTCTGGCGCTGCAAGACAGCAGGCTCCAAGTAGTGTCTAATTACAGGGAGGCTGATGGCCACAGTTGAAGATGCCGTCACAGAACCCAGGTCTCAGCTTGCTGATGTGCAACAGCCAGCAGTTGCCCTAAAACGGAAATTAAGTGTGGTGTCATGGCCATTTAGGGCATTAGGTACGGAAGGCGCCCGAGATCTGCTGCCTGGCCCCTTGCCCACCTTACTAACAAGGTGCAAACAAGGACCTGTGCTGGGAAAGGGAAACAGCTGGACAACAGAGACCTTCTCTGCAGGTAGAGAGATAGGGGATGCAGGGAGGCTGTGTCCCAAATCACCTTAGCTGAGAATGAAATTGGCTTGATCGATGAGATAAAATCATCAACCTCTTGATGAAACTCTTTAAGGAACATTTTGTAGGTTGCAACATCTCTGCAGGTCCTTAATTTCCATTTCAACTCCCACTCCCACCCCCACACTATACACCTACAAGCAACCTAGGGGCTGGGGAAAGGCGTAAGACCAAATCAACATTCTTCAACATCCACCTCTCATCACTTATAATTTGCTTGAGACTTCAGGATAGTGAGTCCCTGTAAGGCTTCACCAGTGTGCCAAGTTCTCTAGCCCTGAATCTGGGGAAATCTTGGCCTTGGCCACCATCCAGCCCTGGATACCAGGGCTATTTGCTAAATAAAGGCCAACGCCCCAGTTAGAGAGGATAAACTGTTTTGCTGCTCACCTGCCACCCTCCCCACCATACACACATACCCTTTATATCCTCTTAGTCACCCTAACCTTTATTTGTAACCGTTGTCCTGGCTAATTCACTGGTAAGCTATTCCTAGAAAATGTAGTCAGACAGGTTTGGGTAATACAGCAAAGAGAATGAACACCATGCTGCCCCTCTGACTCTTCCTCACCTGTCACCCTGAGAACCACACACAGTTTAGGGGTGCTTTGCTCACCTCCAGCCCAAGTCAGGCTGGGTAGGGAGGACCAAGGAATCCCTAAACAGCCAGCCTGGACCTTCCACTCAGTGCCCAGCTTTCTTATTTCTTTGCCAACAGTTGTAGCAGAGGTGAACTGGGACACGGGAAACACCAGCTTCCTTTGGGTAGCGTAAAAAAATTAAAAGACCCGTTTTTCTGTCCTGTCAGGTCTATTTAAGTATTTAATGAGGTGAGATAGTACCAATAAATTTAACATGGCACAATAACTCTGATGATGTGGACCACAGGCTAATAAGCTCCCATCCCAGTGACAGAAGAGTGATCTTGCCTTTGCTAGATCTTATCAGGTTTGATTGCTTTGTTCAGATAGTAAAAAGGTTGAGCAAGGACTTTCAGGTACTGCCACAAATCTGTGGGTATCCTTCCAGCCAAGATAGATTGAAACCAGGCCCCAGAATATAAGGCTGTTTATTTTAATTGACAATTGGGAAGAGTAGAATAGGTGGAGGGTGGAGGCTGGGTGGGCACCACAGGGGGCCCTGTGATTAGGGGGGCTGATTTGTGCATGTGTTTTCTCCTCTTCAAAAGCTTGTGGCTAAGCTTCAAATCTGAGGGTCTATCCAATTGAGTGTGTGCTCCTGAAGCTTCAAAGAGTCTCTTCCCCAATTGTCTTGAGCAAGGAGAGAGGCCATTGATCTGTGTGTCACCCATAATTTTTGTCCTTGCCTTTCATGTGGTGAGGCCTGCTGCAGACATTTCCCAGCCACTTGTGCCCAAGTGGAACTGCTGTTTCCATTTGCACAGGGTCTGTCCTCTCCATCTTCTGCAGGTGTATGAAGCTGTCACTAAAGCTCTTTGAGATCAGGGACCACGTGTCCCACTTCAAATTCCCCCACAGCACATGACAAAGATCAGAGCTTCTAAAGCATGAAATCCACACTTTGAGGATTAGTCTGATAACTTTATAGTTGGCATATTAGTGAACATTTTTAAGTTAATGTTTAGATATTTATATTAATGTGTATCATGTGTATTATAAAAAATATAACTCATACATTATACATCATTTCACAAATATTATTACTCAGGATAGGTAGACCATGGTTTTGTGGGTTTTTTAAAATTAATTAATTAATTAGTTGGGGTTTTTTTTTGTTTGTTTATTTATTTATTTTTAGAGAGAGGGGAAAGGAGAAAGAGAGGGAGAGAAACGTCACTGTGTGGTTGCCTCTCACTCGCACCCCCAACTGGGGACCTGACATGCAACCTAGTCATGTGTCCTGACTGAGAATTGAACCAGTGACACTTGGCTCGCAGGCTGATGCTCAATCCACTGAGCCACAGCAGTCAGGTAGACCATAGTTTTAAAAGTGAGTCAGCCCTGGCTGATGTGGCTCAGTTGGTTGGAGCATCATCCCATAGATAAAAGGTTGCAGATTGGATTTCCAGTTAGGGCATATGTCTAAGTTTTCGATTCGGTCCCTGGTCAGGGCGCATGGGAGAGGTAACTGATCAATGTTTCTTTTTCACATCAATGTTTCTCTTCCTCTCTCTCCCTTCCTTTCCCTCTCTCTAAAATCAATAAGCGTGTCTTCAAGTGAGAAATTTTTTAAAAAGTAAGTCAAGTTCAGGTACATTATTTTTTTTAATAATGGTACAAGGAATACCCAAGTAGTAAAGTTTGGAAAACACTGTATTTAGCTGACTTGCTAATTGATCGGTGGTTTGTTCTTGGTTAGTTGGTTGGTTGGTTGGTTGGTTGGTAGCTTTGTGACTGATAGATTTTTCCCCCCAACATTTTATTATGCAAATTTTCAAACATAATAGAAAAGTTGAAAGAATTATACTGCAAACACCCCCATGTCCACCACTTAGATTCTACAATTAACATTTTATTATATTAATGTATTATGTACCCATCCACAGAGACTTTTCTTATACCCTCCATCATTCTATCTTGTTTTTGCATGCATTTCAAAATAAGTTGCAGACTTGGGTGCAGTTCACCCTAAAACGCTTGAACATGAATATCATTAGAATTCAATATCTGTTCATAGTTGCTTCATTTTGGGCAGATGTAAAATTTACATGCCATGAAATGCACAGATATTAAGTGTATCATTCAATGAGTTTTGACAGATGCATACACCTGTGTAATCCACTATCACCCCAGAAAGTTGCCCTATGTCTCTCCCAATTAAGCCCCATTCCCTACAGAAACAACAATTGTGATTTTTTTTTTCACTATGTATTAGTTTTGCCTGTTACAGAAGTTGATATAAATGTAATAATACAGGATGTACCTTTGGTGTAAGACTTCTTTCAAAATGTAAGGCAAAATATTTTTTAGATTTATTCATGTTGATCCATGTCTCAAAAGTTTGTTTCTTTTTGTTATTGAGCACTACTTCTTTGCATGTATCCATGCTCCTGTTGTTGATGGGCACCTGGACTGAGGGGCTATAATCAATAAAGCTGCTATGGTCATTTTTCTGTAAGACTATTTGTAGATACATGTTTTTTACTTCTCTTGGGTAGATAACTGAGTCGTATTGCTGAGTCATATTGCTTAATTTTTTAAAAATCTAACATCTTTCTCCAAAGTGGTTGCGTGTTGCTATCAACAATGTATGAGAATTAGTTGCTCCCCATCTCTGCCAACATTTAATGTTTTCAGTCTTTTTAATTTTAGTCATTCTAATGGGTGTGTGCTTGTATCTCAGTGATGCACTTTTTTTTTTTCATGTGCTTACTGGCCATTTGTAAACTTTTCTTAGTGAAGTATCTGGTCAAATATTTCCCCAATTTTTGATTATGTTGCTTGTTTTTTCATTATTGAGTTGTGTAAGTTCTTTATATATTCTGGATCCCAGTTCTGTGTCAGGTAAGTTTTGAAAATATTTTCTCTTAGTTTGTGGTGGCTTATTTCTTTTTACAATCATGTTTTTTGATGAGCAAAATTTTTCTATTTTGATAAAATCTAACTTTTAATTATTATTTTTTAAATTTTATGGCTATTGTCAGTGTTCTAAGATGCCTTTACCTACTCCCAAGTCATGAAGCTTTCCTAGTTTTTTTTTTTCTAGAAGACTTATGTATAGTTTTAGCTTTTACATTCAGGGATATGATCCATCTCAAATTAACTTTTGTATATGGTATGAGTCAGGGATCAAACTAAATTATGTTTCCATTTAAATAACCAGTTGTTTTAGAAAAAAAGTTACTGAAAGATTTTCTTTTCCCTGTTAGATGGCTTTTGCAATTTTGTCAAAAATCAAATGACTATGTAAATATAGGTCTGTGTTTTGAGCTCTCTGTTCTACTCCATTGGTTAATGGATTTCTAAAAAATTCTTAAAATGTTAGAGCTTGAAGGAAATGTATAAATTCTTTAATGTGTCAATTTGTAAATTTTTTTGGATCACAGACTCCTTTAAGAATCTGATGAATATTTTGGTCCATTTCACATAGATATAAATGTTTGCATATAACTTTAGGGGGAGGGGGTTATAGACCCTTGAATCCTGTATCTCAATTCTCATATTTTACAGAAAAGAAAATTGAGGCCCAGAGAAGCTATGTGATTTGTCAAAGGCTACAGAGTTTAGCTAATGATATAACTCAGGCTAGAACCCAGGACCTTTCATTCTGTTCCACTGAGTAAAATGAGTAAGCCACAGTCTCTATTATCCAAGAGCTTACATTTTAGTGAGGAAGTCAGATATGTTCACAGCTATCCATAATAGAGAGCATTGTCAGATAAGATCCAAACCAGAAGTATTGTATGTCTTGCAGGAGCATGGGGATTCTGGGTCATCAGGGAGGGAAAAGGAGGCATTTGAGCTGGGCCAAAGAGATATGGAGAAAGTACACTCTAGTCCAGGGTATCCCAGGATGAATAAGTTCCTCAAAGCCAAAATCCAGTCTTTGTAGGTATGAAGCACAATGGATATGGGCATATTAATAAACATATTTTGATGGTTATAACAATACTCCTGGCATTACTACTGATGTCTGGGGAAAACTTTCTATGAGTTGGTATCTTTTACACTTTGTGTCTGAAGCTATGACTATTATGAATAGAAAACTGTGTGTTTCTGAGAGTATTTATAAAGGCAGACTGAACCAACTACTGGGTAAGAAAAGGGGAAGAGGGGAAGGCAAGCAGTTGTACAGAAAGAATTCATTAGTTGGTGTCAGCAGACCCCAAACTGAAACCTACTCTAAAACTTACTAATTGTGTGATCTTGCACAAGTCATGTAACCTTTCTGACTTCTGATTTTCTCATTTGTAAAATGAGACTAATTATAACACCAACCTCACTGGGTTGTTATGGTGTATCAAAGAAATAAGATATGTGAAAACACGTCACCCTGGGCAGAAACTGTGCAGAAAGAGTCATTCTTATTATAAAGAATGACCCTGAACTTCAACCCTAGGAACCTAGACTACTGGTGCTGAGAAATGACTCAGGGAGACAGTGATACCAAGGGAAATAACGGCACCTATACTTTTAGCCAATGCCTGAACAATAATTTTCCATCCCAAAAGCAAGGAGTTAGGTGGAAACTGCAACTTTATACACATCAATAGGCTTCATTTTTTATATTTCCCATTCAAAGCCACCCTTGAAGTTTATTTAACTTTATCTCTTATCTCTTTATCTCTATGTCTTTGGAAAGTCTTGTGAGAGGAGGGGGCAGGAGAAAGCACCTATTATTATTTCCCCAGACAATATTTACTCTATCAGTCAGGACAAGCTAGCTTACACTGCAGTAACAAACAATCTCAAGGTCTTACTGAGTTATAACAATAAATGATATTATTTTGTGAATGACACAATAAAATATAGAATGGAACTGGGGACTTTTTTCTGTTTCTTGTCCCTCCTGGATTACACTAACAGAGGAGCCACTGTTTTCAATATTACCAGTCAGTATGGTAAAAGAGAAGAGAGTTTTGGAAGATTTTGCATCAATAATAAAATGCTCTGGCCTGGAAGTAGCACTCATGACTTCTGTTCCAAGGAGGTCAAGAAGTGCAATCAAACCATATATTTAAAATATGGAGAACTAGAAATAAGAAAATGCATGACTTCTGTCTTCCCTGGACCAATCATGCTGTTTCACATTTGGTGGCTTTTTCCATTCTGTTTCTTCTGCTTCGAACACCATTACCTCTTCCTATAGAGTGGCTATTCATCTTCTAACACTCATTCCAATATCTCCTCATCTCAAAGATAAATGCCAAATTATCTATATATTTTCCTACTACATTGATAACTCCTTTAAGGGAACAAGCAGGCTGAATGAATGAATTCTTGCCCAAGATGACCTGATATGATTCTCCCACCCCTTAAATGGCCTCGAATGTCATGGAAGGAGAAAAACAAGTTTTGCCACACCCTTTCCCAACATCTTCACCATAAAACTTACCACATAGCAAGCATTAACTTGTACCAGGCAAGGGTGTTATTTATATCATTGGATTGAATCCTCACAACAATAGTCCTCATGTTAAAGATTATGATAGTCAGGTTTAGAGAGGTTTGGTGATATACATAGTAAGTGAGAGAACCAGGCTTAGAGCCCAGGTTTATCAGAGGCCAAAATCTATGCTTTTAACCACTCACTGTGTTGCCTCCACAGGTTATAGAGATAGGCCACTGACACAGGCCCATCCCTGCATGACTCAGATGTTTCACTATCTAGAAGCACACTGTTGACAGCAAAAACAGAAAAATCCCTCTGTCCATAGTCCCTAATCAAATTGTACAGATCAGAGAACTAGAATATGCTAGAAGTTCCACCCCAACACAGGTTCATATGGTTGGAGCCCAAGGCAAAATCCATCAAGGAAACTGGCCTGTTCTGACCATGATGAAGAAGAGGCTGATATAATATAAATGATTCTTTGAATTGGGATTATTTAGCCTGAGAAAAGAAAACTAAGAGTGACTTAATAGATGTTGGCTAATGACCAGATGTTCACTAAATCCATTGAGAATAAAAAAGACAGCACTTAAAATTCAGCTTGGGGGATTTCAATTAGGCAGCAAGAAGACTTTTTTAACAGGAAAAATATTAAATATATTTGACGAAGTCTAGGGTCCCTAGCTATTCAGTTATTTATTTGTTTAAAAATTTAACCACTTATTCTTTCAGCAATCATTTATTTACCAAGCATTGTTCCAAAAATAATAATAATAACTGTCATTGAGACTCTCTTCCTGGAGTCTCTTTTTAGATATAAAATTTCTTGGAAAGATATATAACTACACATAACATTTTTTTTTTTGTATTTAAAATTATTTTTTTATTGTTGTTTTATAAACTGGAAAATAGTTGTCCCAGTTTTCCCCCATTGCTCTCCACTATCCCGCATATCCTGCTCCCACAGTCAATCCCCACCCTGTTGTCCATGTCTATGAGTCATTTATACTAGTTCCTTGACTAGACCCATCCCCTTATTTCCCTCCCCCCCCCCATCCCTCTAGTCACTGTCAACCTGTTACTTGTTTCCATGTCTCTGGTTCTATTTTGCTAATTTGTTTTGTTCATTGGGTTCCTCTTATAGGTGAAATCATATGGCATTTGTCTTTCGCCATCTGGCTTATGTCACTTAGCATAATACTCTGCAGTTCTATCCAGGCTGTCACAAAAAATAGGAATTCCTTCTTTCTTTCTGCCACATAGTGTTCCATTGTGTAAATGTTCCACAGTGTGTTGGTCCACACATTTACCAAGGGGCACTTAGGCTGTTTCCAGCACTTGGCTATTGTAAATAATGCTGAGATGAACATAGGGGTACATATGTTCTTTTGAATTGGTGTTTCAGGATTCTTAGGGTATAATGCAGACAGTGGAATCGCTGGATCAAAAGGCAATTCCATTTTTAGTTTTTTGAGAAAATTCCATACAGCTTTCCACAGTGGCTGCACCAGTCTGCATTCCCACCAACAGTGCACTACGGTTTCATTTTCTCCACATTCTCACCAGCACTTCTTGTTTGTTGTGTGAGGCGACATCTCATTGCAGCTCTATGATGGCTAGTGATGTTGAATTTTCTTTCATATGCCTATGAACCCCCTGTACGTCCTCCTTGGAGAAGTGTCTCTTCAGGTCCTTTGCCCATTTTTAATTGGACTGTTTGTCTTCCTGGTGTTGAGGCAGGCTATGAGTTTCTTATATATTTTGGAGATTAAACCCTTGTCCAAGGCATCATTGGCAAATATGTTTTCCCATATGGTTGGTTCCTTTTTCATTTTGATGATGTTTTCTTTAGTCATGCAGGAGCTTTTTAATTTGAAGTAGTCCCATTGCTTATTTTTTTTTCTCTTTATTTCCCTTGTCCTAGGAGACATATCACAAAAATATTACTATATGGGATAGTGGAAATTTTCCTGCGTATGTTTTCCTGAAGTACTTTTATGATGTCATGAATATATTGAAGTCTTTTATCCATCTTGAGTTTATTCTGGTGTGTGGTGTAAGTTGGTGGTCTGGTTTCAATTTTTTGCATGTGCCATTCCACTTCTCCCAATACTGTTTTTTGAATAAGCTATTTTTACTCCATTTTATGTTTCTTCCCCTTTGTCAAATGTTAATTGACTATAGAGACCTGGGTTTATTTCTGGGCTCTCTATTCTGTTTCATTGATCTATGTATTTGTTCTTATGCCATACCAGACTGCTTTGATTACAGTGGCCTTACAATATACTTTAATATCAGGTATTTTGATCCCTCCTCCTTTGTTTTCTTTTCTCTAGATTGTTGAGGCTATTCGGGGTCATTTTTGGTTGCATATAAATTTCTGAAATATTTGTTCTAAATCTGTGAAATATGTCACTGGTATTTTAATAGGATTTCTTTGGATCTATAGATTGCTTTGGGTCGTCGTCGTCGTTGTCGGCAGCCGTCCGTCTCGAGAGACGATGGCGTAGCTTCTTGAGAGTCTATCTGCACCGCCGAGAATGGCTGTGCAGTCCGACTCGGGAGTGACAATCCCTGCCACACTTGTTACAGGTGAAGGCAGATGGCCGTTGTTGCTGCTGTTGACGCTGCTTCCGCCTCGATCTTTTCTGGACCGCCTCCTCGTTGCGCGCAGCCTCTACACGTGACGTACCTTGCCTGACCGCGAGCCTCCAGGCTAGGCGGTCGTCTGCTTGTACTTCCCATGTGTTGAGATTGATATTGCTTTGGGTACTATGGACATTTTAATAATGTTGATTCTTCCCATCCATGAACATGGTATATGCTTCCATTTATTTGTATCTTCCCTAATTTCTTTCTTTAGTGTTCTGTAATTTTCTGAATACAGGTCTTTTAACTCCTTGGTTAAGTTTATTACTAAGTACTTTCTTTTTTTTTGTTGCTATAGTAAATGGGATTTTTTCTAGTTTCTATCTCTGATATTTCATTTTTAATGTAAAAAAAATGCCATCAATTTCTGAATATTGACTTTGTACCCTGCTATTTTGCCAAATTTACTTATTAGGTTGAGTAGCTTTTTAGTCAAGTCTATAGAGTTTTCTATGTATGCTATCATGTCATCTGCAAATAATTACAGTTTTACTACCTCCTTTTCAATTTAGATGCCTTTTTTTTTTTTCTTGTTTGATTGCTGTGGCTAGAAGTTCCAAAACTATGTTGATTGAAAGTGGTAAAAGCAGAAACCCTTGCCGTATTCCTGATCTTAGAGGAAGCTTTTAGTTTTTGCCCATTGAGTATGATGTTGGCAGAAGGGTTCTCATATATGGGCTTTATTATGTCAAGGTATGCTCCCCCTATTCCCACTTTGCTGAGCAGTTTTTATCATAAATGAGTGTTGTACTTTATCAAATGCTTTTCAAGCTTCTATTGCTAGATTATGTGATTTTTGTCTTTCATTTTGTGTATGTGGTGTATTATGTTTTTTGATTTGCAAATATTGTGTCATTTCTGCATCCCTGGGATGAATCCCACTTGATCATGGTGTATGGTCTTTTCAATGTATTGCTGGATCCAAATTGCCAATATTTTATTAAGGATTTTAGCATCTATGTTCACCAGCAATATTGACCTGTAGTTTTTTTTCTTTGTTGTATCTTGACCTGGTTTTGAAATCATGATAATACTGGCCTCATATAAAAATTTTGGAGTCTTCCCTCTTCTTGATTTTTTTGGCATTGTTGGAGAATGATAGGAGTTAGCCCTTCCCTAAATGTTTGGTAAAATTCATCTGTGAAGCCATCTGGTCCAGGGCTTTTGTGTGCTGTGAGTTTTTAAATTACTGCTTCAATTTCACTAGTTGTTATCTGTCTATTCTGGCTTTCTTCTTTTCTTGATTCAGTTTTGGGAGATTATATGTTTCTAGAAATTTGTCCATTTCACCCAGGTTGTCAAATTTCTTGTCATATACTCATTCATAGTAATTTCTTACAATCGTTTGTATTTCTGTGGTGTTGGTTGTGATTTCTCCTCTTTCATTTCTAATTTTATCTATTTGGGTCTTCTCTCTCTCTCTCTTTTTTTTTTTTTTCTTGATGAGCCTGGTTAAAAGCTTGTCAATTTCCTTTATTTCTTTAAAGAACCAGTTCCTGGCTTTATCAATTCTTTGAATTGTTCTTTTAGTCTCTATGTCATTCAATTCTGCTCTGATCTTGATTATTCGCTTCCTTGTATTCGCCCTGGGCTTTGTTTTTTGTTATTCCTCTAGTTCTTAGAGATGTAGGGTTAGGTTGTTTATCTTAGATTTTTCTATCTTTTATAGGTAGGCCTGTATTGCTATTAACTTCTCTCTCAGGACTGCCTTTGCTGTGTCCCCTAGGTTTGGGGCTGTTTTGTGTTCATTTTCATTTGTTTTCAGAAACTTTTTGAATTCTTCTTTGATCTCATTGTTAACCCATTCATTATTTAGTAACATGTTATTCAGTCTCCATGAATTTGAATGTTTTGGGGTATTTCCCTTGAGATTGGATTGGTTTCGAGTTCCAAGCCATTGTGATCTGAGAAAATGCTAGATATGATTTCAATTTTTTTGACTTTGTTGAGGCTTGTTTTGTGTCCTACCATGTAGTCTTTCTTGAAAATGTTTTGTGTGCATTTAAAAAGAATGTATATTTAATTTCTTTGGGAGCTTCTTTGGGGTGAAAGATTTCATGTATATCAATTAAGTCTATTTGATCTAGAGTGTTGCTCAACGTCACAGTATTCTTGTTGATTCTTTGCTTGGAAGATTTATCCATTGTTGACAATGAGGTGTTAAAATTTCCTACTATGAGTGTGTTGCTGTCAATATCTTTCTTGAAGTCCTCCAAGATTTTCCTTATACATTTGGGTGCTCCTATATTGAGTGTATATATGTTTACAAGAGTTATATCTTCTTGATGGATTGTTCCCTTAAGTATTATGTGGTGTCCTTCTTTGTCTCTCTTTATCACCTTTGTTTTGAAATCTATTTTGTCTTATGTAAGTATTGCTATTCCAGCTTTTTTTTTTCCATGTCTGTTCTCTTGAAATATTTTTTTTCATCCCTTCATTTTTGGTATGTGAAGCTCTTTTTTTCTGAGGTAGGTTTGTTGTAAACAGCATATACGTAGGTTATGTTTTCTTATTCATTCAGCTACCCTGTGTCTTTTGATTGGAGCATTTAATCTATTTACATTTAAGGCTCTAATTGATAAGTACTTATTCATTGCCATTTTTTCCCTTTGTACCTATGCCCCCCCACCCCCCTCTGTCTGTCTTCATCTTAAAGCAGTACCTTTAGCATCTCTTGAATGCTGGTTTGGTGGAGATGTACTTTTCTAGCCTTTTTGTCTGGACAATTCCTTATTTTGTATTTCATTTTAAATGAGAATCCTGATGGGTGGAGTAGTCTTGGTTGCAAGTCTTTGCTTTTTATTACTTGGAATATTTCTTGCCATTCCCTTGTTGTTTGTGGTGTTTCTGTTGAGTAATCAGCTGATAGCCTTATCGGAACTCTCTTGTATGTTACTAGCTATTTCTCCCTTGCTGCCTTTAAGAGTCTCTTTTTGTCTTTATTTTGCCATTTTAATTATGTTGTATCTTGGAATGGGCCTCTTGGGTTTATCTACATTGGGACCCTCTGTGTTTCTTGGACTTGCATGACTTTTTCTCTCATCAAGTTAGAGTAGTTTTCTGTCATTACTTTTTCAAATTAGTTCTATCCTTTCCTCATATTCTCCTTCTGGTATCCCTATGATATGGATATTATTACATTTCATGTTGTCCTGCTGCTCCCTTAACCTCTCTTCTTTCTTTTTCAGTCTTTTTTTGTTTTGTTGCTCTGTGTGGGAATTTTTTTCTATATTGTCCTCCAGCTTACTTACTCAATCCTCTGCTTCATGTGGCCTACTTTTACTTCCTTCTATTGTGTTCTTCATTTTAGATAGTACATTCTTCATTTCCTCCTGGCTCTTATTGATAGTTTCTATGTCCAATGGTGCAGAGCACAGTAAGTTGCTTATAGCTACCCTGGAGTTCTTTGTAGTTCTCAATGAGCTCACTGAGCTTCCTTATAACCATTATTTTATTTATTTTTTTATCATTTTTAATTTTTTTAACAAGGTTACTTTATATTATTTATTTTATTTTATTTTATTTATCTGTTTTTTAGAGAGAGGGGAAAGGAGAAAGAGAGGGAGAGAAACATCAATGTGTGGTTGCCTCTCATGCGCCCCCAACTGGGGACCTGGCGTGCAACTTAGTCATGTGCCCTGACTGGGAATCGAACCAGCAACACTTGGTTTGCAGGCCAACGCTCAATCCACTGAGCCACAGCAGCTAGGGCTATACCATTATTTTCAATTCAATGTGTAATAGTTTGCTTGTCTCTATTTCATTTAGCACTCTTTCTGGGGATTCCTCCTTTCCTTTTGATTGGGGGTTGTTTCTTTTATATCCCCATTTTAGGTAACTCTTCTTCTTTGTTTCTCCTTCTTAGATTGATCTGATTTTACTCCCTGTCTTCATGTTGTGGTAGGAGACGAGGGATTCAGTGGGTCCTTCCTTCCAGCTGGCTGACTGAGAGTCACTCTGCCCACCACATCTTGTATGCTGTTGTACAGGTGCTGCCAGAACAAAACCAAACAGTCCATGAAACAAACCCACACCCCAAAAATATTCCCCACCCACAATTACACTATCAAGAGCAAAGGAGCCAACATTAATAAAGGTGCAAATAGATTAAAACTATTATAAGAAATAAAATAATAAATGAGATAATTAACTGAAAGGAAAATTATTTTGAGAGAATAGAGGGAAGAGCGATAATAAGAGTAAGGAACAGAGAGAGACAAGGCAAAGAGAGAAAGAAAGTAAAATCTACATTGTAAATAAAAAAGGGAGAGAAGAAGGTGGAATAGACTAAGGGAAGGGAAGTGTATAGTATTAGGTTCAAAAATAAACTTTAAAAAATATATAGTGAGTGAAAAAACAGAAACCAAATTAGAGGAAAAAATCCATCACAACACTATCAACAGCCAATGAGCAAAGTTAATATAGGTAAGATGGGACTAAGAGGGGAAAAAATGAAGAAAGAAAAGCTTAAGAGATGTCTAGAGGAAAGAGAAGTGATTTTGAGAGGAGAGAGGGAGAAAGAATACTAAGAGTGAGGAATGAAAACCAGGCTAAGTCATGGAAAAAATTTAAATTTAAAACAAAAAGAAAGAGAGAGAGAGAGAGAGAGAGAGAGAGAGAGAGAGAGAGAGAGAGAGAGAGAGAGAGAGAGAGAGAGAGAAAGAAAGAAAGAAAGAAAGAAAGAAAGAAAGAAAGAGCAGGAGGATGGCAAAATGGAATAGGAGAGAATGGTAAAATTTGAGATTTTAAATACAAAATAGTGAAGATCTAGATGTAAAATTGCAGAAATGTAACAGCAAACACTATATCCACAACCAATGAACAAAGACTGATAAAGGTGGAGAGAGAATAAGGATATTTTAAAAATGGGAAAAAGAATCTGAGATGACTAATGACAAGAAAAATGGTTTTGAGAGGCTGGATGGGGGATAAGTAGTAAGAGTGCAAAATGGAAACAAGTCATAGGAAGAAAGAAAATAAAATTTAAAATGAAAATAAGAAGAGGAAAGAAGAAGGTAAAATGGAATAAGAGGAAGGAGTAGACAAATATGAGATTTGAAATAAACTATAACATAAAACCTAATGACTTAATGTGCACAGATTTGAAGGACAAGAAATGAATGTTAACAAGCTATCCAGGAGAGTAAATAATGCAAATCGTGAAGAAGATCATAGTGGAATTCATCTCAGTAGAATCTAGTTTTACCACTGTTTTCTCTTCCTAGGTCTACCCCTGGTGATGTCTAATGGTGTCCGAGTCTGGCCCTAAACAGACTTTGAGACTATCAGCGATCCACAGTCTGTGGCTGTCTCCTTCAATTGTTAACCTAGTGAATTTGTAATCAACAGTCAGGCTTAAGAACCACATAGTGGGGCAGAGTAATTCCTGTGGGTGAAGCTATTGCTTCCCCTCCAGATGCCACTTGGAGGGGAGTGGTCTGCCTGAGCAAGGTGGCTCCTGCAGTATGGGAGATGACGCAGCACAAGGATCCTAGTGGCTGCTCCCTCAATTCTCTCCCCAAAGCCATCATCCCCAGACTCTCAAGTATCTCTAGTTCACTCTGCTCCTGCCCTTTGTCAGATCCCAGGCTAAGTGACTGTACACAATATTTTATATTTTTGGCCCTTTTATATTTTGGCCCTTTAAGAGGCTCTCTGTGACTTCATCCATCTCTCCCTGGCAGACAGAAATCCTGCCACTATTCACAGCTGCATGTTATCTAGGTTCCTTTCTGGCACTGGTGCTGTAGGCTGGGGAGCATAGCTTGGAGTTTAGGCCCCACTCTTCTCAGGGAGAACCCTCTGGCCACTGAAGCTTCCCTCCAGCACTTCAGCTGCCTCCCATGGGAGCTCAGCCAGCCCCGTCACGTCTCCTCTGTGCTCTGTACTGGTCATGTTGTGATGAAGTCATATCTTTTGTCTGTCCATGGTTATAAGGCTTCTCTCTAGCTTATTCAGTTGGTTATTCCAGATGATTTCTATACAATTTAGTTGTAACTCCCGATTGGTCCTGGGAGGAGGTTAATATAGCTTCCTCTTACTCCTCCACCATCTTGGATCTCTCACAATTCATAACATTTTAAGGCAAATACATTTTTATATTTTCCAGGGAGGCTCTGGTTAGCAGACTTGGTGTATATTGCTTGGGAAGTTAGAGGCTCAAGAGAAAAAAAAAGGGAAATTTTTATGGTTTATGATTCTATTGGTTTCCTATTGCTGTTATAACAAATTACCACAAACTTAAAGTGGCTTAAAACAAACACATGTCTATTCTTCTACAGTGCAGGAGGTCAGAGGTCTACAGTCAGTTTCACTGGGCTAAAGTCAAGATGTCAGTAGAACTGCCTTCTTCAGTGGGTTCTGAGGGGAGAATCATTTTCCCTAATATTTTCAGATTCTGTTGGCTGCTGGCATTCCTTGGCTTGTAGCACCTTTCTTCATCTCCAAAGTTCACCATTCCAGTCCCTTCCTTCTGTTATCACATCTCCTATCACTGATTCTAGTGTTTCCTGTTTCCCTCTCATGAGAACCACTGTGATTACATCTGGCTCCTCAAGATAAACTCTCCATCTCAAGATCCTTAATTTAATCACATCTGTGAAATCTCTTTCACCATATAACATTCACAGGTTTCATGGATTAGAATATGAACATATTTGGAGGGCAAAAATAGAAAGACTATTACAGCAACTTTACCTATTTGGCAATTGTATCCAGGATGGACCCTGCCATTCTACTTTTCTGAGCTCATTACAGACTAGGGGAGAGTGTCTTGGCCAGTGTCACACAGCTAGTTGGTACTGGCAGAGTCACTGGATTTACCTTGTGATATGGCCAACTCTGTGGGGAAGTTTAGGTGCTGTGCTGGCTAAAGATAAAAGAATAGATGAGAATAAACTTTCATATCCATTCCAGTTTTATAATGATGGCTAACACTCACTAAACACTTATGTGCCAAGTACCATGCTAAGCACTTTAAATGTATTATCTTTTAAAATTATTTATCACAGTAATCTGTGTCCATAGTTTTAAAAAATAAACAGTAGTAAAAGAGTCACATGAAACAATAGCAGCCCCCTAGTTTACCCTCCTCACCGTTTCAGTCCTATAAAGGTAACCTCTCTCAACTCTTAGTAGTTTCTACTAGCTTTTATCTCCACTTTATTTATTTATTTATTTGTTTGTTTGTTTATTTATTTATTTGTGGGGGGGATTTGCTGGCTCATATATTATATTTTTATTTTGCTTTCATTATTTTTTTCCTACTAAAAATTTTTGTTTGCTTGTTTTTCTAATACAGTTGTCCCACTTTTTTCCCCATTGCCCACCCCACCCTTCTCACCCCTTCTCCCACAGTCAGCCCCCACCCCATTGTCCATGTCCATGGGTCATTCATACATGTTATTTGACTAGACCCTTCCCCTTCTTATCTCCCTTCTCTCCCACCCCCCTACCCCCTTGTCACTGTTAGTCTGCTCCTTGTTTACATGCCTCTGGTTCAGTTTTGCTCATTTGTTTGTGTTGTTCATTAGTTTCCTGTATTAGGTGATATCATAGGTATTTGTCTTTTGTTACCTGGCTTATTTCACTAAGCATAATTCTCTCTAGTTCTATCTATGTTGTGGCAAATGGTAGGAGTTCCTTCCTTCTTTCTGCTACATAGTACTCCATTGCATATATATATCACAGTTTGTTTGTTTGTTAGTATATTTTATTAATTATTTTGTTATAGTAGTCCCAATTTTTTCCCCTTTGCTCCCCTCTGCCCAGTACCCCCCTTCCCTCCAGCAATCCCACCCCCCTTAGTTCACGTCCATGGGTCGTGCATATAAGTTCTTTGGCTTCACCCTTTCCTATATTATTCTTAACTTCCCCCTGTCTATTTTGTACCAACTGATTATGCTTCTTAATCCCTGCACCATATCCCCGTTTCTCCCCCTCTGCCCTTCCAGATGATAACCCTCCAAATAATCCCCATACCTATGATTTTGTTCCTATTCTGATTTGCTTAGTTGGATTTTGTTTTTATTTTTTAGATTCAGTTGTTGATAGTTGTCAGTTTGTTGTCATTTTAGTGTTTATAGTTTTGATCTTCTTTTTCTTAAGTAAGTCCCTTTGACATTTCATATAATAATGGCTTGGTGATGATGAGCTCCGTTAGCTTCACCTTGTCTGGGAAGCACTTCATCTGCCCTTCCATTCCAAATGATAGCTTTGCTGGATAGAGTAATCCTGGTTGCAGGTTGCCTTTCATCACATTAAATACTGCTTGCCAGTCCCTTCCTGCCTGCAAAGTATCCTCTGAGAAATCAGCTGATAGTCCTTTAGGCACACCCCTGTAGGCAACTCTTCGCCTCTCTCTTGCTGCCCCCAGGACTCTGTCTTTATCTTTCACCTTTGGCATCTCAGTCATGATGCATCCTGGTATGGTCCCCTCTGGGTCCAGCTCGCTCAGGACACTCCATGCTTCCTGAATCTGTATGTCCATCTCCTTTGCAAAACTTGAAAAGTTTTCCTCACTTTTTTCAATTCTTGCTTCCTCATTCTGCACTGGTTGACTGTTTTTTTCTTCCTTACATTCCAAATCATTGATTTGAACCCCAGTTTCCTTCTTTTCACCATTGGTTTTGTGTGGATTTTCCTTCGTTTCACTTAGCATAGCCTTTGCTTCTTCTCTTATGTGTTTGCCATACTCAGGCTTATCTGTCAAGCCTGTGAGCATCTTTATCACCAGTGTTTTGAATTCTGTATCTGTTAGGTTATCTATCTCCTCATCTGTTAGGTTGGCTATCACCTTGTTGCTAAGTTCTCCCACTGGAACCTTGATCCATTTTCCCTTTTGAGCCATACTTTTCTGTCTCCTCATTCTGACAGGCTCCTGTGTTTGGTTGCCTCCAAGTCCCGGGTAGAGCTGTCACTACTGTTATATTGTATGGGGTGGAACCTTAGGGATTCGTCAGTACCGGGTGATCTGTTTCACCACGTTGTGGTGTTGTATGTGGGGGAGGGGTCCGAGAGGAAACAATGCCACTTGCCCAGCACTTGCTACTTTTCCAGGCACATCTCCCACTTCAACACCAGACTAGCGCCCCTCTAGCTGCTGCCCTGGCCATTGTTCCCGGAGTGGGTAGGTCTGCGGACATTCTAGGACCATGGGGACCCTTTAAACAAGTGGACTCTGCTGAGACTGGCATTTTCTACCTCTACCTCAACCTCCAGTGGTCTGCACAGTCAGAAGCAATGAGGCTTGATTTTCTCTGGTGCTGGGACCATAAGCTGTGAGGTCGGGTGAGGAGCTGGGAACACTCCCCAGGTTTCCCTCTTGACTTTTTAAAACATGTGACTGCCCTTTCTGCCGGCCCACCATTGCTACCATCACTGCCGCCACCACACCACTCCTCTCTGCCCTGGCTCTGCCCCTCCTACCTGTCTGGATGAGTATTTCTTCCTTATATCTTTGTTCGCTGGACTTCCATGTAGTATGATTTTCTGGAACTTCCAGTTATTTCTACTTTTGAGGTAGTTGTATTCCTTCTTAGTTGTGGAGGGAGATGCAGCGTGTCTGTCTATGCCTCCATCTTGGCCAGAAGTTACCAGTTTTTTGTTCCACAATTTCTGAATTGAGGAACATGGTAGAAGAAATCAAAAGCAGGCTATATGAAGCAGAAGATCAATCAGTGAGCTGGAGGACAACGTAGAAAATAATTCCCAAACAGTGCAACAAAATGAAAAAAAGACTGAAAAATAATGAAGAGGCTTTAAAGGAGCTGAATGAAATGTAATAATATCCATATCATAGGAATACTAGAAGGAGAAGAGGAGCAAGGGATAGAAAACATGTTTGAAAAAGTAATGATACAAAACTTCTCTACCTTGATAAGAGAAAAGTCATGCAAATCCAGAAAGCACAGAGGGTCCTAATGAAGATAAAGCCAAACAGGTCTAATCCAAGACACATCATAATGAAAATGGCAAGACTCAAATACAGAGAATCCTAAAAGCAGCAAGAGAGAAACACCTAATAATATACAAGGGAGCTCTGATAAGGCTATCATCAGATTTCTCAATGGGAACACTAGAAGTCAGAAAGGAATGGCAAAAAAATATTCCAAGCAATGAAAAACAAAGGCCTACAACCAAGAATACTCTACCTAGCAAGGCTCTCATTCAAAATGGAAGGTGAAATAAGGAGCTTCCCAGACAAAAGAAGGCTAAAAGAATACATCTCCACCAACCCAGCATTGCGAGATCCTAAAGGCTCTGCTTTAAGAATATGAAGAAAGAGAGAGAGAGAGGAATACAAGTACAAAGGGAAAAAATGACAATGAATTAAGTACCTATCAATAATAGACTTAAATGTAAATGGGTTAAATGCAATGCAACAATCAAAAGACACAGGGTAGCTGAATGGATAAGAAAGTATGACCCACATATATGCTGTCTACAAGAGACCCACCTCAGAACAAAAGATATACACAGACTGAAAGTGAAGGGATGGAAAAAAAATATTTCAAGCTAATGGACATGAAAAAAAAGCTGGGGTAGCAATACTTATATCAGACAAGAGAGATTTCACGACAAAAGACATAAAAGGAGACCAAAAAAAAAAAAAAAAAAGAATATTTCCTAATACTTAAGGGAATAATCCATCAAGAAGATATAACCCTGGTATACATATGTGCAGCCAACATAGGAGCACCCAAATATATAAAGAAAATACTAGAAGACTACAAGAAAAATATCAATAGCAACACACTCATAGTAGGGGACTTTAACATCTCATTGTCAAATATGGACAGATCTTCTAAGCAAAGAATCACCAAAGATATTGTGGCACTGATCAACACTCTAGATCAAATGGACTTACCAGTAATTGATATATGCAGAAGCTTTCACTCCAAAGAAGCAAAAATATACATTCCTTTCAAATGCATATGGAACATTTTAAAAGATAGACCACCTTGTAGGACACGAAACAAGCCTCAACAAATTCAAGAAAATTGAAATTATATCAAGCATCTTCTCAGGTCACAATGGCTTGAAACTAGAAACCAGCCTCAAGGAAAAACCTCAAAAATATTCAAATGCATGGAGACTGAATAACATGCTATTAAATAATGAATGGGTTAAAAATGACATCCAGGAAGATATCAAAAATTTTCCAAAAACAAATGAAAATGAACACAAAACAGCCCCAAACCTAGGGAACAGAGCCAAGGCAGTCCTGAGAGGGAAGTTAATAGCAATACAGGCCTACCTAAAAAGGACAGAAGAATCTCAAATAAAAAATCTAACCCTACATCTACAAGAACTAGAGAAACAACAACAAACAAAGCCCAGAGCGAGTACAAGGATGCAAATAATCAAGATCAGAGCAGAATTGATGAATGACATAGAGACTAAAAGAACAATTCAAAGGATCGATAAAGCCAGGAGCAGGGTCTTTGAAAAGATAAACAAAATTGACAAGCCTTTAACCAGACTCATCAAGAAAAGGAGAGAGAGAGAAAGAGAGAGAGAGAGAGAGAGAGAGAGAGAGAGAGAGAGAGAGAAGACCCAAATAGATAAAATCAGAAATGAAAAGGGAGAAATCACAACCGACACCACAGAAATACAAAAGATTGTAAGAAGTTACTGTGAATGAGTATATGACAAGAAATTTGACAACCTGGGTGAAATGAACAAATTTCTAAAAACATATAATCTCCCAAAATCGAAGAAGAAGCAGAAAACCTGAATAAACTGATAAAAACTACTGAAATTAAAGCAATGATCAAAAAAATTCCACATACGAATGCTCTGGACCAGAAGGCTTCACAGGAAAATTTTACAAAACATTTAGGAAAGCAAACTCCTATCCTTCTCAAACTATTCCAAAAAATCCAAAAATAGGAAAGACTCCCAAGCTCTTTTTATGAGGCCAGGATTATTCTAATTCCAAAACCAGATAAAGAGACCACAAAAAAAGAAAACTACAGGCCAATATTGCTGATGAACACAGATCTTAAAATCCTCAAAAAAATATTGGCAAATGAGATGCAGCAACACGTTAAAAACACCATGCAACAATCGAGTGCAATTCATCCCAGGGATGCAAGGATGGTATATTTGCAAATCAACAAATGTAATACATCACATAAAGAAAATGAAAGACAAAAACCACACGATTATATCAATAGATGCTGAAAAACCATTTGATAAAGTACAACACCCATTTATGATGAAAGCACTCAGCAAAATGGGGATAGAGTGAGCATACCTCAACATAATAAAGGCCATATACAAGAAACCTGAAGCCAACATCATACCCAATGTGCAAAAACTGAAAGCATTCCCCCTGAGGTCAGGAATAAGACAAGGATGTCCACTCTCTCCCCTCCTATTCAATATAGTTTTGGAAGTTCTACCACAAAGATCAGACAAGAAAAAAAAGAAAGGCATCCATATTGGAAAAGAGGAAGTAAAACTGTCATTATTTGCAGATAATGTGATAGTGTACAGAGAAAATCCTATAGACTCCACAGAAAAACTACTCGACCTAATAAGTGAATTTGGCAAAATAGCAGGGTACAAAGTCAATATTCAGAAATTGATAAAATTTTTGTACACCAAAAATGAAAAATCAGACATAGAAAGTAGAAAAAAACCCATTTACTATAGCAACAACAACAACAACAAAAAGAAAGTACTTAGGAATAAACTTAACCAAGGAGGTAAAAGACCTGTACTCAGAAAACTACATAACATTGAAGAAAGAAATTAAGGAAGATACAAATAAATGGAAGCATATACCATGTTCATGGACGGGAAGAACCAACATCATTAAAATGTCCATACTACCCAAAGCAATTTATAGATGCAATGAAATTCCTTTTAAAATATGAATGACATATTTCACAGACCTAGAACAAATACTGCAAAAATTTATATGGAACCAAAAAAGAGCCCGAATAGCCCCATCAATCCTGAGGAAGAAGAATACAGTAGGAGGAATCACAATACCAGACATCAAACTATACTACAAGGCCACAATAATCTGAAGAGTCTGGTACTGGCATAAGAACAGACATAAAGATCAATGGAACAGAATAGAGAACCCAGAAATAAACCCAGGTCTATATGGTCAACTAATATTTGACAAAGGGGAAAGGAACATAAAATGGAGTGAAAAGAGCCTCTTCAACAAACGGTGTTGGGAGAACTGGACAGGAACATGCAAAAAAATGAAACTAGATCACAAACTTACACAGTATATCAGAATAAACTCAAGATGGATCAAAGACTTAAATGTAAGCCATGTCCTAGAGGAAAACATAGGCAGGAAAATTTCAGATATCCCACGTAGCAACATTTTCACTGATGTATCTCCTAAGGCAAGGAAAATAAAGGAAAGAATCAACAAATGGGCTACATCAAACTGAAGAGTTTCTGCTCAGCAAAAGAAAACACCGGCAAGATGAAAAGGGAACCAACTGTATGGGAAACTATATTTGCCAATGATACCTCAGACAAGGGATTGATCTCCAAAATATATAAAGAACTTACACGACTCAACACCAAGAAGACAGACAACCCAATTAAAAATGGGCAAAGGACCTGAACAAACGCTTTTCCGAAGAGGACATACAGAGGGTCCACAGACATATGAAAGAATGCTCAACATCACTAGCCATCAGAGAGATGCAAATGAAAACCACAATGAGATACCACCTCACGCCAGTCAGAGTGGCCATCATCAACAAATCAACAAACAACGTGTGCTGGCGAGGATACGGAGAAAAGGGAACCCTGGTGCACTACTGGTGGGAATGCAGACTGGTACAACCACTATGGAAAACAGTTTGGAATTTCCTCAAAAAACTAAAAATGGAACTGCCTTTTGAACCAACAATTCAATTGCTACGATTATATCAGAAAAATCCTGAAACACCAATTCAGAAGAACGTATGCACCCCTATGTTCATAGCAGCACTATTTACAATAGCCAAGTGCTGGAAACAACTTAAGTGTCCATCTGTAGATGAGTGGATCAGAAAACTGTGGTACATTTACACAATGGAGTGCTATGTAGCAGAAATAAAGAAGGAACTTCCACCATTTGCAACAACATGGATGGAGCTAGAGAGAATTATGCTTAGCAAAATAAGCCAGGCAAGGAAAGAAAAATAGTTTATGCTATCAGCTATTACAGGAGACTAATAACACAAACAAATGAGCAAAATTGAACCAGAGAATACAACAAGGATGCCAGCCTGTTAAACCAAGCATGCCATTGTCCGGGGACAGCCAACTGACCTGGAGTCTGCAAGATCCTTCACCATGTGGAAAGGCCACCCTCCCCTCTACACCCCACTCTTATTAGGTATTTCTGGACCCAAGGGTAGGTAGGATGATGACCATGTCTAGCTTGAAGCAGCTAGAGGAGCTTGAGACCTTTGCCCATTGTTCTTTATAAGATTATAAAGGGTCTTAAGTCTGAGAGGGGGGGGGATTGTTTTCTTTTTTATTGTTAAAAATTAATTAATTAATCAATCAATTAATTTTTTTAAAAAGAATAATATAGGGAAGGGTGAAGCCAGAGAACTTGTATGTACGACCCATGGGCATGGACTCTGGGGGGCAGGGAATGCTGGGGAAGGGGTGGTGCTGGGCAGAGGAGAGCAAAGGGGAAAAAATGGAAACTATTGTGACAATATAATCAATAAAATATACTTTTTATAAAAACCACATCAAATAAAAAATACGTCTGTATTACCCAAAGCAATTTATAGATTCAATGCAATTCCTATTAAAATACCAATGACATATCTCACAGACCTAGAACAAATACTTCAAAAATTTATATGAAACCAAAAACGACCCTGAATAGTCTCAGCAATCTTGAGAAAGAAGAACAAAGTAGGAAGATTCACAATACCTGATATCAAACTATATTACAAAGCCACGGTAATCAAAATAGTCTGGTACTGGCATAAGAACAGACATATAGATCAATGGAACAGAATAGAGTCCAGAAATAGTCCCAGGTCTCTATGGTCAATTAATATTTGACAATGGGGGAAGGAACATAAAATGGAGTGAAAAGAGCCTCTCAACAAATGGTGCTGAGAGAACTGAACAGGGGCGTGCAAAAAAATGAAACTAGAACACCAACTTACACCATACACCAGAATAAACTCAAGATGGATAAAAGTCTTAAATGTAAGCTGTGAAACCATGAAATTCATAGAGAAAAACATAGGCAGTAAAATATCAGATATCCCATGCAGCAATATTTTTGCCAATGTATCTATCAGGGCAAGAGAAATAAAGAAAAAAATAAACCAATGGAACCACATCAAACTAAAAAGTTTCTGCTCAGCAAAAGAAAATATCAGCAAGATGAAAAAGGAACCAACCATGTGGAAAAAATATTTCCCAATAATACCTCAGACAAAGGATTGAGCCCCCAAATATATAAAGAACTTATACGACTCAACACCAAGAAAACAGACAATCCAATTAAAAATGGGCATAGGACTTGAACAAACACTTCTCTAAGGAGGATATACGGAGAGCCCATAGACATATGAAAGAATGCTCAACATCACTAGCCATCAGAGAGATGCAAATTAAAACCACAATGAGATATCACCTCACACTGGTCAGATTGGCCATCATTAACAAATCAATAAACAAGTGTTGGCGAGGATATGGAGAAAAGGGAACCTTAGTGTACTCTTGGTGGGAATGCAGACTGGTACAGTCACTATGGAAAACAGTTTGGAATTTCCTCACAAAACTAAAAGTAGAACTGCCTTTTTATTCAGCGAGTCCACTGCTAGGATTAAACCCAAAGAATCTTGAAACAGCAGTTCAAAGGAATCTATGCACCCTTATGTTCATAGCAGCACTATTTACAATAGCCAAGTGCTGGAAACAGCCTAAGTGCCCATCAGTGGATGAGTGGATCAGAAAACTGTGGTACATTTACACGATGGAATACTATGGAGTAGAAAAAAGAAGCAACTCCTACTTTTTGTGACAACATGGATGGAACTGGAGAGTATTATGCCTGGTGAAATAAGCCAGGCAATGAAAGAAAAATATCATATGATCTTACCTAATACAGGAACTTAATGAACAAAACAAACAACCAAAATAAAACCAGAGGCATGGAAACAAGGACCAGACTGACAGTGACCAGAGGAGAGGGAGGAGGGGGAAAAGGGAGAAAAGAAGGTGAAGGGTCTAGTCAAAGAAGTAATATAAATTACCCATGAACATGGGGAATAGGGTGGGGTTTGACTGTGGGAGAGGGGGAGGAGGGTGGGGCAGGGGAGGGCAATGGGGGAAAGATGGGACAACTATAAAAGAACAACAACAAAAAAACGGGGAAAATAAATAAATAAATAAAACTGTCACACATAAATAAATAAATAAATTCTTTTAGGCAGTTGGGGGGGTGGGGAATCAAAGGTTCTTTCTGAATCATTTGTTTCTTAAAAATAAGCAGCTTAAAATAATCAATAACCCAAGAGAGGCATAGTTAGGGGTGACAAACTCTGCTCCTCCTCATAAGTATTATTTACTGCTAAGCCAAGTAGTGTACTATAATTTTGTATCATTTCGCATACATTGTTTTTCCTGGAGTTTACAATTGCTTGATTCTTTTAAAAGTATATTTGTTGTTTTATGTATTTTTGTTTTATGTTGTTTTCTCTCCCTCCACAAATGTTCCAACTGATCTATCACCTAGCAATAATTTTCAAAATATTTACACTGATCAGCTCTTTATTTCCCACAGTTCTCTATCCTGCCATTCCAATCTGGACTTTTCCCCTTCAGGTCAGGTGCAAAGCTATTACCACAGAACTTTGCTCTGCTTCCTATATTGGATACCCAAAGGCCCCACAGGAGGTGTCAGGCCTCAGATTTGAACCCAACTTTAAAACCTCACATCAAAACCCCACACCTTAGCTTCCATGTTATATGGCTTCTATAAGTCAAGCATTCTAAAGAAAAGCTATGAAATCTGAGCAGGAGGAAGTTGCTACATGGTAGTTACTATTGATGGTTGTGTTGCTTCTCTCTCTCTCTCTCTCTCTCTCTCTCTCTCTCTCTCTCTCTCTCTCTCTGGCTGGACACAGTGAATTTTATTGATGGTAAATGATGAGGTAGAGCTCTCTAAAACCCTCCTCTTCTTCAGGGTGTTGGGGATAGAAACTGTGGAAGTCAGGATATTCTGTGTGTCGGGGGATTGATTTGGGGCTAGGACTCCCCAGAAGCTGAGCACCTCTCTTCCTCTCACTGGCGCTGGTGGTCCAGGGGCTCTTACCCTTGGAGGCCATGTGGACCAACCCTGTTGCTGTAGCCAAATTCATTGTCATGCCAGGCAATGAGCTTGACAGAGTGGTCATTAAGGGCAATACTAGACCCAGCACAAAAAGTGGAAGCAGTGGGTGTCACTATTAAAGTTACAGGAGACAACGTGGTCCTCAATATAGCTCAGGATGCCCTTGAGGGGGCCCTCTGATGCTTGCTTCACTACCTTATGATGTCATCATACTTAGTTGCTTTCTACCGGTCGCAGGTCAGATCCACAACTGACACACTGGGGGTGGGAACACCAAAGGCCATGCCAGTGAGCTTCCCATTCATCTCAGGGATGGTCTTGCCTGCAGCCTTGGCAGTGCCAGTACAAAAAGGGATGATGTTCTGGGCAGCCCCTCAGCCATCACACTGCAGCTTCCTAGAGTGGCCATCCATGGTCTCCTGGGGGCAGTGATGGCATGGACCGTGGTCATGAGTCCCTCCATGATGCCAGGGGCACCAAGCAGTTGGTGGTGCAGAAGGCATTGCTGACTATCTTGAGGGAGTTGTCATACTTGCCATGGGAGCATCTGCAGAAAGGGCAGAGATGATGATACTCTTGCTTCCACCCTTCAAGTGAGCCCAGCTTCTACAAGGCAGTGAAGACACCAGTGGACTCCACCACATATTAACCCCCTTTGGTGTTGGCAGGATCTCACTCCTGGAAGATGGAGATGAACTTTCCATGGATGACAAGCTTCCTGTTCTCAGCACTGACCGTGCCTTTGAACTTGCCATGAGTAGAATCATACTGGAACACGTAGAACATGTAGTTGAGGTCAGTGAAGGGGTCATTAATGGCAACAACATCCACTTTGCCAAACTTAAAAGCAGCCCTGGTGACCAAGTGCCCAATATGGCCAAATCCGTTCACCCTGACCTTCACCATCGTGTCTCAGGGTTGTGACTGGCCCTGCGCAGGAAGAGGCAGCTATCTGTGGAACAGGAGGAACAGAGAGCCTGGTTGCATTGCTTTTGAACTCTACACTTGCACACACTTTCAAAACAAGATGATACTTCTCAAAGTGTTGGGATTTGCTCTTCATATCTAGAATAAACAGCATGCAAACAGCAAATTACTTTTAACCTCACAGACATTTCCACGTGAGTTTGTTGCCACTTCAGGAATCCTTCTTTACTACTGTAAAGCTTTGTTCAAAAGCAACATCTGGTGGCTATGGGGTTTTTTTTCCTCCCTGATTCATTTATTTTCTCTACATTCCCTCCTAAGTTTGGGAGGAAAACAGCCTAACGAAACTGAGGGGCAATGTAGGTTCTCTCTGAACCACGTATCCCTGTACACACCTCCCCTCACTCCCTGTACTCTCACATACACACACAGACTCCCTGAGCACTCAGTCCCAGCCATGTGAAAAGGAGAGAAGTTCTGATCAGTGTCTGAAGATCAGGTCTTACTATCAACCTGTTGGGCTGGAATCATGAGGTTGAATGACAGAAGAAGAAGGGAAGAAGAAAGGGGGTTATGGGGAAATTTAAAGCTGCTCCAAATATTCCTTAGTGCCATTTTGCATCTTCCCTTTAATACTCTGAATTCCCCCACAAAGATAGACACATACCACAGAGGAGCCAAAATTATGACCAAATTTTCCCATCCACCCAGATGAAACCACGGAGTCCCCAATGGACATGAACCCTTTCAGAAGCAAAGCCCCGCACATGCAATTCCACTGAAGTCATTCTGCATCATAGCTCTCTCTCTTCTTTCTCCCTTTCTCCTTTTCCCTTTTTCATTTGCCTTCATTTTTCCCCACTCTCTCTCCCTTGTTTTTCTCTGCTGCTCCTTCCTTTAAAAAAAATAGCCACCCCCTTGTTTATCTGTTTGTGCTCCATGTGTGGGGCTCAGGGACCTCCCCGAATTGTTTATTACGGCTTTTCTGTTTAGCTCAACTGCAGTATAGCAGAGGTAATATAATCATGTCTCAGCTCCATATGGTCTCAGAGGCTGACAAGCAGAACAACCTCTGCTTTGTTTGTGTTTTACTTATGATATTATACAAGCCACGTGGGGCTGCTGTGCCTGGTTCCTTCCTCGGGACAGATCAGAGAAGGAGCCGGGCTCCATGTTGTCTCTCCCACTCCTGTCCACCAACACACACATACACACACACACACTCCACAACAACTCAGGGCATAATGGAAGGTAATGATCAAGCCCAGGGAACACTGGAGGGCACACAAGGAAGGGGGTTTGGTAGGGAAGGTGGAGGTGAGGAGAAGGAAGTGAAGTAATGCCGGGGTGGGCAAAAATAGGTCTACAGTTGTAACATTCTTTTAAGTTAATAAAGCTCTTGTAATAATCATAACCTGCATGTCTTTTTCCATACGAACAATTGAAACTTACTTTTGCCCACACTTGTATTTATTGAGGTGTTCACATATATAGACACTCACATCACCATCATGCATCTCTTTGGAATATATATTGTTGCCCCATTTTCTCTCAGAGAAAATTGAAATCAGTCATCTACTTGGGCTTTTCCCTGTTAAGTGGTAGACCTGGAATTGAATTCTTACCTGTTTATCTTCAAAGTCATTCAGAGTTCACTACAATGTTTCTGTCTACAGTGGGTGGGTAGCTGGGTGAGTTCTTAACAGCTCTTCTGATACTATGGCCAGTGATACAAGATAGATTACCACCCTCTTAAATTTGAAACAGAACATGGTTATGTAAGGTCACAGGGGCTTAGCATCACCTTTAGACACATTCCTAGCAGGCATGGGCCCCCAGCTGTTGGAGGAAATGTGGTACAGAATCTCAAAAGCATTTTGAAAATGGTGAGATTTCAGTACACCCTACTTACAAAGTGGTATTGTCAATACGTAGTCCCTCGCTATATTGCAGTTCACTTATTGCGGCCTCACTGGATTGTGGGATTTTTAAAAATGTTATATTTGATTATTTATAGCAGATTTTTTTGTTGTATCACCGGATTTTGCAGTACTGTATACGTATGTTCTTAAAGTTACGTAGGTTTAAGTGTGTAGAATAAATGTAAGCTTCTTACTTCGCGGGGCTCTGGAACGTAATACCCATGATAAGTGAGGGAACACTGTACTGCAGCTAAAATAGTGAGGTTTTACCTAAAAATACAGAGGTGATGACTTGGTAGAGAGAAGTTAGGAATATATTAGAGATAGAACAATGGAAGACCCAAGCCACAAGTAATTATTGAGTATCTTCAAGATGCTGGGTGCTAAAAATAATGTTGTAGACAGATCCACTGATCAGATAGGTTAGATTTTCTGGACAATTCCAATTCTAAATACTCTCTTTAACAAAAAAGAATCAATGACAGGTACTAGAAGTTTTATAATTTTGGCATTTAAATCATAAGAAATAATAACAATAGCTAATATTTGTTTCATGCTCTCTATGAACAAATTCTAAGTGTGATTCATTCACTATTTTATCTAACCCTTGCAACTACCCATGATGTAGGTGCTATTATTAAATACCTGGCACACAGAGGTGATCAATAAATATTTGTTGAATGTACCACCACCCTGTTTTCTACACTAGAAATCTAACCCACTGAGATATTTTATAACATGTCCCATATCGCACAGGTGGTGAGGATTGAGTGGGAATGTGAACCCAGGCAATCCAACTCTGCCACCTGCCTGCTAGACCACTGCCCAGCACAGCCTGCATTTTTAACCACCTCATTCTACTGCCTCTCCACAAGGCTCTTAGACTGATTTTTCCCCCTAAAAGCAACACCAAATCCTTCATCAGATCATGTGATTCAATTTCTAAGTTGAAGCACTAATGTGGTGAGACCTAGTTTCCAAGAAGAAGAAAGTAGTTTCACTGAAGAACACTTAGAACAGCCTAGGCTATGGGCACTACCACCTAAGGAGACCCAAGAGTGCTGGATCCCATTTAGTCTGAGTCTGAAGAAGGAATTGGTAAGGAACCTCTCTGTTATTAGAAGATGTCAGTTCAGCTCAGAAAAATGTTACAGTCCTAGCCATGAGTAATGACTATCTCCTCCTTTCAATTTCCTCTTCAGGCCTCAGGCCTGAATCACAAAGTGCGATCCTAGACTCAGATTGGTATCTGGAACCCTACTCAATTTTAGTGTAGCGGCTGTAGCTACTAGAGTGGCGATAGAAGTATTCATAGCGCATGTCGTATATGCTAATGACTTTATATATATTTACTCATTAATTCTTCTTATCTCCTTTATGAGGGTAATTTTATGAACCCCATTTTGCAAATGAGACAACTGATATATTAGAGATTAAAGCCAATATTTTCACAAATAGCCAGCATCTAAATAGGAATAAATATATGTTATGGAAAGACTTGAAGAAGAAAAGGCATTTGTAAAAATCATGCCTGGGAGTTCAATCATAGGAGAAACTAAGGAGCGAGGATTCCATTCCTTCCCTTGGAAATAGTTTAGGGTTATGGAGTGATATGTGTATATAAGCATCTGTATTTTCTAGTACAAGCTAATTGAACCACCTGATTCTCCTTCACCATATGTCTTCTAGTCGACGGATACACCCTGGAGGTTGTCAACGACTTCACTTACCTCGGGTCCACCATCTCGAGCTCTCTGTCAGTCGACTTGGAGGTCAATCGGAGAATCGCCAGGGCAGCCACAGTTATGGCCAGACTGAACCGGCGAGCGTGGAACAATTCCAGCCTCACTGAGAAAACCAGACTGCGCATCTACCAAGCCTGCGTACTCAGCACTCTCCTCTATGGCAGCGAGACGTGGACCACCTACGCAAGGCACGAAAGGAAACTCAACAGCTTCCACATGAGGTGCCTGCGACGCGTCCTGCATGTCGCCTGGCAGGATAAGGTCCCCAACACCGAGGTGCTGAAGCGAGCCAATATGAGCAGTTTGCATGCAGTTCTTAGCGAGAGACGCCTCAGGTGGCTCGGCCATGTCAAAAGAATGGATGCAGGCCGTATCCCCAAAGACCTCCTCTACGGCGAGCTAGCAGAAGGCAAGAGGATGACAGGGCGCCCAAAACTGCGGTTCAAAGACATCTGCAAAAAGGACATGACACAATGCTCCATCAATCTCAACACATGGGAAGTTCAAGCAGACGACCGCCTAGCCTGGAGGCTCGCGGTCAGGCAAGGTACGTCACGGGCAGAGGCTGCGCGCAACGAGGAGGCGGTCCAGAAAAGATCGAGGCGGAAGCAGCGTCAACAGCAGCAACAACGGCCATCTGCCTTCACCTGTACCAAGTGCGGTAGGGATTGTCACTCCCGAATCGGACTGCACAGCCATTCTCGGCGGTGCAGATAGACTCTCAGGAAGCTACGCCATCGTCTCTCGAGACGGACGGCTGCCGATGACGACGATATGTCTTCTAGACTCATGATCATCGCTCCCATCCCCAGCAACCAGTCACTATAGCAGCCTGGAGCTCAGAATAGTCCCTAATTTCACCAGAGCCAAGAAGTGATGGCTTTACACTCAATGCACCCATAATAGGGTACCTCTAAAATAAGAGGGTGCCTAGCACTTATTTATTCTAAAAATATCTATTGAATACCTACTATGTAACGGGCACATTTCTAGATGTCAGACAGCCCAGGGAACATGGCAAAGAAAAGGAAAAAAAAAAAAAACCACCCTGCCATCATGGAGATTATTTTCTACCAAAGAGACATAATGTTCATCATCATCAGTCCACTCACCTTCCTCAAAGAAAAGTCAATCCATCCAGGAGCCCACAGGTAATGACAGAGCTTCACAGTAATAAGCTCTTCAAATGGAGCCTATTGTCACATCTTCCCAGCATCTGTCCTTTAGTTTCCACCATGAAGGACAAACAAGGCAAGTGTCCAAGTCCCCTTAAGGCAAACCGCACCCCACCAGAGCCCTGACTTGGTCCCTCTCCAGACCCTGTGCTCTAAGTCCTTACTTCTTCACTGGTTTGCATCATAAATATGTAATGCTAGTCTAAGAAAACCACCCAGCCCAACCTGCTCTGCCTTGCATCCCTAACAACCTTATCAAAGGGTCTTTTCTGAGCACGGAGAACAGAGAGCCCTCCAGGTTTTGATTCATAGCAGGTGAAGGCTGGATGTACTGAAAGCTGATAGAAATCAGTGAGGTCAAAGAAATACAGCTGAGAGTGCACAATATTGGGAGAGAAGCATTGCTGTGTGTGTGTGTGTGTGTGTGTGTCTGTGTGTGTGTGTGTGTGTGTGTGATACCCTACACTTTCTAACTTCTGCTTCTAAAGGGAAGTCTTTGTTTTACACAAAGACTATTGCATTGGTGTATTTTATTTGTATAAACTTTGGGTTTTGCTGACCCACAATTTCCATTCCCTTTGTCCTATAGCAGACTAGATTTTGAGAGGAGGGGGATAGAAGGAAGGGGGCTTTAGACTCTGGATTTTCATGTCTGGAGGAAACACACACGCACACTCGCAAACACTCCCTTTCATTTTGTTTCAGAAGAGGAAACTCTGCTTTCTACCTTTTCATGTTGATAAGAGTACTGCTTGTCAAGAATACAATACTAACTAACTCAAGGGCAAGTGACTTACACTTTATTCAAAGTCTGCATCTGCACACCCTGACACACATTCACAAATACTCACACACACTCTCCCTTTATGAAGGTTCTGCCTCAGCGGAGGTGGATTTAATGGCGGGCACACCAAGCGTGCGCCCTGGGCCCTGACTTCTGAAGGGCCCCGCAAAACCCCAACCTTACACTTTTTTCTAATGACACCAAGTGTGGTTTCATTACTACGCTGCATAAAATATGGTTAACATGTGTTTTTATTTTCCCTCTTTCTTTTTTTTAAGGTGCTCAATATTTTTTTTCTGCGCCTGGGGCCTCAACTGACCTTAATCTGCCTCTGTCTGCCTGGACTGGAATTTCTCTGAGAGCACGAGCTTTGTCCTGCTCTGTGCACCCTGAATACTTAGCACAGAGTTCAGCATGTGGCTAGGGATCGATAAATGTTTGTTGAATGAATGAATGCTCAGCTAATACTTAGTGGTGCTGCTCCGAGTCTCCTGAGCTTCTGCTATGCATGGAGAAAGGAATCTGTAGTTGAGTTTAGCCCTCATGGAAAAACAGAAAGCCACCTTGTGACCACTGCAAAGAGGAGAGACCAGGATGGACTTAGAGCCTCAGAAAATACTGGTGAGACAGCAAAGACTGAAGTGGAAAGTGACTTTCTTCAAATTCTCATGCAGCACCTTTTATCCCTGAGCATTGTGTAGGTGGAGGTGATGCTGATTTGGAATCTCATCTAAACTGGTCAGAGAATTTTATCCATTGGATTCCACCTTATCAGAGGAAGCTACCCCTCCTGCTCTCCAAAATGTTGCGGACTGCTCTCCATCTCTCTTTCTGCCCAGGAAAGTTTGCTGTCTATTTTGAGCCCCTTCTTGGGAAGATAAGAAAGACAAAGTAATCCCTGGTCACATAGCTAAACTAGGAAACCTCTCACTTTAACTATCTTATCCGGTAGACTAACAACAGTAAATACCAAAAATATATTTCTTCTTGGATTGAAAGCCATTCCTGTTGGATTAAAAGGGATCCTAAAGACACATGTTGCCACCTATATAAAGGTAGTGGAGACTTCTTCATCACAGTACAATGTTTACTTCCCCACTTTTAAATTTATAAGAGACTAAATGAAGAAGTTCATAGAGTTAGTAAGAATATTAGCTAGATAAGCAACCAATTCTGCCATCATTTTCATGTGGGCCATTGCAAAGTCCTTTTAATGCATCTCTTCCTATGCCTATCTTTCAAACGACTGCCCCAGCAACTATCCAGAAAAATAAATCTGACAGATAATAACAAGTGTTGGCAAGGATGTGGAGAAATTGGAATCCTATACATTACTGGTGGAAATGTAAGACAGCGCAGCTTCTTTGGAAAAGGTTTGAAAGGTTAAACATAGAGTTACCATATGACCCACCTATTTTATTCCTGGGTATATACCCAAGAAAAGTGAAAATGTATGTTCACACTAAAACTTGTACATGAATGTTCAAGGCAGCATTATTCATAATAGTGAAAATGTAGAAACAACCCAAATGCCTATTAACTGACGAATGAATAAATAAAATGTAGTGTATCCATACAACAGAATATTATTCAGCAACATGGAGGGATCTTGAAATGAAAGAAGCCAGTCACAAAATTCTGCATATTATATGAGCCCATTTATATGAAATATCCAGAATAGGCAAAGCTATAAACACAAAAAGTAGATTAGTGGTTGCCTAAGACCAGGAGCACATTGGCAGAATGTGAGGGACCAGGGTAGATGTTAGTGCTAAAGGTATAAGGTTTCTCTTAGGGGTGATGAAAATGTTCTGCAATGATTGTGGGATGGTTGAGTAACTTGGTGAGTATATTTAAAAACCATTGCATTGTACACTCTTAATAGGCGAATTGCATGGTATGTGAATTATATCTCAATAGAACTGCTACAAAAAAAAAAATAGAGGAAAAATATTTTAAGGTGCTTATATCCCAAACAAAGACTTCTGCTAGTTTTCCATGACCCCAAAATAAAGTCCAAGCTCTTTGGTCCACCACAAAATACTCCTTTGACAATTTAGCTCTATCATACTTTTCAGCTTCATCTTCCACTCCCTTTGACAAGGAGCTAAGCCCTGAGCCTTGAAGCTGTTCTTGTCCTGGAACATCATCCTGTTGCTGCCACCAGAACCCTGGCCTTTGCTTTGTGTTATTGTCACCTGGAATGCCTGTTCTCTGACTTGTACCTGACCAATATTGGTTTATCCTTCACAATCCAAGAGGAGTAACACCTCTTCTTGTGAAGCCTTTCTCAGCTTTCCCAGAGATAGTTTCTTTCACTTCTGGGCTGTCACAGCATTCTATGTATAGTTTATCCTGGTACGTATCACATTTTATTTTAATTACCTGTTTACATAGCACCTTCCCCACTAGCCTGGACCAAGGACCCTTCAAGGATGAAATCTTTGCCTTATTTATCCTCATACACTTTTCTCCACCCCACTCCCACCAGGTGTCACTAAACAAGTGCATATTGAGTGAGAGTCTAACCCATAAAGTAGCTAACAAAGGTGAGAGAAAACATTTCATGTTCCCAAACATTAGAAGGAGGGGATAGGGGAAAACAAGTGAAGAAGGCAGACTCTGGCACCAGAAGAACTAGGTTTGAATCTCATCCACTCCATTCTGACTAGACAGGTTTGGTTAACACTTTAGTTTTCTCCCTCACAAAAGATAATATATAGCTGTGATAATCACATTAAAAGCAATAGCTGAGTGGTCACCTTGCACTGTTCACTAGTGTTAAATGATTTCACTTACATTATCCTAATGACCGCACAGCCTTCCAAAAGAGGTATTATTTCACAGGTGAGGGAGCTCAAGGCATCAGGTCTGTCTCTCTAACCCTCCCTCCAAGCCAGAGTTGTCAATCACCTCAACAATTTGCATGTGTAAACTGATAGTTGCTACTGATAATTTAAATTTCTTTCAACTTTCAATGGACAGTGGAGGGAAATAGCAATAGAAACCACTCTAAGCACATCTTTCTGACTTGAACTGTATTCAAAGTGCTGGACCTTTCAAAATCTATTTACTAACCTGGGGTTTCCAGACTATACCATGAGACAAATGTACACATGTTAACTTCTATCCACTTCTCTTTGCCCAGCCAAGTCTCTCATTTTTAGAACCCAGTGCAAATCCAGTCTCCTTTAAGACATCTTCTTAAACAAACTTTTTCCATATTCTTTGAAGCCTTACATTCTGAACCATTTATTTTAACCACACACCTCTAAATTTTGTCTCCAGTCACAGACAAAAATGTCCATTTATACCCCTGTTTCCATCTCCTTACTGCCCACTAATTTGGTGATATCTTGCATTACATCTTCTATCCTCACCACTCCATTAGAGTTCCATTCTCTGATGTTACCTGCAGCCCTCCCTCAAAGCCAGGTCAAATACATCATTTGGACTGCCATTCCCTAATCTCCTGAAGCATTTGGCCTTTGACAGCTCTGACTTTGTCCTCCTGGACACTCATTTCCCTCCTGTGGCCTCCTAAACAAGTATACCTTTCCCTCACCCCACTTTCTCACTCCTTTCACTACCTGGGCCTGCCTGAGGCTCAGGTGTGGCCCTAGGCTCTCCAGCCTTCACACTCTACCTTGAGGTGTCACGTCTCTTGTATCTGAAGCTCCAGATTTCACTTATTTTCTTAGCTCCAGCTGAGTATCTCCAACTACCTTCTGGATATTCTACTTGAACAGCTCACTGTCAGTTAGCATTCAATCTATCTGCGAGTGCTACTTTTGTATAACATGAGGTGTAAATATCATCAGAAACTATAAAACACCCCTCCCATTTTCCTACACCCCAACATAACTTAGTCTCTATCAGCATGTCACATGTATTTGTTTATCCCACGAAATAAGTCAGCTGAAGATGGGAGCATTAACTTTTTCAAGGAGAACCGATTGAAGTTTCTCTCTCTCTTTCTCTTCCTCTCCTTCTCCTTCTCCTTCTCTCTCTCTCTCTCTCACTGCCTCCCTTTCCCTTCTTTTCTCTCTAAAACTGATAAACATATGCTCAAGTGAGGATTTAAGTAAATAAACAACCTCTCAGACCTTCCAAATTCATCCTCCTGAGATGCAGGTTCCAGGAACTCACTCCCTGTTTAAAGTTGTCCTTACTTAAAACACCTTTCACAAATTATGGACAATTAGAGTCAGGAAAAACCATGTGGGGTTCTTTGTGTCAAAATTCCTGCTTGTTGTTCTCTCCTCTACAACCCCCTTCCTCTTGAATTCATCCAGGAATGAGGAGCTCATTCCATCCTAAGCAATCCATTCCATTGTTGTCCTAAATGTTAGAAAATCTTCCTCAGGTTGACCTGACTATCTTTGCTCTCATTTCCACACATTGGTTCAAATTATCTATTTTTACTTCCTACTAAATCCTCCATCACTTTACTTTAGTTTCTTAATCCAGAGACTTTCTGTCCTTAAATTCAACTCCTCCCCACCTCACTGCCTCCAATAAGCTCCAGTCCTCTCTGTCCCCATCTACTGGGCAAAGAAAGAAAAAGAATGGGAGGCTAATTGTGAAAAGGCCTTGGTCTCTGTAATACCCAGAAGGAAAGTGCTGCCTTCTCCTCCTCCCCCACCAGCCACAGCTTTGTGTATTCCTATGCCAGTCATATACTATTACAGAAACACTCACATACACAAAGTACATTAAGAATAAAGTTAGAAAATAGACACACAGATTAACACTAAAATAATGAAAAGTTTGAGCTGGAGTTTACTTCACTGTTTTTACAGTTGGATCTGCAATATTCTAGAGCAGTGGATCTAGGGGAATGGGAAGCTGCAATTAACTCTGCCCCAAAGGGGCATTTTGCAATTTCTGGAGAGTTTTTAGTTATCACAATTGTGGGGAGTGCTGTTGGCACCTAGTGGTCAGGGATATTGCTAAACATCCTATACAACAATCTCATCTCCAGAACAAAGAATTATCAGGCCTAAAGTAGAGTAAGTTGAGAAACACTGCTGTAAACACTACACCTCTACTTTTGTTTTCTCCTCTCAGCTTGCCTAGTTTTGAAATTCTGTGTTGGTGCGGCTGGACAGAGTGCTGGGAAACTGCCTAGGGCATGCCCACTCTCAGCAGACCTGGAGATTTGTGGTGGGACCTCCCATCCACACCCTGACCCCTTGTGCTCCAGGCAAGCCCATTAATATAATTAGGTCAGAAAAGTAGTTGAGCCAGCTGCTGTGTCTGGCTGAGTTTCCCCTGGGTGTGGGGGCAAAGTAAGAAAAAGGAAAACAGAAGCAGGGAAGATAAACTTCAGGTAGAGAGCTTGGTGCCCCAGGGGTGGTGAAGAAGTCTGGACAAGCAAAGTAGACAAGGTTGCATTTTGTGGCCAATCTGAAGACTTCTTACCTCCCATCTAATGATTAAAAACATTTCTCCTTACAGTTCAGTAAGAACCGCACAGTTTTCAGAGTGTTCTGTACTTGTTATCTCATTTAATCCTCACAAACACGCAGTGACATAAGGAGGCAATTGTGACTGGTCCGTTTACTGAAGTGGAAACCAAGTACCAGGGCGACTCCAGATCTCAGAATGAGCTCAAAACTTAGTAGTGTCTTGAGAAATATTTTGAAGACAGAGAAAGGGAGGAACAGAAGGTGACAGACAGAAGAGAAAAAGAAAAGAAATGAGAGAGCGAGTGTGGAGTCAGGACAAATAGTTTCCCAACATAACAGATGCTCCATGAATGCTTGTGTGTCCTCTCATTACTTGTCTTTATGAAAAAGTTTGTTAGGAAAATGAGAATATTACCTTAACACAGTGCAATGGAAAGAACTTAGAAACTAGGATCCCAACCTCCTGGTTATACCCCCACTTCTACCCTACCTGACTGGGCAGCCTCACCTTGTTTGAGGGAACCTAGTGGAGGTAGGGGCCTATCCCTTAAGGGGATCCTTCTGATTCTGGAACCTCTGATTGCCTTCTTTTTCAACTTCCCAGGCTGCTAAGCCCCAAGACCATGGTCACAAGTTATGGTCATAGCCTATAGCAGCTGGCCAAGGACTAAAGGGTTATAGCTTACACAGGTATTTGTGACCAACACTTGTAACAGCCCAAAGCAATGTCATGGGCACTGACTTTCCATCTGCACCACATTTTCAGAGGAAGATAGAGCAGGGATTACAAGTTTCTCCTTTCTGGGAAGAGATGGGACATAACAGAAAGGATATTGGAGAAGGACTCAAGAGGTGTGCTCTCTCTTCCAGGCTGGCCATTCCCTCTCATTAAGCTCTCCCTCACTTAGAACACTCCAAAGGTGACTGCTTACAATTAGAATAACCTGGTAGCTTCACCTGGCTCCACAAGTGGCCCACACGACCTGGATGCTGCCTATCTTTCTAACTATATCCTCTATCACTCTCTGCTTTGTCACTCACTTTAGCAACACTGGGTCCCTCTTTTTCCTTAAACGCATCAAGTTTACTCCCTCTGTAGAACCTTCTCCCTTGCTGTCCTCTGTCTGAAGAGCTCTGTCCACAAATAGTCACGTGGTGGCTCTTTCCCATCATTTGGTCTCCAACCAAATGTCACTTTCCCAGAGCCTTTCCTAACCACTCTGGCTAAAGTAATCTTGAAGTTCTCATCTCCCCACCACTTACTTTCTAGACTCTGATTTTATATTATCTCTTTTAGATTAGGGAGGGAACACTGGGGAACACTGCTGATGTTTCTTTCAATGTGGAAGATCTTTCTATTACACAGAATAACACTACTGGTCTCTCCCCAGGCTTGACTCATTTTCCTGCAGGGTGGGTGTGTCTTATCTGAACTTCAAATTTAGAGAAGTTGTTGAGACCATGTGGCTCAGCCTTTCCCTTTTTTGTAGGATCTCCTTCCTGCAGAGAGCATGAGTGCTGGTCTGCTCCAGAACAAGAAGCAGGCTTCATGGTCAAGTTTCTGCCCCTCTGGGAGGAGGCCTGTGATTGACCCTCTCTGCCATGGACTGGATGTGCAAGGCTGTCTAGTTCTAGGGTCGTCGTCAGCCGTCCGTCTCAAGAGACGATGGTGTAGCTTCTTAAGAGTCTATCTGCACCGCCGAGAATGGCTGTGCAGTCCGACTCGGGAGTGACACGGTATCTGTCTCCTCCCGTGTTGAATCGACATCTTGCGATGACGCTGGAGTGTCCTCTCCAGTGAAGCTGAAGCTACAGAGCCTGGGCAGGGTGATATGGAGGGTCTGCTGTTGCCCATGCAGTTCTAGGGTACAGCACCATGAAGCCCATTGTTGATGCGCTCCTGAGCCACATCCTCCAGCCTAGCTTTGATGAGCCATAAAGCTAGTGTCTGGGTCTCCACTGTCTGACTCATATGTCTGTCTCTCTGGTTCAGAACTCAGGCTGGGAACAGGTACATCATTAATGGACTCCACTAAACCACAACATTTACCTCTTCCTGAAAGCATTGTGTTTATTGATTGATTCATTTGTTTACATGCTTGTTGTCTGTCCCTCCGTTTACATACACATACTTTTCTCTTGCTACCATCCCCTGCCGAGCAAGCTCCATGAGAGCAAGAATTTTATTTCATCTGTGCATGTATTCTGTGCCTGGAACAGTGTTTTGTTCATGTAGGAGTCAGAAAGTATCTGTTGAATGAATAAAAGAGCCTTCTGGATGCCTTGGCACTAGATAAGAGACCCAGATCTTTGCACTGTCTTAGGATAGGTGTCCCATTAATGACTAAGACTAAATTTTTGACTTGCTCAGAAGAATAGGAATTCAGAATTGGATTCAAGTTGATTTTTAAAAATTATTTCTTTACTCCTAAGTTGTAGATGAGAGTCAAATCCATAAAATATAATTTTCCTAAGAAGGAAACTGAGGCACCGAGGTTCAATTATGCACTGAGGATTCCACAAGTGGCCAGTGGTAGGGTTCTGGGTGGCTGCTGCTTTACTCCATTCTCTTCTCCAGCTGCAGAGGTAAATAGAGCTCCTGCCATTCCTTCATTGGGAGAACCACTGAATGCTGATTTTCTCAGTCCTTGTCTTTCCCTGGGTCTATCAGGCCCTGCCAAGTTTCAGTTTCATTTAGTATAGGCCCTGAGGACCTTTAATGGGTAGACTCATACTCTTCTAAGCTCTAAATAGAAGCAGACTCCAGTATAGAGTATGTGAGAGCTCCATCATACCAGGAGGCACAGTCTTAATTCTGCTCTCCCAAGCTCAGTGTCTGGTGGGTGTAGGTGCCCTACGTGCTCTTTAAGCTTCATTTGGCCCAACTCATGATGACCCAGACAGGATGATGGGCTCTTGCTTGGGTTTTCTGCTAGAGGCTAGAGGTGGAAAATGACCCTGAACCCTAGTCTGCTTGGCCAAGCTTCCATTATCTTACCTAGCCCTCACCAGCCTTCCTAAGCCCTGAAGCTGAGCCACTGTGAAAGGGTCTAGGGCAAACTACAGAAAACATCCTGAGCAAAGCTTTGCCTCCTCACTGATTTTAAGAATCTCTACTCTCTGCAAAGTCCTGTATTGGATGTCAGGCCTGGCTTGGTGCCAGTCTGACTTCACCCCTTAAAACGTGGGCCTAGGATCATTGTCCCCCATTTCTCAAAATGAAACCCTGTAGGTTCACCCAATCCACCTGCCAGCCTCAGCCTCACATCCTCCTGCTGCCTGTTGGACCCTGCTCCAGTCTCAGCACAGCTCTCCACAGAGCCACTCCCTGTTTGGGCCTGTTGTCTGAGGAGCCATAGGAGCAGTCCCTCCCTCCAGGGTAACATCCTCTCTCTGGAGCTGACTGGCTGTTTTCCAAGAAGGCCTTTTTCCTGAGCATTCATGCTATCTGCCTCAACTTCTCTCTCCTCCCCCAGGTTCTTCCTGTAAATTTCACATTAGAAACAAATATTGATTTTCTTCACTAATGCCCCTTGCCAGTGGTTGTAAGACACACACACCACACACACACATACAGAGGCCACAGAAAACAAAAAGCTTAGACTTGCTACTACTTCTGGAAATGAACAAAGTGAGATAAAAGAAATCACAAAGGAAAAAAGAAAAAAAGACATCACTTCTGGGCACAACATGGCCACTGCTCTTAATTTTAGTCTCTCCCCAACCCTGTCCCTGAGATTAGGGCTCAGGTGGGTTGGTGAGGGTTAACAGAGGGCTGTTTTCAAATTTGCCATGCTAAACAAAGGGGGAAAAAAAAGAGTGTTCTAACTTTCCCATCTTGTTACTGGAAATGAGAGCTAAAGGCTGGAATCTGCAGGATTCTGTGGCTGGAAGACTCCCAGCCTCATCTCCACCCTGGTAACCCTCCCCAACTCCCTTTTCCCTTGGCTAATAAGTAATCCTGAGAAGGTTTGTGCACTTCGCTTATTGTGTTTGGCTCAGAAATACATTCTGCTTATCATCCCCAACCTCAAGCAAATGCTTTCTGATATCCATTTGTATGCTTGAACACATAGAGCAATTGGGTTTAATGTCATTTTCTGGGTAACTGCAGGAAGTGGGAGGTCACTGGGCACAGCAAGAACTTGGCTCCTGGGGGTGACTTAGATGCCCAAGGCCTGGTCGGTTCCTGCTTCAGGCTCAGTAACCTTCTCCCAGACACAGGGACAGGCCTTTAGGACACCAAACTAGTTCCACACCTTCATCTTGCTCCCCTGCCAGGGTGATTTCTGAATCCACCAAAGACCATACTCACATTCCACAGAATTTGCATGTAGCAGGGCAATTTATTGAAACTTTAATGGAGCAGAATAACTGATTCAGAAATTACCTATGTCTTGTTTTTCTCTGCAGTAGGCAGATCACAAAGGTGCGAAAGGTATTTCCTTCCCTCCTCCCTACCCCTCCTTCCATTCCTGCCTCAGGCTTTTGTGTCCTTGAGGTCTAAGTTTCTTCACTTAGTTAATAACATTTTCCCATTTCACAGCACAAAGGAGAAATTGCCAGGCGCCATTATTTTTGTTAGAACTCAGGGACGATCAAGCGATTACATAGGGTTTGTCATATAGGGGAGGAGCTTGGTGACTTTGCAGTGTAGGGTTTGAAAAGAAAAGGTCTGGCTCTGGGGAAGATGACTGGATCCCAGGAAGGAGGAGGAGGAGAAGGAAGAGACAGAGACCTGAGCCCCAGGGAACTTAGCATCTCTGAAGAAGGAGGACTTGGGTGGAAAAAGATGCATGGGCTCTTGTGGGGACTGGGCACCCTGGCCATCGTCTTAGAGAACAATAAAGGCCTCCCATGAGGGAGCTAGCACAGACAGCATCAGCTCCCTGTGCAGGCCTGAGCAAGGATCATGGCCCAGTGACCCTCACAGACCAAGGACCAGAATGAGGACCCCTCACCCCCACCTTTTTTTAAAAAAAAACATACTTTATTGTTTATGCTATTACAGTTGTCCCAATTTCTTTTCCTTTTGTTCCCCTCCACCCAGTGATGCCCCTCCCTCTACTTGTCCCCCCCACTTAGTCCATACCCATTGATTATGCATAGTTCTTCTCAACATCTTACTATCTACTCCACTCCCTCCTACTATGCTTCTTAATTCTTGTACCATCTCCCTCCCTTTCCTCCCTTCCCCCTCCCCACTGACATACCCCCCAAATGTTCCCCATACCTATAATTCTTTTCCCACTCTTGTTGCCTACTTAGTCTGCCTTTGTTTCAATTCCCGAGCTTCTGTTGTTGGTTGTGGTGATACAGTTTTCGTTTTAATGTTCATAGTTTTGATCCTCCTTCTAAACAAGTCCCTTTAACATTTCATATAACAGTGGTTTGGATCTGATGAACTCCTTCAGTTTTACTTTGTCCTGGAAGCACTTTCTCTGCCCTTCTACTCTGAATGACAGCTTCACTGGATAGAGTAATTGTGGTTGTAAGTTTTTGCTTTTCATTACTCTGAATATTTCTTGCCAGTCCCTTCTTGCCTGCAGAGTCTCCTTTGAGAAATCAGCTGATAGTTTTATTGGGACCCCTTTGTATGTAATTCTCTCCTTCTCTCTTGCTGCTTTCAAGATTCTCTCTTTATCTTTAATTTTTGACATTTTGATTATGTGTCTTGGTGTGGTTCTCCCTGGGTCCAGTTTTTTATTTTAACTCTCTGTGCTTCCTGGACCTGTAAGTCTATTTCCTTCCCCAAGTCAGGGAAGTTCTGCTTCATTATTTTTTCACACGATTTTTCAATTTCTAGTTCTTTCTCACCTTCTGGCAGCCCTACGATTCGGATATTGGCCCACTTATAGCTGTCCAATAAGTTTCTGAGCCTCTCCTCATTTTCCTCATTTCTTGTTTCCTCTTTCTGCACTGGTTGACTGCTTGTTCCTTCCTTACATTCTAATTTGTTGATTTGATCCCTGGTTTTCTTGCCCTCACCACTAATTTTGTATTTGTTTTGTTCATTTCAGCAGGACTAGCCTTCATTCCTTCCCTGTCTTATTTAAGATCTGCTGTTAGGTCTGTAAGCATTCATATAACCAAAGCTCTGAACTGAACCTCAGAAAGATTTCCTATCTGCTGAGCCATTAGATTAGATATTTGTTGTATAGTCAGCTGCGTCACTGGGATCTCTATCATGATCACTGCCATCCTGACCATTTTGTGTTTACCTTTGCTTCGTGGGCAGGGCTGTCACGTGGGCAGGGCTGTCACACTTCCTACACTATAGGGGGCAGAGCCCCATGCACTTGTCACAACTGGGTGATCCATCTCACCACGTTGTGGCATTTTCTGCCGGGATGGGGGTCCAAAATGGATTCCTGCCATTCACTCTCCACTGAGAGACCGGGAATATTCTCCTCTGTACCCACACCCCACCCCCACCTCTGGGCCTCACAGTTCAAGGCAGTGGAGGTCTGCCTTCCCTGGTTTCGGGATCAAAGCTGACGGGTCTGGTCTGCAGCCGAGGGTGCTCCCCAGGCGCTTCTCGACTCCCCCTAAATACAGGTGTCTGTGCTTATCACTGTCCTGCCTCCATCACTGCTGCTGCTGCCGTGGACAGCACAGCTGGAACTCTCCTCCCAGCTTCACCCCTCCTACCTGTCTGGATGAGCACCACTTCTTTATAACTTCACACATTGGACTTTATTTATTTTCTGGAACTTCTGGTTATTTCTGGTTTTGCAGTAGTTGTATTCCTTCTTAGTTGCGGAGGGAGATGGAGTGTGTCAGTCTAGGCTTCCATCTTGGCCGGAAGTCTCCTGTGTTTGTTTGCTTCCATGTCCCAGGGAGAGCTGTCGCTCTACTACGTTGTGAGAAGCAGAGCCTTAGGTATTTGTCAGTAACGGGTGAACTGTTTCACCATGTTGTGGCACTGTATGCGGGGGAGGGGTCTGTGAAGGAAGAATGCCGCTTGCCCAGCACTCACCCCTTTTCCAGGCACTTCTCCCACTTCTGCAATGGACTGGCATCCCTCTAGCTGCTGTCCTGGCTGTCGATCCCAGAGTGGGTGGGTCTGCAGATGTTCTAGGTCCGTGGGGGACCTTTAAACAAGTGGACTCTGCTGAGAGACTGGCAGTTTCTGCCTCTGTCCCAACCCCCACTGGTTTGCACAGTCAAAAGCAATGAGGCTTGATTTTCCCCGGTTCTGGGACAGTGAGCTGCATGGTCTCATGAGGAGCTAGGAACGCTCCCCAGGTGTCCTTCCTGACTTTTTAAAAAGTGTAATTGCGCTTTCCGCCAGCCTGCTGCTGTTGCCACTGCTGCCACCACCACACCGTGTCCTCTTTGCCCCGGCTCCACCCCTTCTACCTGTCTGGATGAGTATTTTTTCTTTATATTTTTGTTTGCTGGACTTCCATGCACTTTGATTTTCTGGAACTTCTGGTTGTCTCTAGTTTTGAGGTAGTTGTATTCCTTTTTAGTTGTGGAGGGAGATGCAGCATGTCTGTCTATGCCTCCATCTTGGCTGAAAGTCTCACCCCCTCCTTTTAAGAGCCAAGAAGCCCAACTTTAAAAAAAAACAAAACTAAATATGAGGACACCCTGAAGACATGCCAACATTGGCAACCTTGGAGACTGTTCTGGGCATGTTGCTATCATGTGTTCACCAACTCACTGGTGGGTGGCAGGCTGTTTGACTCTAAAGAGCTTAATAGCAGTGGTTATCCTCTCGGGACAGGACGGGCTTTCCAAAACTCATCCAGACTCCCAGGAGCTGCTTAAGGATGTCTGCAGCAGGGGCCATCAGGCATTTAACCAGATTCTTATTAGTCTGATGGGCCTCATCCAACTATTGTACCTCTTCCTACCTATGCTCTGACTGTTCTGTTCCTTTCTCTGTTTTGCTGTTCTCTTACTCTTGGCTCATGTTTGTGTCTGTGATCCATGATCTCCCAATTAGGCCTTGGTGTATTACTTGTTGTCCCTAGCTTCAATCTACTTACCTTTAGAACTGAGTATACACTTTTGGCCCTTCCTATATTAAATTTCAGCTACTCTTGTTTTCAGCTTTTTGGAGCTTAGCCTTATATTGGAACAAATAGATATGCTTACCTTTCCTCCTTTCTTGAGGCTTTCGAACACATCCAGCTGGGCTACCTTCTTCCCAGTCCCACAGCAGCCATTGACAGACCTCAGTCACTTTCACAGATTCCTAAAGATCTTTGACCCCTGGTTCATACGTTTTCTCCCCACCTGAATCTCTGTCATCATCCTAAATGGCTCTAGTCTTCAAGTGGATGACTCATGTATTAAATTAACCTCAAAGCTTCCTGATTTCCTTTACTTCGATGCATTAAAACTCCATTCCAATTAAGTGGTCCACTTCCATGGCAACATCCTAGAACTTGTTATCACCTAAAGCTGCTCCATTGCCAAATTCTCAAGTTCAAAAAGCCTACTCTCCAAACTTGACTTCTTATCTTTCCATCTGTGACACCTTTAGAGCTGTTCATCACCCTCCTCAAGACCTCCAGTCTCTTAAACTCTTCCCATCTTTTATCAGCGAGTCTTTCTGACTTTCTTTCCTTTTCCTCCAGATTCAGCCATGTAATTATTTGCCACATAAGAATAGCAAACACATAGTATTATTTATGCTGGGCCCTATTGAAAGCCCTTTCTGTGTACTAACTTTCTTCTTCTTTGTCATCAGTTTACACATAAAGAAAATAAAGCTGAGTAACTAGTTCAAAGTTTCCTAGCCAGAATCAACTATATAACATGCAGGGCCCAGAGCAAAACAAAAATTCAGATCTCTTGTTCAAAGATCAGGGGAAAGCACTCTTGAAGTACTAATACATAAAGCTTTTTCCTTTCTAAGTAAAATTAAAATTTGTAATTATTGGCATGTTTTATTGTTCATCTTTATAGTGTGCAATGACAGTCTTTAATGCAAATATGAGAGCATTTAATTCATATGCAGAATCATCGGTACTTCATAGCTTGCACATGCATTTGTATTTTATTTTTTACCGGAACAGTGGAAACACTGCACAAAACTCGCTATTTTTATTTCACTTCTTGACAGGCACATATTCTATCAACATTCTTTATCTTCAACATACTAGTGGGCAAGAAAAGACCAAAAGGAAAGGGAACTACATGTTCCCATATTTTTTTCCTTCCTTGTATGTCATGATTTTCAGCATTACTTGTTGGGTAAATAGGAAAGAAATGCCAGTAAGAAAGGATATGATAGGGTTTCTTGTTTTGTGTGTGTGTGTTTCTTAGAAAGCCACTGCCTTTTTTCTGCGTTCAAAGCAAGTTCTGGTTGAAAGGAACGCACAGCCTGATTGGGACTGTCAGTGCCCCATTCACTCAGTTATAGATATGTTGATATGAAACAAAAGCATAGAATTTGGTGGCTCTACAATGCCTGAGAGTTCAGCGAGACTCAGAGCACAAATTAAGCATGTTATGGCAGCTGCATAGCTTCCCGCATGCTATATGCAAGTGAGACAGCAAGGAGTGAGGTTCATACACATATATATTTTTTCTCTGCTCACATGCATGCTCTATTATTCCAGTAGATTTATCCAAACACATGTTCAAAGATACAATTATTAAGAATTTCAAGATAGTGTCAACAGACCTTTTAACCAAGTACAGGACCCTTCATTCTGTTCAGGGCACTTGTCACACAACCAGAAAGCCAACCCTGCCCTTAATTCTTAAGTGGTAGTGTCAGGATTTCAACCCAAGACCTTGTACCCAGAGTGGAGGCTCTGAACCATTACAACTACACTACTCTCTTGAACTTTAGTTTTGTCTTCTTCATACTGCTTCCATGTCAAAATTATTGGTGATAATCACATGACTAGCTGATTGGGATCATTAGGCTACTTGGTATTCCTTTATCAGATTCCAGTAAACTCCCTCTTCTGTTTCCATTCTAAACCATTTTCAAGCCTCTTCTCTATATTTGGGTCTCCTCAGTCCCACTAAATCACAATTTTCTATGTTGATATATTGTTTTCTTAATTATCATATATTTTCTCCAAATGATATATCAGGATTTACTCAGCCATTTACCTATTGCTGTAATTTAAGTTCTTTTAATTTTGTCTGTAATACTACAACATTGTGATTAATAGCATGTGTTCCTTACTCTTGCAAAATGGCTTTGCCTCCAATTTTATAGAAGAAATTAGAACATAACAGATATGAAATCCTTTTTTCCCCAAATATTATCCCCACCTAAATTAACATTTTCTTTCATGCTTTGTGTTCCCTGTGAAGCAGTCTCTGAGAAGGAGCTTAACATTTAGGAACCCTGGGAAGCAGTCTCTGAGAAGGAGCTTAATATTTAGGAAATTTATTAGGGGGTGCTCTCAGGAGCAATACCTGTGTGGGAAGGGAAGCAATCAAGATTGGGCCATGGTATCAGCACAGTGAAGTCTCAACCAGCCCCGCAGAGATCTCTGGAGCTGGAATGGCTCTCTGAATTGTCTGATTAGAAGGATGGAGCTGGACCTTCCTGTCCAGAGTTAACCAGTATTTGAATATCAGATGTCTTAGGAAAGGGTGAGGCTTTGCTTGAGGCATCTGTTTTCAACTGAGATAATTCTCAAAAGATTGGAGAATGCCCACCAACAAGGGTAAATCTTACAGTCCTGAAGGGCAGATGTGGGCAGTTCAGGCCAGCACCCAGGACACCTTCCTCCCTCCCCCAAGGAAAGAGATGATCTCCCTCTTTTCTAGGACAGACTTCTTAATCAGCCCATGGCCAATCCATTCACAAATGTTCTTTTTCTCCCCTCTTCTATTTTTCTCAGATCTTGCCCAATTAATCATCCCTACTTTTCCCCATCTCTTCAATTTCTTCTCCAAGAACAGTTCCTTTAAAACTAAGCCTAAAATAATACTTGTTTCCTTCCATTAAAAAGATCTCATTATAGGCCCTGGCTGCTGTGGCTCAGTGGATTGAGTGTCGGTCTGTGAGCCAAGTGTTGCTGGTTTGATTCCCAGTCAGGGCACATGACTAAGGTTGCACGTCAGGTCCCCAGTTGGGGGCACAAGTGAGAGGCAACCACACAGTGATGTTTCTCTCCCTCTCTTTCTCCTTTCCCCTCTCTTTAAAAATATATAAACAAACAAATTAATTAATTTTTTTTAAAGATCTCATTATTCAGTTCTGCTCCCCCCAAAGCTACTGTCTTCTCTTCCTTCCCAACAAAGAGTAGTCTCCAGATACAATCTCCAGCTCCTAACTTTGTACATATCACCCAGCCCAGAGCTTCTGCCTCCTAAACTCTCCTAAAATGTTCTTCACTAACATTTCTTGGACCCATTGATCCTTGAGACTCTGAGTCCCTTGGGGTGGATGAAGAAACTACTCAGACACTCTCCATCTGAGGAAGGAACGGAGGGGGTTTTCTCTAGTGAAAAATCGCCCCGTTTCTTTATTAGCCAGGGTTTTTATCCACTTTCCACATGCGGAAGTACTTAAGGAAAATATGCAGCACTTCCCCAAATGGTAAGAAGTGATAGGGAAATGCAGATCAATACAGAGTTGAAACATCCAGGTATTTTACACAAGGTCAAAAGCACTTCCTCTTACTTATTCGTTCTGTTCTTCACATTTTACTGACAAGGATTTGAAGCTTTACAGAGAAAAACAGAGCAGGTTCCCGTTTCCTTAAAAGCCACTTTGTATTTCTATTCTATCTTTAAAATCCCCTGGAGGGTGGGATTCAGAGCAGGCCTGGAAGACAATCTGCCCGCTAAGGGCCCAGCTGGGGGAGGCTCCGCACAGCGGTCAGAGTCCTTTAAACCAAGCCTGTCTGCTACCCACATCTCCCCATGTATGTCTGTTCCCCACACATCCTTATGCCCAGTAACTGCTCTTCAGCCTGACTTCTTTGTTACATATGACACAATTAATTGCTTCTTTCTTTAAGACATCCCTCCTTCTTTGATCCTTATCACAGGACACTACCTCCTCTTGTACTACCATCATTTCTCCACCATTCCTCATCAGGCCCCTTCACTGACTCCCCTTAATAAACTATATAAATATTGTTATTCTCCAGGACTCAATTTTTGCTTCTCTACCTATTCTTCCTGGTTAATTTCATCCACCTTCATCTATGAGGCAATGACTCTCAATTCTTCATCTTCAGTACCCTCCTCTTTTAATCTTCAGATCCATTTCTTTTGTAAAAATAATCTTGATGACCCACCCAAAACTTCTGATTTTAAGTTACTTTTTAAAATTGTACAAGTAATATGTGGTTTCTATAGGAGATTGGGAAATACAGCTAAACAAGATGAATACAAAATGTAAAAAGCTAAAGTTTAAATTTCTGAAGATAATTACTATTGATATTCTGTTGTATAACTGTTACAGAAACAGGGGAGTCCAAAAATCCCCAGAGTTTGCTGCTGGGGGATGGGGAGAAGTAAGCAGCTTTTCAAATGCTTCCACATGCCTGAGGCTGGTGGCTACTGTCTTTCTTATGCAAATGGCTTTAATGCATCCAAAGCCTCAGGCAGATGGGAGGAGTCTTGAGCCAGGGGACAGTATGGAGAAAGCACACAGAGCCTACGTAAGGACCTGTGAATGGTCAGAACTGTTTGCAACGCCCACTGCGTCAGATGACGCAGACAGGGATATATAAGCAGCTGCAGACATTTTAGGAGAGACTCTCTCTGGCAGGCTTGGGCTCTCACTCAGAGACTCTCTCAGACTCTCGCGCTCTGACTCTCTCTGGCTCTCACTGGTGCTCTGGCTCTCGCTCTGGTGCTCTGGCTCTCGCTCTGGCGCTCTGACTGAGACTCTCTCTGGCTCTCGCTCGTGCTCTCACTCTGGGACTCTCACTCTCTGGCTCGCGCTCTGGCGCTCTGACTCTCTCTCTGGCATGCTCGTGCGCTCGCTCTCGCTCTCTCGCTCTCTCGCGTGCTCCCTCCGCATGGCTTGGTGAAGGGGCCTTCTCCATGTGGCTTGGAGAAGGGGTCTCCAGGCTGCTTTAAGAGGCTCTCGCCATGCGGTTTTGAGAAGGAGAAGAGATCCACGCGGTTTGCAGGAAGAAGGCAGTTTACAAGGAGGCTGAGAATCCAGGCGGTCCTGCATTGAGAGCTGGAGGGCGCCACAGCACAGAAAGGACCTCCCCAATCAGGATTGAATGATTGGCAGCTGCTGGTAAAGCTGAACTGTGTTTGGAAAGTAGGGAAACGGTTTCTCTGACTTTCCTAAAACTAGCCTGGTTTGGAAGGGGGGAGGCAAGGATATGTGTTTGTGGGTATTTTAAAGAGCATAAGACTTAACAACAGAAATCTGCAAATAACTAAATCTATATAACTGTTAAATAAACAATTCTTTTTCTTTTCACCAAACTCTGGTATTGAGAGTTATCATTTTGGCGGTGGGCAATCGGGCCCCTAGCTAAAGAGCCCGTGGGTTTGTTTTCAACTGGAGCAGCCCAGGGGTTCTGTAACATAACTTTTGGACTTTTATGCTAGTCTCATACTTTATAGACTTTTCTGTGTTAAATGTTGAATTTTTGATATAAAATTTCTTGTTTTCAAAAATTTTTATCATACTTTACATATAATTTGTAATCCTTTTTAATTTTTTCTTCAAATCAGTAAATATGATTCTATTCATTTTTTTACTTTTACTTTTGCATTTCTTTTTTTATTATTGTTCTATTACAGTCCCAATTTTCTCTCTTTGCTCTCCACTGCCCCGCCCACCTCCACCCCCACTCCCACAATCAATTCCTGTTCTGTTGTCCATGTCCACAGGTCCTTTATACTAGTTCCTTGACTAGACAGACCCATCTCCTTCTTTCCCCCATTTGCCCCTCCCCTCTGGTCATGGTCAGTCTGTTCCTTATTTCCATGCCTCTGGTTCTATTTTGCTCATTTGTTTTGTTCATTAGGTTCCTCTTATAGGTGAGATCATATGGTATTTGACTTTCATTGCCTGGCTTATTTTACTAAGTATAATACTCTCTAGTTCCATCCATGCTGTCACAAAGGGTAGGAGTTCCATCTTTCTACTCCATAGTATTCCATTGTGTAAATGTACCACAGTTTTGGGATCCAATCATTTATGATGGGCAATTAGGCTGTTTCCAGCACTTGGCTATTGTAAATAGTGCTGCTATGAACATAAGGGTGCATAGGTTCTTTTGAATTGGTGTTTCAGGATTCTTCAGGTATAGTCCTAGCAGTGGGATCACTGGATCAAAAGGATGTTCCATTTTTCATTTTTGGAAGAAATTCTGTACTGTTTTCTACAGTGACTGCACCAGTCTGCAATCCCACCAACAATGCACGAGGGTTCCTGTTTCTCCACATCCTCACCAGCAGTTGTTGTTTGTTCATGTGTTAATGATGACCATTCTGACCAGTATGGGGTGTGAGGTGGTATCTCACTGTGGTTTTAATTTGCAGCTCTATGATGGCTAGTGATGATGAGCATCCTTTCATATGTCTATGGACCCTCTGTATGTCCTCCTTGGAGAAGTGTCTGTTCAAGCCCTTTGCCCACTTTTTAATTGGACTCTTTGTCTTCCTGGTGTTGAGTCATATTGTTACAGAGGGAAAGAAGGTTCTTTCACATGGCACCCTGGTGTAAAACCCAACAACTAGTGTTCAGGAAAACAGGTCTTTATTTACAATATTCCGACCTGGGGAAGGCAGTGAGCACTTCAGCTCAGAGCCCTGTTCTCCCATGGGACCCAGCACTTCCCTTGCTCCCCAAAAGGCTAGAAGCCAAAAACATGCCCAGAAGTTCCCCATCCCTTATCTGTCAGCTGTCTCCTTCAGGATCTGGGGTATAATGTCATCAGCCTCCGTATAATAGTCCAGGAAAACATGTGCCATGTTGCACTGGATCACACAGGTTCTCTCTGTCCTTTTCAAAGCCACATGGTATTCTCCCTTTCAAAGCAGTATGGAGTTCTTCCTTTCCTTGCAAACCATATGGATCTTCTTTCCTCTTCTCTAAAATTGCTGCCACCTATTTTTAAATCCCTGACTGCGTCCTGTGATGCAGTGGGCATAGTAACCAGTTCTGACCATTCATAGAAACTTGCACAGGCTCTGTGTGCTCTTTCTCACTATTTCATAGACAAATTCCCTCCCATCTCCTTGGGGCCTTGGAAGAACCAAAGCTATTTGCATAACTAAGACACTAACTACCAGCCATAGTCATGCAAAGACGTCTTAAAAGATGTTCCCATTTCCTCATCCCCCAACCTGCAGGCTCTGGGGATTTTTGGAGACCCCCCACTCTGTAACAGTATGAATTCTTTACATATTTTGGAGATCAAAACCTTTTCCAAGGTATCATTGATAAGTATGTTTTCCCATATGATTGGTTTCCTTTTCATTTTGATGATATTTTCTTTAGCCACGCAGAAGCTTTTTAATTTGATGTAGTCCCATTTGTTTATTCTTTCCTTTTTATCTTTTGTCCTAGGGGATATATCAGTGGGAATATTGTTGCATGAGATATCTGAAATTTTACTGCCTATGTTTTCCTCTAGGGCTTTTTTGGTATCATGACTTATACTTAGGTATTTTATTCATCTTGAGTTTATTTTGGTGTATGATGTAAGTTGGTGGTCTAGTTTCTTTCTTTCTTTCTTTCTTTTTTTTTTTTTTTTTTTTTTTTTTGTATGTACCTGTCCAGATCTCCCAACATCATTTATTAAAGAGGCTATTCCATTTTTATGCTTCTGCCATCTTTGTCAAATATTAATTGTCCATAGAGATTTGGGTTTATTTCTGGGCTCTCTATTCTGTTCCAGTGATCTATGTATCTGTTAATCTTATCATCTCTCTCTTTTCTAATGATTTTATTTACTTTTTAGAGAGAGAGGAAGAGAGAGAAAAAGAGAGAGAGAGAGAAACATCAATGTGTGGTTGCCTTTTGTGTGCCCTCAACTGGGGACCTGGCCTGCAACCTGAGAATGTGCCCTGACTGGGAATCGAGCCTGCAACCCTTTGGTTCATAGACCAGTGCTCAATCCACTGAGCCACACAAGGCAGGGATAATCTTATCATCTCTTGTTTGAGCCATTGCAAAAGGCTCCTACTGTTAGCCAGGTGCCTCCTCCTCTATTTCATCTTCCATACTGAAACAGGAATAATTTTCTTATTTGAAACAGAATAACAAAGGACAAACCTAGTAGTGCCAATTGCCTCAAAATCCTGTAGTGGTTCCCCATCCCTTTAAGTGTACCCTGATAATTCCTTAACCTCCAATATGATGCCCAACATGTTTCTGAGTTATTGTTCACATTCGTCTACATTATCCTAGCCTTTGCATCTGCAGCTGGTCTTACTGATCACTGATGCCTCAAAATGCCAGACTCTTATAAAAGTTTATATCTAATCTTTTTTGCCTGAAATCACCTGGTTACCACTCAAGACTTATAGCACATCTTGCCCCTGGAAATCCCTAAGAGATAAGTCAAACATATAAGTTGTGGATCTGTGGCTAGCTGGGAGCTGGGATAAAAAGCTGACCAGTTATAATGGAAGCCTGACTCAAAAAATAGCTGAAGGAGTTCTCCTCAGTACAGCATAGTACGTAAAACACAAACTGCCTGGGTTCAAATCCCAACTCTGAATTTACTGGTTCTGTGATCCAGGGAAAGTTATTTAACCTTTCTCTGTCTTAGTTTCTTCATCTTTGAAATGGTAATCACAATTATGACTCCTTATGGTTATCCTAAATTCATATGTGTAAAGCACTTAGATGAGTTAGCCATTGTTTAATGTTACTTGAACAGAAGATATATTTGGGGTTACTAATGTTAGTGTCATCTGACTGTATAGGTAATGGTTAATTGAATGAAATGGTATAATGTAGATGCTAGCTCTTTAGAAAATTTAAAGCACTATAGAATTATCTAGTATTACTATCACTCAATTTTAAACAAAGTAAGTCTCTATGCTTTCAAGTATATATCATGATCTAACTCATAAGATCATTATAAGGACTAAAGAAGATGTTTTAAAAAATTATTTATAGCCCATCTCATTTGAAAATGGCTTTGAATAGTTACATTGAACTCTAAAATTATACAGAAGCAAGATGATGTAGGAACAAGAACACTTAAAAATTAGACCTACTAGGGTATAAATCCTGGTTCTCCCACTCATTAATACAGTGACTTCTGCAAGGCCTAAAGATATTTGTGAAGCACTGGGCATTGAGAAATGATCACTATTATCACTTGGTTGAAAGAAGACCACATCAAGGCACTCTTGGTAGGAGGAAGAAGGCAGTCATTCAGAGGAAGGACTTAAAGGGTGATATTTAGTTAGTTCAGAAGAGCTGGAGGACAATAGCCACACTTCTCCAGTAGCCAGAAACTCAGCCTAGACTCAGACAGCAGCAGATTGAATCTTCAGGCAGAGATCATTTCAAATGCTGCTGTTGAGCCCTTGTTCTTTCCAGCCTTCTATCTTAGCTAATTATTTCTGTGTGTATCTCCCACATTAAATTGTATCTTTCTTGAAGTCAATGACTTCATCTTTGTAATCCCAATACCTGCACTGTTCTTGGCATTCAGAATCAGGCATAAATACTTGCTGAATGAATGCAAGAAAAAATACCATCTGCCCGGTGAACTCTTAGATGTGTGTTAAGGCCTAGTTCTCTCTATTTGAACTGAATTGAGAAAAGAACACAGGTTTCTTTCAGACGGGAGTAATGAGGCACCTGGATGAAGACCCCAATCCTGGATAAATGTTGCCAGAATCATAGGGGTTCAGAAAAACTCTCCCTAACTGGCTTCCACATGGACACCTACATTACCAACCTGTGTGCTGTTTTACACACACAAATCCCCACATAGATGTTAAGTACTCATCTCTGAAAGCAGCCAGGCCTTAGGGAAGCTGTGGTCAGAACTTCCTAGGAGCTGAGCATGGCTGGAACGCAGTGGGTGTCCCAGACCTCAGACGACGGCAGACAAAGGTGAAGCTGCAGTGACACTGAAGGGTTGACCTGGGAGATCTTGTCCCCCGCACTCCACATTAGTCCCACAATCCACTCATCATTATGATGGTGATAATCTCAAACTCATGGGATGAATTTCAGGTTCTTAGTTTCCAAAGAACGTTGGGTTTCTGTACTTGTGTCCTTTCTTCCTGGTGCTCCCTTTCCTTTGTTCTCTACCAACTCTGTTCAGCCTAACACTCAGCCTCATAAAAATCGGTCAGTGCTCAGAGGCAAAGCTGCCTAAAGATAATAAGACTGAGTGGCTGAAGGTTTCAAAAGCTCTGAACCTACAAGGAAAAGGGGTTCCTCTCTCATCCCACCACTGCTCGCTGCCCGAGCATTCCTCCTTGCCTGTGCAACTCTTGAGCCAAGGTTGATCTGGACCTGCAAGAGGGTAACCCTGATCTCAGGGACCTTGAAGGTGAGGACCCTCTTAGAGGTTTCCCAGGGATTTCTAAAAGTTACATCTGCCCAGGAAGCCAGGCTGGGTGTAGTCTATGTGTGCAGAAAGCAGAGTGCAATGGCAGCTGGCCTGGGCAGAATGGATCCAAACCCATGCATCTCTCTGGGTGTGTTTTTCTTTCGTTTTTCTTTTTTGTTTCTTTATTTCCCCTGTGAGTGTTTCCTTTCCTGGACCTGGGGAGTGAGAGAAACCAACAAATTGTTATTTTCTTCAGTACTGTAGCAACTTGTGCTCAAATTAGCCCTGCTGGTTTTAATCGGAGACATCTGCAATTCCCGAAACAGTCAGGTCCTTGGAGTGCCAACCCCAGATAAGCATCTCTGTGGTCTGCCCGGAGTGTGTCATGGGTAGATGGGGGCAGGGAGTGCTCACAGAGGGGTAGGGGGTGGAGGGAGTCACACACAGGGGGCTTTGTCCCCTGCACTGCCCTAAAGCAAGTACAATGTGAAATCAAAAAAGAAATAAAAGGGGGATTGTGGTACTGTGTCCCACTGTGAAGGAAACAGCCTGCTCCGAAGTTATCGAGTCTCAGAATACAATGTAATTTTTTCTTAGGCAGTGCTCTGATAACCTGACCAGCAGGCAGGGCTGGAAGCCTTGCAAACTTGACTGTGTGAGAAAGCACAGGGAGCCTGGTGTTGGGTTCTGGGCTCTATGCTCAGGTTTCTGCTGGCTCCCATTTGGATCACAGACAGCACCGGCGCCTTCGTGCTGGGCTTTGACCCAATCTCCAGCCAACCCTTTCCAAGCTCATTCATACCTTCCTCCCTTTCCTCTGCTCTTGAATCCCAGTGACACTTTCCCTCTTTTATCAGGACCATAAAGGGTTCATAAAGCACAGAGGTGACATAGGCACCTGAAGTTCAAAGAAAATTTCTGCCCAAAATTCCAAAATGCCCAGAGACCAGAGAGCTCAGGACGTATCTACAGGGCAGTTCTCTGGTCCCAGGAAGCCTCTGCTCACACCCTCCTAAAGGTCCGACTCTCTCTTAATTAAGAGTCTTCAGAGAAAGATCCATGCACATCCCCCTGATACTCCATTATTGTATCTACCAAGCCCCACAGAATCCTTTCCACTTCAGCCTGAGTCCCTTCCTTTCCTTCTGGCCCCAACAGGCAGAAGCAGCCTTCACGAGTAAGGTCTTCTCCATCAACATACAAACTTTCTACCACTCACAGGCCCCAGAAGTCCGTGGAGTTCAGAATACATGAGCTGTGTATGGATGGGTCAGCAATGTCTACTGTTTTGAGAAACTCAGGCTAGGCCGACTCAGGTAATCCAGGCACAAGAGAGGTGTCACCTCAGTTACCCAGGTCATTGTGTCCAAGCAGCTCAGGCCACAGAGGTTGCCTTTCCTTTCCTGCAAAGTCATGAGGGGGAAAACACTGCCAGCTGTGTCCCCAGGTTTCTCCAGTTGACAAAGGGAAGGACTTGATTGACAACCCTCCACCCAGAGGCCTGAGAGTTGAAAGAGGTGACCAGCTTAGGCTATGACGCCCCATGTATTTCAGCAGGAAGAGGGGTGTGGAACTCTTTTTAGGGGTAGAGGGAAGGAGTCATGGTCATTATCTCTTAACTCCTGTCCCTGCAAGCTCTCAGTGGGGAAATGGCGCTAATGTGGGGTGAAGGACTGTGGGGCTGAGCTGACAAGAAACTGTGGATTGGCTGTGGGCAGCCCATAATTTTTCTTAATTAGCCATGGCATCTTTCCCATCATTAAAATGAATAACAGGTGTCCCCTAAGGACACCACTTGAGAGGTGCCATTTATCGCCATCCTGAGAGGAAACTGACAACATGATGGGTGACATAGCAGAAATAATGAAGAAAAATGGTAGCAGGTGAGGATGGGCCCCACTGGAGGAGCCTTGCCATTGATCCCCAAAGAGAAGGCCCCTGCCCAGCACTCAGTTTGGGAGAGCAGCACCTCTCAGGGTGATCCTCTTCTCCCAGCAAGATATCATCTTCCATTAGCACCAAGCAGGTGCAGTGTGGTAGCATTTTAGGGCCACCAGCAATCCCTCCTGTCCCATCATGGTCACTGAGAATCTGGGTCGGAGTCCCTGAAATGCCCCTTTGAAAGTTTCATCATTTTAGATATTTTAAGTTCAGGCAACTCTAATCTGTCTATGTGGATTATCTCTGCCAAATGTGAGATTGAAGCCACTGCCACCCGAAACCCTTCTGGCCATTCTCCTGCTCTAATTGGTGGTTGCTAGATCCAGTTTAAAGGCAAAGAGGTGGCTCTCTCCTGGCGAAGGCTTATCTCAGAGGCACCTGTGCTTGGCATCTTGTACCCTGCTGCTTCATCTGGAATTTCTCTCTATCAGTTATGCCCTCTCCAACCATTATATTAAACTCTCTCTGTCCATTTCCTCAGGACTCACAGATCCGCAAGCCTCTTCCATTGAAAACAAAATAGCCAAGTCAGGCCTTCCTGAAGCCTTCATCCCACCACTCTTCTACCTGCTACCTTCTGAGTCAGCTTTCCCAAAGCACATTCATTTCTAACCATTGACTCCACAGGCTGCTTATTGGATTCTGCCCCAGGGCCACAGAAACAACTCTTCCCAAAGTCACCATTGACATTCTGTGACTAAATCCAATAGTTACTTTCTAGCCCTTATCTTAATTACCATTTCTCTTTCTTGAAATTCTTTTTACTCTTGTCTTTGGAGAGGTCACTCTTCTCAAATTCTAGTTCTAGTTCTTCAGCTACTTCTTCTCAGAGTCTATTGCAGTTCCTTTGCCACTGCCCATCCATAAATTTTGGGAAGCTTCAGGACTCAGTCCTCAGCTCCCATCTCTTCTTATTCTGCATGAACTTCCTAGGCAGACGCATGGATTCAATGATCTCATATGTCTTGGTGATTTTCATATCAAAGTCTGTAGCACAGACTTCTCTCTTGAGTCCTACTCTAAAATATTCAATCTCTTACTGGAAACCTCTCTGTGAATATTCTATAAGCACCTCACTTTGAGCACATTCAAATCTGAATCGACCTTTCTCTTTCTTTTACTCACACACAAACATATACTCAGCCAAAACTCCTGCTCAGGAATGACACCATAACCCATCATTATAAGGGAACAGTAGAGACAGGGAGCTAGCAGCCACTCAGCTTTTATACTATTTTATGTAGTCTTCATATTCCTCAGTGCTCTGAGAACAAGAGGGCAAACACTGTTGGCTGGGAGCATGGGGTGGACCCAAATTGTCTAGTGTGTATATATGTCTGGGCAAAGGCAAACACAACTTTAAGGGAGTCTAAAGATTAGCGACAGGGTAAGGCTAAAGAGAAGCATACAGCTTTGACAATCTATCTATATATAACAAGACTCTTGCAATGGGCAGAGGGATGTAGAGAGATGGACCAGCTCCAAAAAGGAAGACAAACAAGAATTCTTAGAGACCCCATCATTGATAGTTTCAGGAAAGTGGTCTAGGCTGCAAGGGACTTGGTCATACTAGACAGGGAACCCAGAAGATTACAGAGTGGGAGAAAGTTTCAGAGTAGGGCATCAGAGCACAGGTCCTGGCGTATAGACTGAACAATAGTTGAAGCACAGGAGGCTTCTGAGTCTCAAGGGTTTATCTAAGCATACCAAATCCTGGGCCCAAAATAACACAACAATTCCAACCTCACCAAATGGTTAGACAGAAGCCAGTGCCCCATTGAAAACTGTCTTAGAAACTGGGGAGGCTCAGGCTCACCTGTAGATCCCTTTGGAAGATGGGCAGATGGGAGAAAACGAAGGCAAGATTACATCTTAGGGACACTGACAGCATTTGTTCTATACAATGGTTCATTTGTATGCATTTTGCATGGTGGCATTTGGAGGTCAGTTCTGGGTGGTGAGCTGTCCCTTCTTCTCTCTGGGTGCAATTCGGTTTGGTGTTGCATGTTTGGGGAATGAGCAGATCAGGGTGGCTGAGGGTACTTTCTATGGGCAGCAAACAGTAGTATGTTGTGCTACCAGAAGTTGGGCCTCAGGCTCATTGATGAGCAAGAAGGGGTTTTCTAGTGTTTCAATTGAGTCTATTGAAGACGACTGCAGGAAAAAAAACTAGCCTTGGTGATGTAATAAATCTAAGAGTCGAATGCCTACTAAGTATAGACACAACATGGATCTTCATGTGTTGATCGAGGATGTCTTTTGTAGGAAGATGAGGCTGCACGCCAGCCCACAAATCTGCCTCTGGTAGTAACTTGAAGAGGAGTCTGGACAGGCTTAAGATAGAAAAAAATGAGAACTAGGAAAGAGAAGGGATAAGTAATACTTTCCTTTCCTTTACATTTACTAAACTGGACTAGATATCAGGCTACTAGGAAAGTGCTAAAGGAAAAGTCCCTATTTGAGAGAGTTCACAGATTTGGGGAAATGATATGTAAATGAAACATTCTAATATAATCTTATGTGGCAAATGCAGTAGTAGGGGGAATGATGATACCTGACATGGACTGAGCACTTATCATATACCAGGTATTGTGTGAAATGCTCTAAATGCATTATATTATGTAAACCTCTTAACAACCCTAGGAAGAAGATACCATTAGTATATCCATGTGGCAGATAAAGAAGTTGAGACTTCTGAAGGTCAAGGTGAGAAAACTCATCTGAGATCACTTAGCTACAAGTTAAAGAGCTGAAATTCAAACCCATGATATCTTTGCCCATATACCCCTCCACCCATTTCTGCTTCTCTAGTTCAAGGCAGAGAAAGACAGAAAAGAGAATAATCATTTCTTCCCAACTGACCTTAAATGATGAGGATACTGAGGTGTTGGCCTAGAGTTTGTTTTGTATCTCTGCATGTGCTCTAGTTCCCAGGAATGCATGATGCAGATTCAGGGCCTGGTGAGATCCCACCTTAACAGATAGCCTAGCTATAGCCCAGAGAGATTAGCTGAAGCAAGAGGCTTAGAATAATATCATGAAGACCAGATTCCAGACTTCCTTTGTCCCAGAGCTGGTCCTGCCAGGTTGGTGAAGTCTTTTCTGTTCATGTTATTTCCTCAAAAGATAGGTTTTCCTTCCTCCCCAACTTTCTGGGTCTCACACCTCAGGTCTGTATCCTTTCTGAGTGGTTGTTTTTCTCCTTACTGTAACCCTTCCTTGATTTTCCCACTCTATACTGAGCTGATTTATAGGCCAGAGTTGTCCCTGGGCTGGGCAGAAAAATAGAAAGGAGGTAGATTAATGATCCCCTCAGCATTGCCCAGGAATATGCCAGCACAGGAGTGAGACTGGTGTAGTGGAAGCTGGAAAAACCTGCATCCATCTCCTGTGTGTGACTGTGGAGCATGAACATGCTCGGCTCATGCCAACACCTAGCATTTAGGGCAGGGAGAAAAGATTTAGAATGGCTCTGACCATCTACTCCAACTACTGCTTTTCTCTTATTAAGGTAAAATGGAGGACCTGGGAAAGCAGCCAGGTAAGGGCGGAAAGAGGGGATAGCACAAAAGGATTCCCTTGAGGCTCTACTACCAAACTTGACATGAATTAGTTTCCAGATAAAATCACCTTTTCTGCATTTCTCCCCCATCTGAAGCACAATACAGTGTAAATCCATACCCACAATATACATCTTTACACATCCTCTCTCTCCTCTCTCTCTCTCCCTTTCTCTCTCTCCCTCCCTTTCTCTCTCTCCCTCCCTCCCTCTCTCTCCCTCTCTCTCCCTCTCTCTTTCCCCCTCTCTTACACACACACAGACACATACACACTCATATTTTGCTACACACATATCTATACACAAAGCCATGTGTCCCCGGCCTTGGACCCTCCTTGACTTTAACACAAACCCTACCTGTGTTGGGAGGTACTGTGGTTGGAAAAGAAGACACTAAAACCTTTGCATCCCTGGGTCCCCAGCACACAGCCCCAGCTCCCTCTGAAGCCCTTGTGGGCTAGGATGGCTTCCCTCCTTCCTCCTTTTCTAATTATGACAGTCCCCAGGGGAGCAGAGCAAAGAGAAGGCAAGGCTGAGTACGGACTGAAGTGGGAAAGGAGGGCACAGGAGGGAGGGAGAAAGGGAGGAAGGGAGAGAAGGAAGGAGGCAGCTGAAGCAGACATTTTATTCTGGGGAGAAACAAGTACATGGCCAGACACAAAGAGTGGTTACCTCATCTTCCCTGAATCCTCAGGGGCATGGACCCACAAGAATTCCATGGCCATATTTGCTGTAGGACCAGTGCAATGGGAAAGAGGAAAACCCTTTCAGTTTGAGTTTCAATAATAGGCTGGTTTGTCTTGGGACCATAGTAAAATTAAATGACATTTATTCTGTTGGCCCCTCTGAAGCTGGAAAGTATGAAGGGTTTTTGTCATTACTTAACATAGAGGAAGCCTGAGTTGACTGAAGCCACAGGGTATAGGCCTCTTTGTTCCTAGCCCAATACATAATTTATTGTTCTACCTCCTTGGAGAAAGACTGGCTTTCCCTTCCATTCTTGGAGTTATAGTATATTAATAATTACATCTTACAAGTGAACAAACAGAGATCTACAAAATAATCCCTCACCATTTATAAAATGAATTCACAGTCATTTGATCTAATTGAACAAATGTTTATCGAGGGTTCCACTGTTTGCCACGTGCTTTGCCAAGTGAGCGTGGGGTAGGTTCTGGATCAGTCAGAGGAGTTAGTCCATGGTCTCGCAGAGGAGGCTAAATGAAGGGTGATATGCCTCCTGATTTCATGTACGGTCCTAAGGATGCTGTCAGGCCAAGGACCAGTGGAAGGAGGAAACCTGTTCACTCGTCAGCAAAAAAGAGAAAGATAAGGCTGGTAAGGAGGAGTTCTCCATGACAGCAACTTCTGTCTTTCTCAGCAGCTTTGGTCAATCCAGTTCCCTAGACCCTCTTCTCCTCCCCGAGACTTAAACTGAAGTGAAAATGTCAGGTCCTCTCCAAATAATAGAATTGCCTCTTTTTCCAGATTTGTTTTGCTGTGGTCATGAAGACTGCCTAGCCAAAGATTAGAAAATAGCAACTATTCCAGTTATATAAAATGTGATTAAAAGAAATGTCATGGCCCTCACGTGCATCTTTCATTTAATTCTTGCCTTGCAACCTTTGCTTGGGCTGACAAGCATAATGGATCTACTTGATATGTCTTGTGCTAAAAAAAAAAAAAAAATGCCTAGTAAAAAGTGCTTAGAAGCCCTCAAGGCTGGAGTTGGCTAATGATGTCATTACTCCAAAGGGCCTGGCGTTATTTTTAGGATGGCCATTTCCTCCCACATTAGGGCTCATTAGGATTTCTTTTTTCTCTCTGTAGTACTCTACCCACACAATAGAGGTCACACACAGAGATGAGGTCTTGTCTGGGCCTGAAGCAGGTCACTTACTCTTCCTGGACAGCTGAGTTCCAAATTCGGCCACTTAAACCTACAGGAAGCTTTTCTTTAAGGGTAGGAGACCAGACTAAGGTCAAAGGCTGTCTAGGCTAGACTTGTATCAGCATAGCCTGCTTGCCAATATTGAAATGGCCATCTTATGTCATCTACATTCCATTTACCTTTTGTCCCTTCATGCCTCTCAGCTACCACCAGTTTAAGACGGTTTTAGCCCAACTCATATCGTACAACTAAAACAGGATAAATATTCCATCATCCACAAAACAAAATCTCAGGACTCCCAGAGTAAGGCAACCTCTACTATGCAAGGAGAAACATGAATCTATTTTTACCACGATATATTTTGCAATCAGGTCCTTCTAGGCTCAGATCCCAGGGTTGCCCTTTACTGGCTGTATAACCTCAAGCAAGTTTCTTCCTATCTCTGAGCCTTATTCTCCATCACCAAAAGGAAGACAACAATATCAAGTACACAGGAAGGTTGTTAGAGAACAAGTAAGAAAATATCGTAAGGCACTTAGTGTTCCTGGCACAAGGAAAACACTTACTAAATGCAACTGTTGTTATTATTTCTCCTATTCAGCATTATATTATAAATCAACAATCTGTAATTTTGAAATTGAAAAAGCTCTGAATACTGAAATATTTTTCATAACTAATTTGGCAACAAAACCTGTCCTGAACTGATCTGAATTTCCTTGTGGATCTCATTTATCCCACTTAAGATAAATATTTGCTGCAAAAATCTGAATGATTTTCCCCTACAGGTTGCTGCTCTAGACTGCTAGGGATATTACATAATATATTGTAACTGTACCATACTTCTTTTCTAAAATCTAAAAAGTTCTGAATTCTGAAACACATTTGGCCCCAGGATAGTTTGATAAAGGATTGTGGTCAGTATTCTTTTCTGAACCAGACAAATCGCACAGTGCAGGCCCCAAGCTACCATTGTTTTCCCTACCTAGAAAAATATGAAGAAAGGTGTTGATTTCCTTACCAGCTACAGGACAGTTACCCTTCACCTACACAAATCACAGGCGACCCCCAGGCAGGAAATAAAAATTGGCCCATTTTGCAACTCACAGACCAAATCTATTGCTAAAACTAGATTGTTGATTCTTGGCAAATCTAAACAGAAAGGGCATCAAAAAGTAGCCCAGAGTAATATTTTTCTGAAGAGTTTATGCTCCCATATAAGTAGCATTTCTGTTTACTGATCACATATTATGTGCCAAGCTCTTTATCAACACCCTAAACATCACAAGAACAAAAAAGGTATTATTATTCCTACTTTATAGATTTGTAAATGGGGACATAGAGATGGTGGGAATGCAGACAAATTTCAATTTGATTTCAAAATCTCTGCTTTTTTTTTTTCCTCTGTAGCATTACTTGCTGACTCTCAGTTGACAAATTTTGGAAATAATGACTTTTCCTACCGCCAAATGGTCTCTACTCAGCTCTCTCTTACAACTCATTTTGCAGGCGGAGTTTTAAGATTGTGGTAGTGGTGGAGGTGGATATGTTTTTTGTTTGTTTGTTTGTTTGCTTGCTTGCTTGTTTCTGAAGAGGGGGTGTTTTGTAGCTATGTTCCTTGTTTGATCTGATGAGATCATTTGAGCATGAAGGCCAAGAAAGGAGATCTAGCATCTTGGCCCTGAACCCACTGGTGAGTGTTCAGAGTTAGTACATTCCTCCAGCACACGGCATGCTAAGCCAGGCATGAGGCTCTATGCATGACAACCACCTTCCCTAGAGCCAAAAGTAAAAATCAAAAGCAGCAAAAAAATATTAAAAAGCAAGTGTCCAAAACCAGAAAGAATAACTCACCGTCCCTCATGGCACCTGATGAGACAAAGACCACAAAGTGAAGGTGTCGTGCAGCCCGCAGATGAATCTACGCTATGCCGAGGTGATCAGAGTCGTCCCTTCCCCCATAATAGGCAGGCCAAGCAGTCTCACAATGAATGCTTTAGCCGACAAGATAGCAAGAACTCAGGCTGGCTGGTGGCACATTGTTTATCGGCTACCTAGGGCTTTGGATTATGAAAAGATGTCTGAAAGAGACTTTGTTATCTCATTGTACTTCTGTAAGTCACAACTCAGTCCCGTGAGCAACACTGCTCCTCTTACAATTTCTGACTTTTGATTTGAGGATGTGATTGTTTCTTAGCTGACAATAGTAGGCTTGAAACCCAAGGGTAGCCACCAGGCCTGGTTACCTGCAAGACGGAGATGCAGCTGGGGCTTCTGACAGGCCCTGGTGGATTCCAGGCAGCCTGCCAGTGGCATGGCTGTCGGTGATCCATGAGGTCACCAAAGTATGAATCAACGTTGGCGGCATCCGTGGTTGCATCCATAATATAGATGGTTCGTGTAGCATGTCACAGCCCAATGAGAAAGTGACTTGTCTTGGAGGGCTTTTTTTTTTTTTCTTCTTTTTTTAATCCCAGTAGCAGAGAAAGCAATCATCCAAGAAATGGAGAGTATGAAACAGAAAGCCCTACTCAGGTGGGATACTCCTGCAGCTCTGACATATGGCTATGAAAGTGGCATAAATTCTGGCCACTTTGTCCCAAATTTTAAAGAAATCGATCCCCTTTTTTCTCCACTGTAGATATCTAAGGCCATTGCCTGGCTCTACTTTCTCAGTAGCTGCTAAAGATTCAATAAAGATTTTGTCTAATAACCACATTTTAGAGATGGGGAAACTGAGGACAAAGGGAAAGTGAATTTCCAAGGTCACAGGGTACAGTGTGATAAAGCCTGCTCTCCTCAGTCCCAGGATAGTGCTTTTCTAACCACCCCTCACTGAGAAACAAAGACCCTCCAATTTTCTAACCTTGAAAAGGAAACTTCTGTGCAAGAGAACATTGTAACTTGAAAACCTGCCCTAGAACACCGATGACTACTGACAAGTACACAGATAGCGTGACACTAACAAAAGCAATCGCTGTAGTGTGAGCAAGTGTGATGGTAACAGGCAATTCTCCATAATATATTTTCCATGAGCAAATGAGAGGATATGAAATATATATTATGGAAGATGGTATCAAAGTCATGTTTATTCACTCTTTGGCAACCTGATAGTCTCTGCATTACACTTCTATGTCTGAAGATCCTGTGATTCTGTAAACCTCTAAGTTGGCTCCAAACTTCACAAATACTACTGAGGGTCTATCCCCACCCTCCCTGCTCCTACCCTACCCCCACCACACACACACCCATTGAGGGATAGCTTTAAAAGACAAGTTTCTGTTTTCAACAAACTGGTGAACAGTGAAGAATTCCCCACATCTACAATTCCTGGCTGGTTGTCATTTTGCTTTGGCATTCTTCCCAGTGTACCTCCTCTCCCTCTCCACCGTTACGTAGTTACACATTCTAGTCACTCAGTACTTTTAAAGTCCTGCGTGAGGCACTGCTGGTGCTGAACATGAGAACAGAACTCCTCAAGCGTTCTGCATGTCTCCCACCTCAAGTAGAAGGAGGGCCCAGTCTCCATTCCTAAAGTGACACCCTGCTTGTCCCCACTGAGGCCTTCAGCAGTGGTAGTGGCAACCCCTCCTAGGACATCCTCTCCATCCATGTCTGGCACCAACGAAGGCAAAGTTAGACTGACAACACTAACAAAGAATAATTCCTATGTCTGGTGAGAGTTAATTTCTCTGATTAGAAGGCTCTCAAAGATGTGCAGTGACAAAATCCTGACTGGAAATATCCAAATGACAGGAAAACGAGATGAGAAGGCCTAGTCACACACCAGCAGCTTACCTAAGACCTTCCTGAGACCAGGCCCATTATGAGTCAAATAACTGGAATAAACATACACAGGCAGGCGGCTCTGGCCTATTTATCTATTTCATTCCATTTATTTATTTGTTATTTATTTTCCTTTCCCGAGCTTCTTGGCAGGTAGTGGAGACTTTATCCACCTGGAGAAACATCGTCCAGCCAGCTAGAAACCAGATGAAAACCAATGGCTAATGGGGCTGCTGCATTGGCCCATCCACCAATCCCCCAGGAATTTGCTTTGGGTCATGAAAGAGGAATAAACTGGTGGGCAATTGGGACAATCGACCTCTAGATTGCTGGCTAAGGGCAGGTACACACAGGGAGGACAGGTGAAGATAGGTGAATGACAGCCTTACTGAGCTCAGGGATCAGAGGGAAAGTGGGAGGTAGTCAGGGAAGTGGGAGCTTAGAAAGCAGACTAACTAGAACTTGAACTCTGGCTCCATAGTTTACATCTATGTGAACCTGAACAAGTCGCTTAACATCTGACAAGCTCATTTACCTCTCCCAGAAAGATCATCGTCTCTTTATTAATTCCGTGGCACACACTATTTACAAAAGAGCCTGGCAATATGGACCCCTTCTTCCCTATGCCACTCCCCACCTTTGGAACCTAATAAGAGAAAGGTCCTCTGAAGGAGAAATACAGTCTTCCTGTAACAGAACCCCTGGGCTGCTCCCATTGAAACAGAACCCACGGGCTGTTTAGTTAGGGGTCCGATTGCCCGCCGCCAGAATCATAACTCTGAATACCAGAGTTTGGTGAAAAGGAAAAGAATTGTTTATTTACGCAAAGTCCTGCCTCCCCCTCCCAGACCTGGCCAGTCTTAGAAAAGTCGGAAACACCATTTCCCTACTTCCGAGGCACAGTTCAGCTTTACCAGTAGCTGCCAATCACTCAGTTCTGATTGGGGAGGTCCTTTCTGTGCTGTGGTGCCCTCCAGCTCTCAATGCAGGACTGCCTGGATTCTCAGCCTCCTTGCAAACTGCCTTCTTCCTGCAAATCGCATGGATCTCCTCTCCTTCTCAAAGCAGCCTGGCAAGAGCCTCTTCTTAAAGCCGCCTGGAGACCCCTGCTCCAAGCCAGATGGAGGGAGTCCACAAGAGCCAGAGAGTGAGGGCGTGAGGGCCAGAGAGAGCCTGTGAGAGAGAGCCTCCTAGAGCCAGAGCCAGCCCAAAAATGTCCGCAGCTCCTTCTCTCTTCCTCCCTGCCTCCTCTCTCCCCCTACATCCCTCCCTGCGTCCTCTCTCCCCCTGTGTCCTCTCACGCAGTGGGTGTTGTTGCAAATAGTACTGACCTTTCACAGAACCCTCCGAAGGCTCTGTCTGCTTCTTCCCTATCATCCCACAGTCCAAGATCCCTCCCATCTTCCTGAGTCTTGGAAGTAAAGCTGATCTTTGCAACAATGTATCCAGCCACTAGCTCCAGGCATGCAAGGGCATCCTGAAAGCTGCTTCCTGCTCCCTATCTCCCAGCGGCAAACTCTGGGGTTTGTTTTTGGACTCCCCTGTTTCTGAAACATTCCTATTAGCAGGTCAGGAGGCAAAGTGAAGAACTACCTTTCCTTATGTCTCAGGCTGTCCCTTCTCTGCCCTGCCCTTCCCCCTTTGCCCTACCTCTCATCCATCCATCTTTAAACGTATATTGAGTGTTCACCAAGAGTCAGCATGAGGACAGAAGCTGTCCACAGATGATGCTTAACTCTCTTTAGCCAAAGACTCCTCCCCTATCCCCCCACACAAAGATGCTTCCCAGTTCCATAAATATTTATTGAGAGTCTTTTCTGGTGCTGGGTTCCATACCAGGCCCTGAAATAAGGAGACCAGGTCTGTCTCCTAAGGAGTTCAGAGCTTATTGATGGAAAAGAATCTAGCTTTGGTGTGAAGGGAGTTCCTTCGTTGAGATTTAGGATATGAGTCCCCAGCATGCCCCTCCTGAACTTGGCTAGTACAGATGGAAAGCTGTAGTCAGCACACTGCTAATGGGGCTTTGAAAGTCTCTGCTTTATTAGGGCATCCAGGAAAGCCGATTTCAGCTGCAAATACCTTCATTGCCTCCCCAGCAGAAAGGCTAATACCTGCTTTCTGGGACGAACTCATCAAAAGGAGACTCTCAAAGCCCCATTAGCAGTGTGCTGATGCTGACTGTACATCCTGACAGGGCAAAGTCCAACAGAGTTAAAGGAATCCAGGCTATTTGTCAACACCAGAATGAATCAGAACTCCCCCACCATCCCAGCCCACCATCCCCAGTCTTTACTCCCTCCCTCTTACCCGGGGACCTCGAAGATTACAATTTCTCAGCAGAGAGCTCTGTAGTCCTACAGCCAACACATTTACCCCTGCTTCATCTGGCTCACCATCCCCCATACCTGCCAGTTTCAATTAACTCTACAACCTTACAGGAGCCTAAACACCAGCATAAACCTGTATGCTAAGGACTTCCCCAATCTAGCATCATGTGACCACCTAGAGAAGCTCTTGGGCTCTGCTCTGCTTATCACCTTCAGTGGTTACCCAGGCTGCTAGAATCTTGAAGCTGACCTAACCATTTCTTTCTCAGCAGCACCAATGAGTGGTCAGTTGTTTTCCTAAGAGCAAAGAAGACTGTCACCAAAGAGCCTTTGGAGGAAGACAGACAAGCTGTGGGACCTTGTTAGTGCACATCGGGCTAGACGGAAGGGCTGCCATCACAGTCACAAGACACTGTGAACACCAAGAAGATGATCTTGGCTGAGATTTTTACCAGTCAGTGCTTCCCCCACCCCAGATTTAATATGACCTTGTCTCAACTTCCACAATGACCCAAGCTTATGTGCAAAATATGCCCAGTACCAGAAACTACTGGCTTTGCCTTCTCCTTGGGCCTCCAAAAAGAAAGGACAGGAATTGAGAATCTCTCAACTTTGTTTATTGTCTCATTTTTCAGTAGACAAGCAGGCAGATGTAGACCACTAAGGAACAGGCATCATCAGAGAGTCTAGCAACAAATATACTATTTCAATGACACTGAGCAAGCCCTGCTCTGCTGCAGTATGTGCTGGCCCCTGGGAATACAGACTGAATAATACACCCAGTCCCTTCCATTAGGATCTATGGTTTAGTGGGTGAAGACAGACATAAATAGGAATTACATGTAGCCTGAAACATGCTTTATTAGCTACATGAACAAATGGCTTTGTTTTATTCCTTATCTCATTTGATGTTGCTATGGCATATATCATTGTTGACTACTACCCTTTTTTTGAAATGTTCTACATATTTGATTTCCTGATTTCACTTCCTCCTGTGTCATCTTTATTTCTCAGTCTCCTTTATTGAATCCTCTTCCCTTGTTCACCTCTTAAATATTGGTACTCCCTGAAGAATTTATTTCTTCCCTCCTTGCCACTCATTCTGCAACTTATAGTCTCCCTGGAAAATAACTTTTGCTCCTAGGCCCTGACAATACCTACACACTGACAGCTCCTAAATTCATATCTGCTACCCAGACTTTTCTTGAGTGACACCTTTATAACATATATCTGTTATATAAACAATTCTTTTTTATTTACTCTTTATTATATTTTTTCCATTACCATTTAGTGCTGTCATACACCACCCCCCCAGCAGTCACCACACAGTTGTTCATGTCCATGAGTCCTTATTCCTTTTTGTTCAATCCACCTCCCCACTAAACTACCTGCCCCCCACTAGCTGAGTCTGTCTCTGTTTTGCTTGTTAGGTGAGTTTGTTCATTAGATTCCACATATGAGTAAAATCATATGGTATTTGTCTTTCTCTGACTGGCTTATTTCACTTAACATAATGTTCTCCAGGTCCATCCATACTGTTGCAAAGAGTAAATTTTTCTTCTTTTTTATGACCGAGTAGTATTCCATTTTGTAAATATCCCACTTATTTCCTGATGGACACTTGGGCTGCTTCCATATCCCGGCGATTGTAAATAATGCTGCAATGAACATGGGGGTGCTTATGCTCTTTCAAGTTAGTGGTTTAGGTTCCTTTGAACATCTTCCCAGAAGTGGGATAGCTGGGTCGAAAGGCAGATCCCTTTTTAATTTTTTGAAGTATCTCCACACTGCTTTCCACAGTGGCTCACCAATCTGCATTCCCACCAATAGTACAAAAGGGTTCCACTTTCTCCACATCCTTGCCAATGCTTGTTTATTGGTTTATCAATGATAGCCATTCTGACAGGTGTGCGGTGGTATCTCATTGTGGCTTTTATTTGTATTTCTCTGATGATGAGTGACATTGAGCAACTTTTTGTATGTCTATTGGCCATCTGTATGTCCTCTTTGGAGAAGTGTCTATTCAGGTCCTCTGCCCATTTTTTAATTGGGTTGTTTTGTTTGTTTGTTTATTTGTTTTTTGGTGTTGAGTTTTGTAAGTACTTAAAATATCACGTATCAATGAAATTCTAAGTGCTTTATAAATAATGAGTTATTTAATTCTCCTAACAACATAATGACCCTATGAGGCAGGTGCTATTATTATCCCTATCTTGAAGATGAGAAAAGCAAGGCACAAAGATGTTAAGAAGCTTGTCCAAGATCACACAGCTAAAGAGCATTGAGGCTGAGTTCCAAACACACAAGGTCTGGCTCTAGAGGGTGCTATCCCATGCTGCCTCCCCACCTCTGCATATTATAGACATATGACACATATTGTAGCAAATATAAACTTGGTTATTGAGAAAACTTATAGAGTGAAATAACTTGAATATGTGTAAAGGAAAAAAACTTGAGTATCTTCTCCCCAAGTCTACTCTTTCATTTGTATAACCAAATCTTCCACTTTTGTTATCGTCATCATCTCTTCGGTCTCAAAGAGAGTCACTGCCTGACATGTCAAAAATGTTCAGTAAAGTCTTCAGGATTTTACTGAATTGAACTATTCTAAACTGAATTGAATTGAAGCATGCAAGGATATCAGAGTGAGAACTTTCCCTGGAGAACTGGGGGAGATTTTAGAGAAGAACTGACTAGGATATAACACAACACTGCATGGGACTAAGAGATGGGACAGTTCTATACCCTCATTTTACAAATGGTGACTCTCAAGCAGGTAAGAGGAACCAGCAATGGGTCAAGAACCCAGTGGGAGAAAAGCCTTAGCCCCCTAATACTCAAAATGTGGTCCATAGACTTGTGGGACCTGTGACACTGGCATCATATGGAGGCTTGTTCCCACAGACCTGTTCAATCAGGATCTGTAAGTAACAAGATCTCCAGGTGACTTGCTTGCCCATTAGAGTTGGAGAAGCATTGGCCAAGGGAAGATTATATAGCCAAACCCAGATTCCTCATGATTTCATTCTCTCTGGACCCCACTAAGTTTTGGTAAATACTTCTCCCCTCTGGCCTGCACCTGGCTCCTGGAAACCTCATGTACATGGATCCCATGGAGGTTAAGATGAATATAATTTTGTGCATGCATATCTCTACTGTAGAGAGAAGACTTTGCCCTCAGCAACTCAAAGAAGACACAGCTGAGAATGATGTTGGTGAATGTTCAACAGGTGGTCTTGACAAAGGGTGGGGACAGAAAGAAATGGGTTGGTTTTGTCCAATTCTAAGCACTTGCATTTAATGAGGATACTGGGCCTGCTATACATTGGTCATTTGTGCCAGGAAAGGAGTGAAAGAGATACTGTTAAAATAAAGTTGGTTGGGCAATCTGGTACAGGGGTATGTTGGTTAAAACATGAGAATGTGGCCCTGGCTGGTGTAGCTCACTGGATTGAGTGCCATCCTGTGGACCGAGGGGTCGCTGGTTCGATGCCCAGTCAGGGCACATGCCTGGGTTGCAGGCCAGGTCCCCAGGTGGGGGCGTGCGAGAGGCAATTGATGGATGTATCTCTCACACATTGATGTGTCTCTCCCTCTCTCACTCCTTCTGCAAAAATAAGTAAAATATTTTTAAAGAAATCTGAGAACATGGAAGTATTGGATAATCTTGGCCTCAGAATAATTATGAGATCTGAGGCCATAGCCATTTGGCTGTGGCTTTCAGTGAAAAAGGAGCCAAGGTCCCAAGGCCTGGGTTAGCATGGAAAATGGATACTGCCAGATAGAAGGGACAATACACCAGATAGAACCAACAATGGAGGGTGGTAAACAAGATCAGAAATTGGAGAAAGTATAAAAGCATAGGCTACATATAATAAGAAGGAAATAGTTAATTCAAATAAAATAATCTGCAACCACAGTTGCCATGGCTGAGGACCATCTGATGGCTGGACATAAGATGACACCATATAGGAAAGAGCTGTTAATGGAAGGGGAAATCTTCTAGGCAACTCTTCACCCCAGAAGTACTCTTTTCCTGTGTAAACCCATGGAAGATGATAAAACCCTTTCTTCAACTGCTGGGAAAGACATTCATAGGCATTTCATAGAGGCAGTTTGTTGCAGAAGGTATTCACGGAACAAGTTTCATTGGAAGAGAATTGCACCTCCTGAAATCTCTGCATTTGCATGAATATGTGTGGTAGCAAATAAGAGCAGAAATAGCTAAAGTAGAAGAAATACAGACATCTGTATAGTCTGGAGTGAACAGTTGGAGGCCAACTACAGTTCTGCAGTTGACCTATCAGCTCTGCAGCAAGGAAAGGATGGGTCCAAATTCCACAGGCAGGAGATGTAGAAAGGGCCTTGTGGCTAGTGCTGATCCAGCAGGATAAGGGAAGAAGGTTCAGAGAGTATCAGGATAAAATGTCTAGGGGCACCTAGCACAGAACCAAACCAGTGACCTAATGGTATACTAGGTAGAACAGTTAACTACAAATAAACCACATTATCCATTCCACAAAGCGAGTCCTGAACTGATCCTCCTCGCTGCTGTGCTTATAGTTTAGAGAACCCCTTTAACTATTCATGGCAGATGGATGTGATCTCAAAGAGAGAAGTTCAAGGAGATAGCACCCCTCAGAGACAGTGCCTATTTGACTCCCTTCTCTTCTTCTTTCCTACACAGGTCTCCACTCTTCTTTCTTTTTCTCCTACTGCCACTTTCTCTCCTTTTCTTGGCCTTCTGACTCTTCTGGCTTGAAAATAAAACTGAAGTTTATATTCTATTATATACTATAGAGAATTTTATGTTTCCTGGTCTTGGTTTATAAAATGCACAAGTGAAATAGCTTTATTTATTTATTCATTAAAATAGACTGTATTAACTTGATTTTTATGCTTTTGTACCTACCTCTCCCACCCTTTGCCCTAAAAGATGGCACTGTCTGTGCCAAAATGGCATCTATCCAAGTCTGTTACTAGCATAGCATTTGCAAAGGACATTTACAGAGAATAGTGTTGTAGATGCTTTATGAGCCAGAACAGGAACCCCAACTCTCCAGAAGATGACATGAAATCTCTTGTCTAACACAGTTAACTGAGGATAGAGCCAGGTCATAAAGACAGACAAGTCAGGTAGCAATTCAACTGTCTCCACTGATTCTAGGGATACCTCTGTTTGAAGGTCACAGAATTTCTATTTGCTCACCTCTTAAATCATCTGCTTCTGTCTGCAGGTGGTGACAGAGGCTCCAGAAAAACTAAAATAGTCATCTTTCAAGGTTAACAAGGAGCTGCTTAGAAGCCCCAGCATGACTGTCAGTAGCCAGTCACAGGGAGCTGTCAGTGGCTCCCCTGAGTAAGAGTTTCAGTTAATGCAGAGAGTAAGGCTGGGGAAGCCACATATGGAGAAGAACTAGCTGTTTGGGTTCCTATGTGGGAACCCAACACCGAAGGCAAAGAGGGTGGGTTTTGCCATTCCCTCAAGCAAAACAGACTAGAATGGTCCCAGTGGGATGACTGCAACCAGGAAAAACTTGGTACAATCTGGGGCTCATTCAGTGAAATCCATTGTTTTCTCCCCATGGAAGGGGTTCTCAATTAGATTTCCCCTGAAGTCCTTTTACTCCCTAAGTGATCTCTTTGAGAGACTTTTTATGCAGATACTGTGAGGCTGATTCAAATGAATGGTATAATCCTAGTTTGGGGTCAGATTTATGCCATGCCATTTTCTGAACATAAGCCTCTCTTATTTGTAAAATAAGAGCATTTCAAATACAATATATAGTAACATGATAACTCAGCCCCACAAGAAAGTTTTTCAAAATAATGAAAATTAAAAGGCTTTTCCTCCAGACTCCTCCATAATTTTCCCCTTCAAGTTCAGTTCAAGAATGGAAAAAGGGGTGACTACTTGGGGCAGGTGACATCATGCTAATAGACAGCAGAAAGAGAGAAAGCAGAACTCCACAACTCATGATACTTCTACCTACTCTACCAAGGAGACTAATCTTCAGTCTGAGCAGGTACAATAAACTCAAGTAGGAACAGACTGAAGCCCATGATAGGTGGAGAGATAGTAAAAGAGTGTCTGTAAGTAAATTCAAGTCTTCAAGCCTAGAAAACTTCCCTCCTTGACAGGTGGGACTGGGAAACTACAATCTGTCATCTTGGAGAAATAGTGAAAAAGAAGAGGTGCCAAGTAACTGTAGATAAGCGCCTTTGTCCCAATTTTTCAAAGAGAGGTAAAAGCTGCATTGTGGAAACCATTAGCTGGTGAACTCCACAGAATTATAGACTGTACTATTGAAGAGAAGATTGGAAACTTTATAAGGAAAACAGGGATCATCAGATGCTGGCCAGTACCATTATCACAAAGTCATTCCAGGAATAGTTGGTCTGATACAATGTCAAGTTGTGAGAGGAGTGCAGGATATTTTTTAAGTTATCTTTTAATTAAGACTGTTATTCATTCATTCATTCATTCATTTGTTTTTAAACCTTTACTAGAATGTAAGCCTTATGCAGGTAGAGATTTTTTTATAGGGAGAGGAATTGTTCTTTGGTTTTAATGCTGCATATAAAACAATGTTTGGCACATAGAAGACACTCAATAAATATTGTTGAATAAATCAATAGATGTGCATAATAAAAGACTACAAGAAGACATAGCAAAAGTTAACTGAAATTATCTATGGGTGGTTTTAATTTTCTTCTTTATACTAGTTTTTTTCCTCTATTTTTTATATTCTCTATAATGAGCATAGTTACTTTTGTAATCACAAAAATAAAATACTATCCTCTTTGAAAAACTCCCTCATGACAAATTAGTCTTATTTTATTCTCTTTGAAAATATTTCCAGACCGGTAAAACAAGGGAATGTAGATTTCCATGAAGTGGTTCCCTAAACCTCTCATGTTACCCTTTGACCCAGATGAAGAGTTGTCGGCTCAGTAATTGGCTGAACTGGATGGATTTGTTGAATGACTAAACCCAACAGTGTTTATTAAAGGATCAGTGCCAATTCCAAGGGAAGTCTCCAGTGGTGTGATGCAGGGATTGGTCTCATTCAGCATGTTCTCCAGAGGCTTGGATAAAGACCTTCCCTAGGAAGATCTACTTACTTAAGTTATAGACAACGGGGTAGCTGGGAAACCTAGCTGATACATTGGAGAATCCACATAAATGTGATCTCAACAATCTTTAACCATGGGTTAAAACTAATTAAGTTAAACTTGTTAGGTCCTATATTCAGGTTTCAAAAATGTCCATAGAACAGATTTTGAAAGGAAAAGATCTCCTTTGTGGGAAAAAAAAAAAAACCCAAAATTTAGTTGGTCTCAAGCTTGTTAGGAATCAACAGAGTGCTGTGGCTGTTCAACAGCTTGTTCACATTGATGGAGTTCTCATACTTAGATTTAAGGTTCATTCCAGATTTAGCATTCTATGATCTATGACAGCATTTCCCAAAGTCTTTTGGAATAATCCATGTTAAATAGAAGTTTAGTAATCATATATACTTAGGAATCACCTTTGGAGCTGCTGGGTTCCCCTTTTAGAGATACACAGTGCATATTAGCATGTTAAACACTGTTAGAAGTCTTGTAAAGAACTTCCTGAATTTTTTTCATCAGGAAATGTTTTTTGTTTTGTTTTGCTCTTGTGTGACACCTGTTTACAATCAGAGCATTCTTCAGGAAAGGCTGATTTACCATAGTTCTTCTAGGCATAAACTATATCATATACAAGTATAGAGGCATGGGCAAAAGTAGATTTATGGATTATAGTTGTTCACATAGAAAATAATACAAAAATTAATAAATAATAATACATATACTTGTAACTGTAAACCTACTTTTGCCCACCCCTGTATTTTTGTCCTTGTCAGCAAATAGAACAAAGTGTGGCACACAATAGGTATACTCAGTACATGCTTGTTGAGTGAATAAAAAAGAACGTGACAAAATACTACAGTATCATGAACACTTCAAATTGCATTATGTAAAAGGTTCACAGGCATCTCACATGTGTCCAGAGGAGAACTTACAGTATGGTAGACTTGGTACCTTAGTTATCTAATGGAGGCTTTGCCTAAAAAGAAGGAGTTGCTCAGAACAAAGCCCTGACAGAGGAGAATGGGCTAGAGTGAGCCTGCCTGGAATCTGGAAGTGAGACCAACCTGCCAGGAGAGAGTAAGACATCACAAGTCATTAGCCAAGTCCCAGGGTCAAGCATGGGTAAGAAAGTCCAGTTAGAGGCTTTGGGGTACACTTCCAGGCAAGACACCACAGAGAGATAATTTAGTCCAGTGATTCTCAACCCTGGTTACACATATCAACCCCCTGCATAGTTTTAAAAAAAATACCAATATCTGGGCCTCTTCCTGGACCTACTAGATCAGAATCTCTGGGGGTTGGCTTTAGTGGTGGCAGGGCTGGGACTAGGGTGAGGTACGCCAGACTCCTAGGGCACAAAATGTACAAAGATATCACTCTCATGGTCCTACAAGTGCCAGGTCGTCTTTCTAAGAGTGATGTGTCCTTGTATTTCACATACTAGGAGCCTGGTTTGCTTTACCCTAGTCCCAGTCCTGGATATTAGTATGCTGTAAAGTTTTTCCCGGTGAGTCTAAGATGTGGCCAGTGTTTATAATCACTCAAACTCATTCAATTAAGGAACAAGGTATCAGAGGTTATGCAGGAAGTTAATGTCAAAGGCAGGGCCAAAAAGGACCAGTGGAGTCTGGCAGTAGGCAAAGAGACAAGGAGGAGGCAAGCAGAAGCACTTGACATCAAATACTGGGGACTCATCCATAGGTACGGGGATTTGGCTTCAATCTTAAGAAGGCCTTGTGAGAAAAGACAAGGCTCCAATCCAGTGTACTGGGACCAAAGTAGGGACCTGAAGCCGAAATCTAGCATTAGGGAATAAATATGGCCCGAAGCAGAGGAGCTGAACCACAGGGCTCACTGAGTCATCATGAGCAGGTGTGACCAAGCGATGGGTCTGTGAGGGCAGCACAGGAGCAGCTGCCTGTGCTTCAGGAGTCCTCTTGGTTCCTCCCTGCAGTCCCAGTGCCTGAGCAGAGTAGGGAATATAAACATTTGAAGGAAAGTCTTGTGGATAAGGAATCAAATTTATTCCAAGGCGTTTTGATAACTAGGATTCAGACCAATAAGAGAAATCACAACCTGGCCCCAATATTATGCACTTCTACCAATTGGAGAGCTTCCAACAATATAGTAAAGCAGTATGTGTAATCTGGCATAGTATTAGAAATTTTTGTAGAGGGCAGTCTCCACTGCGGGAGGGCCCACTGTGTATTAAATGACTGCCTTTCAACTAAAAAATTCTAAATCACTTGTCTTTATTATTATTTTTTTAATCTCCAGGAACTCCCCTGGGATTCCCCAAAATGCTCTCTATCTATCAAGTATACAAGATGGTTAAGAAGACCAAAGGAGTATTTGCATATAATTGGATTATAAAAGACTGAGGTTTGAATAAACTGCGCTGTCTATTCACAGATAATTTTCAGGTTAAAATTTTATCACTGGTCTCCTTATAGTCATCATCTTTTGATTTCTCTCTTCTATATCTCCTCCTGTACTTATTTACATTGACCCAGATCAAATCTAATCAAATCAGCCTGCATTTGTGAAGTGCTTACTGTGAGCCAGGCTCTATGCTAGACACAAATCCTCACCTCAGAAGCATGTGACAAAGAAGATGGAGTCAGGGTTGAGGAAATAAAGAAATACATGGTCTTGGATAAACCACCTGAGGCCACAGCTCTCCCTCCCATCCACTTCTGCCCAGTGTGGAGAATAAGGAAGCAAGTCCCCCAGATGCACTACCTGCCGCTCTCATCCCCCTCCAGAGCCAATGTCAAAACAGGAATAGATTCTTGGAATTCCATACTGTATCCCCAGGGCTTTCATGACATACCACAAAAGAGAAGGTTCTTGGGCCAAGGAAGACAGTGCCTAGGTAGACAGTGTGGGTTATGTCTAGCCAGGAGGAAAGAAAAGCTCCTACCTGCCTCAGGACATATGCCTACAGTGTTCCACGGAGCTGGAAATGCTCTGCATGCTTTCCTTGTCTCCCTACACCAGCCTCCCAGAGTCCTTCACTTTTTTTCCTAAGTCCCTTCCTCTGGAAAGCATTCCATATGCACCAGATGCTGTTGGTCATCATTCCATAACAACTTCAGGTTTCCCTGGGCAACATTTATCACAACTGTACCCAATAAGCACTTGTGTGATTGTCTTCTCACCAGACTATAAGCTATTTTGGAGTAAGGATCTCAAATGAATAAATGAATGAATACCATAAGTCAAGAACAAGAAGCAGCAGCAGCAGCAGCAGCAACAGGTAGCTGGAAGCAGGAGAGGCAGGCCAACTGAGGCACCAAAGCCAGAGGCATGGCCAGAGCAAACAGGAAGACTGCAGGGCAAAGCATGGGGTTAAGCATGGAGCAGGTTAAGAAGGAGCAAGGACTGTTGGGTCAGAACTGTTAGGGCAAGGCTTGTGAATGCTGGATTTCAACAGGGTCCCTTGGAGGGAAGGTTTGGTGCCCCTTCTTGAACATGGGGCAAACTTTAGAGAGGAGGGCTCCCACTGGACACACTTGCTTCCCAGCACAAGCAAGATAATCTGTCCTCAGACCACAGGGCTTTGAGATTCCCTACTTAGTAAGGCTGCCATGTCTTGCTTACAGCTGCCCTGACCTTCTGTTGATATTTCTTTTTCCCAACTACAGCTGAAGGATTCCATCAGCCCCTCTCTCTGTGCCATAGCTATATGATGCTCTGAGTACCTCTTGATTACCCAACTGAGACATCTGGGGGGATTTAAAAGATGGAAGCAGGTTGGTATGCCCCAAGGGGCAGGAAGAGTCATATCTTAGAACACGGCTGGACCTGGACTGATTAACTACATTAGAACAGGAAAAACAGCAAGGGTTCTGAAATTTAGAATTAGACTCAACTCAGGTAAGACAAGCAGCAAGGGGAGAGTAGAACAACCAATCCAGTGGAGGAACAAAGAATTAGATAGATACAGTGGTAGGCCACATGAATATGGCAGCAAGAAATCAGTTTGGGGGCTTCATTGGAAAACATTAGGGGTCACCCGCTGGGTGGATGGGCACAGAGATAAATGTAATATGTAAGTCAAATGCAGGTAGTACTAAGAAGTTCCAGGAGGCAGAAAGCCACCCCAGAATGTTTTTGCAGGTAGCAAGGTCAAACGTCAAGACACAGTCCCCAAGAGAACCAGAAGCCAGGGTATGACACTTAAGCAAGGAATGTCCTCAGACTCTGAGGGCCTCAGTACCAGGAAAATAACAAAGGCAGAAACTTAGGGACAGAGATATGTGTCGGACTATCGACTTGTCAGAATGAGTCACGAGGTTAGGGACAACAAGCAAGTAGCCAAGGTGACAAGAGCAAATCAACACTGTTGGACAGCAGCAGCTTCAATTCTTCCTGTCTGAAGTCAGAATTGATCCTGAAGGCTGGGTAGAGCTGAGCCTGCATATCTGGCCAAGTGGATTCAGCTTAGGGAGCAGAGTGGTGCACAGTCTGGGCACCAGGTAAGGCCTGACAGACAAGATATGAATGCTGCCCGGTTCTGCACCCAGCTGTTCTGATAGCCTGACTTCTTGTTCATAGGTTAAGGAAGGATGAGGAATGGGCTGACATGCACTTGGAGTACAGCTTCTGCTTGCCAACAGTATGACAGGGAAAGAGTGTAAATGTGATTTGTCTGGGCATCTAGGGGGTGAGGGGGCCTAATCAATTGAGAAGAAGGCTGCGATTCAGACTCAGAAGAGGGGTGTAAGTTCTCCGCCTGCATCAAGAACCTGACTTCTTCATGAAGACTGAGAAAGCACCTATCACCATATATGGTTTCTTTTTTTCCTGTGTTATTTGTTCAGCTTCTCTCCTCCTCATCAGAAGATGTAAGTGTTCTTTCTGCCCTGTCCTCTGTAACCTCAGTATATATAATTAGGCCCAGTAAGTATTTGTTCAGTGAACGAATGACTGTATGAAGGAATCAATGAAGTGACCCATGGTTCTGCAGTCATCATGCAGTCTGCTTTTCAGGATTCATTAAAGAAAACCGTATTCCATGTGTCCTGGAGTGCCCAGACCCCAATCAGACTAACAGGTTTAGGAGTGCTGGTGCTATCATGGATTCGCCTTTCTACTCATACTAAGTGAGGGTGACAGAGCCCAATTCAGGATCAGGCTCCAGGTCCACATATGTGCAGGTACCTCAGCCCTTTCAGGTTTCAGGTTGGGCTATCCAGGTGTGTCTGTAAGAATCTGGAGCAGCTGGAGAGAGAAGCTCTAACCAACTGGGAATGGCTGGCTTTCCATGGCTTTATATGGTCAATTGACATAGAATGTGCTAGCTTGAGGAATCATGAGTTGAGGGATCCAGAAACAGTTCACCTTAAGTAAAATATTTCAAGAAAAATAAAAAATAAAAAAAAGCAACAGTAACGACAAAACAGAAAATTAGGGTTAGTTATGAAAATCCATTGATTTCCTTTGTGAGTATAAATTACTAATGTGGAGGGAAGGACAATAGCTAACAGAACTGCTATTCACTGTGCTTCACCCATTCACAGGGTGCCTACACTGTAATAGGTGCTGAATATATAACAATGAGCAAGGTGGACCCAATGCTTGGAGACATAGACAGTAGAAAAGCAAACACTAAGAACCACAACACGAACAACAGAGAGGTCCGTGGAGCACCTACATCAGACTTGAGGGGTGGCGTGAGGTCAGGGCAGGCTTCCTAGAAGAAATGACATCCAGGTTGAGAGCTAAATAAGAAAAGGATTCAGCAAGCAGAGAGAAAGGAAAGAGAATTCTATGAGGAAGAAGCTGCACCCAGGATGCTCTGCATAAATAGAAAGCATGGGACATTTAAGGGACTGCAGGTTTGGCAGCCTGGGTGGAGTATGCAGGAGAGGATGCTAAGAAATGGGGGTGAGCAGAGACCAGATCATGAAGGACCCCATATATTAGTTTCAAAAATATAAGTTCATTGTTGGGTGGGAATGCAGGAAGGTAGACCGTGCCAACTGAAGGGTTTTAAGAAGGAAAGTGTGTGTTCTGGAATCATCTTTTTCCCTACAGGTTCTTAGAAAACTTCTCTGGTAATGTTTTAGTAAGAGGTGTTTTTCCATTTTAACCAAGTTGTTCTTAAATCCTCCTATTCAGGGACACTGTTTGCCACATCTACACTCCCTGACATAGTACCTGGTATATAACAGATACTCAACTCACAGATGTCATTCTTTTCATAAGGAGCATGGTAGTATTTAAATGGCAGAAAGGACATGTTCCCTGCTGTCCTCCTGTCCCTATCTCAGAGGGACTGAGGAAAAAGAGTATGCATACAGGCCACCTGGGGGAAGTAGTAAAAGCCAAAAGCTGTCCCAGACTGTGACAGAGACTGCTATATAGTCTCTAAATCCCATTTCCTTTTCCTTCTAGGCAAACTTACCCAGACTCCCTTAGAGCTAGGTATCGCCATATGACTGAATTCCAACCACTGAAATGTGGCAGAAGAGATATTCTCCACTTATACATCTGGTCCATAGATCTTCTTCCCTATAATCTCAATCTCCCTTCCCTTCACCCAATTGTGTGAAAGGGAGTCTGAAAATCTACAGAGAGGGAGTCTATAAGATGAAGGAGGCTTAGTCCCCATGTGATCACCCAGAAAGTCATTTGATTAGGGACAGTCTCACTGACATATAACGTGAGTGAATAATGAACTTCTGTTGTGTCGAGCTTCTGAGATTTAAGGGTTTCTCTAGTACAGCAACAAGTCTTACTTTTGCTAACCTCTGTGCAGCTTTCTTAGCCCCACCATCACCAGACTCATTCCTAGGGCCCCAAGAAGAGACTCTATGCCAGGCTGAGTCTCATCTCAGATGACAAAAGCCACTGCAACATTAAAAATGCTGTTTCTCATATTTGGGCTCAGGTTGTTACCAAAAAGCCCTGAGGAACTGGGAATGACTTTCAAAGGTAATAAAAGCCCGTGAGATAAAAGGCCTGGTAACATGGTTGGTTGTGCGGTCCACAGCAGTCTTTCCAGGGAAGGAACGAAGGTTGTTTTCCTGAAAGATGGCTAGAAGGGACCTTAAGGCACAATGAAAAACCAGAAGGACTTGGAAAAAACAGGTGTGTACAGGCAAGGATGAATGCCAGATATGTGGCTCAGCTTCTGTGCCCTGAAGAACAGACTGAGGGTCACCCCAAATATTCCTTGGGTAAGTTCCAGCAAAGCAGAACTAAAGATTATAAGTGATCATTTGCTGCTCTTGTTCTGTTTATGCAAACGAACAGGATAAATTAAAAATGGACTTAATGTAGTCCCTTTAAAGAAAAGGAGGGTAACCTTAGGGAGAAAAATCATTATTCAAGGAAAATCACAATGATCAGTAGTAGAGTATAAAATAGGGCAACTAACCGTCTTAAAAGTTTCTTCTCATTTAAAATATGGTTTCACTTGAAAATTAAACCATGTCTGTGATATCATCAAAGATATTCAAGTTGCAGGCAAATAGAATTTCAAGTGCCTTGCAACTGGATGTCTTCCCAATAAGACAGTCTTACAGATTTAGAGACTTGTTTGTGTGTTATGTTACATAAATTAACACGTGTTTTCTGTTTTCAAAGGACATAAGCCTATGATCGCATTACCTGAGTGATTGTCTGTACGCATAAGCCTCACTTAATCCTCTCTGCAGCGCTGCCTCCTGAGACTCAACGGTTTGGCTGAACTAAATGGCTGGGTTGGGGAAGAATGGGGTGGTCTGTGGGCTTCACTTTAAAACTGGTTTCTCTTTTCTATCCTAATGGCTTGGACAGAAAAGGCCCAGAGGTCTGAGAGGGGGAAAACCTAAACTATTTCCCTCAGCCCAAACTAAGTATAATGGGCAAAAGGATTTTGGACAGGTGAGATGTGCCTAGCACACCTTCTTACAAAGAAGCCCTCTTTTTTTTTTTTTTTTCTTTCTCCTAATATGGAACATTGAAAAATTAATCCCTGCCTTTTGTCATCTAGTAGTTATAGATTGAATGATGTCTATTAACCCTTTTCGCCAAATCTGTTGCCCCCAGAACACAACAAAGATGCCAGCCTGTTAAACCAAGCACGCCGTTGACCGGGGACAGCCAACTGACCTGGAGTCTGCACGATCCTTCCCCATGTGGGAAGGCCACCCTCCCCTCCACACCCCCACTCTTATTAGGGTTTTCTGGACCCAAGGGTAGGTAGGACGACGACCATGTCCAGCTTGAAGCAGCTAGAGGAGCTTGAGACCTTCGCCCATTGTCCTTTATAAGATTACAAAGGGTCCTAATATTTGAGAGGGGGGGTAGTTATTTTTTACGAACCAGGGGTATGGACTTGGGGGGTGATTGCTGGGGGAGGGAGATGCTGGGTGGAGGGGAGCAAAGGGGATAAAATTGGAACTGTTGTAACAATATAATCAATAAAAAACATTAAAAAAATGTTGTTTCTATCTATGAACAAAGTTCTCCTACTAGAAGAACACAGATTGTTCCACTTGAAAGAATCCTAATACCTCTTCTGGAATATTTTTGCATTGCTTCTTCTGATGACCATTTTTTGTTATATTTATGATCACTTTTTGGAATTCAAAATAAAATCTCTAACAGAAATAAGCAATTACTCACTTTAGTTCTGTGTTCTTGCAGCACATAAATGTTCACATGGATATGAACATAAAATAGTTCAGTCAAAAGCCACTAGAGATAAAGTAACACAAGAGATAAAATGTAGTCAATGAATTCTATATGTTGAAGAAAACTTTTCTGGTTATTACTAAAATAAGGAGTTATTTTCTTCTTAACCCCTCCACAAAAACAAGCCAGGGACTCTAAAACTCCTCCCAGTGCCTCACATTAGCTCAGAGAGCACACAAAGCAGAGAGATAAAGTACAGCTATAAACTATAAAAAGACAATGTTCTTGGGGTTGTAGGTAATTCCACAGAAAAATAATGGAATGAATATACAAATAGTTCAGTATGGCATGGATCTACACAGCAGTTATTGCATAGAGCAGTAGCTAGTACTACAGAGCTACAGTTAATGGAGGTTCTGTACTTAGAGTGAGAACTTTAAGAGATTGCTGTCAGAGAGGAGATAGCCAACCTAACAGATGAAGAGTTCAAAATACTGGCGATAAAAATGTTCACAGACTTGACAGATATGCTTAAGTACAGCAAATGCAGAAGGGAAGAAGTGAAGGCTATGCTAAGTGAAATGAAGGAAAATCCACAGGAAACCAATGATGAAGGAAAGAAAACCAGGGTTCAAACCAATGATTTGGAACATAAGGAAGAAATAAACAGTCAACCAATACAGAATGAGGAAACAAGAATTGAAAAAAAAAAAATGAGGAGAGGCTTAGGAACCTCTGGGACAACTTTAAACCTGCCAACATCTGAATCGTAGGGGTGCCTGAAGGAGAAGAGGAAGAGCAAGAAATTGAAAGCTTATGTGAAAAAATAATGAAGGAAAATTTTCCAAATTTGGTGAAGGAAATAGATACAAGTCTAGGAAGCACAGAGAGTCCCAAAGAAACTAGACCCAGAGAGGACCACACCAAGGCACATCATAAGTAAATGCCACAGGTTAAAGATAAAGAGAGAATCTTAAAAGCAGCAAGAGAAAAGCAGAGAGTTACCTACAAAGAGGTTCCCATAAGACTCTCAGCTGATTTCTCAAAAGAAACTTTGCAGTCAAGAAGAAACTGGCAAGAAGTATTGCAAGTGATGAAAAACTAGGACCTATAACCAAGATTACTCTATCCAGCAAAGCTTTCATTTAAAATGGAGGGGCAAATAAAATGCTTTGAGACAAGGTAAAGCTGAAGGAGTTCATCATCACCAAATCCTTATTATATGAAATGTTAAAGGGACTTATCTAAGAAAAAGAAGATCAAAACTATGAACATTAAAATGACAACAAACTCACAAATATCAACAGCAGAACATAAAAAGAGAAAAAAAGCAAACTAAGCAAACAGGGACAGAATCACAGGTATGGTATTCATTTGGAGGCTTATCAGCTGGGAGGGAGAAGGGGGAGCAGTGGGGAAATGGTGCAGGAATTAAGAAGCATAATTGGTTGGTACAAAATAGAGGTAAGTTAAGAATAATATAAGAAAGGATGAAGCCAAAGACCTTATATGCATGACCCATGGACATGAACTAAGGGGGGTGGGTTTTTTAGAGGGAAGGGGGATACTGGGCAGAGGGGAGCAAAGGGAAAAGAAATTGGGACAACTGTAACAGCATAATCAATAAAATGTACAAAAGCAAAAAGAAAAAAAGAAATTGCCATCAGAGAAACTGAGAACTTTTTATAATTGGTATAAAGGTAGCAACCATTCAAAATTTGGTGAACTGTCTATAGTAGCAGATGATATAGTCAAAGACACAGAACCAAGAAGATTAAAAAAATAATTCAAACAGAAACAGGACTTAAAATTCCCAGTAAGAAGGGAACTGGAGTTAGAACCATATTAAATATGATACACCTCTTGAGGTGTGTCTACAGTTTTCTCCATCAGATAGCATTCAAGATGCATACCTGAACCAACAGACCCCAGCTAATCATTGCAATCAAGTTTCTTGTGTCCCGGAGTGGAGAGAGCAAACCCGCAGCACTCTAAAAGGATGAAAACTCAACCAGGTTTTATTCTGTGAGTGTGTTATACATATTATAAGATTGATTTCTTAGAAAGCATTTCCATATTATCAAAGGTCTCCAGTTATATGCTTGAGCAACAAATATAATTTGGGCAGTACAAATAGTGGATGTTACCTAGATTCAGGAAAAACCATCTCTTAATTCTCGCTTCCCTTGCCTTATTCTCCTTTTGTTCCCCATCCATCTCTCAGACACCATCTTTTCTCTTCCCATCCTCTTCTCTGGCACAAGTCCTTTGCTTTCCTTGCCTAGAGCTTCTAGAATGAATGAACCTACATGAACCTACCAGTCTGTTATCACATTGAATATGACCTGCTTACCTGGCCTGATTGAGTGGGAACGCATTTCTGCCAAGAAGGACCCTGAACTTCTGCTGCAAGTGACAACTACCGATGGTGGCCTCTCCTCCTCTATCAGCCTCAGCAACTGCTGGGAGAACACTTCTGCATCAAAGGACTCAGTGTGACTACTAGCAGCTAAGCTGGGCCCCTGGTAGCAATAAGGGAATTTGGAAGCTATCCTAAGAGATAGAAGGAGTTGAGGGGACAGGAGGAAAGAGCAGGGAGAAGGCTCAGAGGCAGACAGATGAGTTCTTGTGATAGAAACTTCAAGAAGGAGCCACCTGATATGAGCTGAGAGTAACCCTCCCTCTGGGTTGATAATGCAGAGGAAACACCAGTTCTTCCTTTAGAAGGAGAATGATTCAACACTATTCCAGAACCTCAAAGCATCCCTTCAATAAATTATCATAGAGATATGTATTAATTGGGAGGCTGCAACATCTTCTTAATACTTTCTCTATTACTAGTTTGGAAGGCAAGTCTGAAAAGGAAATCCAGTTGTGTCCAAGGTGATTGGGGCAGTGGATAAGAGAGACTGGGAGGGGCTGATGCTAAGAATAAAACAAAGAGGTTCTTATGAGCTTAAGCAGCAATAAGATTATCCTGACAAACTACAAAAGAACTGTACTTGTCAATTTTTCAGGCCCTTCCCTACCATAATACCACCCTTCCCAGCTCCTCAAAACTAGGTGGTCTGCCCTAGCCAGGCAGTAGCTCAGTTGGCTAGAGCATCATCCTGATACAACAAGGTTGCAGGTTTGATCCCTGGTCAGGGCACATACAAGAATCAACCAATGAATGCATAAATAAGTGGAACAACAAATCAATGTTTCTCTCTCTTTCAGAAAAACAAAAACACCATTAGGTCTCCTAAGTGAATAAGCTGGACACACACATACAAAAATAAATATTATATGATTCCATTTATATAAACTATTTACAATAAGCAAATTCATAGAGACAGAAAGTAGATTAGAGGCTATCGGGGACTGTGGCTAATGATTACTTAATGGTTACAGTTTCTGTCTGGGAAGATGAAAATATTTTGGACGTGGATAGTGGTGATGAATGTACATTTGAACATAATTAATGCCATTGAATTTGTATACATAAATGACATATTTTATGTTGTCTAAATTTTACCACAGTTTCAAAAATTAATAACGTAATATATCAAAACCCCTGGAATTGTACACTTTAAGTAGATGAATTGTATGGTGTAGTAAATTACACGTAAATGCAGATGTTTTTGAAAACTAGGTCTATTAATGACCCTCAGCTGCAAGCAGATTCAAGCCTGTTCTAGCCTCTTCCTTCCTCATTCTTTAAGAAACTTTTATTTGCCAGGTACTCTGCTAGGCATTGGTTGATGGAATACACATTGCAAAATTTGTTTAAATCACTTAAATCTCCTCCTTCCAGCTATCTGATGGCTTTAGCATTAAGTATCCATTTATGTTTTTATTCAGGTTTCCTTTCTTAATGCTGACCACAAAATTGTAAGGATCCAGCTTTATTTCTCAGTCTCAGCTAACTGGCAGTACCTCTGTCTGTTATAGAGGTGTCTGTTTTCATCTGAACACTGAGTTTATATGCCACCATCCTGAACAATCTCCAGTCGTCCTAGAAGGCTCTGCTTTGTACCAGAAAGTCCCTTTCTAACCACCCGAGGTCAGTGGTTCTGACTTAAACTCCACTCTCATTGTCTGGGGCCCAGATCCTTTGCAGAGAAACGTCACTGATGCTCACTGCCTACATGTCTGAATTCCTAAACACCCCCACCCCAATTCAATTTTACCATATTATCTTACTTCCTGGTAGGTTACTTCATAACTTTTCCACAACCCCATATTGAGTTCATATTTGAAGTACAACTAAAAAAAGAAAAACAAACAAAAAAACATTATTCAGTTATTCTTGTAAATGGGTTGGCTGCCCCATCAAATGTCCTGAAGAAGCAGCTGCTGGTACTACTTCATCTGCTTGCCCACACTATGTGAGGTAACAGTAACTCAGAGCCATGGCCACAGAATCTCAAGATATGACAATTATATCTAATGCTGTATTTGGAACACAAACATGATCCCACATGTGCCAGGAGTTCAGTAAGAAACACAAATGCTTGTAGAGTGGTAGCTTTCAATTCTTGCTCACGTTAGAATCATCACTGGGACTTTAAAAATAATACTGATTCCCAGGAATTCTCCAGCAGACTGCCTTCAGATTTCATCTGCACCATTGTCTCTCCTGGGTCTCTAGCCTTCTGGCTCACACTGCAGATTTTGGGTTTGCCAGCCTCCATAATCACATAAACCAGTTAAATATATATACTGATTCCTAGACCATGTCTCCAGAAATTCTGACTTAAATGGTCTGGGATATGTTCCAGGTATGGAAGTATTTTTAAAGTGCCTCAGGTGATTCTAATGTGTTTCCAGGGTTAAGAGCTGCAGATCTAGCTCTGGCCAGTGTGGCTCAGTTGGTTGGGCATTATCCCATAAACCAAAAGGTCTTGGGTTCAGTTTCTGATATGAGCATATGCCTAGGTAGTGTGTTGGTTCGATACTGGTCAGGACGTGTAAATAGGGTATGTAGGAGAGGCAGCCGATTGATGTTTCTCTCTCACATTGATGTTTCTCTCCCTCTCTTCCTTTTCCTCCCAGTAAAATTAATAAGCATGTCCTTGGGTGAGGAAGGAAACTAGATAATATAGGGATATAGTCTTTCATTCACTAAGTATTTATTGAGCACCTACAATGCACCAACCATAGAGCCTAAGATGCAGTGAACTAAGCAGTAAAGTGTCCTATTCATATGAAGTTTCCAATGGCGGGTGGGGAATAAGAAAGGAAAAATAAAAGTATAATTGTTTACCTGGAGATACAGAAGCATAAAATATACAAAGTCGATTTTTATAATATGTACAAAGATGTCAGGAACCCTGAATTAGGTTTTCAGAACATATGGTTAGATTACTAGCATCAGGGGAGTCGAGACAAACTGGGAGCTCTCGAGCCTTTAGAGTTAGGCATAAAGTAGAGAAGTAGTCTTTCAGAGAGTCAGAAACTCTTTCCCTATCTCTTACTGAGTCTTAAACGGTTCATAAAACCAGGGTGGTAGTTGGAAGACAAGCATCTATGTTTTCATGAGGCAAGGAGCCAATGACAGAGCTCTCCTTGGTACAGGGCTTTTTAAAGCAAAACAGGATAAACAGGTTTGATGGCAGCCTGTAGGAGGCAGAGGGGGAATGAGCTTTCACTTTGCTCTTTCCTACAACTGACTCTTTTTCTCTCACTTCAAGCTGTTGAGAATGAAACACTGTGGAGGAGGCAGGTTTTCTCAACTCATTCTCTTCTCCTGAACTCAGCAAGGCTTTGATTGGAGATCCCAGGAGCACCAGGCTGAATCAAACTTTGCCAACCCATGTGTGCACCTGATCCTCGCAATCTGCACTGGGGTCTGTAACACAAAATCAGGATAGCAGTTAGTTGCTTCACAATCAGACATGGGGCCAATGTCCAGCACCACCTTGGTTGTTTTGCGAAAACCCCTACTCTCAGGGAGCTTCCATCTGGTAGGAAAATTGGAAAATAAAGTGCTAAACAGATAGAATATACTATATTCGCAGGATAATATTCTAGATGGTATTTTCAAGGAAGTTCTTTGGAAGGAAGTGGTACTTAAGAAGAGGTCTGAGTGAAATAAAAGAATAGGCTTTGAAATCCTAATAAATAGGAGGCCTCTTTCATTCATTCAAAAAAAAGGAAAAGAAAAAAAAAGAAAAGAAAAAAGAAATTCGTCCTCCAACCAGGCCCAACACAACTCTTCTCTAGACACTGATTTCCAGCAGTTCTGGGGCATAAGCCAACTGGATCTGGGATCTTGCTCTATGCCTTCTTCAGCGAAAGTCTTGTAAACCATATCTGTGGTCCATAACTCCTGCGACTGAGTTCAAGTTCCTTATAAAGTTGTAACCTTCCGAGGCATCAAAGCCATATTCATAGACAGAGTTAGAAACCCCTTTCAAGGTGCTCAGTTTCATCATATCTCACATGTTACATTTCCCAAAGGTGATCACAGCTATCAAGACATCAACCTTGATGCTCACTGTCAGCCCTATTGACTAAAAATAGGAGAATGGTGGGACCTTCAGAGACAGCCTTCTTCTCTCAGAGTCCAAGGCAGATGAGCTCACAGTCTCTTCTGTTCCTCAAGGAATTATCATTGGAAAGTTCATCCATGTACTTAACTTCAGTCTCTTTTGTTCCAACATCATGTCTTCTCTTTCTTTTACTTGTGTTTCAGCAATGAACTAGACAAGGAAGGGGCACGTCTTTCCTAGCCAAAATTTACCCCTTACTTCTCCTGCTTCTTCTGTTGGAGAGGAATAGACCTGAGTAAGTGCTAACACAGAAGAGAAGGGCAGATGAAGGCTCTCCCAGCCAGTCTTCCTGCAGTGATGGAGTTCAGAGCCAGTGGGCATGATATAGACAAATTGGATAAAACTTAGGAAAGAGCAACACACCAAAAAAAAAAAAAAAAAAAGAAATAAAGAAAAGGAAAAAAAAGATGATGAAGAGGCTAGAAGGATTGACTGATGATGAGAGATTAAAAGAACTAAATATGGACAGACTGGCTAAACGCCGATTAAAAGCAACGATCAAAACTGTCTGTGGGTATTTGAACACCAGCAGGGAAGAGGGGCCTCACTAGCAGGTGTGGGGTCAGGCAGTGGGGAAAGTGAGGTAGAACAAGAATAAATAAGGGAGAGTAATAGTGGCAAACTGCTGGGTGGCGAAAGAGCCTCTATTAAGGGAAGAGGTGGGGGGTGGGGAGCATTGAAGGGTAGTGGGCATAGAAGAGGGGGACATTTAACATATGAATCTACCTTTGAGCCTTCTAAATATATACCCAATGATATTAAGAGAGCCATGAGGGGATAGAGGGCATGCCCCAGAAAACTAGGTGTGTCACAGAGCCTATATCCTTATCTAACATCTAAAGCCATAGCAGTGAGTTCCTGCAGGCCTGGATCCAGAATGGTCAGAGGCCAGGAAGGACCATTAGATGAAGCATTGGGTCAACATAAAGATCAGATCATGTGACTGTCTAACTGAGACTGACCTCTTAGCCCCATTTTGTTTTAAAAGTAAAATCCTGAACCAGAAATATTTTCCCTTCTGCAGAGAAAGAGGCAGCTGGTCAGCTTGACAAGCGGAAACTGCAGCTTTCTCGTTAATGTGCAATCTTGAAACGGTGATGTATGGCTGGTGATAGATCATGTTGGGTTTCCAGAGAGCAGGGAAGGCTAAAGCCGGAGCCTAATTCATGATGCATGAACACATTGATCTTCCTGGCTCTGAAAATACAGTGTAATGAACCCCCACTAACACATCATTTTTATTCTACTGCACCTCACTAATATCTAATGATTTCACCTTCTACTGTGATCAGATATAATTGTATGGGAGTTTCAACTTTGTTCTTTGATATGGGAACATCGTTGCCCAGCACTGTTTTGCTCTTTAGCTATTGGTAGAGCAAGTCTGAAACTTACACATAAAACGATTAAGATGCTGCAGGTGAGCTATCCTGTGATTTTTTTGAGGAGCCATGTGTGTTCAGTTCCACATGTGTGTGTGTGTGTGTGTGTCTGTGTGTAGGTAAGCACAAGAATGTTGTGCATACATTGAACCAAAAGCTAATTGAAGTGAGGGAAGATATTCAGAAGCATTGTCCTTGGTATGGTTATACCCTTCCCAGCAACTGACTCTTGGGAAATGGCAATTACTTAGAATGGAGATTACACTGTAAATGTTATTGTTTGTGGAATCCCATCTACTGATGGAAATCACTATAATAATTTGGTTTGAAGTCCATGATGCTTCCTGTGGGCCTCTTGCCAACATGTCCTTGATAGCATCATATCCTATGTGCATCTGTCGTATGCCTCTTGGACAGGGCTTTCAATCATATTACTCCACTCTCCAGTTTAAAAATGTTTTTGAAAATAGTTAATATTAATTGTATAACTCTAGCCATCTGGTCTGAAGGTAGTTGTTTCTTGATGAAGGACCAGACACTTACAGCCCTTCTGTGGAGGAGTTGAACTCTCCTTTGCCTAGCGCTGTACTTGGAGGCAGGGCACCAGGGTATGAGGACACTTTTGATACTCAGTAGCTGTATGTGCAACTTTGAAGTAACTTAACCAGTTACTGCATTTGGACCTCTGTTTCCCCCAGATAAAAGAAAAGTCTAATATTTTTTCTTGTCTAAAGGCAATTGACTGAACCAGATAACTTTTCAATGTCTCTGTAATAACTTAACACCCTCTTTTCCTCACCATAACCTGAAAGCTCCTTTCTTTCTTATGTCTACAGAGCCTGCATTTCTTAGAGATTCTCTACCCTTCCCACAATCAGAGTTGATGTCAGTAAATGATAACCTCACACCTTGGATAAAGAGAGAAACCTGTAGTTCGGGTTTTTTTTTTTTCCTAGTCTTGTTTTTTAAAAATAAGAATGACAAAACATGAATAAATTAAGTAGAATAGTTGCCCAATTATTTAGATTCTTTAGAGAATCTGTAGCAGTATTAAGTTAATGCAAAACTCAGTTCTCAAGGTCAAGCTCCTGCACAGTTTAATAGGTAAAACTTTGACCCCTTGTACAGGCGTCTTTACTCTGTTCCATGAGGAGGTGGTGGGAGGTTAATGCACAAAAAAGCTAGTATTGCAGAGAAATACAGTCCAGAGCTTGTGACGCAGGTCAGTGTACAGTATCTGACTGCAATCAATACGCACTTAAATGTTTAGATCACCTAAACCTCCACTTGGCACAAAGAATCTCCAGAGAGAACTTTCTTAGAAGCAGAGAAATTACTATTCCTGAGCTGACTGTGGGTCTTCTTGGCCATTATGTGTTTCAAGGAAGATGCTGGTGAAAGGGGCAAGAGAAGTCTCTTTGGGATGAATTGGTTGAAAAGTAAATAGTCTTGGGAGCAGAGAGCCTTGACTCTACTTCTGGCCACTACTTTCCAGAACAACTTGACCCAATTCCTAATTATAGTCTCTCGATCTCTGCCTCTGTAATCGGGGTAATTATTGAGATGTGTGAACAAAGTATGCTGAGACCATTTGTTAGAAGGGAAGTGTAGTTGTTTATAATCACAGACTGGACAGAAATAAAAGAGAAAAAGCTTTGAACTTTCAGCCACCACACTGTTCTAATGCTAAACTTCAAGGAAATGGAAAATGTCATCTCTTTATTTCCATCTTTTTGCTACCAGACCTTATTAATTCCATGACCAAAACTGGGTTCAGAATATTTATTTTAGTGTTCAATGAGCACAGACCCAGGCTGGATTAAAACTAGAATCTTTTTCTTATTACCTTGCCAACTTCTGAGAAACGTAAGAACTGGAAAGTGGAAATGTAGATTGACCCCAAGAAGCTTGGAATGATTGTCAGGAATGAGGGCAGGGATATAGAGCTGGACTTGAGGTTGAAGGAGGGGAGCTATACTGGCCTCTGCTTTGATGAGAAACAGAAAAAACAGACTTATCACAGTATGGATACATATTGCACCAAGTACATGTTGATGTCACATCATACATTTCTTTAAAAACTAAATGATATTATGGGAAAGATCTTTGGTTAGGAATGAAGTTTAATTAGAGGCAATGTCCCTGATCAAAACAATGTGGGTGGTGGGTATTTTTGAAGGGTTAGAGACAAGATCTTAAATTGTAAGGCAAAAGTTCAGAAAGACACAAGGCAGAATTTATTGGTCTTGCTCAGACACTGAAAAACAGAACAAGCAAGTGGAAAAGCTAGAAAATTTCCTTTCACAAAAAAATTTGAAAATGTAACATTCTTTCCTGCATGATTTAGGTGTGTTCTTACCTAGAGACTTGGTACTTGACCAGATGACCTGGTGAGGTTCCTTACAGGTCTAGAAGTAAATGATGGCAAGCCTTGGTTTAACACATGGATTGGTGAATTATTTGAGATTTCTCTTTTTCCATTATTCATTATTTGGCTTTTTAGGGTGATTTCATTCCATAAGAGTATTAAATATATTTTTAAAAAGCACCTAAATGTTACCCTGCCTGGGTGGTTCAGTCGGTTGGAACATCATCTGGTACACCAAAAGGCTGTGGGTTCAATTCCTGGTCAGAGCTCATACCTCAGCTGTGGGTTTGATCCCCGGTCGGAGTGCAAACGGTAGGTAACCAATCAATGTTTCTCTCATCAATGTTTCTCTCTCTCTCTTTCTCCATTCCTCTCTCTCTAAAATCAAAAAAACATATCCTTGGGTGAGAATTTAAAATAAGTAAGTAAATAAGTAAATAAATAGAAAGCACTTAAATGTTAATGCAAAACCTGGGGGGAGGGGTGAAAGATGTCAAATGTATGAGCAACACTCTAAAGGCACAATGTCTCTACTGAATGATTTGACCCCAGTAATCTAATTTGCTTTAAATTTGCAAAGATCCTTCATTCTCTTGTTACAGGGCTCCATGTCATTGGCTCATAAAGATTACAATTCCTTTTTTTCCAATTGCAATAAATCCAATTCAACCACCCTCTTGACTTGAAATTCATCACAATAACACACAGAGGGCAACGCTCCCCTCATGTGCCTCTTGGGGAGGGCATGCTAGCCTTTTCTGCTGGAGAGAGAAGAGAGATGATGCAAGACTATAAAGTCAGTCTCTTTCTCTTCCCCTTCCTCTCTTCCACCCCCTAAACCTCAATATAATCTGTGAAAAGAATACTGTGTCTAAATTATAGCTGATACCTCATTATCCAGCAGTAAAAAGGTTAGGCAAGCCAAAAAGCCAGACTGACTGCAGCTTCACATTTTATCTTTCCGCCTGGGAATGGTTCAGTTTCTCAAATCCATTTGAAAACAGTTCAGCCCATTCCATCCAATCCAGGGATTTTAACCTTTTCCTTCCTTTTTAAGAAAAACTGGCAGCTTAGAATTATAACTGATCAGCCTATAGCCTGCATATCTGTTTATCTGTCTATTGATCAGTAAGAGTCTAGTTTCTTACAACAGAACTTGACTTTTGGATAACATTTGGTATTGATTCAGAGCTAAATTGGTTGGATCTTTGAAGAACTTGGTTGTACTATCAAGGGTTTTTTGAATGATGATAAATCATCATAGTAATTACAGCACTTGGTATGAACATAGTAATTATAAAGCCTCTGTCACCCAAGGATATTGTTTTGCTAACCAGTAGCTACCCTAATCTAGATGGGAAACTTGAGTTCAAAACCACCACAATTTGTTACATTAATTAATATGAACTGAAGGAAACCAGCTCCTATGGTAGGGCCTGAAGATTGGGAGCAAAGGACCAGGAAGGAATACTAGTGCTCTCGAAAAAGAGTAGCTCTAAACCAGACAACATTGTTAAGTCTACAAGCATAAGCATTGCTAACAAAGGAGATGCATCTCAATGACAAACATCTCTGCAAAAACATTATTACCAGATACACAGATTCATGGGCAGTAGAGGGATGTGTGTCAAGATACTAGTCAACAAAGAGTATGACCAAAGCAATATTCAATACTAACTAAAATTTAAAAAAATAGTAACTAAAATAACAAAGAATGTATCAGAAAACCTAAACTGTGCTGTCACCTAGAGCAAGGGGAAGAAGCACAGTTAATGTTGGGGGTTGGACTGAAGGGAAGGGGAGAGGAAAGATTTAACCCCAGAGTGGGTCTCAACTTCGACTGTGCATCAGAAATATCAGAGGAGGTTTTATACAACATTGTCCTTTCCAGAGACTCCCAGTCAAGAGACTGGAGTGGATTCCAGGAAAATTCCCTCCACCAGATATTGTGATTCATATCCAAGAATGAGAACCATTGCACTAGACTACATATTTCATGAAAGAGGA